>NC_140189.1:25420828-26020828 GCF_965226575.1 Pagrus pagrus
GCTGTCCACAACTTTACTGTTTTTGTTCACTTTCACTGCTCTCATTATGAGTTTTGGCCCACAGTAGGCTCTAAAAAACATGCACACAATCTTTTGTGTGCATAGTATTGTGTCTTTATAACTGCTGGATGTGTAAACAACATACTGATGGCCAACAGGTTTGCTGTACCGCCTTAAAAGGTGATGATAATTGTTTCCGCTGCTCCCAAGTGGCCGAGAAAATCACTTACTGCAGGTTTCAACATGCAAATCGGTTGCTGTTCTTCAAATTAATGTCCTCTCCCTCGAACTAAATACTTTTTTTATCCCCTAATTTGTCTTGTTGATTGGAGCAAACAAGCGAAGATAACAAAATTGCCCTCCTGTGACTCGTTCATCACAGTTTACGTTCATTCACAAGGTTTATTATATTACGAGTCTTCATCTCTCTGTGATGGTACAAATTGACAAAACCCATTTCGAAGTAATTGCCAGCTTGTGGTTTCAGAGCATGATGTCAAAAACAATTAAAAAGGCAATTAAGAGATTTTAGCTTGCCAGAGCTTTGTCTCACAGCAAGAGGATGAAATGTTGTGAACACACAAGCATGGCTCTCTGTTACTCTCTCCTCAGTGCGGACGAGCGGTTCGACGCCACCTTCCACACCAACGTTCTGGTGAATGCTTCAGGTTACTGCCAGTACATCCCCCCTGGCATCTTGAAGAGCACCTGCTACATCGACGTGCGCTGGTTCCCCTTCGATGTGCAAAAGTGTGACCTGAAGTTTGGCTCCTGGACGCACAACGGCTGGCTGCTGGACCTCCAGATGCTGGATGTGGACACATCCACCTACATACCCAACGGGGAGTGGGACCTTGTCGGTAAGCTAGACGCACTGTTAGTATATTATAACATAAAACCAGTTTCTCTAGTTGTCTCCTAAAATGTCTCTATCTTAGTCCTGAGACTAAATGAAAACAGCCAACAATATCTGTATTTGGATACTCAATAGATAGATTCCTAAAGTCGACGTAACTGAAGAAGACTCTACATTTGTGCTTCCCCCAAATGGATCAGGCCTTGCCAACTTCCTGTGTCCAAAATGGAGTCAAATACATAACTTTTATATAAATGATTTCACGACATCATTTGGATGGTTGTAGCTTAACGAACTGGAAAAGGGGAAGAATTTTTGGAAGACCTCCCAAGCGGCTTGCTTCCAGCTGGGACAGAGTAGCAGTGCCTGTGCCCCTGAGGTGACGGTTAGCTGGAAATGGGTGTCAGACAGCACCAGATGGCATGCAAGAGGAATGTTTGACACACTGGCAGGTGTGTCGCCAGGCCATATGTGAGAGAAGCACACCGCATCCCCAGAGTTGGAGTTCAAGGTGGGACAGTTCAGCTATCAGAAATACTAAATGATTCTGCTGAGTTTTCCTTCTTTGTCAGCTTGCTAAACATTCTTACTTGTAATATGAATATAACAATAAAGGCAAAGCAAGGTTCCCACTTTTCTAAATATTCATACTATTCTAACTTTTTTCCATTCATTCAAACCTGACGAGTGTCCCATTCATACAAATTAAACCCTTTACCCACTCTTATAACTCTCCATACTCCTTCAGCTGCTTCTCTATACAAATTCAAGCCAGCTATGCAGTTAAGCTCCCTAAATTTCCCTAAAAAAATGGATTGATAAAATATTTAATCTTCTTCTTCTCCTTCTTTTTCTTCTTCTTTTTCTTCTTCCCAGCCATCAGTTAAGCAATGCAGCTCGAGGCAATTAGTAAAGCAAGGTGGTTTAGCTCCCAGCTTGTAATATAGATCCATCAACCGCTTCCTACTTTTCCAGCTATTTCTACTCGTTTAGCTGCTACTTTAAAAAAATTTAAGCCAGCAATTCAGTTTAGCTTCAGCAAACTTTAACAAACCTTTAAATATTCCTCATCTTTTATAGATGATTGGTGATTTTCAAATTTTATAGCCAGCAATGCAGTTTAGCATCAGCTTTTCAACATCCAGCATTCACATCGCAATTTCTTCAGGAATTGCCTTCTGTAGTTAGTCAGGTGGTTTTCTTAGTTTACATGCATTGCTCATTATATTTAAATCATCAACTTGAATAACTTTGTTGTCTACATTTCCACCCGACCTGTATGTGTTTGCCTCTTTCTCAGGTGTGCCGGCCAAGCGTAATGAGCTGTATTATGACTGCTGTAAGGAGCCGTATCCTGATGTGACATTCACAGTCACCATGCGACGCAGGACGTTATATTATGGCCTCAATTTGCTCATTCCCTGTGTGCTGATCTCTGGCTTGGCCCTGCTGGTCTTCTTGTTACCTGCGGACTCTGGGGAAAAGATTTCTCTGGGTGAGGAGGGCTTAAAAACACATCAACACACATATTGCTCTACAAAACACTAAAAAAATTGTGTAGATTTCTGTATAGTTTTTAAGGAAAAGATAAGTAAAATAATCAAAACTATCAGGAATGTCAAATATTAGTTTGACGGTGTTCAAGCTTACACAAATACATTCACAACTGTACACTAATACATAAACACATCAAAGCATATTTACATGTGTGTGCCTGCATATTTGTCTACAAACATGTCCTTATGAATCATACAGTGAGCCGTGAATACATGCATGTCAAATCACCTTGTGAATAATTGAATTTCAAAATAAGAGTCTTGCCATGAATTCCATTTTGGAGCTCTATCAGTGCCGGTGAGTTTTGATGAATTGCCGTCTGTGGATGAGCAGTCACATGTTGCATAGTCAGAGAGTTTGAGGGATTTCTGGAGCTGTAACCTACCTTGGACACGTCAGAGGAGCCAGCAGCTGATAAATGGTTGCAGTCACGAGAACATAACTGATTACATACATAAGTAATTACTGGACTGATTTCATACACCAGTGACCCTGATCACATCATTATGTATAAGCTCATGTTCTCTCTCTCTCTCTCTCTCTCTCTCTGTCTCAAGGCATCACTGTGCTCCTTTCGCTAACTGTCTTCATGCTCCTGGTAGCAGAGATCATGCCTGCCACGTCCGACTCTGTTCCTCTCATCGGTGGGTTACACTCATGCGTGTTTGTGTTGACGTGTTATTTTAAATGTGCACGAGTGTAGAAATGCCAGGACGGACACGTTTTTTTTTTTAAGGGAAGCAACTTATCTCACCGCACAATCTGATATCGACCATTTATTGTTGTTCCTTCAACACCAAAATTAAACGTTGCCTAAGGACGATCACTGTAACACGGTGATATCAGATAAGCCACATCTCCAGGAGCTTTATCTGATACTGTACTTTCCTCTTGTGCAAAGGAGAAGAGGTTCCTTATAAAACTAAGGTGACGATCGATTCCATCTATCAGCATTACTGACCACTCCACAGTTACAGCTTAACTGTCCCTCTGAGTATTTCTTGCACTTCCAGTAAACACCAGTAATATAAAACAGGCATTACTTATTGAGCGTTTTTAGTGTAGGAACTGCTTGACCTCTCTATTTACTGTACAGTCCCCTGAAAAAATAATAAATAAATAAGAACCCACATCGCTGTGTGGCTGGACTTTGGCTTGAGTAGCCTGAGGGCGTCTATACATCATTCACGGTGCTCCTGGAGTAAATTTGGTGGCCAGAACTAAAGCTGTCAGCACCATTAATAGGCTGTGAAATGTCTGATTCTCCGCTGGGGAGGCGAGAAAGGAAGAGGAGGATAGAAGAAGAAATAATGGATGAGGGGAGGGAGAGGCCAAGGGCTAAAGTTGTCAGAGAGAAAGACTTCAAAGGTTTTCTGGAGCAAGTGAAGAGGCGGACTTGTTAACGGGGTTAACACTTGTAATTCATCACTGAGCACTCGCCAGGCCAAGAAGATATATGTCCTGTATGTGTGTATTTGTGTGTTTACATGCTCTGAATTATAACTGCAATCCTGTGTGTACTGTGTGATATCAGCTTCACTCGCTCAAAGTGAAATATATTGTACGTATCAGCCGTACGTTACCTGTGTGTATCGATGTAAGTAATGTTTGGTCATCCTGAACGTGGCTGCCACTACATCAGTGCAATGATAACTGCCCTCGGGGAGAAAAGCTTGATAAATGCTTCATCAGTAGCATGATTAAACTGTTATTTTTTATTTCCCTTGACCTCAACACAAGGCCAACCGGGACACGTTTAGTAGCCTTGTTAAAATGACTCATGTCCCTTTACAACACAGTGGCCGAATGCTGATATGAGTTATTGTAGCTGCTTGAACGCGACTGTAAATATATAAAACAAGGCCTGCCAGAATCAGGCCATATGTCTTTTATCATCAGCCCTTTATCACCAAATGAGAACTGCTCATTTCATTTGGGTTAATTTAGTTAGGCCTTTCTTATCTGGTTCAAGACCATTTGGCTCGGTTCATTTTAATTTTAATTCATTTTTAAATTAGTTCAGCCCTGATCATCAATGTGGTTCATGACTGAATGTCCCAGCATGTTTTGACATCTTCAGGCAGTTTTCTTGTGACTCTTCCTCTTCCATAAAGAAAGCCTGAGTGAGCTGTGGCCGACCGTAAAGCAGTCAGGACTCTCTCTGTAACACATCCTTTGACACCATTTTCTGTTTCTTACCTCGTCTCTCTCCTCAACTCTACATTTTATTATTTTCTGCTTCACCTCTCTTCTGATCCATCTCCTCTTGCATAAAGGATAAGTTCACCCAAAATGAAAATTCAATCATTAATATCTTCTCACCCCCATGCCAGTGGAAAGTCAGGTGAAGTTTTGTACAGTAGTCCACAGAATATTTCATTGCTTTTCTTCACAGCAAAGCAGCACTCTCCTAGACAACTGAAGTAGACGAGGACCTGTTTTAAATGTAAAAGCGTAACGTCTTTTCAAATCAGTTTGGCATCTCAGGGCTTCCAGACATTTGGATTACGCCAGATGGGCAGTATGGAGCCATTTCATGTTTCTTTTCGGTTATTTTTTGACGTTTTAAAAAAAGTCCCCATCTACTTAAGTTGTTCAGGAGAATGCTGTTTTGTTGTGAAGCCCAAAAAATGTTTTGTGTGCTGCGAAACTTCACCTGACTTTCGGGTGAACTGTTCCCTTAAACACATCCTTGAACACCATTTTCTGTTCTTATTTCTCACCTCATCTCTCTCTTCAACTCTACATTTTTATCATTTTCTGCTTCACCTCTTTTCTGATCCATCTCCTCTTGCTTAAGCACCCCCTCCCTATTTCCCTCCATCTTTTCTTTTATGATCCCAACAAATAAGGTTAGAACAGCTGACTTCATGAGGTCACAAGAAGTTTGACTTTGCTGGCACTGCAGTAGCTGTAGTTGAGTTTAGCTTTTCTTTGTTCAAAGTCACTCGGAAGAAAGAGAAAGGAGGGCAGGCCCTCAGTTATACTTTATATATGCGTGTGTGTGTGTGTGTGTGTTGAATAGTGTTAATGCTCCCCCTCCTCTCTTTACTGTTCCCCCTTGTGGGTGAAAACATCCCTCCAGAACCAGCACTAATCTCTCTCTCTATATCCCCTGCTGTTTTTTAGTTTGTTTACCCCTATTCTCTGTTTTATCACAATTTTTGCACAGATTTTATTTCTCCTGTTGGAGTGCAAGTGTACATCTTCTCCCCTTGGCAATTTAACCTCTTGCACAGACTGATCAGACTCGCTTTCCTTTCATGTTAGGGTGTGAAATCAACCCATTTTGGGAATTAATTTAAGCTGAATGTTTTTCACCTGTAAGTAGATGTTTATTAAATGCGACAATGGGGTAGTTAAAGAGGGGTTCAAAAGGTAAAAACATTCCAACAAGTCATAAAATGCAAAAAACTAAAAGCATGTTAACATTGTTTGTTGTGTTCTCTGCAGCCCAGTACTTCGCCAGCACCATGATGATTGTGGGGATGTCTGTGGTGGTGACAGTTATAGTCCTGCAGTTTCACCATCATGACCCTCATGGAGGCAAGATGCCCAAGTGGGTAAGTGACTTATTTAAGTAACATTTCCTTCCTGATAACAATTTTAGTACTTGTACATCAAGTATCAGCACATCAAAGACAACATCCCAGCCAGCCTGGACCCACACCAGTATGCATTCGCCATGAGCCAACAGATCTACAGACGATGCCATATCCACTGCCCTCCACTCAGTCTTCACACACCTTGAGAATAACAACAGCGTTACCAGAATGCTGCTTGTTGAGTACAGCTCAGCAACACAACACAATCTCACCAATAGAACTGATTGGAAAACTTAACAGTCTGGGCTCGAGTACCACACTGCAATTTGATATTGGACGTCTCACAAACAGACCCCAGATACTTTTTACGGAGCCAAATTCTGGTAAACTTTTACAGAAGGGCAATAGAAAGCATCTGGTGAAGTGAGATGTCTGCACAGAGCCCAAAGGAAACTAAAATACAGCACCCATCCCCAGCCACAGTCTGTTCACCCTGCTGCCATCTGGCAAAAGATACATAAGTATCTGCTGCCATATGTTGCCATACGTAACATTTAGCACAAATGCCTATGTTTGTATGAATGTGTTTTTGTGAGTGCTGCTCCACTGACACTACCTCTCTCCATTCAGGTTCGTGTGGTTCTGTTGAACTGGTGTGCCTGGTTTCTCCGTATGAAACAACCTGGCGATGAGCGCAAGCGGCCCGGTTACAAGTACCGTCACACCACCCAGCACCACTCAAGCACCAGCTCCATAGAGATGGGCAACCTGCCAAGCCTCAGTGTTCCCCTCTCTCAGACTTCCTGTCCACCCTGCCCCACAGGCACCTCCAACGGTTCCATGAGCCTCTACTTCGGCAACTACCACCCCATAGAGAGCTCACACTGTCCACCTTCTAGCGACTCCGGGGTAGCACTAGGGGGACGTGCCCGCGGCTCCCTCAGTGATGAGGCTGAGCCACCTGGAGGAGTTGGCAGTGTTGGAGGCCTGGGGATGGGAGTTGGAGGGGGTATGGGCATCAGCGTCCCCCCACCAGAGATCCAGCGCATCTTGGAGGAGGTGTCATACATAGCCCAGCGGTTCCGGGACCAGGACGAGGCTGAGGCCATCTGCAGCGAGTGGAAGTTTGCAGCAGCGGTGGTGGACCGGCTGTGCCTGGTGGCCTTCTCTCTCTTCTCCATCATTTGCACCTTCACCATCCTCATGTCAGCACCCAATTTCATAGAGGCTGTTTCAAAGGACTTCACATAGCTGGTTACAGCAGCAGGAGGGAGATTAGGGATAAAGAAGAGAAAGTGGATGGGGGGAAAGAAACAGTTAAGAGGGCAGTATGTGGTCCCCAACCTACAGTTTGGGCAACGTATTGGAAAGGAGGTGAGCCACTTAGTGTTTTATGAGACACATTGTAAATAAAGCCCTGCAGCTCTCCCAAGCTGTTGAATCATGTAGTCAATCATGAAACACAGTACTCATGGAAAAAAAAAAGTAATTTGAAAGACGCCTCATTATGTTGCATTAGATCATTCGAAATAAAACATACATTCATGTCCTGCTGTGTCTTGTCTTAAAGAGACAAATTGTTCACATCTAGAAGAGGGAAAGAAGGTTGGGACTCACTGGGGCAATAAAGAGAGCACTGCATAGGTTTTCTTTTTACATATCGAATAAGATAACAATAGCAGGGAAATAATGTGGCTGCAAATGTCTCTTTACCCTGAAACAGTGTAAATATCATTGTATTATCTGCACTTTTCATTAAAAAACCAGCACCACGGTCCACCTCACTGCTTCTGTAGTTCATTTCAATCATCCTAACTATTGTTGTCCTGTAATTTATGTGCAAACAAGTCAGTCTGGGCTCATACACCAAGTGTTCACGTTCTGAACTGTTGATAAGGAAGTAAAACATTTTTTCTGATGATGTACCATCACTGTAATGATGTTTGGTTAGTGACTAGAATGAGATGTTTCACTGTGAATTCTATCATCTTTGCTTTTGTTTTAGATCAACAGAGCAATTGACACAAGTTTAGGATCATTTTTCACTTTGTCTCACCTGTTTCATTTTAGCTGAGTCTGTAACATAATAACAATAACAGTTTGGGACAGTGTAAATATGAAACATCAAGGATATTGTATCAAAAAGCTCCATGTTGACTTGTTTGTACTGGCGTCGGCCAGTTACAGAAAATGCACAGATGTCGTTGTTAAACGCTGTATTTTGAAGTGTACAGTGTGTTGATTTAACTGTTGGAAATGTAAAAATCCAAATATTCATGTACCCCCCCCCCAAAAAAAATAGCAGGGATTTGTACTTGTTGGACTTCACTGTACATATGTGGTCACTGAAGATGAGGAGGGATGTGACTTTTGAACCTCTGACACCACAGACTTTGGTGGCTCGAGGCTGGACAGCAGGAGGAAAACTTCACCACCCCACCCCGCCCCCTTATCACTGGAGAATATACTGTAGATTAATAAAAGGCCCCGGTGTCAGTACGTTTCGTCTGTGTTTTGTAGAAGGAGCCAAGTGACTGATTCACACAACAAAGTTGTTTAGTGTTGAGTTCCACCTCCACCTCCCAGCCACCTCTCTGTTGTAGCTACAGTCATTGGTCTCTTCATCTGTTATTCCAAGTGTGAGTTTTTCGCTCTCTATGTCAATAAAAGTTTATTTATTCTCTGTATAACAGGCTCTGATACATCTGTGGGGAGAGAATGTGGAGGGAGGGAGCTACTTGAGTACAATAACGACTAAGCTTTGTGGGTGCACTCTGATGAATAGATTAAAAATAAAGTATGCTCTGTTGTGGTATTCACAGCATTATGCCAAATACAAAAAAAAGCTGCTACCTCTTCTTCGAATTTTCTCCGTGCAGCTGCAGGGTTTAAACAAATCAAGACTTTTACGTAACTTACTGGGCAAAACACCAACAAGTCTGTTAAACTCTGCAAGTTCAGTCGGAGTTTATGCTGCTTTTATGACAAGATGCCAAATTGAAAATAAAGAAATCTGACAGTTGTCCTGAAGTGAAAAATTATAAGGCTCACATGAAAGAAAATAGGATTAAATCATCTAACTGGTTGCGAAACAGTTGCAATAACAGCATGAATGTCAGCACCAGTGTCCTCGCCGATTATTAGGAGACTGATGAGACAATAAAGTGTCTGGTGTTTGTGTCACACAGGACTTGAAATATCCAGCGTCGATCACAGTGATATATTCACAGTGCCATCATGTTAATGAGACAGGATGCGTTAACCTTGATAGGAAGACAAAAAAGTCAAATTCAAGTAGAAGTCATCTGCCTGAGTTTCATTTCGGACAGGTCAAACAATCTGGTCAGGTTTACTTATGATGCAGAAATTCCCCTCATTTCAGTAATTATCTAATTTTCTTAGATTGCGGTGGAAAAATGTCTTTGGTCTCAGATAAGGAAGGGAAATAAAATATTGAATGGGGAGAGGAAATCAAATAGAAATCTGAGCCGCAATATGCCAAAAATGCTTGCACGATGAAGAATGTGGGGCATGTTTTCCTTCTGTGGTCTTGGAAATATGCTCTGGTTTCTTTTTTTTTTGTGGCCAACAAAGGCTTTCTCTCAACTTCCTATTGTTTGATGTTTTGTGGATGAACTCCAACCAACAAGAGAGAGCCCACATTTGAGTGGTTGCTGCAATTATTCTTTTAAGAGACTTCGAGTTTTATTTCAGTAAGACTGAAGAATCGAGGACAATCAAAAGCCTCCAAGCATCGGCTTTGTCATCGCGTATGCCTCTGAACTCAATTACTCAACATTTTACTGAAAACTACCAACTGGAATTTGACAGTCCATGACTTTGGCGTCATCTTGTGTCCCGTAGTTACAGTAATTTGCACAGTTAAACGATAGTTAATGTCCGGTATCCAGGTTTGAGTGAGAAATGTGTAAGCAAATATCTCAGATACAATTAGACCGAGCAAGGACAACAGCTTTAC
The DNA here is from genome assembly GCF_965226575.1 of Pagrus pagrus. Classification (NCBI taxonomy): domain Eukaryota; kingdom Metazoa; phylum Chordata; class Actinopteri; order Spariformes; family Sparidae; genus Pagrus; species Pagrus pagrus. The sequence goes on from NC_140189.1 coordinate 25,430,766, forward strand.
TTTACAATTGTGGGATTTATTTTAAATCGACAAATACTAAATTAACATTCTGGTTAACATGCAAAGACTGAAAACACCAGCCAGACATTATAATACAATGATGACAATGATGTGATAATTCTGTTATATTATTTCAGATGAACATTGTGAAAGCAGTCATTTTGAAACTTTACTTGTGTAGCGTTATACTGGTCTGTTTAAATCGTAAGAGAGAGAGACGGACTGGATTTAATGGTAGCAACCAGTCAGTAGGCTATACGTAAAGGATGTTACATAACTGAGGATAAACAGAGAATCCCAGCTACAAGGATAGATTTAGTTAATGACAGAGATGGGAAGTTCATGATGAAGACTGAGCCTTGCCGGTCCATATGCTCAAGTGTGTGTGCGCACGTGTGTGTGTGTGTGTGTGTGTGTGTGGGTATACCTAGTGCCCAAAGGCTCTCAAGGCATTTTGGCTAAAAGACAAACAGCCTCTCTCTTTACAATGTGTTAAAGGTTAATCCCTCTCTCTCTGTGTTTCTGCAAGACAGCTCCTCCTCTGTTTTCTTTCTGCTTAACTTAGCTACACCCTTGAGGTTTTGGAGTGTGTGTGAGCATTTGTGCATGTGTGTGTGCAGAACAACAGTAAGTGTAAGTGTCTATGCACTGAAGATTATATACTGGAGTCAAAAGTGAGGGCTTTGTAAAAGGGTGGACCGTACGAAACTTAAAAGAAGTTGAACGGTGAGATATGGACAAGCAGGATGCCGTCAAATTTTGCAGGATTACTCAAAGTACAGATGTAAATTTGTTTTGTTGTAACTGCACTCTGTGTTCAGGATTTAAGGAAATGTGTTTCAAATAATGCATACACACAAGTATTTGGCAATAGTACAGTGCAGCTAAACATAAAGCATTTTCCAAATTACTGAGGCAATACAGGCACCCCAAACTAATAACTCCATTAAACTTTATTAAAACATCCTTACTGAAAAAAATACCTGTTAATCAAGCTCAAAATGTTCATTACTTCTAAGACAGTTGCCTTCATTATTGTTGTTGGAACAAACAAAGTGGAAGGACGTCAGCTTCGTCTCGGTACACTTAAAAAAAATAACCATCACCGCAGGCAGGAGGAGTCATGGACGGCTAAAATGCCCAGCAGCCACAACCTAAAAGGAGCAGGAAGCACACCCAAACACAGTCAAACTCAACTCCCACCGGCAAAATCCTGACCTTGTGAACTGCTCCAACCTTTAACTGGCTTTAGACTGAATCACTGTGTATAACTGCACAAAGTCTGATCAAACTGGACGGACAAACATGTTTCATATCTGGATGTTTTCCAAAGACACTACATGCAGTCTTGTTCTTGTGACTGACCCAAAGGTTAGTGAAACTTTACAGGCCTCAGAATTATGAAATGTTAAGCTGTAGTTAATACATTAAAATGTGCTATGTCTGCACAGACATTGACAGTTTGTCTGGACCAGGACCTTGGATCACAGGGCAGTCACCATGGGCCTTAACTGGATTTGGCAGCCTGTTCTGAGAGTGAACATGGCTGGACCCTGAACTGGGACTGAACGCAGCGTCCAAGATCGACAGAGGTCAGTTTGACAACAGAGGATACGGTACAGAGGTGATTTACAGCAGCTCTGACAATGACTTTGACTTTGGGGATGACAAGACATGGCAGGCGGGGATATTTTCACATCGTACTCACATTGATTTATTTAAACTAAACCAGAGGTGATGTGGAAAGACAAACCAAGACTTTTGGTGGTCTGATTAATCAACAATATAATGCAGCAACTGCTAGATTGTGTTTTTTTTTTTTAAATGTAAAATAATGTATAACATTGACTCTGCATGACTGTAGCAAACCTGAACACAATGGTGTCTGTCATGGGGGAAAAGTCAAATATATTTAACCTTGTAATTATTGAGTGATGTGGGGAATACACAGTAGACACTCACCACATTATACAAAGTTTAATTAGATACCTGTTCGTCCTTATTTTCCTCTGAGACATATGTGTGAATTTCATCAGGGATCAGAGCACAACAGTGGTGAGAAGGTAGAGGCTCAATGACCAGAGGACTAAAACGTAACATACATAGTCAAATACACACCACATGACACAAACATCACATCGATCTCCACATCATAAGCAGTTTTATAAAATGGTAAAAGGTATTTTTATTTTAATTATACAGTTTGTAAATATAAGTATTCTTTTCCAGGTTGAGGCAGTGGAGGACTTGGACGGTACGGGTAAAGTAATGAAACAAAGTACAGAACAATGCAGAAAATGATCTATCTCTCCTGTAAACAAATACAAGTAGCTTCATTTTCCTCCAGAAAGGGTTTTCCCCTGGTCTTCAGAATTTGGGGACTTTTTCCCCTCCCCCACATGCCACATGTCTTATATTATGTCTCACATTATGAAAATTAGATAACAGTCTTGGGGAAAACAAACCATCGGAACAGATGCGTGAACCCAAATCTCATCAACACCGCCTGGTATACATCCCAACCCCCCTGTGAGGAAGCTCAGCTCAGCTGCCAGACTGTGCTTGAAATATTCAGCCAGACCTCCCCAGTCAAGAAGCTCCTGAGATGACAACATGTAAACAAGTTTTGTTGTGGTTGCTGGTGTGTTTGTTATGTTGTTGTTGTTTTATGTCAGGCCAGCAACAGGAGGCTCTGATGTGTGGATTTGGTGGCCTAGATCCCAAAAAAAAAGTCAATACAAATAGGTACCAACTGACTTCACGCCTAAACACATTCTGGAGGAACAATTTTGGCTCTGACACTTTGTCCCATTCACTTTGCAAGCCTGCCTCTAACCTAACCCTAACCCTAGAGCCTCCAAGACTGCGAGTCTGAATATCTCACATACACACATGCAACACTGCAGCCGCACATAAACACAAATATGCCTGTACATGGCCAACATAAACACACTCACACACACGGTGCACGGCGGGGGCCTGAGCGAGAGCAGATTGCATGTTCAGAGAGTGTCAAACGGTCGGACTGCTGAGCTCAGCGTGCAGCTGATGTATACTTCGCAGGGAATCAAAAAGTTATGAACCAAAACAAAGATGCTTTCCTTTTCTTCCGGGAAAACGGATTACAATCTAATCTGTGAAGGTAAATTATTTTGAAATCCAAATCACAAACCGGTCAAGGGAGGGTGAAGTGAGGAAAGGGAAAGTAATGAAATCTATGAAAAAGTTATGGGTTGAGGCTCAATCTTATTACCATCCAATATGCCACTGACCTCTGCCTGCTGAACTGCTGGCCCAGCATTATTAGTTAAAAGAAAAATGAAGCTCTCGCAGTGCGTTTCTATGGGTGTCAGGAGGATTGTGGGTGTTTCGGTAGTCACGTGCTATTCCTTCTTTAACACAAACAGACACACGTCAGCCCCGCAGCAGAGATACTTGATGTCACCCCAGAGCCTTTCCCTCCTCTCTTGCTTTCACTTCACGTCTTCTCATTCCAGTCCCCATTAATTCACCCCTCCCACAATCCCCTGGGGGTCGGAGTTGAGAAACAACCCTGCTGGACGCTGCTGCCACACCAGATGATCATCTTCCTGCTCCTTGCCCTCCAAGTTGCCCAGCCACCTGTCTGGTGCTCAGGTCCAAACAGTCTCTCACCTTCACACACTCCCACTCCAAACAGTGTCTTGGTTAGATCACTTCCTGTTCTTTTCTATTCTGTTGCTCATTTGCATGCTTTAGTTTTTAGCCATGCTAGTGGCGTGGCTCTCTGGATGGCACTATCAGCCTGCCTCTTTGGTTCAGACTGAAATAGTCAACTATTAGAGTAATTGGTGTGAAAATTGTACAGATATTAAAAATCCAAAGAAAAACTCCAAGACACTCTTTGAAACTATTAAAAGGCTTTATCGCACTGCATGATGTTGACGCACCTGTTTCTGCATCATACCTTTGTCAGGGTCTATTGACGAAGGCTTGATGCTGGGACGCATTTCAAAGAGTTTAAAAGAGAGTCGGTCTTGTGATTTTGACGTCTTTATGTAGCCCCATACAAAGAGCACTTCATACTTACATTATTTGATCCCCTGACTTTGAATCAAGCGGATCCATGACTTAAACTTTGTTGTTTTAGATGAAGTAACTTGCCATGAATACGACATATGCTTATTTTTGAGCAATGCAGCCCTCTAGTGGCCATTGTGACTCATCCACCAGGAGCAAAGGAGGTAGTCAGGTGACGTTATTGATGATAGGTGATTGTACTGTATAACTATAACCACATATTCATTGTAACCCTGATAACGAAGATCTTCTAATCTTAAAATGTAAAATTTTGTTTCGACCCAAGCCATGATATTTCCTAACCACAGTGGCGGACTCAGGATGTTTGAGGTGCAGGGGCGAAATAAAATAAAAAGGGCACCAGCTGTATGCGGTGGGGCACCAGCATGCAGAAAGTCATGATACATTTATAGTAAAGAGAGGGCACTTAACCACGTTTTGTAAGGGCACCCTAGAGGGCAATTTATTATGTTTTATCTTTCATAAGGGCATCCAATTTTTTCGTCCACCAGTGCCAAACCATCTGAAGACTTTTGATCTTTAATTAACGCTCCAATCAGAAAATGTGTCTTCTTAAATAGTAGTCACAAACAACTTTGTTGTTTCATTTGGACGACCTGTTGTCATGAGGATAAAATGTAATTATTTTGGTGATCCAATAAGTTTTCATCTACTGCTACTACTGAGTAAAAAAAAGGGTTTATCCAATACTTTGGTTTACGACAAAATAAAATTAACGATATTACCGTCAGTTTTATCCGCATTTTGTGTCAACTAGCAAATGTTAGCATGCTAACAGGCTAAACTAAGCTAACAGGTTGTTAGCATTGTCACTGTGAATATACTAGAAAGCTTATCTAAGTACTTAATTTTCTGTCTGGCTGTATTATCTTATCTGTCTCTTTTTTCTTGTTCTATTTTCCTGTCTTTGCTGTGCTATTCCGCTTCAGTAATTCATTAGGCCATTATTTAATCAGTTTTATCGTGACACTTTCATTACTGTAATAAGCTGTGATTCATTTCTGTGGGTGTGAAAATAGGGACAGCCTGAATGCTAATGCGACGCATCGCCGAATGAGAGAGCAGCAGCAGCAGCAGGGATGGCTGGACAGGGAGTCCTGTCATCCATCAGTCTCGTCCTCACTCACACTGTATAGGATTCCTGACAGAGCAGAGCCCCTCTCTTTGCGCCAGAGGTCTGGATAACTGTTTACTTGGCTCCGTCTACAGGCTTGAACCAAAACATTAGTTTTATATGTGAGACGTGTAAATCCCCCCCGAAGAGATATGGCGGCAATTAAGTGAGTCAAATCATATTCATATTCATGGCACAGACAAACAAATGAGCCCAGCATTTGCAAATACGCACAATAGAGTGCCAAGTGATGTTCTTGCCAAGTTTCAAGGGCAACCACAGAGAAAGCAGACTCCTGAAATAGTTACGAGTATTACAACCTAGATCCAAGCATAATCCGAAACCTAAACACTGTGAAAACCTGGAAAAACAGAGCAAAATTAATCCTTTGAACTTTAGACAGGGAATGATGCCAAAACCAATCAGATCACAGCGATTAAACAACCTTCTATATTGTAGTTATTAGTTCCAGTGTGCTCAGGAGCCCAGGGGACAGGCTGCGGGTCGTGCTGTTTAATGGCCTGACAGGACAGGAACTGAAGTGCTTTTTGATGGTGAAATATAACATTCTTTAAAAAAGAAAGAAAAAAACTGCAGGGAACATAATTCAGTTCACAGACAGCCATAAATGCTGAAGCAAACATGACGAACATATACTGCACAAATCCTACGAGAACAGGACACATAAACAAATGAAAACAGTACAAGCATGAATCTCTTTTTCAGCAGCAAAAATGAGATGATGCATGACCCATAATCCGCAGGCATGAAGTAATCTGAGTGAATGTGCATTTGGATTATCAGTCTGGAACAGTCTAATCTGAAACACTTCTCAAACTGGTTGACTGGGGGCTCATGAGAGAGCTTCGGCCATGCAGCCTCAGTGTTGTAAGGATGGTGAGCAGCAGAAGATGTCACTGAGCTGTGAGGGCCAGCTGGCAGGTGCGGGCGACTAGTTGCAAAGATTCAGAAAGATATTTTTCGCTGTAGCTTTTAAGCATTTTAAGTTAACTTGGTGGGTTATCATCCTGAGTTAACCTCTTCTTTTGGCAGACATCAGCCATGAAACTTGTTCCTCTTCTCATTGGCTGCTATTTAGAGATCCTTTGAGCTTCCTCCGCGAGTCAGCGTTGCTGTTATCACCATGATGCACTGTGTGACAGCTGCTATGGCAGATCTACCAGCACCCTGATCAGATTTAGGATGTGCAAATTGACTTTTCTGTTGTACCCTTGTACAGTATGTTTCCTTATGTTGCATCATCAACTGCACTAAAACATATATTAGTATATATCTGTGAAAATATCATGGTTATCTAGGTGATTAAATCTGTTTAGGGATGGCAATATTGGTCTGTCTGTTGTTCAGACTGAAAATATTCAAGATACAGTAAGTACTGAAAGGATTGCCATGAAATGTGGTCGGTCAGTACATCTACCAACATCTACTCCCAACGTACCAAAAGGATTGGCGCACAATTTTGTACAGACATAAATGGCTCCAAGGAAATGAATCCTAATGACCTCATATTTGATCCCCTGACCTTTTCTCTAGTGCCACCATGAGTCTGACATTTGTGTTTTTGAGTGAAATGCTTCAATAAGCATGAGAAAGATTGCTATGAACTTTGAAACTAACAGTCATGGTACCCTCAGAGTGGATTATGATAAATTTGGTGATCCATTAAATTTTCATCTTACATCAGGTCGACATATGAACAATAGCCAAAGCTACTGCCACTCTTACCTTGGCTGCACTTTGTGTTCAGTCCTAATTAGGTAGACATTATACCTGCTTAGCATTGGCTTGTTAGCATCGTCATTGTGAACATTGAGCATGCCAATGTCAGCATTAACTCAAAATGTTATATACTTGATGTCATGCGGCACCTGCAACGTTTCTCCTTCATGCATATTCATCAAGAATCGGTGAACTGTTTTCTAATGACGGCCTATTTTCAGAGCTGTGTTGATGTTTGCCCCCTGTGCTCTCTGTGTCACAGCTGTGTGACTGACTGCATGTTCTGTCTCCAATGCTGAGTCTGTTGGGATTAGACTCCCAGGACAAGTAGCCGCTCTGTTACATGTGAAATTTCATCAAACTAAATGAACGCAAATGACCTCAGCTGCAAATGCTCACAGAGCATATTCAGCCGACACACACACACGGACTGTGACCGACTACACACATTATCATAACAGTATGTGCATATGTAGACTTGCACACGCGCATGCTCACTCACATTCTGAACAGGAGAAGATAATGGTCCCTTCCTTGTGTCTGTCCATTTGCTAATGTCCCATATGCGCTTGCTTGCTTTGAATTCAGCCCTCGTGTCTGTCTGCATTCTCTTCAATGAGCCACAAAGTGCGAGAGCATCCCTTGTGTGTAAATAGAGCGTCTGATTTGAAGGCGAAAGCCATCCTAGAATAGAATTCCTCATATAATCAGTTTGTAACAGCCACTACACTTGACTTTATTTCTTAAGTCAGTGATTTTATTTCCCAGAATACATTTTCAACTTCGGCTCAAATGATGATTTAAATAACGAGGTGTCATATGTGCACACAATGACTGCAGGTGTACATCTAAATCTTCCTTTTTTAGGGCGTCATGTTTACTGTTCATTGTTGGATCAGTTGTGCCTGTACTGAAAATACAAGTGTAACAAAAAGGGCACAGTGACACAGTGTCTGAATTCATCTTGCTCTTTATGATATCAAAGTTTCCCCAGATTCTGAAAGAATAGTTGCACCTTGTATAAAATCAACATCACTGCTTCTAATCTAGTCAAATATTCCTATAATCTGCTCCCTCTGCTTGCCACTCAAACGCCTTCCTCGCCAACACACCTGGAATTCAAACTGTCAAAGTTGTCTCGTCTTATCTTGATTCCTCGATATCGCATCTCTGCTTACACCACACCATCAGTTTCGCACATCTTCCCCATTTAGCTCCCCTCCTCCGCGAGTGTGCAAGAATGGGAGATTTGTCTGACAACTTTCAAAGTTGTGTTGAATGAAAGTGGACGAGTTTGCCTGAACGCCCGGCGGAGGCATAAAAGATGCATCTCTCCATGCTTCTTATCTCTCCATGTGGCTTGCACTAGTTCTAACTGCGGGAAGTCTGGTGACTGTGCACAGACATAAAGATAACATCAAGCGAGTGCTTAGCGTATTCCAGGAATAATGTCAAATTTCTGTCAAACTGGTCAATTTATGAGGGCTGCTCAAGTCTGAAACCTGTTGCTGAGAGCCCCGGTTTCACACGGCGGCCATTTTCCCAGCTTGAATGTTGGGATAATGTAACGCTGCTGTGTTCCAGGTTGCTTACATTTAGTGTATTGATGTGTAGTGATATTTCCAAATGAATTTAGGCTTTCCCATCGTATCTTGTTACACAATAAACAGTAATGTTAGCTAGGATAGTGAGTGAATGCTAACGTTAGATGTAAATGGAAGCTAATGGGCTTCAACAAATATTATTTTACTTCAATTAAGACACGATGTCCCTCCAGATTTGCTCTATCCATTGTCTTTTCGTTTGTTGATAACCAGGAACAAAGCAGTACCACATTTGAGCTTCCCACCCTGAACATGATGTCGGAGGAAAATGGCCGCTGTCAGTCCAATCATTTTTCCACTTGACCCGTCACCTTACCTTTCTCATGTGTGCGTCATGACTTGTTTATCTGCCTCGGGAGAATGAAGACGTGAGCACAGAACCTCCCCAGAGTCCTCTTCCAGTTGTCAACAGGGATAAAATCTGATTGATTTGTCCATCATCGTACCGACAGACTACAATAAGAAACGGGTGAGAGCGTCCACCTGAATGCTGTTAACCTTATTTCATGTGATCTACAACCACAAGCAGAAGATGTCGAGAAGTATTCAAGTTTATTTTATTCTGTTCTGTTCTATCCTTGGCCTGAAGAGTTACAAGATGAGTGACGGGGCAGCCACAGACCATAAATTAGCCCTGTCTGGAGCCTGTGGTTACCTGTTAATACTAATAGGAGACATGGGGGTCAGAAGGGCTGGTGCTTAATGAGGAGCTGTAATACTACATGTGCAGGTCCCTGAGACATATGACCCTTCATCAGGGCGATGAGGACAGGACTGAACAGGAGAAGCCGTGGGAGGAAATGACCTTTACTGATGTCAATAGATTCACTTTCAAATGATTAAATATTGCATCTCGAGCTCTGTCAGAGGAATTTCATGGGAGTGTGTCTGTCTGAGGAGTCCACTGAAGTAAATATCCAGCTCGGATGACTTTCAGACTCTGGCTGACTTTCACATTGTCACACATGGTGTTTAATTTGTGATTCTTTGGAATGAATTCCGTCATTCACATGGATCTCTGTTCACAGTCAAACAAGTTTTCTCAAGTGTGAAATTCTGCTAAATATTCATGCGAGCCAGGTAGTTTTTCGATGCACACGAGAAAGACAATTTGCATACGCGCTCTCGTTGCAACTCTAACATCAATCACACATGCAGAGCAAAGTAAATATTCTGGTGACGCCTGCAGTCATGTTTGACTTGTATCACTTTAGATAAAAGACAGTATGGGGACGTCAGCAGGAGGAAAAAAAAGTAGGTTGCCAGAAAAATAAACTTTGGGAGAAAATGTTGCGCAGCACACAGAGAATTCAGATCAGGAACGGTGATTCATCACATCTCCAGTCAAAGAAACTAGAAAATTATGACTATGATTTTTTTTTTCATGTATGTCTCTACTCGTGTTGGTGGAGCTGTGCTAATTTCTATCACAAGTGCAGCTCTTATTTCATTTTTTACCTGCAGTCTAACATTAATTACATCTAAGCCATTCCAATATGTGTATGTATGTGGTGCCATCTGGTGGTGATCCACAGTATTTCACAATAATTATGTGGTTTCTTAAAGGGTAACTCCACCAATTTTACCTGGCACTTTAATCTGTAAAATTGAGTAAGTAAAATATTTATTTATTCATTTATTTACAAGACGAATGGAAGGTTTAGAGAGACATACATTTAAGAAACACATTATAACATAACGCAATGGTGAGCAAAGAAATAACAAACCCTATTTACAGAAGTTTGAAGACAGCTGTGAAATTGTGACTACCACCTGAATATTCAAAATGTGAAGGTAAGACAGGCAGACAGAATGACTGCAGTTAGACACAGTTGTAAATTAATTAGATTAGCTCATCAATTAAAACTATATCTGGGCCAACAACAAACACACAGGAAGGCCTCACAGGCTCAGATCTTCTCTCACACACTTATTCTGCATATACACTTTACATTTAAAGACAAGAATTACAAAGGAAACATCAAAATCCTCAATTTTATGGTCAATTTTCAAACTGTAGAGTTTCAATTTCAAAGAACATCTAATTTTTAAATGCCTGTCATCTCCAGTACACAACCTCAGTTATAATCTCAGGACACTTGGACTAATTGCAGTGTTTATGTTTACATTTAATTGCTGTCAGTTTGTAAACCTGTAGATCTGATATTGCACCTCATTTCAATATTAAATTAGAAAACATCTGATTGTTCATATGAGAAGGAGAAAAAAAACAAACAAAACCAACACACTTTCAGCTGCAGTGTTACACATGGCCTCTGACCTCTGATTATCTTGTCTGTAACCTTACTCCTTTTTCCCTTTCCCCCCGTCCTTGCTCTTGTCCCGTGGTACACGGCCCATATTATAAAATTCTAAGTTTGGCCTCATGTCTGTGAGGTGGGCGAGCCGGTTGGACATGGCAAAGAAAGCAGCAATAGCAGCGATGTCCCAGGCGTCCTCACGGTCAAAGCCCACTTCCTCCAAAGACTGGAAATGCTGTTCTGTAATGGTGTCGCTGCGACACACAGCCATCGCAAAGTCCAGCATGGCATGCTCCCGAGGCGACAGCTCTGCATTCTCATAGTTAACAACGACCTGGGTGAAAGAAGGGAGGGGAATTAATGTGATTTAATATGTAATTTTATCAAATAAAAAGTTGTTTTGCTGTGATTGTTTTTTAGTACTTCAGAAAGGAAGTGAATTCAACATTAAAAGCATGTTTAAAGAGTGCTTTTGGCAAGAAGCAACTTCCTGTCCACTCTCTAATCGCATACTGTTATTGACATGTTTTCTGATAACTTAACCACATTTATGTTGTGACTACAGTAATTGTGTATTATATTCAGCAAAGTAGTGAAAATCAATTAATGCCGGTACCTGATCGGAAAGAGTGGGTTTCTTGGAGTAGATGCGGTGCAGTGCGCTGTGGGATACCACACAGTAGAGACACTTGTTGTGGATACTGGTAGCCACTACGATCAGCTCGCGATCTGCCTTGGTTAATCCACCTGGAAGACATTAGATACTCATTTAAAAATCAGTAAAAAAAACCCCACATGTTCACAACAACATCAATAACAACATAAAAATGACATTGCATCAGGTGGGTGCGGCCAAAACACACCATGAAAGAAATCATGTGAGTTTCAATCCACGTTCCAGATTTTAGTTGGTTCTGGTCAAAGTTTTTATTTAACAACATTATACAGATAAACGAGTAGAGCTGCTTCTTAAAAACAGGCCCCTGATATTTGATCTCATGTCAAAAGAAGCTGATAATGTTGAGTGTCCTATAGATGATGTATTGTGGCGGTACTGGCAGTAAAATGCTTATAGGCCAGATGCTTATAGGCTACATAAAAATATAAACAAAAAACATGAAAATCTAAGGGGGAAAGCCCAATGTCCGCTACTTGGACAATAAATGACTCTTCCTGGTATAATAAACAAATGTGCTCCTACAAGCCCCAGGCACAGGGAAATAAAATGTCTAACTGCAGGTGTAAAGGGGTTCCCAAATAAACCCAGTTTCCTCACTAGAATGATGTGGGCAGCCAAGAAAACAGAAAAGAGCCTAAACAGAACAGAGTTTCTGGCTGGCAATCTAAAGGGAAAGAGATTCTCAAAGGGTCAGGGACAGATTCAGACTGAGGATGAGAGTCCCCTGTGTGCCATTCCCCACCTCTTTTAAGCCTTCACAAACAGGGTGTCATCACACCATAATTGGCTAGGAGGGAAATGCCCCAAGCTGCTTCCACTCCTCAATCAGGTGTCAGTCTCCCCACCCTGTGCACAGGTGATCTGAATCACCTGCAATCAGGCTTGAGGGATTTTGGAAAATCAGCAAGTCTCAAACAATGGGACTGCTACGGTATGAAAGGGTTTAATTCTATGAGAAGAAGTAGAACTGAATGCTCAGAGGTGGAATGACTAACACCTACTAAACACATGTAATCAAAAGCCAGCTTGTGGTTATTCAATAACAACACCCAGACTGAACAGTTGAGTTTAACACCGTTCGGTTTAGTGAAGTCAAATATTAGCTAAAAAGGAGTGGGCCACCTCGAGGCTAGCTTCTGTTCCACATCGTATGGTAATGTCTTCTCATTAAGACGCTTTTATCAGTCATTTCTAAAGAGCTTGATAATGGGCTGCTCTGTCCATATCCCAAACCACTGGATCTTAAGTGCTCTAGCCTCAGGGGCCACATGTCTCCTCACTCAATATGTCACGGTTCACATGGAGGCTAACTGAGCACCCACGCCATTTTATTTCACCGTTGAAAACAAAGTGCAATTGAGGTAACCTAATGAAATAAAAGACTCAACAACACAAAATCTTAATACCTAATGTCTTCTACAGATCTTTTTTTGCAATGCCTAATCCGTTTAACCACGGCCCTCTCACTATGATGACAAGCTCAGAAAACAGCACATGCTGCTCATGCCTACCTGATATTTACCTGTTCCAACCAGACCCTATTTATCACAGCGTCTACCACACTACCAGCAACTGTTTGATCATCAGCTGAAACAGATTCAACATCACACGTGCCTCTTCATGTACCACCTGCACTCCAAAAGGGGCCTGCTGCCACTGAAATGCAACACACCAGCCTATCACAGCCCTGAAAAAGAGTCTCGGCTACTTCAAGTGGTGGATGATGTGTCGTCTGAGCTTGTAGCCAGCGACCAGGGGTGCTGAATGACGGGTGAAGTGTGAATGATTCACTGCGTTGTTACTTGCCAAGACTCTCAATTTTCCCGGGAGACTCACATTTTTCATTGTCCTCTCCCGGGGTCACAATTCTCCCATATTGCTCCCGATTTATGACACATTTTCACACTTTAGTTATCATAATGTGTGCAGAGTGTAGTCTGCAGACTGCTGTACTGTTACGCCTCATCCTCCTCAGTGAGTGAGTGGTGCATAGAGGAATGGAGAGGAGAAAGAATATTTAAAAAAAATCCAAATGCCCGGGAGAGAAAAACTTCCATTTCTTACGTATAGTTTTTAATGGAAAGGGGCTGTAAGATTGATCATGTCGATTTTTTTCTGTCAAGCACAAGGGTCGCACCCAACAATTCCCATCAAAGGGTGGACAAACAGGGCAGTGGTGTGCACGGGCTCTCTAAAGGGCATGGGCAAAAAAATTAATGAACGAATGAAGAGTGATAAATTAACTTTATGCACAGGTCTGCATTGTTTTCTGATGCAGTTGCATTTTACTTGTTATTTTTGTCATTTTCATGCTTTAAATGTTACCTGAATACAGGAAACACAGTCCTTGAATCTCAAATTCTTCAAGGATTGGACCCCAAGATCCCCACGTTGGATACAAAATCCTCAAGTTTAGCAAGTATGCATGCCAAGAATTTCTGGCGCAGCCCCTGAGAAAAAACACTTGCGCTTACTGCCAATAAAGAGGAAAAAAAACAAACACACACCTGTCTCTTTGTTCATGAGTTCATTGTAGTAAGCGAAGAAGGCTCTGAACTCTGCTGGTCTGTGAGAGAGGACTTTGAAGACATTGGGTAAAAAGCCTCCCTGTAGGAAACAGGTGGTAAAATCAGACTCATAAGGTGCAGCAGAGTTAAATATCTCATAACAGGGCTGTAGCTAACATTGAGGACACTGAGGTCATGTCCTCTGTATGTCTTCTGGGTCTTTAATATCTTAATATATATACACATTTTGTAACACTTTATTATATCTATCATATCATTAAAATAAACATTTATGTGTACATGTTAAAAATAGCAAATTTATAGTTAATTAAGTTAATAGTTGGTTTAGTTATTTTACCAAGCGATGAAATGCTTTACAAACTATTTATTAGCACATGTTCATTGTAAAGTTGCAGGTGATGTGGATAATACTGCACATGGTTCATAAATACTGTGTAGTTCATGTATAAACATTATTTAGACGGCCTTTAGAGACTTGAACTGATGTTTTTAACCTTTAATAAAGTTTTTATGAACCATTTAATTGTTTCTTAACAGTGAAAGAACTGAACTAAATCTAATTAACTAAACATTTACCATTTATTACTGATGTTTTTTATAAAGTGTAAAAAGAAGCTACACAATTCAAGATGTTCTCGTGGAGGGTGGAAGGTGGGGGGCGTGACCTCAGTATTTCTAAAAACCTGGCTACGGCCCTGCCTCGTAGGATTGTCTTTTACCTTTGACTCAACTTCCTCCATGAGCTCCACTATATCGTAAGGAAGATCTTTCTTGTAAGGGACCGGATAGCGACTGATTTTCTCCGGCGGCTGGTCGCTGGAGAGAAGCCTGCTCCCCGCCACCACCGCCGCTGCTGCTGCTGCCGCTGCCTTCCCCTGAAGCATGCAGCCCGGCCGGAGAGACGCCTGGACGGAGGACAGGAGAGTCACATAATGTTTCTGTCACACACACACAAAAACAGGACAAAAAGTAGAAAAGCACTCGACAACTTACGAGCTGTGTGAACACAGGCGGACGAAACAACTTGGAGACGAGGTTGCACGCCATGTCGGAGCTCGGGAGAGTTTCCAGCCACACAGAACGAACAAGGAAGTCAATAAAAACAGTGACGCTTGCTTCTGCTGCTGCTAATGTAGTTGAATTAATTATGTAATCGGTTGTCCCAACTATCATTCGCCTGTCATCGTCGTGTAATTAAACTACAATCTTCTTCAGACGTTAAGTTGTTGTGTCTGTTGTCGTGTTGTTGATATATCACAACGGACCAATCACAGCGCAGTATTCAGTCCCGCCTGCTGTCTGTCCCCGCCCCCCTGCACCGGTCCTCCTCGCCGCCAGGGGTCAGGCTGCGTGTGGAGGGGGTCCAGTATTTGCCTGTATTTTATGCAGTTTACATCCATCAAGCCCATATAAGTTGTCCAATTAGAATATTTTAAATTAAAATCTTATTTAATTCAGTGTAAAAGGGTTAGACCTGTGTTTTTTGAAGTTTGTGCCTGTGTCTCATCTCCCTGAAAGACATCACCCAGGGCAACAAAAACACTCATCCACCCTGTGACCCGGAAGGGAAATCGTGGCGGACGAGCAACTGGCTTCCATCATCCATTAAGTGGATGAACATTTTGGATATTTAATCAAAACAAAGGAAAATCGTCAAGTACTGGTAGAACATTATAACAGCAATGTTTTACCATGTAAGTATGCGTATTAGTCTCCGTGTGTGAGCCGGCTGATAGTCGTGTATGAATGTTTTCTCAGTCAAGGAGTGCATAGCATGATTGGGTTATGTTAGCATAGCTAGCTAATGTAGCTGGACAAAACTTTTCAAAACCCCTCCGCATTGTTTATTCGGCGTTATTCCATACCCAGGAAGCACCCGCAGCATCACCTTCTGAATATTTTAAAATGATAAATTACCTGTTATACCCTGGTCGTACAATGCACCGATTTTTTCTGTTCACAGATTTCTTTGGAGCATGAAATCTTGCTACACCCGAGGTATTTTGGTCCTAACCTCCTCAACACTGTGAAGCAAAAGCTTTTCACAGAAGTGGAGGGTACCTGCACTGGCAAGTGAGTGGCTGCAATACTCAACTATGTGTACTCCTGTTCAATAACTTGTTTTTTCTTTTGAGCTTATTAGTTAAAGGGTACAGAGGCTGTGGCAGTGATCCATTTTCGGTCGGATCAGTTGTTGCTTAAGTCCAAAATAAACAAATGGACACTTCCCTTTCTGTCATCTAGTTTGACACATGTGGCAGAAACATTCTGGTTTTCTTTTTAAAAGGTGCTATGCTATGTTTAGTGATTTTTAAATCTTTGACTTTGGAAAATGATGCTCAATAGTGTGAGTTTTAGCTTGGCAATATAAAAAAACCAAAGGCACTGCTTCAAGCCATCATGACAGTATCAACATGCATACTAACATGACTAGTTTTGTATTCACATTCCTGCATGTTGTTAATTTATTTATGTTTCCCCTTCAGGTATGGTTTTGTCATCGCAGTCACCACCATTGACAACATCGGGGCTGGTGTAATCCAGCCGGGGAGAGGGTTTGTCCTCTACCCAGTCAAGTACAAGGCCATTGTATTCCGCCCATTCAAAGGGGAGGTGGTGGACGCCGTGGTCACTCAGGTCAACAAGGTGAGGGTTGTATGATGAGTATGCATGAAATCTGATAATTATTCCCTCTAAGGTATGTCCCCCGAAAGGTGCCACCAGCAGCTTTTCCTGCAGTCCTCTGGATGATACATCATCTTCTTGACATTGCACTGTACATTTACATCTATTTAAGAAAATTTTTTATTATAACAAATTTTAAAAACTGGTTATTTTAATGGCCAAAACAAGATATAGATTTTATTTATTGTAAAGATAAAATGTGGCCAAGATATTCATACAAGACATGCCTGTATTTTGTATTGGCTCAAGTATAATTAAAATGTAAACTGTTGAAGTGAACATCTTGTAAGCTTTTTACGGTAATTGTGCTTTCAGAGACGAGTTTATGCCTCTGTAGTTGTTGATGTGTTGAATATGAAGTGATGACTGATGATGGAACATTTCTTGTTTCTTGCAGGTTGGATTGTTCACAGAAATTGGGCCCATGTCTTGTTTCATCTCTCGCCATGTGAGTCACTTTACCATGTATAGTTGGTGCATGAATTGGTTGGCTTTCATATGCTTTTGAAATTATATTATCTTTATCTTATGAGTGTGATCTTTCTTTTTGCAGTCCATCCCCTCAGAAATGGAGTTTGACCCCAACTCTAATCCTCCCTGTTATAAGACAGTTGATGAGGTGAGAAAATTTGATGTTATTTCCTATTACCAGCCAAAGGTTAAGAAAGATAATCACAATATTACCGAATAGTGTTTAATGAAATATACGTTCACCAAAAAATGTCTTTACACTGGTATAAAAGAAGGTACTTTTCAGGAAATGTAAGAAAGCAAGGGTGGAACATAAAGTATGATGTTATACATTCAGTATGCAAAGTTGTTGGGGTGCTGCTGACTGCTCTTCTTCTCCTGTCATTTTACTGTTGCTGAGTCTTGAATTTAAGGTTGTGTTTCTTCTCTTCTTTTCAAGGACATTGTAATCCAGCAAGATGATGAGATCAGGCTGAAGATTGTGGGGACAAGAGTGGACAAGAATGACATTGTAAGTGTTTTGTTTCTTCGTTGTTTTTTTAAAGATAGGCCCTTTATTTCACCCAGATACAGGCAAAAATAACAATAAAAAGTGTGCCACTATTTCTAAGATGGTACACGGTAGCTTATAGAAGTGATGTTTTGTAACACACTTTTCCCTTGCTTTTCAGTTCGCCATTGGGTCTCTCATGGATGATTACCTGGGTGAGTACTACATAGAAAATTGCTAATACAGATGGTAGTAGGGCTCTGTGACAAAATGAAAAATAATATTTTTGACCAAACACCTCTTTCAATATTGCTACAAAATTGTAGGGTATTGGTGAATTCACAAAATATTAATATAATGAGATTTCTGATACATAAAAAAAATATATAATGACTAAGTAGGTAAAGACACATTTTAGAAGAGCTACAACAGTCTTTTAAGTTATGAAAATCCCATCACTTTACTGTAATTCAGCCTCTACAACCAGGAATAGACAACACATTACAATATACAAAATTTCTGACGATACCTAGTGTCATATCACAACATCAATATAATTGTTGGGGAGAGCTTGGACTGTATGTTGGTTTAGGTGGATTCGCTGGAACACCTCATCCACACAGACACTCCGATTAGAGAGCGAGGCCAGACACAGTAGGACAGTTAACGTGGCTTTAATGATGAAGCACGACTCCACATCACATACAGCTCGGTGTTTCTGGTTTGTTGCTTACAGTTTGACTCTCGTCTACACTGTCTGTGGCTTTACATTGGTCTGATTGACTCTCTGTACTGATATCTTCATCACAAACGCAGACAGGTATCAATGCAGAATGAACTAGAATGACGAACAGCTCAACATTGTTTTTCCCAAGGACCCCTTAGCTGCCCAACGAGGTGCCTGATGTAAAAACACTAAATTCAGCACTGAACAGTTCCTGCACAAAAACACACAGTAATAATAGGGAATTTACAACAATAATATTGATATATTTTTCCCAGCCCTAGGTGGTAGATATGTTCGTTAGACAGGCATGAATTGATAAAATGCTGTACATAGATTTAATTAATGTCTTTCTCTTCTATTCTGCACAATAAAGAAAAACGTTTATTGCTTCGATTTGGTTTCCATGGTTGCAATGGATCAAATCTAGCTGTGCTGTCTATGACCTGAGTCATAAACATGTTTTGTTTATTTTCTGTTTTGGGATTGATCATTAAACTTTCCCTCTATATTTCATTCCCAGGTCTTGTGAGCTGATTTACCCCAGGGGGAACACATTTCACACGGGACATTTTATGTAATAGTCTAGTTCATCTTTTGTTAAAATGAATATTTTATTACACTGATTGATAAACTGTGGTGAAAAGCGGTGACGCCCTCATAGCTTCATCATTTTAATGCTGTAAAGCCTACATTTCTTGGTTGTTATTGGAGCTGGTGTAAGAGTAAAACAAAATGCTTGCTAAACTGCCAGCAAGATTGCATATGATGCCCATATTATTAATTTACAGTTTCTTTCATGTATAATTCATAATTTCCATTTCATCTATATATTGTTGTTGTTTTCTGTTTGTTTTTGTACTGGACTGTAATAAAGTATTTTTATTTGGTCTTCTATATTTGTATCTTTTACTATATTATAAAATGTCTATGTTAATATCTTGTTTTTATCTGAAATAGTCATTTTTAAATCCATGAGATATTTTGAGGTGTGGTAAAGCCTCACCCCGTCCTTACAAAAGATGAGGCCGAACGTGAACGCGGAAATGTGGAGGGCGCGCACGTCTTGTGGACGTAAATACGTCAGCGCGCCCTCGTTCTTTCTTTCTCTCGTCCTGAAGATGGCGGCAGGGGTGAGTAAGATGGAGAGATGGCTCAAAATGCGTTTTCCTGTACATTCCCGGCACAATCCGCCGAAAATCAGGCCCATCTGCCCTCGTGCTGACCAGCTTTGCCCGTAAACCCGTCCCTCGACCTGTTCTGTATCTGCTGCGGGGTTTATTTACAAACTATTTAATTCAGTGTTCATTGTAGCTGATGTTAGCTCTTGCTTTCCTGACGTAGCATTCGCTGAATGACGCCCCTCTGCTGGCCCAGGCTTGTGCCACGTTACCTTTGCTATTTCAAGCTGTGGAAACTTATTGTCTCAATTATGAATGTTTTCGTTAAGCGGTGGTACCTGTATCCTGTTTACGTAGTGCTAAGTGTAACCAGTGTCTGGCATAACGGTCTAAAACGATGTCCAGGAAGACTATGTGGAAGTAGTGCCGGTAGTGTTAGCTAGCGTTAGCATTTAAAGCGAGTAAAAAGCCACGTGAATATAACTGAATTTGCCTATACTTGGCTTACAAAGCACAGTTGGATTTGATTTTTGGCATATGGTTTATCAAACAACCCTCCAGCTTCATTGTAGTCTCATTCGTGTACAATCCATTTAAATGGTAGAGCATCCTGAATTGGAAAGAATAATTTTTATGATACTGCAAAACTGAGTTTAACTCGTGCTAGCTGGATTTGTGGCTGTAATTGCTGAAACTGTTTTTATTTATAACTGTATTTATAGGAAGAAAACTATTTTACAAAGCCAGGTGTATGATTTGTTTCACAGTAGTGAGCTATTGCCACAAGCTCATCCCATTTAGATTTTGACTTTTTGCTAACATGCTCGCCAAAAATGTCTTGCATGTGTTCAAATGAGATGCGTTTCCTGTTTATTGATGGTTGAATAATTTGGTCTTTTTCGTTTCCCCTCTTTCCAGACTCTGTACACGTATCCAGAGAACTGGCGGGCCTTCAAGGCCCAGATTGCAGCCCAGTACAGTGGTGCTCGCCTCAAAGTCGCCAGCAACCCCCCTGCCTTCACCTTCGGGCAGACAAACCGTACTCCTGCCTTCCTCAACAACTTCCCTCTGGGCAAGGTGAGTGCAAATGGTTGAGTTCGGACTGTGTTGTTCACAGTAGGTCTTGTTTCCGTGTCATCAATGTAGGTAATCGGTTACTGCAAGTAAAATGTAGAGTAGAAGAACTGAAACTTTTTTGACCACGGCAACACATTTCATCATGCACTGCATAATAAAAGCATGCTACATGTGATGAAATCTTAAAATCTGCCATCTTCTTCAGGTACCCGCCTATCAGGGAGATGACGGCCTCTGTCTGTTTGAGAGTAATGCCATTGCTTACTACCGTAAGTTTAATATTTACTAACTAAATGATTACTTAAGTTTTTATGCATGGGCAATTTGGTTAGTCATTGAAAAGGTCAATATTTATAGTTTACGTTAAGTCTTAAAGGAAAAATCTCACTAGGTTTAGTAGTTTTCCATGAACACTTGTGGTGGTGTCAATCAGGAATCCTTCCCCTCCCTCTGGGGAAAATGAGTGGTCCCCTGTCATTGGGCAAGGCAGTGTCCAATCATGGCACCAAGTCTTAATCTGACAGGGGAAGAGGAATTTGAGACCATATTCATCCCAGTCGTCTCTGTTTTAGTGAGAAAAAGGCTGGTTCATGCTGTGGGCACAGTATTTAAAAAATGCTGACTGTACTGATGTTAATAAGAACTACAGTACAGCTGTTAGTTTGGGACTTTTTCTTTTGTCACCGGTAAATCATTATCAAATTGGTACACTTGCAAGTGACTGTATCTAATGTCTGTCTTTGTCAATTTTCAAAGCAGAAATTTAGATTCTTCACAGAGGAGAGGGGCTATAAGGCTATATTTCATTTGGGTTGTGCTGGTTGGCCAAACGTGAGCATGTGCAGCACATGGGTCCCTGCACACCTAAATGGTATGCAAATTATTGGTTCTATCTGATTGCCAAGTTAATGTTGGAAGTGTCTGTTGCACTGAAGGCGGTATTACATCAGACTGTAACAAGTCTGCACTTGTAACTGTCAGCATGTGTTTTTTCAAAAGGGCGTACGTCAGTACTGAAATGGCTATTAATGCCACAAAAAACTACGTTATTGGCTATACAATATTGTCAAATCATATTGTGAGGCGTATTGGTAATTACATTTTTAGCATTTATGACTGGAGATCTTATTGATTGCTTAAAAGGAATACTTTCCATCTTTCCACTACAGTGAGCAATGATGCCCTGCGTGGAGCCACTCCCCAGGCTGCAGCCCAGGTGCTGCAGTGGGTGAGCTTCGCTGACTCAGAGATCATCCCTCCTGCCAGCGCATGGGTCTTCCCCACTCTGGGAATCATGCAGTTCAACAAGCAGGTTTGCATCTCGGCATTTTCCCCGTCAAGCTAAAGACTCAAAAGTATTATTTGGTAGCTGTGGTGGAAGGTTGCTGCCAGTTTCAGTTAGCCAGAGTGCAGCACCCTATATATGAGACCTGGCACTTGACCATGCATTGAAGTGTATATATTGTGTAATACTGCATAGTCAGTCTTGTGTTTGTCTGTCCAGGCCACAGAGCAGGCCAAGGAGGACGTGAAGAGGGCCCTTACAGTACTAAACCAACACCTGACCACCCGTACCTTCCTGGTGGGAGAGAGGCTCAGCCTTGCTGACATCACCGTAGCCTGCTCCATGATCTGGCTCTACAAACAGGTTCGATTTACTGTCTCACACAGCTTAAATAAATCATACATGCATAAAGCTCTGTTTTTCTTGGAACAACACTTGATCTCTGTCATGATATTTGAGTGAAGTTGCTCTCCACAAAGCCCTTAACAACTTTCTGTCCTCTGTAGGTCCTTGAGCCTTCTTTCCGTCAGCCTTACTCCAACGTGACTCGCTGGTTTGTTACCTGTGTCAACCAGCCCCAGTTCAAGACTGTCCTTGGGGAGGTTAAGCTGTGTGAAAAGATGGCCCAGTTTGATGGTGAGTCCCCAGCAAAGAGACCAGAAGTCTTGCATACTGAGCACACTGCTGGTTGCTGGAGGATATCATTTTAAGGATGAAATTAGACACTTTTCTTTATTATTTTGTATTTGTTCATTTTAAGTGTTTAAAACAACATGCAATTGAATAGCTATGCTAAGTTATTGCCAATTCCCCATTGGCATTGGGCCTGTACAACAATCATGAAACTCCCCTGCTTGGGAAGACACAGGCAGTCCCCTGTCTTTGGGCAAGGCAGTGTCCAATCGTGGCACTAAGTCTTAATCTGACAGGGGAAGAGAAACTTGAGACCATATTCATCCCAGTCATCTCTGTTTTAGTGAGTTAAAGGCTGGTTCATGCTGTGGGCACATTAAAACTCAAACTATTTATTATGGGTATGAATGTCAAATTTCTTGCAATATTTCACAATCATCTCCAAAATCCTAGCCAGAGATTGGTTCCAGAGAGTGAAAAACCAAAGTTGGATCATGGAACATTTAACAGAAAACATGTTTTTGTTTTGTTCTGTTCCTCCAGCCAAGAAGTTTGCTGAGATGCAGCCCAAGAAAGAGGCCCCTCCTAAGAAGGAGAAGGGAGGAAAGGAGGCAGCCAAGCCCCAGGAGAAGAAAGAAAAGAAGAAGGAAGAGAAGAAGCCTGCCCCAGAAGAAGAGATGGACGACTGTGATGCTGCTTTGGCTGCTGAGCCCAAAGCCAAGGACCCCTTTGCACATCTGCCAAAGAGGTAGAAAGATGGTGTACTTGTCTAAAGTGCTTGTTTTGGTATACATCTGCTATTGATTTTTTTTCACAAATTTTAGCTGACAATTTTTAGGTTTTTAAATCCACATTGACCAATGATGGCCATTAAGAGCCAGTAGCTGAAAGTTTTTATTGGAGCCAATTACCTCAGCAGATTATTTCCCTGAGTACATCCCCTCTACTTGAAAGGGGTACTAATCAGTGGGTGGAGACGATTGAATTTCCATGGAGCACTTGAAGAATTCAATGGTGTATTGACCATTTAATCGCTCACAGTAAAGGCTGTCGTCTGCAGACCGTGGGCACGTTAAGCCCTTAACAAAACAAAATATTTGTTTAAATGGAAATGGTGGTGCGTTGAACATCCTTTTGTCCATTGTGTTCACCGCCCTTTTAATACAGTGAGGTTTATATACGTAACTTCTGTGTGGTTAACACCTGACACACCCACCTATCGAGAGAAAACATAACTCAAGCCCGTTCCACATCCTTGTGAGGAGACGTAGAGAAACAGTGCATGTAGTCCTCAGATTGAACATGCATCGTGCGTTTAGCATTGGGCCTTTACAAAATCATGAAACTTCCCTGTTTTGGAAGGCACAGGCAGTCCCCTGTCTTTGGGCAAGGCAGTGTCCAGTTATGGCACTAAGTCTTAATCTGACGGGGGAAGAGGAACTTGAGACCATATTCATCCCAGTCATCTCTGTTTTAGTGAGTAAAAGGCTGGTTCATGCTGTGGGCACATTGAAACTATGAAACTAAACTATTGATTATGGGTATGAAAACCCATCTCTGTAAGCTGGGCTAGGTTCTGTATGTTTTCTGTAGCATGTAGTTTTTTTTTTTTTTGACTTTGTCACTCCTATAATGTGGGCTTTAAGGTGGCAGACTGCAATTGTTCACGGCCACTTGCCTATTTTTCCATACCTTGTCTTTGTCTGTGCAGACAGATCTATATGACCTAATCTTTCTCCCTTTTTCTCTTTAGTACATTTGTCATGGACGAGTTCAAGAGAAAGTATTCCAACGAGGACACCTTGACAGTAGCCATTCCCCACTTCTGGGAGCACTTTGACCGCGAGGGGTACTCAATCTGGTACTGCCAGTACAAATACTCAGAGGAGCTCGAACAGACCTTCAAGAGCTGCAACCTGATCACAGGTGAGACTCAGCAGCTGCCACTTTACCCAGCACCTCGATCTGTGAAAGAATAACTTGAGGGGTTGTAACATATCTTTAAATTGTGTAGGCACATGTCATTTTTTTGTCAGTCCTACCAATTTGTTATCTACAGCAATATGGGGCCTCTGTGGTTGGAAAGAAAGTGATTGTGATGCTGGCCTTGGTCCTTCACGTATGGGGATTATCTGGTTAATGTAATGGCACAAGTTTTGTACAGGTTGGTTCACATGGTCTGACGATGCGAGTTTGTAGGCCTCTAGGAAAAACAATCACGTGGCCTTGAAAGTAGATTAGAGGATCCAAGTGATTGAGTACACTGAAAAGCCCTTTTTCTATTTTTTTTTAAGTCGTGTACATCATGTGCCTCATTTTAAATAATGCATTATGTGTTAGACTTGGTAGACCTCTCCCATAGGCCTAGTGTGTGATTGTTTCGTGTCAAACTTTTCTCTTTTAATCAGCTGAAGTGGCTCTGGCCCATATTTCAGTGTAGAGCAGTTGAAAAAGATCACTACAGGATTGTAGCCCTGATTTTCTTCTCACCAAAAGTTTTTGAATAGCAGGAAAAAAAAGCCCCCAGATCAGAGACAAAGCAGTGTCGTCGGCACTCAATTCACTAAGTGTGAACTGTTCAAAGACGTGATCTAAGAGCTCAGCGACGTGTCGCAGACGTCTGAAAGATATCAAGCAGACTAAATATCTGGATGCATGAGGGAGAGCCGTTCAACGAGCAGCCACTTCTCTGCTGCCATGTGCAGTAGTTGTCTGTCCCCATTCTTTATGCATCTATTTGTGTGGAGGGGGAAGTATAATGTAGTTTCTATCAGAATATATTGCCATACGCACAAGCTGTTCAGTATTTGTAACCATGTCCTCCTTGCTGAACAGCAATAATGAGCGGACAGATGTGTTTTATTGCTAATAAATTTACTTCAGACTCTTGCTGCAATAAGCAAAACTTTGATTACCCATTTCTCTTATGTCATCACAAGTATTTGTGACTAAACGTAGTTCGGAAGGCCTGACAGACTCGTCTGGAATTCCTTTCTGGTGAAAGACCTTTTAATTTGACCCCCTGACTCTGATCGCTTATTTAGTGTGCAATCATAATGACTCATAATGACTGAACCAATTTACAAGATAGAAGCTTTTGTGAACTATACAGCAATCTAGCAACTTTTGAAAGTCACGTTGTGTGACTAGCGCGCAAGTGACTAAGATTTGGTTGCCGCTCGAGCCAGTGCTTGTCTGAGGTGTTTATTTTAAACACCTCAGCAGCTGCTTCTCCAAAGTTGTTAAGCAGAAACTAGACAGTACTTAAATTGGTAATCACCCCTCTTTAGAGAAAACAGCAGTCCCCTGTCTTTGGGCAAGGCAGTGTCCAATTATGGCACCAAGTCTTAATCTGACAGGGGAAGAGAAACTTGAGACCATATTCATCCCAGTCATCTCGGTGTCAGTGAGGAAAAGGCTGGTTCATGCTGTGGGCACATTAAAAAAATATGTAATCATGAAGTTTTTTTTCAGTTTTTTTTTTTTTTTTTTTTAAGCAAACAATAGTAATAAACATATGACAGCAGTGATTAGTGTGTCTGAAACAATTGATGTTGCATTCTGTTGGGACGTCTTGTTTCTGTTGATTGATAAAATTATGTCTGCTCGTCACAGGTATGTTCCAGCGCCTGGACAAACTGAGAAAGAATGCCTTCGCCAGTGTCCTCTTGTTTGGAGGCGACAAAGACAGCAGCATCTCTGGCATCTGGGTCTTCAGAGGACAGGATCTGGCCTTCACTGTAAGTATTCAAAGGGTTAACGCATTTTCCTTAAATGTTCAGAATTGACAACACCCCCACACTCAAGCATTTACTGCCTATTTTTTGACAAAGTGGTCGGGGCAGTCATTCATGTCTTTATGAAACAAAGGGAACCAAAGTTTTAGTTTTCATCTTGATTTAGTGGACAGTCCCCTGTCATTTGACAAGGCAGTGTCCAATCATGGCACAAAGTCTTAATCTCACAGGGGTAGAGAAACCTGAGACCATATTCATCCCAGTCATCTCGGTGTCAGTGAGGAAAAGGCTGGTTCATGCTGTGGGCACAAACGATATCCAAGGTCTAGAATTTAAGAAGTGTAGGTTGATGGGTTGCAGTGCTGATGTACTTAGATGGTGTTTGAGTAAATGTTTCTTAAATAAAACATTCGTCATACACAGCACAACTTTCATTGCCTGCATTTCAATGCACACTGTGATGGTCCAAGTATTCTCTAGTGGTTAATCTTTCATCTGATAATCAGTTGTGGTAGTTATCAGTTCATCAAACCTTGAAGGTAAATCACTTGCATCTAAATAACGTATTGTTTACTCCGGTCCTAGCTGTGTCCCGACTGGCAGATCGACTACGAATCATACGACTGGCGCAAACTGGATCCAGACAGCGAGGAGTGCAAGACCATGGTAAAGGAGTACTTCGCCTGGGAAGGAGAATTCAAGCATGTGGGTAAAGCTATGAACCAGGGCAAGGTCTTCAAGTGAGAGGACACTGGGGCAGTGAACAAAGCACTCTGCGCTTCTGCTTTCCAGCACTTAAAACCTATGGACTTTCAGCCACCACGTGCTTACTTTACTGCAAGAATGACTCAAAAATGACAGTGTTTGAAGACGAGTGAATTTTCTCAGTGGCCCCAAACTGGGTTTTGTTGTTTTGACCTGCGAAATAAAGCATTTTCCACAATGCCATCTATGGGATTTGATGTGTTTGGTCTGACTTTAATTTGTTTGGTTACCACTCAAAACAAATGTTTTAACACCATCTATAAATGGTATTTTATTTCCAACATCTTTTCCTGGAGTGTCACCCAGAACAGAGACAAAATGAAGACTTTAAGTTGGGCAGCTCTGTGATCAATAAACATATTTGCAGA
Organism: Pagrus pagrus; assembly: GCF_965226575.1. Lineage (NCBI taxonomy): Eukaryota > Metazoa > Chordata > Actinopteri > Spariformes > Sparidae > Pagrus > Pagrus pagrus. Next base: position 25,458,128 of record NC_140189.1, read on the forward strand.
GAAATGTAATGGCAGTTGAAATTCTTGTTTTTTTACTTCCAGTCAAAAGTAGAAAACTTTGCCACAAAGTTATGGACGTGTTGCGTGACACTCGGAGCACAACAATGCACACTTTTGACCACACCCAATAGTGATGCTGGGTGTGGTTAGAGATGTCTTAAGTTCACATTTTCAACCAGAAGAGGTCAGAGAAACTGCTTTTCAGCTTGGTATCAAGTTACTGTAAGGTATCCTAGACTTGGTGTTCCATTTTTACTTTGTGTGACTGGGTTAATAAATTTAGCATGTGTCCCCACTGGGAACACTTGAGTATTCAGCACTTAAATTAGTTCCCAAAGGAGCAGCTGTTTATTACTTACAAATAGCTCTGTGTTTAACATAGGGTGCAGTGTTCCTCTATCCCTGCAGAGGGCAGGCAAAGACCTGACATTTAAAAGCTGTTGGGCTTTTTGAATGGAGAGCATCCAACAGAGAAAATGACTGTGGTTTTCTCAAACTTAGATGAGAATTATGTCTGTTTTAAACTACGGGTTTCTTTGAGGATACTGCTTTTGCTTCCACAATAAGAGGAAGCCTGAAACAAAACCTATAAAAGGAAATCCATAATGCCACGAGTCATTAAAAAAAAACTTTTCATTTCGTTCCACTGAGTGAAGTCGGACAACTGTACTTTACCTTGTATTTAACGAAAAGCCTTTAAGTTTAAATCCACTTACGTTCATTCATTATAAATGCAAATAAAATCCAAACTGATGAAATGAGACGCCTGACAAACTTCAAACTGCAAAATATTTAGACTGTTGAAATGCTGGATCTTTTAGTCACAATTTAATCTTATAAATGCATGTTCATACATAAAGTGAATTGTGAGTGTATTTTCTTCTGAATGACTCATCTATGTGTCACACTGATATAAATACCCATTGTATGGTTTGACCACACCCCACTCAAATGCAGAAATGGCATGTTTCGAGGGGCACTTCTGCAAGTTTGTATCATTTAAGAAGAAATGATTTCGAATTAAGAGGAATAACATAGATTCAGTCGTTATTACATCAGACTGCTAAAAACTTTAATTTTCTTTCTTTCCTAATGAATGAGGACAATTTCCTGATGACTTCTTTCAGTGCCAGGTAGAATTAATGTTTGACTTAAACGACAAATCATTTTTCTTTTTTTGTTTTTAATCGGACACACCCAGCAACACTTGATTGTTGACTGTTCCCACACCTGCAGCCTGACTTATCCTTTCACTTCTGCTGTAACTGATTTCTTTGTTTGGTGCTTCATTGTGTGTTTTGTGTCTATATACAGCAGCTGCAGGTAAAATAGCACACCTGGACCTGCCCATATAATGAATTCACGCCACCTGGACGTCACTTTTGAGGTTTCAGCAATGTTTTTTGCAAAATCAACCCCAGTTTAATGACTTAACATGCTCAATAAAAGTTGAGCAGATCTCGGGCGGATCTCTTTTTCTCTCTGACACACACACACACTCACAAGACATGCGCAAGGAAGGATTCTCATCCGGAGTGAGTCAGATCTGTCATATTTTCCACCTTACTAAGTGTGATTCAGGATCATTATGCCGCAACCTTCTTCCACCATAGTGTTGAATTGAATCAGGGAGGCCATTTTAGTTTGTTCTGTGGTCTCATGGAAATCAGAAAATGGAAATGTTCCCACAACAGTGAAGCGCCCAAGTCCTTGAACGCATGACTCACCCATCCTGTGGATCGTGGTGGAAGAGGGCCGTAACTTGAGCAAATAACTCCAAGTCCACCCGCAGCATCGCAGCACTAACCCTTCGACTGCTGAAGGAGTGGTGTTAAAAAGACTTCTCATCATGCAATCAAAGACAAAATTAATGTGATGAGGCAACAGGCTGTTTTAAGGCTTTTGAGGCAAGCCTCCTATGCAGAGGCTGTAATGTCATGTCCATACAATGTCCTGCTCCTTATTTGTGTTGAGTAATTTCAGAGTTAAAAAGCTGCACTAAAGCGAGCCACAAGAACAATACGCAGATTTATGCCAACAGCAACATTTTCTCTCGCAGCCCTGCCAACCTTCCTCCCCCCTTGGTCTTTATTTCTCTCTTGGCCACACACTCACTACTTCTTTTTTCCTTCCTCTCTCCCTGTCCTTGCTTGCTTTCTGGACATTTTTCTATGTTCACGCACGAGGAAGTGAGGGGAGGAGGCGGTGGTGGGGGATTCTTAAAAGTAGTCGCAGCAGTGAGGAGTGCTTGCTGTCGAGGGAGGAACACAGAGAGAGAGAGGCTGTATTGTTTCCCCGCACAAGGTCCCTGTGTGGCTGTCAGCCCCCCTGTAGGAGCTTAAGGCATGGTATGCATGTGCTGAGCATCTGGTGGTGCGAGACACACATCTGGAAAAGAGCGAGGTGGTCGGTGGGGGGCTCGGAACAGAGAGTTGAAGAGCTGGGGGAGTCCGAGGCTGAAGTGCAACACAGTTTTCTCTAAACAGCTTAGAGAGGTTCTTCTATGGCTTTAGTGTTTTGAGGCCTAGAATGAGACAGTTATAATTAGACAGTAGAATGTGCAGATTTTTTTCGGATGCAGCAGTGGCCGCAAAGTCCTTAAATAGATATTTTCTTCCCCGTTAGACATGTTTACAGCCCTGCTTCGCTGTCTGGGCTTAAAAGCTAATGCAAGCGTGTGCAGGCATTGTCAGTCGGTCGTAGGGGCGTCTCTAGGCGGACAGTAACAACACTAAGTCACCACGCATATACAGTCCCACCCTCAAAGTTTTATGGAGTTTTCCTTAGACTCTAGACTGGGGTTGGGCTTGGTTGAATTCCCACTTACACACACACACGCTAAACTTGGGCAAAAGGAAGGGGGGCAGGAAAATGGATCCTTAGTCAGCACTTGAGGTCTACTTCACCTTGAGCGTCTCCTCTTTGCATTTGCGTTACAGTTAGGGACGTGAATGAAGGAGTAAGGACTCACACGGATCAAGGATGGACTAGCACATGTAACAAAGGAGGAACAACGAAAAGTGTGCACACTTTGGCAGAAATGCATACATCCTCGTATATCCTCATTCTACAGTGACCTTAGTATCTTAACCTCAGTTCCGGAGCGAGGGGCGTTTGTTCCAATTCGTGCACTTAAATGGGTGTGAGCTGCACATTTTTCTCCGGCACTAAAACGCAGTATTGTAATTTAGTACTGGAATGGAATGAGGGAGGTCAAAGGTGAGTCCGCTGCGGGGAAATAGCTAAAGAAGGCTGGGAGAGACAAGACGATCATATCAGTCGTATGTAGTAAACCAAACAACGCCCGCGAATGCCATCCAAAAGCTGAAGTGTGACAGCCATTGTTTACAGAAGTGACTCTTAATCAGTTCTTTCTCTGTGAGCTGGTGTCGCCCTTTGACGGAGGCTGCCAGAGTGAGAGTGGAGAGGAAAGTGCGTGACACGAGGGAAGAGAGGAGAGGTACGGCAGAGGGAAAACAGACAGCCCCTGCGCTTTTGGACATGAAACCCCATAGTTGCCTCTGGCTCATATTACCAGAATCTGGAGGTGGGGCACGAGGAGTGATGTTGTCAAACTAAAGGAAAACTATAATACGCACTACCATGACTACCAAGTGGAGAAATATTGATCACTGTCCTGGAAGAACAAACCTAAAAAATGAAATATATAATAATATTAATTGATTTCCTTCGTCATCCTTGTAGTTGATGCCCTACTTACCAATGATATTCAGCAGTGAGAATCGGAATTATTAGTCATAACAGCTGCGTAACCACTGTCTGGTTTGGGTGTGTACTGAACATTCAGTCTTCAAGTTGGCCCAAGGCTATCCATTATCTTCTAATGTAACACAGTTGCAACACTTCCTTGTTACGTATAGGCACTTTGTGGGTATGAGAACTTAAATCAGCACAATTTAGAGTTACTTAAAACATAAAAATATATTGTAACTTACATCGTTTCAGTTCTTTTAAAAGGTATTTAACAGACTTTTTCTTGCAATGTCCTGTTGAGAAAGAACAGTTTAGACCTGCATGAGCTGTCTGAACAACCAGGTACCCCAACCCCTTGATTGTGAAAGGATTGATTGCCGTTTCATGTATTGACTTGCTGTTGTAGGCGGTTAACGGCTTACATCCCACCCAAAGAAAGGGTTGGAGTGTTGGAACGTTTCCAGCTATGACTGGAATGTGCAGCTCAGGAAGGTATCTGCATGTGTTGAAGCAACAACAGATGGGTTGTGAGACACAGGGAGGAGAATCTCTTGCAAAACTCCTTATCACTCCCTTGGATCAATAATTCGGGGCAGTTAACAGTGAGCGATTGTTGGAGCGTGGAGAAATTGATGAAGCAGTAGGCTAATCAGATGCAAACACAGGTGCTACTGTGTCTCCATGAATGTGCCACATCTATGATGTTGCTTAACACTGGTGACTGATGCGTTGAAGCGATTGGGCGTTGGTTACACACCTCATGTGAGCTTTCTCCATGAATGCGTCGAATCTGTGGAGTTAAATCACTCCTGGAGGCTAATACGTTGAAACACATTAGTGTTGGGGCAATTAGTAAAACACCTAATGTTAGTTTTCAGTAACCTAACTTTTATGACTGCACAGTGACCGCATAGTTGTGACTGAACCTGCCAAAGGTGTTCCAGCCGTCAATCTGTTTAGATGTGTCTAGTGCGCAGACAGTGAAAGGCCGCGGGGCTGTATTGAAGCAACAGGAAGGGTGGAGGATCATCTTCCCTTAGAAACAATTCTAAACCTTGTGCGACAAAGTAGAGCAGAGTTCCTCACTACGTCACAAACTGCTTTGCGGCATGTGATATTTATCCATACACACACAGGGCACTGCTATGGAAACATCCCTGCAAGTACCTGCCCCCTTGCTTATTATGTTGCTATGGCAGCCATCCCAGAATAGTCTCTTTTTTTTTTCTCCCTCTCCGTCCCTCCCTCGTGTTCATGACTCACAACTCGCAGTGGAAACCGCAATTCAGTCTGTCTCTCATTCCCCTTTTTCCCTTTACATTCTTCTCTGAACCAAAGGAACAGCTCGCCTTTCTGAATCATCACTGTGTGTTGTGTGTTGTGTGTTGCGTGTGTGTGTCAGGGAGCACGCGCTGCGGGGAATTCCAAACAGATTACCAATGATGAGTTACTATGGTGATGGCAAATATCAGGCGGGGTGACCTGTGTGTTGTCAGATAGTGTATCTTGAGCACTGCACACTGTCATTAGCTGACTGTGATTTCTTCGGAGTTGTAATCTCTCCATGGACACACTCTGCTCTCAGTGGTTACTTTAGGTCCACTTTGTTTTGAGAAGTCCCAGCTTGCGGTGCGCCTACTCACAGGGCTCGGGGGGCAGGAGAGCACAAAATCACATGTATGGTAACACGTTGCACACAACGTAACAAATGATGCACGTGGTAATTAAGTTTGGGATAAACCTCTGGATGGCTTGGTGAACAGGGACACGATCTCTTGTTTTGTTTTAGTTCCATGGTCCAACTCGTTTGCCAAGAAGATGAGGAAAATCCAATTATAAGTGATGATTAAATCAAGTTAAATTGGATTCACATACTGGATATGAGGCCCTTACTTTTGCAGCAATTTTACAAGTCAGGAATTTTCCAATTAAAGCCGATGCTTCGCTCGCCTCAGTTTGAGCAAAATGAGGAACGGGAAGAAAAAACGTTGATTTTCACTCAGTTGAAGAATCTTAAAGATTTTTTGAGGTTAACATTTTGGATTATAATTCAAATATGTCTGAAAACTGTTTAAAAAATGTAATCAAAGTAAGTAAAAGTAACCAGAAGACTGTCTCATTCTGTGTTTTAGTCACAACATATGTTCTCCTACCACCAAAATTCTTGATTATTATTCGATCACAGTTCAAATAATAATCCCATTTTTAATTCCCGTTTATAATAATTGGACGAGCTCCCACTTTTGCAACCCTTCACAACCCTTCAACTACTTCTCCACACACATTAAAGCCAGCAACTCAGTTTAGGGTACGCTTTTAAACATTCAACATGCTAACTCATTCACACGGCAATTCCTTTAGAAATTGCTTCTCTTGCATTATAGATTATTTTATTGGATTATGACATTGATTGAAGACGTATTAAGATCATTTTACTTAAATGTACCACAATGAACTTTAACTTGTTATGAAACTATCTCAATTTAATAATATTGCCAATGTATGACTTCAATAACCAAATGAGACCATCAGCAAGGAGATATTTCTAGATATTCTTAATGTTTGCCAGCGGGTTGACTTCTCAAAATTGAAACAATTTTTCATGGCGGAACGCTGAGGTTCAATCGAGGACTCTCTCACGGCCTGGGGAAAGAAGCTGCTCTGCCTTGTGATAATAGAAAGTAACTAGTAACTATTTGCAAAATGACTGCAGTGGAGTAAAACATGCAATATGTTCCTCCTAAATCTAGTGGAGGATAGAAGTAAAGAATAGCAGTAGTAGTTTAGATGACACAGTTTATTTGATTACATTAAAATAAAAAATACTATGTCAATTTGAGGGGACTTAACAGCAACCTGTGGGATCAATTATTTCATTTCATTAATATTTTTATCTCCACAATGCAGATGAGAAACAGTTGTTTCAAAAATTGAACTGATGTGTCCAACTCACCATGTTTGCATTAAAGCTACTGTAAGTGTTGTTGGCGTCAGCAATCTCCTCCCTTCTCTCTAAGTCGCCACATGAATGCACAGCGGTAATCACCAGACATAGCAGCAAACTGGAGGATGCTGCTCGCTGCAGACAGGATCGCCTTTTTATGGACGTCTCTGTCCTGATTGGATAAAGTGGGCAGGGATACCAGACGATGTATTTTCTCTTTTACTGCATGAGCAGGAGGAGGAGGAGAGACATGGGTTACTGACCGTCACGCTATAATAGTGATTACTGTAGAAATACAGAGCTATTTAACACTCATTTTAATAAAAATATATCACTGACCACAGCTTTATTATGACACAACCCAGAAGTAAAAGATGTCTGTTTGTTTTGCTGTAACCACTAAACTCTCTGTCATCGTCCTGATTAAGGAATGGGCGGCTGACAGGTCAGATGCTGCATGTGATCACGCAAAACTTACAGTCATCACTGTCATTACAGAGGAGGAAGTGTGGTCCTATTTTTATTTTGTCTTTACAACCTCTGTATTGCAGAGTCAGTATTTGGTTTATGTTTTCCTGCACAATGAAAAGGAGATCTTGATCTCAATGTGACTAAGGATAACGAAATCTAATTCATGAACAGTAACAAGACCAAGAGATATCAATGAAATTAAATAGAAGACATGGCATTCTGTATTAATAAACTGGAAACAGCAGGAACATATCATAGGTCCCTGATTTCACTGCTTAATTTTGCAGTGTTTTGGACTCATCATCAACAGTAGTGCATTCATTCACCTCTGAAGAACACAAACTGGATCTGTAACACATTTCCTTTGACATTCTCCGACACTGACAATGCCTCTTTGACAATGTTTATCTAACTGTGTCTTCAGCATCAGCTGGTGAGACACTTGTCACAGTATTGACAATGTTACATTGTGTAAAAAATCTAATGAAGTCGGTACACAAAGATCTCTTCTATTTGCACACAACATGGTTTGTGTAGTGAGCGTCTGCTTTTAACAATGATCTCCCCAGATGCAAACTGGACTGCTAAAAGAATTTTAAGTGTATTGACATTTTCAAGCGACCACAAACGCAGCAAACAAGATCACTTTGAGTGAAAGACGACACTTTGAATAGGCTCGCTGTTTTTGTAAATAACCATTTGTTTCGGATTACTGACAAAGAAAGTCTTGACATTGCTGTCATTTCAGAACAAGGTGATAAATAAATCCCACAGTCACCAGCATTTTGAATATGTTTCACATGCAATTACAGAATTGTTTAAGTTATTGGTTACAACTTACAATAGTTAATTTTAGTAGTAGTTGCCTATTGTAAACTAGGGAAGAGGATTAGGGCCACTGTTTTCTTAGAAATCTAGACAATTCATCCTTGCAAAGTACAAGGATTCTCTCTTTTGACCAGATCCTAACCTTTATCAGCTATTTAATTGTTTTTCCCCAACAATTCTGACTTTAAAGGACCTAAATGTAAGAAAAATTGATTTCTGAGCCTCACTCCCAATTGGTCAAAAATTGATGTTTTGGGATGGCGGCTGACCTGTCCTGCAATCACAAAGTGTCATTTTTTTGACGAGTTGGAAATGAGACTCAAAAATCAACTTTTCTTACAAATAGGACCTTTAAACTTAAAAATCTTTAAACCTAAAACTAAACATAAGGGAGATGTCCCAAATAATTTATAACATCCTGTGCATCATGTTTTTTACACAATCAATCCTGTCTTGACTGTCACCAAAAAATAAAAGTAACTTTTTTTCTCTGAACTCCTAGGGGAAAAACAACAACAGAAGGCTTCTGTAGTAAACATGCAGAAAAAAGAAAAAAAACAAAAGATAAGAAATCACCGAGTTATGTTCTCAAATATGTTTTGGAATAAAACTCCTCTATTGTATCCCATGTTCTCATAAATTATCCTGATGACTCATAGAAACAAGCCTCTTACCAAGCACACTGCCTGCATTGTCTGAATTTAGGAAAGAATTTCTGTTAATAATCATGACATTCTGCCCAATACAAGAATTTTCGCTCTTTTGACCAGATCCTAACCTTTATCAGCTAATTTCAAAACTAATGTGAATTCCTTCGGGTTAAAAAACTCCCCTGAAATCTTTTGTCATACTCCTTTGTGTCTGATTAAACTTTCGTTACGCAATCAAATGTGCAACCTCTGCTCATCTGGCTCTCATGCCTATAATGCGCAGAGCCAAGCAGTTGCACAAGGAAATCTGATTTTCAGAAATCATTAGGTCCAGGTGTGGCGTCACTTTTATTAAGTTGTATCACAAGTTACAGTTTTGCTCAGAACGGTGCCGTGTGACTTCCCTTATGCAGACACTAATCACGCATGCACACTCACACGTACGCACACAAGCATAATATGCGGGCAAATACACACAAACACACACACACATTCAACCGTCCAACCCCATCTAATCCTCTGATTTTCCTCTCCTTTACAGTCTGAGCTTCCCTGTTTTCATTGTAGTCATGGGCTGTGAGTCACTGTGCGCCTGAGCCAAGCTATTTGCGCTGGTTCACACTGGCTGACACACCTAGGACCAGGAAACACACCCATTCCCACATATCCTTGTATTCATCAAGAGTGACCTGCCACAAAGTGGTGACAGTCAGACGGGATTCATTTTGTAAAAACATGCACTGGATGTTTCAAAATGATTTGAGACATCTCTCATGTTTAGTTTTATCTCTGTTACGCAATCCGCATATTAGCTGTCTCTTCTACTTATCTTTGCTTACTTAAGGCTATCTACTTATATTGAACTACAACTCCTGCTGTCTATTGATTTAGATTCAATACGGGCGAATCAATGAGTAATAAAGGCTTTTATCTGGGTTGACCCCATCAGTGGAAGAATGAGCTGTTGAGTAACAGTGAAAGGGCATAAACACGTAGTACAGAACAAGCAGTAGCGCTAGTCTTAATTGTGGGGTTTGTCAGGTGGCCAAAAACATTTAAAACCTACAGCAAAGATGTTGAGCAGCACAACGTCCGGACAGACATCTTGCTACGTACATGCTCAAACATAATAGGAGTCGTACGTCTGGAAGCAGCAATTGCTCTAAGCGGAAAGTGTTCTTCAAAGGCAACAACGGCCACACCTCAGAGGCAAGAAGGCAAACATGTATGGAGCTGAGCATACAGGCGCAGCAGCAGGACACTTTTGTGAAGAAGATAATGATCCTTTCTACTGATTAAGCAACGCAGTTCTGTGGCTACAACATGTAACTCTGTAGACACGCATGCAAGGGTTACTTTAAAAATACAACACGTGGACAATATAAATGATCTCTGCCTTCAATAAAATAATACAATAAAACGTAATACAATCAACCCACTCATTCACAGAATGTCTTCAGAAGTTTCTGAGCCCTACAGTAATGTTTTTTTTTATGTCAGGAATTGTTTGACTGTCCTTCAGCACTGTTTATTTAAAACACTGTTGCAGTCCAAAGAGTAAAGCAATACCACACTTCATGCAGAGTTTTTTAGGGTTTTCTGCTTATCTTGCACATGTTTGGGATTACTCCTTCACTTTTATCTCAGCATGCACACAATTACAGATAAATACATGCACACATGCGCACACACACACACACACAAACACTAAGTGGGTCTTCTTTTTGTTGGAGAGCTGCACCCTGTTTTTAAGAGAAAATAAAATCAGAGCTCTCTTGACTCAGGGTGGTGTAATGTGGCAATATTACAGTAGTAATGTGCACATATACGTCTGTGTGCCACGCCCTGTTCGGTCCTTACAAAACCACGCAGTAACTTCCTCTGTGTTTGCTCTGCTTCTTGTATGTTTGCTGTTTCACCTCACCGGCCATGGGTGTAACATGCTGGTAGTGGGGTGTTTCAAGGACGTTCAACATTGATGTGAAAGGTGAAGAACACACATTAACACATGCCTGCACATACATCTGTCCTCTTGCACACACATAACCTAAGTAGGTCATTCCCAACCAGGGGGACTTGTTCTCCAAGGGTTTCTCCTGCCATTAAGACTATAGAGGATTTCAAATAATTAAGGTAAAGAAACACCCTATATGTTTTGTAAAAAATTACCATATTGAGTCACCTGTTAACACCTATACATATCAGATTGCGCTTGAGAGTGTGTGTTGTGCATGTGAAAACTATTAGCAAGGAGGTCTAAACTGTAGAGATAATAAATAAATGGTTTAAATAATCTTAAACCATTCAGAATTCTAACAATGTAATTGATAAGAAGATGCAAAATACTGTAGCTAAAAGTAATGGATAAATGGCTGAAACAGCCAACATAGCGAAAATCACTGGATACATGAAGTACAAAGCTAAATAAATACAACAGCAAAAGAAATGGACAAATGTTAAATACATAGCTAAAGAGATGCTAGCAGATACAGATAGGGTACAAGTAATGATGGTTGAAATACATGCAAAAAGTACTGGATATATGTTTGAAATAGTTAGCTGAACTGATAAACAGTTGAAACAGCTTGGTAAAAATAATGGACAATGGTTGAAATGCCTTGTTAGAAGAAAATGGATAAATTGTGGGAAAAAAAAACAACTAGCTAAAATAAGTTAATAAATAGTTGAAACTGGTAGCTAAGATAATGAATAAATGGCTGAAATACCTACAAGTAATGGATGAATAGCTGAACATCTAGCTATGATAAAACAATTAATGGTTGAAACAGATAGGCCGAGCACACATAATGGATAAATGGTCGAAATAGCTCAAAGTAGGCTAATGGATAAATAAATGGAACATCTAGCTAACATAAAATTTGAAAAAATGGGTGAAATAGATAGCTAACATAAGGGATGAATGGTCAACATAGCTAAACGTAGGCTAATGGATAAATGACTGGAACATCTGGCTAAAGTAAAAAAATGCTAATGTAACGGATAAATGGCTGAAATGTTCAGCTTCTGCTATTCCATGTAGTAGTACTATGAATGCCACCTTAAACAAAGCAACCTAAACATTTTATACTTCAACTGTAAAAAACTATAAATGATATCCACTTGTATGTTAACAGTGTTAAACAACATTTAAAATCAGTTAAAATGGGCACATTTGGGACATGTCAGGCAATGTTGATGAGGGGGTACTTGTGTTTATCTGACAGGGGTGTTGGGGTACAAATACCAAACAAGTCTGTGAATCACTTTTCTGAACTTTTCTTTCCAGTTACGCAACGTTTTCATCTATAAACCCGTAATGTCTCTCCAAAATAATCCATAATCCCAGGCCGAATTAGTTTGAGGCACCACCCTATGACTGTGTCTCAACAGCTCATGTCATTTCTTCTATTCTTTCTCCTCTTCACTGAAACAGATGCACAAATTCAACTTTACCATGTATGTATAACTCTTGTTGTTTTGAGTTTTCCAAAACAAAAGTCAGAGTGGAAAAAATATAGTTTTTTTTAGGCACAGCCCTGTTTGATTTGGCTGACTCTGCCACAGAGCTTGTAGAGACAAAGCCTGTGTCTCAGCGCTGACTGAAACGTGTGCAGCAACAGTGCTGTGAAAGAGGAAACCCCGACACATCATTCAGAAGATCGGGGCTTTAATGTATACTTGAAATACTTGAAAATAACAGTGGGCTGGAAGAGGAACAGTACCTGTGACAATAAGAGTTTCACTGAAAATGTGACAAAGGTAAATTACAGAATCATGCGGGGAGGAGAGTTGGTCTTCCTGCTGATAATTACTGACATTACTGTTGCAACTGCTATTTTCTGAAATGGTGCCTCGAGATAAAAAACAAAACAAAACAATAAATATATAAAGTATGCTTTCAAAATCGAAAAACTCTTAAAACACATTTTAAAACTGCAAACAGAAACAGAATTATGCAACATAAAACATACAGCTGTTACAATTTAGTAGGACTTGGTTCAGGGTGGTCATTGTTTAAAAAAAAAAAGTCTCGTAAATACACTTTGCCTTTTGTATGTAAGTAAAGGACTCACTCCTGAGTCATTTTGTTAATGATCACTTTGTGTCACTTAGTGTGCAGAAGTTTAAATGCTGTAATAACATGTTTATGTCATTGTCCATCATATGATACTCATTTCGTGGTGTGTCGCTCTGTGTACTTCAGTCCTATTCTAAAATTTGAAACGAGAGCTGATGAAAAGCAGTTTTATTTTACTAAAATTAGAATCCCAACAAGTTAAAGGCATACTGTCATTCTTAGGTTATCAAATACCAACGCTTTGGGTTGGTGGCCTGCCAACCCATTGCGTCTGCAGTTATAAATATCTTGGGAACAAAGCTCAACAATCAGCTATCATTCTTGATACAACCTGGGAATAAAACTTTCTCCAGAATCACTGACACTTACAAACGCTCCGACCGCGGGAAAAAATATAAGAAAACAATAAATTACAGGCCGAGGACAGGATACAGACACTGCCTAGTGGATCATACAAGATGACTGAGAGGGTTTACTTAAGTCTATAAATATTTTTTAAGGAAAATCCTGCACGCTAAGGCCAAGAATACATTTTGATTGCTGCTCTTATCATTGTGTAAACTTTTATGCAAGGAAGTTAAAGGCTGCCTCTTGTGCATGGCTGTCAGCTGAGTCTAGTGAGGCGTGTCACTTGCTTGAATAAGCTTTAAACGGTCAACATTTTTCCTCCCAGTTTAAAAAATGATTATTGGCAGCACATACGAAGCAAAAAAAAATCTCCAAAGCGTCAAAAAGGTCTCGTTAGCATGTGCTTTTCTGCTTGAGTGACATACTATATGGCTCAAAAGAGATCTTCTCAGTCACTGCTCTCCGCTCACTTTGACAGTACAAGTACTTCGGATTAAAGCGGTGTCAAAAGCGCTGACTGCTGCATAAATCTTTATGATAAATGTAGGTAGGTAGATAGATAGATAGATAAGGTAGCTATTTCATCTGTCAATTAAGATTTATTTGTATTTTTTGAAGCAGCAGTTACTTCTCATGTTTCATATCATTGGAGCCCTCTGTGTGAAGCAGTGGGTGGTCCCACGGCTGCTGAGAACCACTCCCTCGCACCGGTCCCCTCCCCAGCATTCCCCTCCCTCTGCAAACCAGGAGCCCTACCCAGCTCTCTATCCAACCACTCTGCTCAGCCCAGAGGAGCAGCCACACAGAAAAAAAGAAGTTTAAATCAACTCAGAGACGAGGAGGGAGGGAGAGAGAGAGGGGGAGAAAACGCCCTGGAAACTTGGTTGAACGAGAAAAAGGAAAAAGAGTGACAGAGTCCTACCAGACTTGCAAAGTTGTGAGTGGAAGAAGTGCTTTTCTTGGGCTGGGGAGACGGGGCGAGGGCAAGTTTTCAAGGATGCTCAGGCTGGAGTGAGGCTTCGTGGGCGCACGGACTGCGCACAGGTAAAGATGCACTTTTTTTTTTTCTCAGACTGAAGTGAATGCTCTTTTTGTAAACTGCGTTTTGAACTTTGTTGCCAGTTGTGCTTTGCTCAAAACTTTAACTGTGCTGAAAAGTCACTTATAAAAACTGTGCCAAAGTTGAAAGAACTAAGTTGGAAAAAGTGTCTGTCCAGCATTCCTGTAATATCCCAAACGGCTTGTGTACGGAGTGTGTGTATCAGTGGGGAGACTACAGTGGCTCTTTGTTTTAATTTTATTGCATGTGTCCTGTGGTATCCTACGTTTTTTTCACGGACGTTTTACTGTAGAGAAGCTTTGTATGAGGAAAAAGCATGTATAATTACCTCAGGGTTTTCCTGTGAAGCTGTAAAGTAGCAATGATTCTGTGTGAGTATTGTGATAAGTTTTATAACCGATTTAATATAGCACAGAGGATGAGAAGTGGGTGTGTACCCACAGCCACCACATGAATGCAGAGGACTTGACTGCGCACTTCACTTTTCCTTTCCCTGCACACAAAGGTTGTTAACTGAGGTGCATTTAAGTGCTAAACCCAGAACATAGGGTATGTTTTGGTGATTTTAGGGCTTTTAGAAATAAGAGGTAACACCCAGAGTCACTCTATTTGTATATTGAGCTGACTATTGTGCAACGTGGATCTTCTTTGCATACACATAATCCCTAGCCTTTGGGTTGGCAAACTTTTTTTACAGCACTAGACTATCCCACAATGGTGGAAGCGCAGGGAAAGATAAAAGTCGTGTCTGCCTTGATGTTATCGTTCAGGTGTTTTTTCTTATCTGTCCAACGCCCTTTGCCGAGCCTTAAAAAGTAAAGGTACTTCCCTACGAGAGCCTGCAGCAACAGGCTTGGGTGTGGATTCCTCTCTTTCACGTCCCTCCACCCCGTCCCTTTTTTTCCCCTCCCTCCCTTCTTGCTTTGCTGTCTCCTCACAGAGGCACACCCTTTACTGCCAAAAAAAAAAAAGAAAAAAAACCCCATACATGCTGCGGACGGTCCCTACTAAGGCATCCAAAAGTCCTTCATTGGGTACCTAGGGAGCTCCAGCAACGTAAAAAGTACTGATAAGAACTTTTTTTTCTGTGTTCTAGCATACTGTGTAATTATCAGTCATGTGGAACGATGAACACATCTTATAAGGGCCTTTTAAATGCGGTCTGCTTTTGTGGAATGCGGCGAATCCGTCTGACGCTTCTTGATACGATATGAATCACGTTCTGAACACCTCGAAAAAGTTGGAAATTGTCACTGCTGCTTTGTATTAAGGGATGTATGTTTTCTTATGACTGACTTTTTTAATTTTAATTTTTAAAGTCGTGAGCAGATAGAGAGAGAGATTTCTGTTTCTTTCTTTTACCTTGGGTTTCTTAACCTGGGCTCCCGGCCAGGGTGTGCAGGGGAGGGAGAGGGAGAGGAGAAGGAGGAAGAGGAGGAGGAGGAGGAGGAGGAGGAGGAGGGGAAGACGGGGAGAGAGAGAGAGAGTCAGGGAGTGAGTTAGTGAGGGGGGATGGGCGGGGGGCGAGGAGGGGAGTAATGGAATGTAGTGGTTTGGAAAGACAAGCTAATTGAAACCAGGTTTGAGGCAAAGAGGAGGGAGCTCAGACTTCGCACATTTTAGAGAACGAGAGAAACGTATTTCATCCGCCCCAAAAGTTGAGATGTTTATTTTCCTGCCCGACTTACACCAAAGCGTACATGGCATCTTTCCAGGTGTTGTCACATATAGTTTGGTCTGCGTTTGACACGTGTTTGTTGAAGCTGAGAAAAAGAAAAAAAAAAAGCAGATACAAGATCCAAACCAGACGTGATCCTTTGTTGAATCTCGGTTTGAAAGTCTCTGTGTAAGTTGCCTGTCCTCCGCTGCGCCCTCCTGCCACACCCAAAATCACTCCAGTGCCGTGTGAGGGAGTGCTGCTTTTTGCTCTACTCTGCACAATCTTCTCTACAACGCGCATGTTTAACGCCTTACAGCTGTTGATGCCCGGCATTTCTCAAATTGCTCTTGTCAAGGTGATTGATTGTGATACAGGCTGCTTAAAGAAGGTGAAGAGGTCTTTGGGTAGTAGGTTGTCATTTAAGCTAGACCATGTTTAGAGTTCTTAGCGTTTCAGAAATTCATGTTTTACTTGGCGATGATGTGGCACGGAGCATTGAGTTGTGTTCCTACAGGAGCAGAGTTTAGCTGCAAGCAAGGGGACAAGTTAACACAAACATTAATATATGGAACAAATACTTCAACCGCCAGAACAGAACTGGTTCTTGACTGCCTGCAGCTAAAGCGCATGTCAGTTAACAGGGCTTCATTTGGGCCTGGGGCAGATTCAATTTGTCTAAATACCTCTTCACAAGTGTGACAGCACAGGGGCTTCGTTATGTTAAACCCTGAAGTAATGTAAGGCGGTTGGAATCCCCAAGAAGAAGCTCTTAACGGCCATCGCAGCTGCTGACGTTGACAGTGCACAGTGCCAGTCATGCTGATTTTGTTGCACTTGCCACCCATGTGACAAACAGCATCTTTACTCGCCTGAAGAACAGGACATGCCTCATGACTGTTACTTGTCTTAGCTTGACCGTGTTAAGTTATTTATCACAGCGCTCTACCAGAGCCGCCATATATTCTCACCCCGTTGACTGGCAGCACAGACGAGAGGAGTGGTGTTACTCAGTCGTACCACTGTGAAACGGAAAGAAACTGGTCTCGAGCACACTTCCTCTGCCATTTCCTCATGGGCTTGTTGAGTGGGTGGTTGGAAGGAGGGACAGCGTGGAGAGGCGAAAAGAGGGAGGTGGATGTATTGAATAAGCTGAATGAAAGAAGGGAGGGTGATTGCAATCATACTGTAGTTTATTTTCTTTCACACTAGGCATTCTTCAAAGCCCTCCTGAAGTTCCAGCAGATTAAGTGAACTCCCACTGCACAGATTGGTTCGATAAAACAATAGCAAATTTGTAGATACACAACTGTTCCCGCGGGGGAAGTTTAGTTTTCCTTTTGCTTCAAATAAACCTCTAACTGGAGTGTGTGATTTTCGAGAGTCTTTCGAGGCAATCCACCCAACTGCCACTCCCTTCTCACCCATGCAGTGCTGGTTTGGAATGTTTCAGTGTGTCCTCAGCATGCTCCGGGAAGCACCTATCATTAGCATTTCTTGCCTTGTTGTCGCCAAATAGTGATTTGAGAAGTATGATGAGACAGTCATCACCCCCTTCAGTCCCGCCCATGCACATGCATGCAATTGAGGCTTGTTTATTGTAACTACAAGCCCGGTGGGACTTTGGCAAGCAATGGATTTTTTCTGAAAAAAGGGTGTGAATCATACTTCTGATATGCCAATAACTACTGTTGCCCTGCCAAACATCTGCAGCACGACACAGTCCAAAAACAGTAAATCTTACACAATTGTTGCCATACCTGCCCCACTAACTGTCTGACCTGCACCCCAACCCCCACAAATGCTGTCACGTTGCCCCGTGCAAAGGAATGACACGCAGCATCTGTTACAAAAACTCCAGGCAGCCAAAATGTCAGGGCAGCAGGGCTTGGAATGTAAATTTAGAAATACATTCAGCCTTGTTTAGGTTTTCTTTATCTGGCACAAGATACTCAAGGATGGCACTCGTCACAATCCAGCACTCTCTCTTGCTCTAAACAACTCTGCACTGCTCTGGTGTGGTCTAAATACTGTGTGAAGTGTGAAGTAAATACAATAAATAATAAGTATGAATACATATCCTAACACTGGGGTTATGCTTCAAGTCTCACTTCTCCATATAGAGCATTCTTTTACTATGGTTGCCACATAGCCGTTCTGCTCATTGAACAAATATTTGCATTTATTCTTGTTCAAACAGCAGCTGTAGAAGACCGAAACAAACACTAATGAAGCCACTAAACTGAGTTGAAGGCGGTTACATGACTATGTTATGATGATATGGATATATGTACAAGTCTTGTGATCTCTTATTTGTATGACAGAGCTGTTTAAACTTCACACACTCTCTCTGGTGTAACTAGTTATGCCAGTTTAAAACATTTGCATCCTCAACTTGGATTTACTGCAGCTGTGCTTCTCTTTATCCTTTACCTTACTTTATTAGTTGCTCAATATTCTTGGCACTGAATCTGCCCATGGGCACCACCCCGGGATCACTTCTCATTTCAGAACCTCAGCTACAGCCAAAATGTTTTGTTTTATTTCTGCAAAAATGGCACTGCTGTCTGTTTTTTGGCATAGCCCAATATTACGTAAAATGTGTCAGAGTGATTTACTGGCACGCAACTGCAACAGTTTGTGATGAAGCCTAAGTCCCTAGGAAGACAATGAAAAACTCCCCTGAAAAACTTAGCACATAAGGAAAAAATGGAAGAAACCCCAGGAGAGGAAACTCAAAGTGAGATCCTCCCTTCTTGGATGTCATGGGGTGTAATAGAGAACAATGAGTAATGACAGGAGCCGTGAGTTATCTGGTACTTAACACCTCATACAGCATAGATCCTTTTACTTGTCCTTATATGTGACCATGAGACTTTAATATTATTTACATGAAAATCAAGACAAAGTTGAAATGTGCTCACAACACAACCCCTGCTCTTGTTTGTGATACAGACTTTTCTTCAGTTTTTCCATTTTGTGCATGACTCCTGCCAAAGTCACAATGGTTTAATCAACAGCAGGCCAAGTTGGCGTCAGTGGGCAGGCTTTGGTCTTATGCAGGAATTGTGGTTTGGTTTAGGGCTATGTGGACCCAAGTGCAGAAAAGAACCAGTTATTTTGACGTGCATTCCTTTCATATGCGTCACACATGCATGTCCTATCTGCGTTTTTTGAGGGAAGAGTGAGCCTACGCAGGGGCCTGCTGTATCTCTTGCTGTATTTGTTGTACTAGCTGCGTCAAACTACAATGGAGAGAGAGGAACAGGGAGTCTATTCTGTTGTGACAACATGACTGATTTGGTAACTGCTCCTCTCTCCTTCTTTCCGTCTCTGCACTGAGGCCTTTTTATTTGTTCGTAATCAAATCTTATCACTCACCGGCACTGCTGTGCCTGATTCACTTACAATTGAGCTTTAATCTTTGTCACACTGCTCCTGTTTACTGTTGACTAAATTGATTGGATTTGGCAATCAACCTGATGGATTGACCAAAGTCACTTTGATCAGTTTCCAGCATATGTTGTGGCCTAGTTAAGTACAATCTATGACAAACAGGTATGTGACCTCAGGCATGGAAGGGTGTGGTAGAAATGTATAGCGGTGAGGTGTAGAGTGCTGTTTGTGCATCTACCTGGTGTACAGGTGGTGATGACAATGGTGATATGAGGATGTAAACAGGATCTGTTCCGCTGATCCTGTGCTGCTTCTTAGTGTTCATTTGGGAGTGTGTGTCTCAGAGTGTGAATACCTGACTGAATGTGGTGTTCTTGTTTATTTGAGCAGAACCTGGAGGCTGGGGTGGGTGGTGGGCTGACTGCAGGGTGGTGGGCGCTCAGGCAGGGTGCAGGGTGGGCAGCATAGAATGGAGCTGAACTCAGAGAGAAAGAGGACATTTCTTTGGAGTTAGTCACTGCGGGGAGAGGCCGGGCTGCCTTCCAGCTGGCCTGACGGCTCTATCAAGGAATGTGTGTGACTGGAGGCCTGGGTGGGGCTGTGCACTGAGTTACTCCCTCTGCAAGCACTGCACAGAGGTGAAGCGACGTGATCCGCCTCGTGGACTGCGGCGCAGTATTTCTTCCCTTCCACACCGGCATGTGTTTTTGTTTACTTTCTGTGCTGTTGGTAACCACATTTCACCAACCAGTGTTTATGGGTGTAGTCTCACCAAGGTATCAGTGACAGAAGATTAGGCAACCTATTGCTTATCTTTTGCGTATGTGTACTCAGATAAAGGCATTGTGAAAAGTTTTGCTTGCATGAGATAATTTTTGTTTTTTACAAAATCACATCATCTCTTTCACAGTCAGAGGTCACACGTACACTTTATCTCTATATTTTTTTTTGCATTAGTGATCCAGACAAATTCTCCTTCAGTCCCTTAAGATTTATACTAAAAATGTACCACTGTCACTCAGCCAGCCCTTAACCTGAATGAATTCTGACGCGGCAGAGTCTGATTAATATGTCTCTGTAACAAGAGTATGCGCTAGAGAGTGTACACAGCTGCTGCGGTGCAAGTCTCCCTACACAAATACAATGACAACCACGTGCTGGCAGATATTTATCTCAACTATGTCCCATCTATTTTAGTATAGGACTCGTTCAAAACAGCACTCAACAATAGCACATTCTTAGGCAAAACCTTAAAGCGTTTCACAAGCTTTGCCCCAAGGTCGCTGGTTTTAAGTTTACTCACCTTCTGTTGTATTTAGTGTTAAACATAGGTATTTAAAATCACAGAGTTGAGAAAAGCTTTCAGGGCCTCACAAACAGTCAGTCATTTGGCAGACCTTTCTCCAAAGTAATGAGCAATTTAGTTTATTGAATGTAGGGGACTGGGGAGGGGGAGGTTAATGATGGGGTAGGAGAGCCTGTCTCAGAAGAATTTTTCAGGGGACATGTTCCCACCGGTAGATGCCTGTCTGTACACACATCAGATCTGGTTCTGTTTGTGCTTGGACTGACAAAGAGAAGGCTTTGTTTCACAATATGCCCGTGGGTTGAAGCAATGATCCTAGTAAGTCCTGCAGTGTTTTGGGCTAGTCACAGCGGGTAAAAGTAAGATTGACTTGGAATGTAGAATGACACTCTAATGACGAAGACAGTTGCAACAGCGATAATGTATTGCTAAATTTAGTGATGTAACTGCACATAATTGCTGTGATACTACAGAGGTTTTATACTTTACAGCTTGGCAGTGCAGCCTTGTCAATTCATATCTTTCAAATCTTGGTGGATAATGTGTTAGTGTATCTGTCTTATCTTCTCATTTGCAGAAGTGGGCGCTTGCTAAACAAGTAGCTGGATTTATTTACCCAAAGGGAGTCTTTGCATGACTACTTCCCAGGGTCAATACTGCTACCATAGGTTGGTTAATTATTAAAGACACTGAAGGCTCTGATTGGTCATGGAAGGTCCATTGAGCATGTGCACTAAAATGCCACGAGTAAATCCTGACTGTCAACACAAAATGTGTTGACAGTCATGTTGGGACACACCTCTTAATGCAACGGTGACTCTGCATAAGGAATATGTTGTGCTATCTGTCAATCACCAACTGAAACATGGTGTGATGTTGCAAAACAGGGCAGCATGATACGTGTGGTAAAGGTGTGTTTGGCACCACCCGTGATAACAGTAGAACTTCCTTCCTTCCGTAGAACAGGATCCTTAAATTACTTCTTCTCCTTGTCATTTAAGTAATACTTTATCTTTTTCTGTCAACAGAAGTCAAGAACCACAGCATCTGAAGCCCTTGGCCTTGCTTGAGCAATCTGAGGTAAGTGTCCTGAGACATAATCAAAGATATCCACATCTGTTATTGGTTATGTCAAGGAAAGAAAACCATATTTCTTATGACCCATCACTCCACTCCAAGGCCATCTAGTCAGTGTCACCTTAGAACAGCGTTTTATTATGTGGCTAGACGCCAAACCTCTGTTGGAATGTTTGTTGCAAAGCCTCCTTTGAACCTGGAAGGTCATGCCACTGCCATTCAGCTGTGAAAGGCCTGCGTTGTGGAAACCAGACACTCGGCTGCTTCTGCTCCCTGCGCCTCCTCTTTGCACCCCTCCTTCCTCCCCCCAGGCACCACCTGTTCCGCTCGAACCCCTTTCCCCTTCTTATGAAGCAACCCTGTCAAAAGCCTGCCAAGCTCGCGCTGTTTTAACTGTTTGCAGTCGGCAGCTGCGGTCGGTTGTATTCCTGAGGAGTTGGAGGGAAAGCTTGCAAAAGAAACAACACCAAACCCAAAGCGTATGCAGGCCAATGGCAGGCCACCAGAGAGGCGTATCCAGAAATGATCTGTGGTTGCACTCTAGTTAACAGACACTTTTGTCTGGCTGGCTGTCCTCACATTCCCCCTTTCACATACCAGACCGTAATAAAACATGATAGATAAACAAGCTCATCTGTCTCCTTTTGCCTCATCGGCTCCCTTTAACTCCTCCTCTAAATAAACTAATTTTGCGTGTTCTTTGAATATACTTTTGATGATGTCACAAAGCAAATCTAACGTGACATCAGGGATGTCACTCTCGGGCATTTCGGAAAAATAAAAGGGAAAGAAGTGGTTGATTGTCAGGTTGCCTGATCGCTTTGAGTCACAGAGTGCCTTCCTGTCTTATGATCCCAAGAACAGAGGCTCACTTATTTAGCATCTGTTTACAACAAAAGTCCATATCCAATCATATGATCTGATCAAGTTAATTGTACTTCTGTGCTCTATTTCCAAAGAAGGTTATACTGTTAGGGCACATGCTAAAGTAGGGGGAGTTATATTCAAGACTGAATTTCATAAAGTATGAGGACAGAGTCAGAGTGTAGTCTGTAAACACTGCTGCTGAGGAGAGTATTCTTTGATTCCCCCGTATTTTCATTTCTACTGGTCTGTTTTCTTCCCCCTCTTTCTGTTACCTCATAGGCTAACATTCCACAGAGCAGTTTCACAACCGTTCCTCTCCCTTTCTCACTGACTATCTCGCTCACTTTAATTTTTTATTTTTTTTTACCATTTCCTCTTCTCTCCATCTCCCTCCCTCTCTCTCTCAGTTCCTTCCTTCCCTCCTATATTGCTGTGAGCCTCAGCTCCTCCCTGCAGCTTGCTGCCCGAAATATGTCAAAGCTGTGAGAACAAGGACAGCTCAAATAGTTCACTCTCCATCACAGAGAGCCCCAGAGCGAGTGTAAACTGTGGGAGGAGGAAAATAAGTTTGAATATGAAAGGCAATTATGTATGAAAATAGATAGATGCATAGGGAAGGAAAGAAAGAAAGACAGTAGAGTCCTGAGGTTGTCTGTTTGATTGAGAGATAGAGAAATGAATGAGAAAATAATTTGTCCTTGCCCTTGTTTCTGAATCTGAATCCAGCCAACAATAATATGTGCTTTGCTTGAGATTTAAAATGCTTTTTATTCCCTGTCCCTCTCTCAAACATTGTTTCTACGCGCGAGTTTGTCAGCTATTTTTGTCTGTATTCATAAACTAAATGAAAAGGGGAGATGGATTTGTAAAATGAGCCGCATTCTGGCCCGTGGGGAAAAATTAGAAATTCTTATGTTGTTCTCTCAGGCTGGGATCAGAGGGATCCGTTTGAGAAATTGTAACTGGTGGTGTCAGTTGACCTTTGTGGTATTTGATCTACATGAGTTAATTGGGTAAACTGCCTTGTTTGACCCCTCCATACTCACACATTTCAACTGTGTTTGATGCATATAATGTTGCTGATACTGTGAGGCTTGAGGTCTTGATAGATTCATGTTACTTGCTTCAGTAAAGTCACACTGACAGAGACAATAAGCTAGAAAGGCAGGGAGGAAAGAGAGAGAGAGCGGGGTATCAGGTTGTAGATTCCTGCAAGTGGTTGGCGTCATCTTTGGCATAAACACCATCTGTAGCTCTGGTATTATCACTCTCAGTGGCCCTGGCCCTTGTTATTTAGTTCTGAGAGTCTGCGAAAGGCTATTTTAGAGAGAGAGCTTTATATTACCTCAAAGCATTGCAAGCATTTTCCCGTATTCCCAATCAAGCAGGACCAGTCTATTTATTGACTTGCGTTAATTGGTATATGGCCTCCAGTGTGTCCTTGGACCGGGTCCAGCAAACTAGGAAGACCAGTTTGCAAAAACACTCTTGTATTCCAAACTCTCTGTTTATTGCGTCGTCTTCTAAACTTCTCATTTGTTCAAAATACTGCATATTGGCAGTGTGGCAAGAGTGGCAGACGGCCGTTGACTGAGTGATGCTTGTTAACAGACCCCGTTGAAACAGCTGTTTCTTTATCTTTGCCCCAGCAGCTTGTTATCTTGCAGAACAGTGGGGCAGCTTCAGTGAATGGGGAATGGGTCTGTGGTATACTGGTGTAATTATGTTATTTACAGTGGTGCAAAATAGTATGGAAGAATGTTTAAGTGTGATTTTTAGTGATTATTTCTCAGATTGACCATATTCTGTCTGATAATTAAAAAAAATGTGAGAATGTAAAGCCAGGAGAATTAATCATAAGATGTTTTTTTCTCATAGTTTTTCTTACAAGAGAAACTTTTTATTCAGTCCTTAAACTAATGTTTTCTGATCCAGCTTTACAATTACAATCCTAACAATGCATTCTTCCTCCCAAAAAACTTGTTAGCGGCTAGCTGGGTCAAATTCTTATGAGCTGTCATATCTTATTATATTTTCAAGTATATGTGAATTAAATGGTCACGCACAGCTTGTTTTGCATCATCCCAGCAATCTGATTACATGACATTACCTCAAATAATGGTCCTGGTCTACCTATCTCAGTGTCAAGAGAGACCCCCCACCTCACCTCCAACGTCTTAGCTGACAAACATGAAGTTGTATCTTGTAATGCTCTGAACAGGTATACAGCAGTGATGCTACCAGTAAAAATCCTCCAAGCTTCCTTTCCAAGCTGGTCTCTGGTCCACCCCATAAAAACACAGGCAACCAGTCACCACTATGACTCATATCCTGTTTCTTTGTGCCATCCCGTGGATAAGCTTTTGCCATTTATACTGGCTGATTATAGACAAATAGACAATTTGCTGAAACCTACCGAATGACTGCACAGTTTAATGTGGTGAGCTGAACCAGGCAACAGCAGAATGGTTTTCATTGAAATGACTGTGCTCATACAGCTTTGTCACAGTGCAATATCTATCAAAAATGTAAAAAAAATAAATGCTGTACTATCAAATATTGACTGGTTGCACTTGGTCTTTGATCAAGTCAAATGCTCAAGCAGTGGATGATAATGCAGCACACAGAATGACCTTGCCTTTTTAAAGGAAACGATTTACCAAAGCAATTTGTGCTGTTTTGGATAGCATACTGAATGTCTAGATTCTCTATAGTCAGTGGGACCTCTGGAAACTGAATTGTTGATTAATGAAATGAACTATTAAATGGCTGGATGGCTGTAGTTTAGGTAGTAGAAATCATCTGTTAATGTTAAGGTTGATGTTTTGATCCATGTGTCGTCAAGTACATGCAAAGTATCTTAGAGCAAGACTTTGAACACAACATTGCTCCTTACGTGTGTGTATTTAAGGGAAACATATCACTTTGACACATGGCTCAGACTGTGTTGTGTAATTGAGTGTGTGGGTTGTAGAGAGTTTGGTATTAATGAAACAATGGGTTGTCTGTTTCAAAGAGGAGAGTGGGTAGGACAAGTCAGCATATTTGAAGAGGCAGGTCTGAGAATGATGTAAACAAACCTTATTATCTTTGCGAAATTTGCAAATGAATAAATAAAAAACTACGCCTGCCTGTAAATTGGCCCGATATGCACTGATAGAAAAATATAGTGAATTGTTGCATCATTGTTTTCTTACTGAAAGCGATCGTGCATTATGGCCAGCAATATCTAGTAAAGTTTTCATGTCACACAAAACGCTGGATGCTGTCACAGCAAACTTGTAGACATTTGTGAGCGTGTTTGTGTGTGTGTGTCTGTGTGTGTGTCTGTGTGTGTGTGTATTTGATGGGGGGGTATATTTGTTTATAAAAGTTGGCGGGAGGGGGGTAATTTGTTTTGAATTGTTTTCATTTTAGTGTTATGGGAATATGTGTATTCATCTTTTTGTAAATTTAGCAACTGTTTTTAATTTGTGGATGTTCCATCTACCTGCCCAGGGACTAGGGTGGAAAATAGCAACTTGCTAAAACCTGGTGCAATGCATCTCTCCTTGTTATACGCAGGGTTAATGTTTTATTGTGCACTGTCCCTGTTCAAATAAAAGAAATAACATAACATAAAGTCTAATGGCCACAGCCAATAAATTACATGATATGTGCTTTTGTATTGCTGAGTGCACCTTATAGGTCATCAGTTTTGTGAGGCAACGATGGTCATGAATACGATTACAACAAATACTGTGTATGGTAAACCTAGATCGAAACTGATATGTAGCTATCATGAATAAACCAAATAGGAAGTTTGATGTGCATTGTGTGTATGAGCATCTACAAATGTGCACTTGTTTCAGTACTACTGTTTGTGGGTATGAATTTGTGTTATAAAGAGAGGGCCTGCGCTAACGTTTTGATTTATGTGTTACTGTGCATTTTCTGCAGCTCTGTGTGTGTTTTCATAAGGCAAGGCCTTACAAAGCTTTAACCATCATTGTTCTCGCTATTGACTTTGGAGCTCGGGTGTACACACAGGATTGGGCTTCTTGCCTCAAGGCAGGGTGTGGTCTGACTCCAACCAAATTTCCAAAACACAGATCACCCAGGAGGGAGTTGTTTTGGGGGGTTAGAGACTGTGTTGTCTGAAAGGGTTTAACACCACCTAGTGTTCACCATTGGGTCTACAAGCCAGACCCACTTACTGAGAGGGGTTGGTACATGTTTACTAAATGAAAAAACATTTTGTCTAGAATAAAGTGATGCATTGTTGATAATGATTATGTCTCAATAGTGATAATTAACTTTTCTTCATGCAGGAAAACCAAGATAGAGTTTCCATCACACCAGGGCTTTAATAGAGGACAGCGAAAAACAAGGTATTTTAAAGTTAAAGTCACAATAAATCCCTTGCACATCCTCGCATATAAGTTCTTGCGGAGTGCCTTTTTTCTTTATCTTATACCCATTATTTGTATGGTTATGTTTACAGATGGCTGAAGAGGAAGAAACTAGGGAGGTGCTCTTTCCAGACTGGGAGGGTCCAGACAAAACTGGCCTGACCATTGAGCAGACAACTGGAGGAGAGATCTTTGTTAAGGAGGTGAAAGGAGAGTCACCTGCAGCACGGTCTGGAAAAGTATATGAAGGTATCAAGTTGGATTTTTTCCACAAATCGTCCAGTATGAAATATGATTGGTTTCACCTACATGTTGACTAATCTCATGTATTCTTAACATACTTTTTTTGTGCTGCTGTCTCTACTTGATTCTTAGGTGACCAGATAGTAGGCGCCACTGTCTACTTTGACAACATGACCTCAGAAGAGACAGCTGAGCTACTGAAGACATTGAACCGCCACAAGGTTGGACTGAAACTACAAAACAAATCCCCTTGCTGCTCACCCCTGAGCACACCATGTCGTTCACCAATAGGGACCCTGACGTGGGAAGGGAAGACCCGGTTTGGAGGTTCCAGTCCAGACATTATCCTTGTAAGTTTTTAAAATTTTATAATCACTGATTTGTTTGTGGGGAAGCTACTGAAAAAAACACATGGCATAATATAATTTCCATGTTCTATGCCCTCCTGTGTTTTTCTATCAACAGAGTGGAGATGATGAGGACTACAAGAGAATATACACAAAAAAGATTAAACCAAGGCTGAAGTCTGAAGACCTTGCAGAGGGAGTAGATGTTCGCACGGAGCGGCATAGCAGCACAAGCAGCGATGGCAGCACGATTACTACCATCACCCGCCGCATCACTACTTACACTGTGGATATGCCAGGTGGCATAAGTGAGCAACTTGAACTTTCGAGCCCAGAATTCAAGGGGCTAAGGCACGAATCTGGAGATGGCTCTTCTCATATCAGAATCTCACATGGCAGCCCATCAGGTAAAGTGGGAGCAGAAGAGGGAGTTTTTGAGTCAAGCAATGTCTCTTACACTGGGCCCCAAGTTAGCTCAACAGAGACACGCTGGGCCAGTGGGGGAGTTCAGACTACAACATTTACAAGAGAGGGGGATAGAGAAAGAGTTACAGGTCTCAAATTCAAAGGGCCTAACTTTGGGGGTACAGACCAGGGTGGCTTTCAGATCTCAGGAGGGAGTGGAGAGCAAGGAGACAGAAGCATTCAGGTGTCAGGAAAAACCATGACACTAAGTGACAGCACAAACACTGGTAGTAGACATATTACAATAGGAGGGTTGCGCACTGCAGAAGTAACTTCAGCTGATGAGAACGGAGGGTCAATTAGTCTGTCTTTACCAGGAAAAAGCATGCAGATTTTGACTCCATCTGTGGAGGGAAGTGTTGACACCAGTTTAGGTGAGAGGACAAAGGTGAAGGTATCTGAAAGTGACATCAGTCTCCCGCAGGGAAAGGGATCAGGCAGTATTGATATTCAGAATGTCAGATTTAGTGGAGGTTCCAGAGATATTGATACAGAATTGAGAGGCAGCAGGATAGAAGGATCCGCAATAACAATAGGCAATGTTACCTCAGGATATTCCTCAGCAGCAGGGAAGATTTCAATGGCAGATGCGGATGTCAATCTTACAGGTTCAAAGTTGAAGGGTGAGGTTGATGTCAACCTGGGAAGCACAAAGGGAGGAATAAAAGCATCTGGAACACACAGTGAAGTTCCAGGCTATGAAACTGAGGGCACTGTGAGTGGCATAAAAATGTCAACAATCAAGATGCCTGTGAGTGGAATGAAAGGAATCAAGAAAGAGGGAACTAGTGTTGAAGTTAAACTCACTGGTGATGCAGATATGTCAGTACCTGTAACACATAAGGAGGTGCAAAAACCGGAGCTAGACATCAAAGGGACAGCTATACAGATCAGAGGTCCTAATGCTAACACTGAAGGGCCTGTGCCCAATGTTAGACTTCCAGAAGCTGCCAGTGACTTCACAGCACCTGCAATCAACTCTAGCATTAAAATCAAAGCACCTAAGAGTGAAAGCAAATACAAAATGGAGGTGTCTCATGTTAAAATGGGGCCAGATACAGATGTAAGCCTGAAGAGTTCTAAGGTAGAGGGAGATCTTGATGTAACAGTGCCAAAGATTGAGGGAAAAATAAAAGCACCCAAAATAGACATTAAAGGCCCAGCTATAAACATTGAGGGGAAAGAAGGGGATTTCAAAATGCCAAAGACAACACCATTTGGGGCCAAAGGAGCAAAAGTTGACGTAAAAGGTCCTGGGGTTGACATTGAAGCACCAGAAGCTGATAGTGGGGGGTCTGATCTTAGAATTAAAGGACTGAAAGGGAATATCAGTCTGAAAGGAAAAGCAGTAAAGGGAGACGTGGATGTGTCAGTTCCAAAGATTGAGGGGCACGCAACAAAATCAGGAGCTGAAATCAAAGGACCAGAAGTTGACATTGAAGGTGGATTTAAAATGCCTAAAATCACAATGCCATCATTTGACATCAAAGGTCCAAAACTGGAAGGTCCTGATGGTAATGTTCGCCTTCAAAAAGGTAACATTGACGTGAAAGCACCTGGTGTTAAAATAACTCCAGAGATTGACATTGAAGGCCCTGATACAAACAATCAGGGACCCAAAGTCAAGATACCAACCATAAAAGGACAAAAGATACCAAATGTAGACTTTAAACTTAAAGGTCCTAAAGTGGAGGGAGATGTGGATGCTTCACTTCCAAAGATTGAAGGAGATGTGAAAGCTCTTGATGTGAATATTGAAGGACCAGATGTTGACATTGAGGGCCACAAAGGAGGATTTAAAATGCCAAAAATGAAAATGCCAACATTTGGCTTCAAAGGTCCAAAAGTGGAAGGTCCAGGTGTTGATGTAAACCTTCCAGAAGCTACCATTGATGTCAAAGCACCTAACGTTGACATTAAAGGACCAGAGATTGGCGTTGAAGGACCAGATGCAAAGCTCAAAGGAACCAAAATGAGCATGCCAACAATTTCTGGACCAAAGGTCTCCATTCCAACTGTGGACTTAAATCTGAGAGGTCCCAAACTCAAAGGTGATGTGGATGTATCAGCACCAACGATTGAAGGAGACATCACACCACCTGAACTTGACATCAAAGGGCATAAGGGTGGATTTGCAATGCCTAAAATTCAAATGCCATCACTGAACATTAAAAGTCCAAAGTTGGAGGGTGCTGATGTTGATGTAAGCCTTCCCAAAGCAAACATTGATGTGAAAGCACCTAACACAGACCTTAAATCTCCAGAGATCGACATTGAAGGCCCAGATGCAAAAATCAAAGGACCTGAATTGAAGATACCAACCATTAAAGGACCAAAGATGCCAGACATCAAAGTCAAAGGTCCTAAAGTGGAGGGAGATGTGAATGTTTCACTTCCAAAGATTGAAGGAGATATGAAAGCTCCTGGTATGGATATTGAAGGACCAGATGTTGACATTGAGGGCCACAAAGGAGGATTTAAATTGCCAAAAATGAAAATGCCAACATTTGGCTTCAAAGGCCCAAAACTGGAAGGTCCAGATGTTGACGTAAACCTTCCCAAAGCTGACATTGATGTGAAAGTACCTGATGTTGACATTAAAGGTCCAGAGATTGATATTGGAGGGCCAACGGGTGGATTTGAAATGCCAAAAATGAAAATGCCATCACTTGGATTCAAAGGTCCAAAAGTGGAAGGCCCAGATGTTGATGTAAACCTTCCCAAAGCAAACATTGATATTAAAGCACCTGACGTTGACATCAAAGGACCAGAGATTGACGTTGAGGGTCCAAGTGGTAAAATCAAGGGACCAAAATTCAAGATGCCAACTATCACAGCACCAAACATTTCCATGCCAGACATGGATTTCAAGCTGAAAGGCCCCAAAGTAAAAGGTGATGTGGATGCTTCACTTCCAAAGATTGAAGGAGATGTGAAAGGTCTTGATGTGGATATCGAAGGACCAGATGTTGACATTGAGGGCCACAAAGGAGGATTTAAATTGCCAAAAATGAAAATGCCAACATTTGGCTTCAAAGGCCCAAAACTGGAAGGTCCAGATGTTGACGTAAACCTTCCCAAAGCTGACATTGATGTGAAAGTACCTGATGTTGACATTAAAGGTCCAGGGGTTGATTTTGAAGGGCCAAAGGGTGGATTTGAAATGCCAAAAATGAAAATGCCATCACTTGGATTCAAAGGTCCAAAAGTGGAAGGTCCAGATGTTGATGTAAACCTTCCCAAAGCAAACATTGATATTAAAGCACCTGAGGTTGACATCAAAGGACCAGAGATTGACGTTGAGGGTCCAAGTGGTAAAATCAAAGGACCAAAATTCAAGATGCCAACTATCACAGCACCAAACATTTCCATGCCAGACATGGATTTCAAACTGAAAGGCCCCAAAGTAAAAGGTGATGTGGATGCTTCACTTCCAAAGATTGAAGGAGATGTGAAAGGTCTTGATGTGGATATTGAAGGACCAGATGTTGACATTGAGGGCCACAAAGGAGGATTTAAAATGCCAAAAATGAAAATGCCAACCTTTGGCTTCAAAGGCCCAAAACTGGAAGGTCCAGATGTTGACGTTAACCTTCCCAAAGCTGACATTGATGTGAAAGTACCTGATGTTGACATTAAAGGTCCAGAGATTGATATTGAAGGGCCAAAGAGTGGATTTGAAATGCCAAAAATGAAAATGCCATCACTTGGATTCAAAGGTCCAAAAGTGGAAGGTCCAGATGTTGATGTAAACCTTCCCAAAGCAAACATTGATATTAAAGCACCTGATGTTGACATCAAAGGACCAGAGATTGACGTTGAGGGTCCAAGTGGTAAAATCAAAGGACCAAAATTCAAGATGCCAACTATCACAGCACCAAACATTTCCATGCCAGACATGGATTTCAAGCTGAAAGGCCCCAAAGTAAAAGGTGATGTGGATGCTTCACTTCCAAAGATTGAAGGAGATGTGAAAGGTCTTGATGTGGATATTGAAGGACCAGATGTTGACATTGAGGGCCACAAAGGAGGATTTAAAATGCCAAAAATGAAAATGCCAACATTTGGCTTCAAAGGCGCCAGACTGGAAGGTCCAGACGTTGACATAAACCTTCCCAAAGCTGACATTGATGTGAAAGTACCTGATGTTGACATTAAAGGTTCAGAGATTGATATTGAAGGGCCAAAGGGTGGATTTGAAATGCCAAAAATGAAAATGCCATCACTTGGATTCAAAGGTCCAAAAGTGGAAGGTCCAGATGTTGATGTAAACCTTCCCAAAGCAAACATTGATATTAAAGCACCTGATGTTGACATCAAAGGACCAGAGGTTGACGTTGAGGGTCCAAGTGGTAAAATCAAAGGACCAAAATTCAAGATGCCAACTATCACAGCACCAAACATTTCCATGCCAGACATGGATTTCAAGCTGAAAGGCCCCAAAGTAAAAGGTGATGTGGATGCTTCACTTCCAAAGATTGAAGGAGATGTGAAAGGTCTTGATGTGGATATTGAAGGACCAGATGTTGACATTGAGGGCCACAAAGGAGGATTTAAAATGCCAAAAATGAAAATGCCAACATTTGGCTTCAAAGGCGCCAGACTGGAAGGTCCAGACGTTGACGTAAACCTTCCCAAAGCTGACATTGATGTGAAAGTACCTGATGTTGACATTAAAGGTCCAGAGATTGATATTGAAGGGCCAAAGGGTGGATTTGAAATGCCAAAAATGAAAATGCCATCACTTGGATTCAAAGGTCCAAAAGTGGAAGGTCCCGATGTTGATGTAAACCTTCCCAAAGCAAACATTGATATTAAAGCACCTGATGTTGACATCAAAGGACCAGAGATTGACATTGAGGGTCCAAGTGGTAAAATCAAAGGACCAAAATTCAAGATGCCAACTATCACAGCACCAAACATTTCCATGCCAGACATGGATTTCAAGCTGAAAGGCCCCAAAGTAAAAGGTGATGTGGATGCTTCACTTCCAAAGATTGAAGGAGATGTGAAAGGTCTTGATGTGGATATTGAAGGACCAGATGTTGACATTGAGGGCCACAAAGGAGGATTTAAATTGCCAAAAATGAAAATGCCAACATTTGGCTTCAAAGGCCCAAAACTGGAAGGTCCAGATGTTGACGTAAACCTTCCCAAAGCTGACATTGATGTGAAAGTACCTGATGTTGACATTAAAGGTCCAGAGATTGATTTTGAAGGGCCAAAGGGTGGATTTGAAATGCCAAAAATGAAAATGCCATCACTTGGATTCAAAGGTCCAAAAGTGGGAGGTCCAGATGTTGATGTAAACCTTCCCAAAGCAAACATTGATATTAAAGCACCTGATGTTGACATCAAAGGACCAGAGATTGACGTTGAGGGTCCAAGTGGTAAAATCAAAGGACCAAAATTCAAGATGCCAACTATCACAGCACCAAACATTTCCATGCCAGACATGGATTTCAAGCTGAAAGGCCCCAAAGTAAAAGGTGATGTGGATGCTTCACTTCCAAAGATTGAAGGAGATGTGAAAGGTCTTGATGTGGATATGGTAGGACCAGATGTTGACATTGAGGGCCACAAAGGAGGATTTAAATTGCCAAAAATGAAAATGCCGACATTTGGCTTCAAAGGCCCAAAACTGGAAGGTCCAGATGTTGACGTAAACCTTCCCAAAGCTGACATTGATGTGAAAGTACCTGATGTTGACATTAAAGGTCCAGAGATTGATTTTGAAGGGCCGAAGGGTGGATTTGAAATGCCAAAAATGAAAATGCCATCACTTGGATTCAAAGGTCCAAAAGTGGAAGGTCCAGATGTTGATGTAAACCTTCCCAAAGCAAACATTGATATTAAAGCACCTGATGTTGACATCAAAGGACCAGAGATTGACGTTGAGGGTCCAAGTGGTAAAATCAAAGGACCAAAATTCAAGATGCCAACTATCACAGCACCAAACATTTCCATGCCAGACATGGATTTCAAGCTGAAAGGCCCCAAAGTAAAAGGTGATGTGGATGCTTCACTTCCAAAGATTGAAGGAGATGTGAAAGGTCTTGATGTGGATATTGAAGGACCAGATGTTGACATTGAGGGCCACAAAGGAGGATTTAAAATGCCAAAAATGAAAATGCCAACATTTGGCTTCAAAGGCCCAAAACTGGAAGGTCCAGATGTTGACGTAAACCTTCCCAAAGCTGACATTGATGTGAAAGTACCTGATGCTGACATTAAAGGACCAGAGATTGATTTTGAAGGGCCAAAGGGTGGATTTGAAATGCCAAAAATGAAAATGCCATCATTTGGACTCAAAGGTCCAAAAGTGGAAGGTCCAGATGTTGATGTAAACCTTCCCAAAGCAAACATTGATATTAAAGCACCTGATGTTGACATCAAAGGTCCAGAGGTTGACATTGAGGGTCCAAGTGGTAAAATCAAAGGACCAAAATTCAAGATGCCAACTATCACAGCACCAAACATTTCCATGCCAGACATGGATTTCAAGCTGAAAGGCCCCAAAGTAAAAGGTGATGTGGATGCTTCACTTCCAAAGATTGAAGGAGATGTGAAAGGTCTTGATGTGGATATTGAAGGACCAGATGTTGACATTGATGGCCACAGAGGAGGATTTAAAATGCCTAAAATGAAAATGCCATCATTTGGCTTCAGAGGCCCAAAACTGGAAGGTCCAGATGTTGATGTTAACCTTCCCAAAGCTGACATTGATGTGAAAGTACCTGACGTTGACATCAAAGGACCAGGGATAGACATTGAGAGTCCAAGTGGTAAAATCAAAGGACCAAAATTCAAGATGCCATCTATCACAGGGCCAAAAATTTCCATGCCAGACGTTGATTTCAATCTGAAGGGTCCCAAACTTGAAGATGTGGATGTGTCAGTTCCAAAGATTGAAGGAGAAATCAAAGCACCTGAAGTTGACATTGAAGGTCCAGAGTTTGATATCAAAGGGCCCAAGGGTGGATTTGAACTGCCTAAATTCAAAATGCCAACATTTGGCTTCAGAGGCCCAAAAGTGGAAGGTCCAGATGTTGATGTAAACCTTCCCAAAGCTGACATTGATGTGAAAGTGCCTGACGTTGACATCAAAGGACCCGAGATAGACATTGAGAGTCCAAGTGGTAAAATCAAAGGACCAAAATTCAAGATGCCATCTATCACAGGACCAAACATTTCCATGCCAGACATGGATTTCAAACTGAAAGGCCCCAAACTAAAAGGTGATGTGGATGCTTCACTTCCAAAGATTGAAGGGGATATAAAAGGACCTGAAGTTGACATCGAAGGTCCAGAGTTTGATATCAAAGGGCCTAAGGGTGGATTTGAAATGCCTAAATTCAAAATGCCATCATTTGGCTTCAGAGGCCCAAAACTGG
The DNA here is from genome assembly GCF_965226575.1 of Pagrus pagrus. Taxonomy (NCBI): domain Eukaryota; kingdom Metazoa; phylum Chordata; class Actinopteri; order Spariformes; family Sparidae; genus Pagrus; species Pagrus pagrus. The sequence continues at coordinate 25,493,364 of NC_140189.1, forward strand.
AAGGTCCAGATGTTGACATAAACCTTCCCAAAGCTGACATTGATGTGAAAGCACCTGATGTTGACATTAAAGGTCCAGAGATTGACATTGAAGGGCCAAAGGGTGGATTTGAAATGCCTAAAATTAAAATGCCAACATTTGGCTTCAAAGGTCCAAAAGTGGATGGTCCAGATGTTGATGTAACCCTTCCCACAGCTGACATTGACGTGAAAGTACCTGACGTTGACATCAAAGGACCAGGGATAGACATCGAGAGTCCAAGTGGTAAAATCAAAGGACCAAAATTCAAGATGCCAACTATCACAGGGCCAAAAATTTCCATGCCGGACGTTGATTTCAATCTGAAAGGTCCCAAACTGGATGGAGATGTGGATGTGTCAGTTCCAAAGATTAAAGGAGACATAAAAGCACCTAAAGTTGACATTGAAGGTCCAGAGTTTGATATCAAAGGGCCAAAGGGTGGATTTGAAATGCCAAAAATGAAAATGCCAACATTTGGCTTCAGAGGCCCAAAAGTGGAAGGTCCAGATGTTGATGTAAGCCTTCCCAAAGCTGACATTGATGTGAAAGTACCTGATGTTGACATCAAAGGACCCGAGATAGACATTGAGAGTCCAAGTGGTAAAATCAAAGGACCAAAATTCAAGATGCCAACTATCACAGGACCAAACATTTCCATGCCAGACATGGATTTCAAACTGAAAGGCCCCAAACTAAAAGGTGATGTGGATGCTTCACTTCCAAAGATTGAAGGGGATATTAAAGGACCTGAAGTTGACATCGAAGGTCCAGATTTTGACATCAAAGGGCCTAGGGGTGGATTTGAAATGCCTAAAATCAAAATGCCATCATTTGGCTTCAAAGGTCCAAAAGTGGAAGGTCCAGATGTTGATGTAAGCCTTCCCAAAGCTGACATTGATGTGAAAGTACCTGACGTTGACATCAAAGGACCAGGGATAGACATCGAGAGTCCAAGTGGTAAAATCAAAGGACCAAAATTCAAGATGCCAACTATCACAGGGCCAAAAATTTCCATGCCAGACGTTGATTTCAATCTGAAAGGTCCCAAACTGGATGGAGATGTGGATGTCTCAGTTCCAAAGATTAAAGGAGACATAAAAGCACCTAAAGTTGACATTGAAGGTCCAGAGTTTGATATCAAGGGCCCGAAGGGTGGATTTGAAATGCCAAAAATGAAAATGCCATCATTTGGCTTCAAAGGCCCAAAAGTGGAAGGTCCAGATGTTGATGTAAACCTTCCCAAAGCTGACATTGATGTGAAAGTACCTGACGTTGACATCAAAGGACCGGAGATAGACATTGACAGTCCAAGTGGTAAAATCAAAGGACCAAAATTCAAGATGCCAACTATCACAGGACCAAACATTTCCATGCCAGACATGGATTTCAAACTGAAAGGCCCCAAACTAAAAGGTGATGTGGATGCTTCACTTCCAAAGATTGAAGGGGATATAAAAGGACCTGAAGTTGACATCGAAGGTCCAGATTTTGACATCAAAGGGCCAAAGGGTGGATTTGAAATGCCTAAAATCAAAATGCCATCATTTGGCTTCAAAGGTCCAAAAGTGGAAGGTCCAGATGTTGATGTAAGCCTTCCCAAAGCTGACATTGATGTGAAAGTACCTGACATTGACATCAAAGGACCAGGGATAGACATCGAGAGTCCAAGTGGTAAAATCAAAGGACCAAAATTCAAGATGCCATCTATCACAGGGCCAAAAATTTCCATGCCAGACGTTGATTTCAATCTGAAAGGTCCCAAACTGGATGGAGATGTGGATGTCTCAGTTCCAAAGATTAAAGGAGACATAAAAGCACCTAAAGTTGACATTGAAGGTCCAGAGTTTGATATCAAGGGCCCTAAGGGTGGATTTGAAATGCCTAAAATGAAAATGCCAACATTTGGCTTCAGAGGCCCAAAAGTGGAAGGTCCAGATGTTGATGTAAATTTTCCGAAAACTGACATTGATGTGAAAGTACCTGACGTTGACATCAAAGGACCCGAGATAGACATTGAGAGTCCAAGTGGTAAAATCAAAGGACCAAAATTCAAGATGCCAACTATCACAGGACCAAACATTTCCATGCCAGACATGGATTTCAAACTGAAAGGCCCCAAACTAAAAGGTGATGTGGATGCTTCACTTCCAAAGATTGAAGGGGATATAAAAGGACCTGAAGTTGACATCGAAGGTCCAGAGTTTGACATCAAAGGGCCAAAGGGTGGATTTGAAATGCCTAAAATCAAAATGCCATCATTTGGCTTCAAAGGTCCAAAAGTGGAAGGTCCAGATGTTGATGTAAACCTTCCCAAAGCTGACATTGATGTGAAAGTACCTGACGTTGACATCAAAGGACCCGACATAGACATTGAGAGTCCAAGTGGCAAAATCAAAGGACCAAAATTCAAGATGCCAACTATCACAGGACCAAACATTTCCATGCCAGACATGGATTTCAAACTGAAAGGCCCCAAACTAAAAGGTGATATGGATGTGTCAATTCCAAAGATTGAAGGAGACATGAAAGCACCTGAAGTTGACATCGAAGGTCCAGAGTTTGATATCAAAGGGGGTAAGGGTGGATTTGACCTGCCTAAAATCAAAATGCCGACATTTGGCTTCAAAGGTCCAAAAGTGGAAGGCCCAGATGTTGATGTAAACCTTCCCAAAGCAAACCTTGATGTGAAAGCACCCGATGTTGACATTAAAGTGCCTGATATTGATGTTGAAGGGCCAGATGCAAAAATCAAAGGACCAAAAATCAAGATGCCATCAATATCAGGACCAAAAATATCATTGCCAGATGTTGACATCAATCTGAAGGGGCCAAGAGTGAAGGGTGATTTGAAAGGGGATGTTCAATTACCAAAAGCTGATATAGAGGGCCCAGATGTTACAATTGATGTTCCAGAAATTGGCACAAAGAAAACGAAATTTAAAATGCCAAAGTTTGGATTCAAGGGTCCAAAGGTAAAGGCTCCAGAAGCAGATGTGAAAATGGGAAAAGGGGATGTCAGCATCAAAGGGATGACCGGTAGCACTGAAGGTCTTGATCTTGACCTGGGATTGACTGGTCCAAAAGTCAAGGGATCCAAATTCAAGATGCCAAAATTTGGTTTCAAAGGCCCAAAGGTTGAAATGCCAGATGTTGATCTAAACCTTCCAAAAGCAAACATGGATATAAAAGGACCTGATATTGACATCAAGGGACCAGAGGTTGATATTGAGAGTCCAAGTGGTAAAATCAAAGGGCCGAAACTCAAAATGCCAACTATCTCTGGACCAAAGATTTCCATGCCAGACGTTGACTTTAATCTGAAAGGCCCCAAATTCAAAGGAGATGTGGATGTGTCAGTTCCAAAGATAGAAGGAGACATAAAAGCACCAGAAATTAACATTGAAGGTCCAGACCTTGATATCAAAGGGCCCGAGGGTGGATTTGAAATGCCTAAAATTAAAATGCCAACATTTGGCTTCAAAGGTCCAAAACTGGAAGGTCCAGATGTTGACGTCAACCTTCCCAAAGCTGACATTGATGGTAAAGTACCTGACGTTGACATCGAAGGACCCGAGATAGACATTGAGAGTCCAAGTGGTAAAATCAAAGGACCAAAATTCAAGATGCCAACTATCACAGGACCACACATTTCCATGCCTGACATGGATTTCAAACTGAAAGGCCCCAAACTAAAAGGTGATGTGGATGTGTCAGTTCCAAAGATTGAAGGAGACATGAAAGCACCTGAAGTTGACATTGAAGGTCCAGAGTTTGATATCAAAGGGCCTAAGGGTGGATTTGAAATGCCTAAAATCAAAATGCCGACATTTGGCTTCAAAGGTCCAAAAGTGGACGGTCCAGATGTTGATGTCAACCTTCCTAAAGCTGACATTGATGTGAAAGTGCCTGACGTTGACATCGAAGGACCAGGGATAGACATTGAGAGTCCAAGTGGTAAAATCAAAGGACCAAAATTCAAGATGCCATCTATCACAGGACCAAAAATCTCCATGCCAGACGTTGATTTCAATCTGAAAGGTCCTAAGCTGGAAGGAGATGTGGACTTGTCAGTTCCAAAGATTAAAGGAGACATGAATGCACCTGAAGTTGACATCGAAGGTCCAGAGTTTGATATCAAAGGGCCTAAGGGTGGATTTGAAATGCCTAAATTCAAAATGCCAACATTTGGCTTCAAAGGTCCAAAAGTGGAAGGTCCAGATGTTGATGTAAATCTTCCCAAAGCTGACATTGACCTGATAGTACCTGACGTTGACATCAAAGGACCAGGGATAGACATTGAGAGTCCAAGTGGTAAAATCAAAGGACCAAAATTCAAGATGCCAACTATCACAGGACCAAACATTTCCATGCCAGACATGGATTTCAAACTGAAAGGCCCCAAACTAAAAGGTGATGTGGATGTGTCAGTTCCAAAGATTGAAGGAGACATAAAAGCACCTGAAGTTGACATCGAAGGTCCAGAGTTTGATATCAAAGGGCCAAAGGGTGGATTTGACATGCCTAAAATCAAAATGCCAACATTTGGCTTCAAAGGTCCAAAAGTGGAAGGTCCAGATGTTGATGTCAACCTTCCCAAAGCTGACATTGATGTAAAAGTACCTGACGTTGACATCGAAGGACCAGGGATAGACATTGAGAGTCCAAGTGGTAAAATCAAAGGACCAAAATTCAAGATGCCATCTATCACAGGGCCAAAAATGTCCATGCCAGACATTGATTTCAATCTGAAAGGTCCCAAACTGGATGGAGATGTGGATGTGTCAGTTCCAAAGATTAAAGGAGACATAAATGCACCTGACGTTGACATCGAAGGTCCAGAGTTTGATATCAAAGGGCCTAAGGGTGGATTTGAAATGCCTAAATTCAAAATGCCGACATTTGGCTTCAAAGGTCCGAAAGTGGAAGGTCCAGATGTTGATGTAAATCTTCCCAAAGCTGACATTGATGTGAAAGTACCTGATGTTGACATCGAAGGTCCAGAATTTGATATCAAAGGGCCAAAGGGTGGATTTGAAATGCCAAAAATGAAGATGCCATCATTTGGCTTCAGAGGCCCAAAACTGGAAGGTCCCGATGTTGATGTAAGCCTTCCCAAAGCTGACACTGACGTGAAAGTACCTGACGTTGACATCAAAGGACCAGGGATAGACATCGAGAGTCCAAGTGGTAAAATCAAAGGCCCAAAATTCAAGATGCCAACTATCACAGGGCCAAAAATCTCCATGCCAGATGTTGATTTCAATCTGAAGGGTCCCAAACTCGGAGGAGATGTGGATGTGTCAGTTCCAAAGATAGAAGGAGACATAAAAGCACCTGCAGTTGACATTGAAGGTCCAGAGTTTGATATCAAAGGGCCTAAGGGTGGATTTGAAATGCCAAAAATGAAGATGCCATCATTTGGCTTCAGAGGCCCAAAAGTGGAAGGTCCAGATGTTGATGTTAGCCTCCCTAAAGCTGACATTGATGTGAAAGCACCTGATGTTGACATCAAAGGTCCAGAGGTTGACATTGAGGGTCCAAGTGGTAAAATCAGAGGACCAAAATTCAAGATGCCAACCATCACAGGACCAAACATTTCCATGCCAGACATGGATTTCAAACTGAAAGGCCCCAAACTAAAAGGTGATGTCGATGCTTCACTTCCAAAGATTGAGGGGGATATGACAGGACCTGAAGTTGACATCGAAGGTCCAGATTTTGACATCAAAGGGCCTAAGGGTGGATTTGAAATGCCTAAAATCAAAATGCCATCATTTGGCTTCAGTGGCCCAAAAGTGGAAGGTCCAGATGTTGATGTAAACCTTCCCAAAGCAAACCTTGATGTGAAAGCACCTGAAGTTGACATCAAAGGTCCAGAGTTTGATATAAAAGGGCCTAAGGGTGGATTTGAAATGCCTAAATTCAAAATGCCATCATTTGGCTTCAAAGGTCCAAAAGTGGAAGGTCCAGATGTTGATGTAAGCCTTCCCAAAGCTGACATTGATGTGAAAGTACCTGATGTTGACATCAAAGGACCAGGGATAGACATTGAGAGTCCAAGTGGTAAAATCAAAGGACCAAAATTCAAGATGCCATCTATCACAGGGCCAAAAATTTCCATGCCAGATGTTGATTTCAATCTGAAGGGTCCCAAACTGGAAGGAGATGTGGATGTGTCGGTTCCAAAGATTGAAGGAGACATAAAAGCACCTGCAGTTGACATTGAAGGTCCAGAGTTTGATATCAAAGGGCCAAAGGGTGGATTCGAAATGCCTAAAATGAAAATGCCATCATTTGGCTTCAGAGGCCCAAAAGTGGAAGGTCCAGATGTTGATGTAAACCTTCCGAAAACTGACATTGATGTGAAAGTACCTGATGTTGACATCAAAGGACCCGAGATAGACATTGAGAGTCCAAGTGGTAAAATCAAAGGACCAAAATTCAAGATGCCAACTATCACAGGACCAAACATTTCCATGCCAGACATGGATTTCAAACTGAAAGGCCCCAAACTAAAAGGTGATGTGGATGCTTCACTTCCAAAGATTGAAGGAGATATAAAAGGACCTGAAGTTGACATCGAAGGTCCAGATTTTGATATCAAGGGGCCTAAGGGTGGATTTGAAATGCCTAAAATCAAAATGCCATCATTTGGCTTCAAAGGTCCAAAAGTGGAAGGTCCAGATGTTGATGTAAACCTTCCCAAAGCAAACATTGATGTTAAAGCACCGGATGTTGACATCAAAGGACCAGAATTTGACATTGAGAGTCCAAGTGGTAAAATCAAAGGCCCAAAATTCAAGATGCCAACTATCACAGGACCACACATTTCCATGCCTGACATGGATTTCAAACTGAAAGGCCCCAAACTAAAAGGTGATGTGGATGTGTCAGTTCCAAAGATCGAAGGAGACATAAAGGCACCTGAAGTTGACTTTGAAGGTCCAGAGTTTGATATCAAAGGACCCAAGGGTGGATTTGAAATGCCTAAAATGAAAATGCCATCATTTGGTTTCAGAGGCCCTAAAGTTGAAGGCCCAGATGTTGATGTAAACCTCCCCAAAGCTGACATTGATGTGAAAGTACCTGACGTTGACATTAAAGGTCCAGAGATTGATTTTGAAGGGCCTAAGGGTGGATTTGAAATGCCTAAAATGAAAATGCCATCATTTGGCTTCAAAGGTCCAAAAGTTGAAGGTCCAGATGTTGATGTAAACCTTCCCAAAGCAAACATTGACATTAAAGCACCTGATGTTGACATCAAAGGACCAGAGGTTGACATTGAGGGACCAGGTGGTAAAATCAAAGGACCAAAATTCAAGATGCCAACTATCTCAGGACCAAAAATGTCCATGCCAGACCTTGATTTCAAGCTTAAAGGTCCCAAACTTGAAGGAGACGTGGATGTGTCACTTCCAAAGATTCAGGGTGGCATAAAAGCTCCCACAGTCGATATTGAAGGACCAGATGTTGAAGTTGATGGGCTCAGAGGAGGAATTAAATTGCCTAAATTCAAAATGCCATCCTTTGGAGTGAAAGCTCCAAATGTTGAAGGTCCAGATTTTGATGTAAGCCTCCCGAAAGCTGAAATTGATATTAATGCCCCTGAAGTTGAAATGAAAGGAGCAGGCATTGACATTGAGAGTCCAAGTGGTAAAATCAAAGGGCCTAAATTCAAGATGCCAACTATCTCAGGACCAAATCTTTCCATGCCTGATGTGGATTTCAATCTCAGAGGTCCTCAGCTTAAAGGGGATGTGGATGTGTCAACTCCGAGGATTGAAGGAGATATAAAAACACCTGAGTTTGACATTAAGGGTCCAAAGGTTGATATTGAAGGTCCAAGAGGTGGCTTTGAACTGCCCAAAATGCCAAAAATGAAAATGCCATCCTTTGGCTTCAAAGGTAGAAAAGTAGAAGGTCCAGATGTTGACATAAACCTTCCCAAAACAAACATTGATGTGAAAGCACCTGACGTTGAACTTCAAAGACCTGAGATTGACATTGAAGGACCGGATGCAAAACTGAAGGGTCCCAAATTAAAGATGCCAGATTGGGATGTGAGTTTGAAAGGGCCCAAAGTAAAGGGAGATATTGATGTGTCAGCTCCAAAGATTGAGGGTGACATCAAAGCTCCAAAGGTTGATATCAAAGGACCAGATGTTGATATCGAGGGCCACAAAGGCGGATTTAAGATGCCTAAGTTTAAAATGCCATCCTTTGGGATGAAAGGTCCAAAAATTGAAGGGCCAGAACTTGATGTCAGCCTTCCTAAAGCCGACATTGATATCAGAGAACCGAAAATGGATATCAAAGGACCACAAGTAGACTTTGAGAGTCCAAGTGGTAAAATCAAAGGACCCAAATTCAACATGCCAACTATCACAGGACCAAAAATTTCCATGCCAGACATGGATTTCAATCTGAAAGGTCCCAAATTGGAAGGAGACGTGGATGTGTCAGTTCCAAAGATTGAAGGAGACATAAAAGCACCTGAAGTTGACATTGCAGGTCCAGAGTTTGATATCAAAGGGCCAAAGGGTGGATTTGAAATGCCTAAAATCAAAATGCCGTCATTCAGCTTCAAAGGTCCAAAAGTGGAAGGTCCCGATGTTGATGTAAACCTTCCCAAGGCTGACATTGATGTGAAAGTACCTGACGTTGACATCAAAGGACCAGGGATAGACATCGAGAGTCCAAGTGGTAAAATCAAAGGCCCAAAATTCAAGATGCCATCTATCACAGGGCCAAAAATTACCATGCCAGACATTGACTTCAATCTGAAAGGTCCCAAACTGGAAGGAGATGTGGATGTGTCAGTTCCAAAGATTGAAGGAGATATAAAAGCACCTGAAGTTGACATCAAAGGTCCAGAGTTTGATATCAAAGGGCCTAAGGGTGGATTCGAAATGCCTAAAATGAAAATGCCATCATTTGGCTTCAGGGGCCCAAAAATGGAAGGTCCAGATGTTGATGTAAACCTTCCCAAAGCTGACATTGATGTGAAAGTACCTGACGTTGACATCAAAGGACCAGGGATAGACATTGACAGTCCAAGTGGTAAAATCAAAGGACCAAAATTCAAGATGCCATCCATCACAGGGCCAAACATTTCCATGCCAGATATTGATTTCAATTTGAAAGGTCCCAAACTGGAGGGAGATGCGGATGTGTCAGTTCCAAAGATTGAAGGTGACATAAAAGTACCTAAAGTTGACATCGAAGGTCCAGAGTTTGATATCAAAGGGCCCAAGGGTGGATTTGAAATGCCCAAAATGAAAATGCCATCATTTGGCTTCAGAGGCCCTAAAGTGGAAGGTCCAGATGTTGATGTAAGCCTTCCCAAAGCTGACATTGATGTGAAAGTACCTGATGTTGACATTAAAGGTCCAGGGATTGATATTGAGGGGCCAAAGGGTGGATTTGAAATGCCTAAAATGAAAATGCCATCATTTGGCTTCAAAGGTCCAAAAGTCGAAGGTCCAGATGTTGATGTAAATCTTCCCAAAGCTGACATTGATGTGAAAGTACCTGACGTTAACATCAAAGGACCAGGGATAGACATTGAGAGTCCAAGTGGTAAAATCAAAGGACCAAAATTCAAGATGCCAACTATCACAGGACCAAAAATCTCCATGCCAGACGTTGATTTCAACCTGAAAGGTCCCAAACTGGAAGGAGATGTGGATGTGTCAGTTCCAAAGATTAAAGGAGAAATAAAAGCACCTAAAGTTGACATCGAAGGTCCAGAGCTTGATATCAAAGGGCCTAAGGGTGGATTTGAAATGCCTAAAATGAAAATGCCAACATTTGGCTTCAGAGGCCCAAAAATGGAAGGTCCAGATGTTGATGTAAACCTTCCCAAAGCTGACATTGATGTGAAAGTACCTGATGTTGACATCAAAGGACCCGAGATAGACATTGAGAGTCCAAGTGGTAAAATCAAAGGACCAAAATTCAAGATGCCATCCATCACAGGGCCAAATATTTCCATGCCAGATATTGATTTCAATTTGAAAGGTCCCAAATTGGAAGGAGATGTGGATGTGTCAGTTCCAAAGATTCGAGGTGACATAAAAGCACCCGCAGTTGACATTGAAGGTCCAGAGTTTGATATCAAAGGGCCTAAGGGTGGATTTGAAATGCCTAAAATGAAAATGCCATCACTTGGCTTCAGAGGCCCAAAAGTGGAAGGCCCAGATGTTGACATAAACCTTCCCAAAGCTGACTTTGATCTGAAAGGTCCAGAGATTGATATTGAAGGGCCAAAGGGTGGATTTGAAATGCCTAAAATTAAAATGCCATCATTTGAGATCAAAGGTCCAAATATTGAAGGGCCTGGAGTTGATGCAAGCCTTCCTAAAGCTGACATTGACATCAAAGTCCCAGAATTAGATGTTGACGTTAAGAGTCCAAGTGGCAACATCAAGGGCCCAAAAATCAAGATGCCAACCATCTCAGGACCGAAAATATCCATGCCAAATGTGGATTTCAACCTTAAAAGTCCTGAACTCAAAGGTGACATGGATGTGTCAGCTCCAAAGATAAAGGGAGACATAACAACACCTAATGTTGACATCAAAGGTCCAGGAGTTGACATCAAAGGGTCTAAGGGTGGTTTTGAAATGCCTAAAATTGGCATAAACCTTCCCAAATCTAACACTGACTTCAAAGCACCTGATCTCGGCATCAACGTAAAAGGGCCCAAAGTCAAAGGAGATATTAAAGGTACAGATGTTAACATTGCAGTACCCACTGTCACTATGGAAGGTGCGTCTATTGATCCTGTAAAGACAGGTGTTACATTTCCCAAGTTCAAAGGGCCTAAGTTTGGAATGAAAGCCCCTGAATTGGAGGGTCCTGAATCAACAGTTAAGACACCCACGTTCAGTGTGGGATCAAAAGGTTTGAAAACAGACATTAGTCTCCCAGAAACTGAAGCAAGTCTTGATGCCCCTGATATTGATATACATGTAAAGGGGAAAAAGGGGAAATTTAAACTTCCTAAAGTAAAAGGAAAGGCAAAGAAACCAGAAATTGACATTGAAACACCAGCTATGAACATGGATGTAGACACACCCAATATCCATGTCAAAGGAACAAAGGTAAAAAAGCCTCTTTTTGGTAAGCTTCATTTTCCTGATGTGGAATTAGATATCAAATCACCAAAAGTCAAAGGTGATGGATTTGATGTAGATTTGCCATCTGCTGGCTTGAACACCTCTATTGACAGTCCAAATGTTAATTTGGAAGGGCCAGATGTCAAATTAAAGACTCCAAATGTGAACATATCTGCTCCTGATATTGATGCAAATCTAAACAGGCACGGAGAAGCAACCATGTCTGCAGGTTTTAAAGCCCCCAAAATAAATGTGAAAGGTGGTGCAGGGTTTGACACTGGTGTTTCAGGGGGCAGTGCAAGTGGTGGTCTTCATTACCCAGAGGGTACTGTAACATTTCCCAAAATGAAGATACCAAAATTTGGTATTGCTCTGCCTCAATTGGAAGGGCAGCAAGGTGGAGGGAATGTTGATTCAGAACTTGCGGCTAGTGGAGGTATAAACATACAGTCTCCATCTGTAAGTTGCCAAGTCAGTTCACAAAATGTTGAGGTTCCGAGTCCAGAACTTAGGCACAGTGAAGGCAAAGTAAGGGTGAAGATGCCAAAATTGTTTGGCAAATCAAAAGGAAAGGGCGGTAGTGCAGGTGACCTTCGGGGACCAGAGGTAGAAATGAGTGCTAGTGGAAAAGGTGGTAAGGTCTCTAAAGACCAAAGTGTACATAGTGGTAAATTAGGATTAGAGGGTGATGGTGGACTCAGTGTGTCAGCTAAGGGCAAGTCAGCCTCACTGGATCTATTTAAGAAATCAAGACATCGGTCTTCTTCTCTGAGTGATGAGGGGGAGCTTGCAGTTAGTTCTCCTTCAACTCACTTAGAAGCCGAGGGTGGTGACATTTCATTAGACCTAGGAGGAAGCAAGGTCAAAGGAAAGAAAGGCAAGTTGAAGTTTGGAACCTTTGGAGGTTTTGGTTCAAAGTCAAAGGGCTCATATGAAGTGACACTTGGTGAGGACAGTGGAGCAGGAGTGGAAGGAAGTGCAGGTGTTTCCCTCTCTAAAAAATCAAGATTGTCTTCATCGTCCAGCAGTGACAGTGGTTCAAGAGGTGGTTTTAGGTTCCCAAGACTTGAACTATCTGTTTCACCAAAGAAATGATTAACTATGGGGCAAATTAAACTCTCTCATGTACAACCAAATTCCCTCACTTAATAAGGCAAAGTCCTCAAACGTTCTTTGAAACCTAAAACGACAGTCATCTCAATGTTGTTAACTACTAGTAATTCTTTTTTTTTTTTTTCAGTAATCAGACAGGAGTGCATGAGATTGTTTAAAATCCCTTCACACTGTAAATAAGATTCATTTGTATTGTAATAATAAATATTGTTTTATGTACATAGTCCAGATTTATTGAACATAGGCCACCTCACAAAATTTTCACCAATAGTTTATTACAGGGTTAGTCATTTTGTCCTATTTCATCCTATTAAGTGAATGTTGTTAATGAACGGGTGTGGTATATTTGTATCCAGGGGTCTATTGCACAGAACAGATAGTTACAATAGTTGTTTTGAAGGAAAATGTTGTTTATACACCCAGGCAAAATCACAGTTACAATTTTTTTATGTATGAAATTATTTTACTTTCAAGCTTTGAAATTATATATTAAGTGCAGAAGCATATTTACACACCATAGAGCTGGCCCTTTATAACACATTCTAAAGAGTGATGGTGTTGTATATACCATAATTGCAAAGACAATCACTGTTTGGAAACATCAACTCTCTAAAGTGCTGTCAGTATTTTTTGTTCATTTTTCAGAAAATTCTTCACCCTTAAATTTTGTGTCATTTACAAAAAAAATATGTATTTGCTTTATTCGTTGTAAAAATGTTTTGCTTCCTAATCCTGTGTCATTTTCATCTGTTTTTATGATCCTCTGTATTTTATTTCACTACATAACAATGTCACAAATATGCAGTCACTTTTTTGATTTAATTTGTTTGCAAAAAAAATCTGTGTTGATAAAGAGTTAATGGAGACACAGCATGATTATTTGGGTCTATTCTTTTGTGTGAATTCTGCCAAATAAAAGTAAATAAAAAGATTTATAGAATTTATGAGGCTTCTTAAATCATTATTTATCAGTCCCTTAATCTTGTGATATGATATGCCATGATATGAGCAACAATTAAACAGGGTTTGTCTATATTGTGTTCCACATTACAGTAATTCTATTGTGACTTATTTGTATTATAATACTCATGAGGAATCATTGTCCAATTAATCCAACTTGAATTATCATTTGTATTTTTATAAAAAATTATACTTTAACACTGTACACTGTTCTCAACTTATGCAGAGATATAACTCTGCTAACATTGGATACAGGGATACATTAAATGCATTGAACAGTTCATTGCACCAAACACACAACAAACAGTGGACTGTATCTCTCCACAATATAATATATAAAGAGAGCTATATTCTATACAATGCATTCATACAGCATGGCATTCGGTGGGGTTGCAACTATGTGAAAGAGAAATGGTAAATTCCTCCCCAAACAGGTGAAGTCAGGTAATAGGACCACTATCTAGATGGCCAATTAAACATATTAGCTAACTGCTGCTACAGTTGGCAGTAGTTAGCGGTTACTCTGGTGATATGCTTCCCCCTGTTTGTTAAGATTTGACAGGGCCAATTCTTACATATGGCAAATTATAGATTCAAAAAGGTAAAAAAAAAAAAAAAAAAAGAGAGAGAGAGAGAGAAAGAAAGAAAGAAAGAAAGAAAGAAAGAAAGAAACCTCACCTCCTTCACTCTTCTTCCTATTCAGTCTTCCTCCTCTCCACTCTACCTGGCTTGAAAGACATTTGTAGTGACACATGCTAGCTCCTGGCCCAGTTTTCCACAGCAGTCTGCTCTGAAACTACCGCGAGTTACGTAGAAGAAGTGATACACAGCTGCTAAAGCGAGCAGCCCCCTCTGCTGGCTAAGAAGAGCACAACACGATGGAACCGTGAATCAGTAGGCTCTCCTCTGGTGGCTCTGGTCATATTTCTGCCTAGTAAAAGAGTATCTTCTGCTTTGTTATTGATCCACTATGGTTAAGAAATATGGCAACCACAAGAATAGTAAGTATGTCAAATTCAAGCCACATTAAATTAGCTTCATTTGCAAACAAAGTCCAGGGCTTTGCTGCCCAGTTTAAAAACACTCCTGGTAAGGGCCCACCAGTGGAGGAAATACTGTTTAGCCGATGCACAGCTCCCTTAGCCGGCTAGTCTTCCTACCAGCTACGGCCCAAAGCTGCAAGGTGGATGGCGGCGCTTTCCTGTCCAGCTGCTCATGAGGACCTGGTTCTTCTCAGAGATGGGGAATGCTTCACTTCACCAACTAGCTAAGTATTTAGTTGTAGCATACAGGGAATTTGCAGCTATGCTTTTAAACAAACGTTTTCAGTGAACGTTAATCAGTTAAGCATCAGAGAAGAATAAGCATGGGTTACTATATAAGTTTGCCTTATATTCTTATTGTTCTTCATACTACTCAACATCTAATCAGCTGAGGTCATGTCCTCAGAGGTGGAAGAACTACTCGGATCTTGTATTAAATTAAGGCCTATCACATTGTGGAAATACTTACAAGTGAAAGTCATGCAAAATACCAAAATACTCAAAAGTAAAAGTAAAAGTAATGATTATTCAGAATAGTCATGGGACAATAAAATTCATCCTGTCCTACACGAATGCCATTGAAGAATAAAAAAATACATTTTGATATAAAATTGCACTTAAACATACTGAAATCACATGAACCTTACTTTTTAAAAACATTTCTAGGCAATGAATACTTTAATTGCATCACAGATGGGACACACGTCTATTTTTAGTGAAAAACAAACAATTGAAGAATCTTAAATAAGTAATCATAAATCATAAGGTCTTCTTGCACCAATGGAGGATAAATAAATGGCCCTGTCGTTTTGTATGTCGTAATGTGCAAGCTGAGCCTTCAGCAATGGTGACAGGCAAGTCACATTAAAACAGGAAAACAATAAAGGACTGTACGTCAGTGAGCTGGACAGCTTTTTCAAGTCATTCATGTGAGGATATTCATGATTATCTCAATAGAAGATTAGCCTGATAATGAAAATTGTGATAGTTTTTTATAGTTTATAAAATCTTTCATTGTCCTATCCCTAATTCAGAATGCCCCAGCTTCTGATACTTAAGTTAAAGTTTTATCTTGTTGTAGAATTTGGTTGATTATCTTTTGTATCATCAGTGTGAATATGCAAAGAAACACGAAGGCTAACTACATTTTTCTAATAACTGTAATGGAGTAAATAGTACAATATTTGCCTCTGAAATGTGATGATAAAGTAGTTCAAAATGAACATGCTCAAGTAAAGTAAAAGTACCTCAAAATTGTACTTATGTATACAGTACATGAGTAAATCTACTTTACTTTTACTGTACTACCACTACTTGTTCTTCAGTTTATGTAACTATTTCATGAGCCATTGTCACTGCCAGGTGAAGCTCATATATGAACTGATGGTCATCCACGCACAATATTAATAATTAAGAAAACCTTCACAAGAAAATACTAAATCTATCTAAACTTCGTGCCAAAGGTCAAAGCCTGGATGACAAATATCAACTCATTATGATTTTCTCGTTCATGGATTATCTACACTACTCAAAATTACTTAGGGATATTTGGATATGGTTTTTTTGGTCCTCAAAAATGATGCAACATGTTTCATTTGACTTTAATTGCATATCCATGACATGCACCCATATCCCAATATCCCTAACTAATTTTGAGGAGTGTATTTCATGTGAGTTGGCTGAGCTACCTAAAACCCAACTTGCAATAACTGATTTTTTCTAGCCACTCAGGGCAAGGAGAAAACAAGGTGTGAAAACATGATGATTAATCATCACCTTTTAAGTTCATATGGTGATCCTGTTTCCAAACAGGTGTGTTCCATATTTACACAGCTGTTATGGGCCAACAAAGGCATTCAATTGCATTTTCTAGTAACTGGTGAATGTAAGTCCAGTACTTACTCTCCTGTGTTTTTTTGTCCTTAACAACCCACACATATCCAGCTTGTTAGCTGCTAAATGCTTCACTGTGTTTACCAGTCACTAGCTGTGTCTGCTGTTCAGTGCTGAGCACATACAGCGGGTTTTAGACCTTTTTCACAGTAAACAGTTGCCTGCTGTGGCTAAAAACAACACGATGAGAGCAGTGAGCGCGAACCAAAACAGTGAAGTTGCAGCCAGGCAGCTAACACATGAGGTGAAACTCATTATAAAGCTGCAGATTCCAATGATAGTCTCTTAGTTTTTCATTCTCGCATTGTTTTCACATTGTAATTTGACACACTGTTAGTACAAAATTATCAATTCGAGACATTTTGCATAACAGTTAGGTAGGGCTGCACAGTTAAAGTAATCAAAATGGCAATACGGTGCAATATCCAATCATAAGAAGCTGTAATATTTCGATGAAGGTAGAATGTGTGACAAAACAGCATTATAATCAATTACTGTGGAGCTCCAGAGATGCCCTGTGCTACAAATTCTGTTCTCCACATGTAAGAAAACATGTTTGTCTGGTGCAGATCAAAACAAATGTCCCGTCATCATGATTTGAATGACCATCCCCACTAATCATGAATCACATTCCAGTCGCAATATTTGTAAAATAAATGTTATATGCGTTTTTGATCAGGTCGTGCAGCCCTACAATTAGGGAAAGATCATCTAATGGTTACAAGTAACCAACACTGAGTCTAGGTTGTAGACTGGATATGAAACCACACGATGCCATCCTCCCCCTCCCACATCCTCCCTAACTGTGGTGTAACGGCAAATTCCTTCTACCTTTGTAAAGAGGCGGGTCATTATTCTTCACAGAATCGCAAGTGGTCGCTTGTCAGGAAAACACAGACAATAGTTGTGATGTGGTCAGACAATTACAGTTTATTGTACAGTTTTGTTGTATAGGATATAATAATACTGCACAGAAGAGACAAAACACCTTATTGATGTACATGGATCGCTTTCTGTTCATTAGCATTGTTAAAGGTGGATTAATTAACATGACTCACAAAATATCATCAGACTGTTGACAAAATTTGGGAATGTATATAGATTGGCAAAATAAAAATATTTTATGGCGCGCTGAAATGCCTGACCTAAGCAACTAAACCTCTGTGACAACTACACAGAAGATTGAAATAGGTCACCTTATAAGGAATGTTAAATACGCCACCCAGTGGTTAAATTATAATAAACCACCACTGTTTCAAGAACTTGATAAATAGCCTTCAAAACACTTCTGTGATTATTTAACTCTTTTTCTATATATTTCATCAGGCCTGAGATTCATATAATGTTGCATCATCACATGCAGTATCAAAACGTTTGTTTATTATTGACTTCTCTTTATTTGACATTATAAATACTTATTTGTACTTGGAAAAAAACAGATATGGACTCGTGTCAGTAATAATGGTTTTCATCAAGCAGCAGTGAGAGATCTTGTTCACCTAAAAACGAATCAACACAAGTGTTTGCAGGGTAAGGCTTTGTGAAAGCGGTGTTTTGCCTCAGTGACAGGATGTGATCCCAGTGTTCCTGGTTGCTTGAATGCAATTGTTGTTGTAGAGCAGAGGAAGGAACTTATCTGGAGTTTCCTTTACAAGAGGAAAGTGCTGCCTTCCTTTCTGGCGAGGCAAACATTTTTGTGCTGAAAGAGGGACACGGGTGAAGAAAAAGTTGGAACAGTCCTGCACAACTGTGAGTTATTGGATTGCAGGCAGGTCGGCTTCACTTGCCATCCATTTCAGAAGGTAACTCCACCGTTTGAATGGTGAGGAGGAACTCTAGAGTCAATTTCTCAGGTAAGAAGAACTATTACTAGTTGTAAAAAATGTTGTTATTAATTACCACAGATGCCAGTATTGACAGAGAGATTTGAATTTAACCAGTAGCACAAATCAGATCAGTAGAGAAAATAAAACAAAAAAAACCAACTAAATGCATTCTGGTTATGATATGTCTTTGGTTGTGTTCAGATGAAAGCGGTGTATGTTGTCGATTCAGGAAGTACATTAACCTCGTCTGCCTGTTCGGCCATAAATGGAACGTTAAATGTCAGTTTCTCGTAAATTTTCAACTCGTCTCTTCTGACCTCCACAGTGAGTGAAAGGCTGCATCTCATTACTGCATCCTGGTTGTGTTCATATGAGGTCAGGGGTGTAACGGCAAAGAATCAAACATTCTTACATTTAAAAGTAGTATTTTACATCATGCCTCATCACAAGTCACCATTTATGTGTATATAGTTGAATATGATACGTGAGCACGTGTTAGTGTGTGTGGTTGTGTTTGTCATTGCATTTTATATGCTGAGCTGTATCCTCTTGTCTGTCTCATGAATATGGACAGTGGTCAATAATGTTTGAAAGATCACTGCTCAACGCTGCATAAGATTTGACATGCAAGGCCGTTCTTTCATATTTCCTTGGAGCATTTAGTTGATATTTGCGAGGATCTCACAGTTGTAGCTCGGGGTGGGGGTGGGTTCCCATTCATCTGAGTATCCCGCATTTTTCCAAAATACTCCATAGTATAACCCTGTGATTAAAATGTAAAATATACACGTATATTTAATGCTTCTAGATAGTTAGCGAGGCCTGAATGTAGTGCATGCACCTCAGTTTGCTTTTCACTGATTTATATTCCATAATATATAACACAGTCCCCTTCTCATAATCCGTACCATTTACAAGACGATGACAGACACTTGAGGTATTTAGCTTACAGCTCGATAGCTAGTGCAAACAGAGAAAATCTTCCCATCTTCCACACTGAAAGAATAGCCGCCTAGGCACGTAGGTATGTTCACTGGGGAGGCAGATGTTGGATGATAATGTGGTTTACCACACCAGTCTGACATCTGACATCTCATGTGTCATGCGGAGTGCAGCCAGATGGTGTCCTTGACTCCTGCAAGAATAAAAGAGGTTGCCTAGTGTGATGGCTTGTTACTATACATTAGATCGTACCTCACTCTAATGGGCCTGAATTATTATGATACACCTAGACTTTGCAGATAGTGGCCTCAAAATACCCCATTCATTCTATGTAATAATTCATTCATGGAGAATCCATTATCATGTAATGGTAGATAATGCATTGAAGCTAAAAAGGAAAAAACTGTAGTCAGTATGTGCATGTTTTCACTGATAAGATGAATTTGAGGGAAATTACATTCTTTGCTCCCTTTTATTTTTCACACAAGTGTTTTGGCTGCACATATCGAGCTTTATTTGAAGAGCATATTGTGAAAAGCGGCTTTCATATCGTGTTGGATTTAAAAAGACGTCAAGTGCAAAGAAGTACTGAGCGCCTCCTGGACTGAAATAAAATGTGGAGAATTTTGTGCAATAACAAACACGGAGGGGATATTACAGTCTCGTTGAGTGCTGTTGTCATCAGATTACGCATGCAGCTTTTTACATTTAGTTATTGATGATTGTGCCAAAATAGAACCTACACAATTAGATTGTTTAATCATAACAGGTCAGTCATATGGGCGATAACATTCCTTATCATCCCTTTGTTCAGCTCAGTGAAATTATTATTTACATTTTTATGACTGTAGTAAAGAGTTGAGGTTAGGAACACCACAAATTTATGTACAATGTAAACGTAATGTATTGCATGTTATTACGGCACTAAATTAGACCGGTTACAGCATCACTTAATAAATCGCCATAAAAAATGTGTGGAACATACTCACACTTATGATCAATAAATGCAGCGCATGAAGGTCTTGCTGCTTTTAATGAATGAAAATCATTCATGTAGTTAAAGAGCCTCGCTACTCCGGTCGTGAAACAGTAAATGTCAAAAGGTGAAGGTCTCAGGTACAGCAAACCAAGATGGCTTCCTTTTCAGAACAACTGAACCTGTGCTGCACACAAACTCAAAGCATGTGTATAAACCCTTTCATTTACAATTTTATTTGTAATGTAAATTTTACTCTACGTTGGCTGTTTTGGGCTCCGAAATAACATTAAACAATGTAAAAATATTTTTATACATGGATAAAGCTCCCATTAATAATTCAGTGTTTTGCCTCTTCACTGTGAAAAGAATGTTTGCAGCTTATCCATTCTTATTGTATCATTAGCATAAACACTCGGATATAAACAAAGGATGATCCACACACTTCATGCAGTCTTTCAGCCTCCTGCAGTTTGTACCATACAGTTGGTTTTGAATAATGCATTTCACAACACATATTTCTTGATTTTACAGTAGTTGTGGGAAAATCCTTGTCTCCCGAGTCATCATAATCTCTGTCTCTTCTGTGTTGTTGTTTGGCATGTTTGAAGAACAAGAAGACTTAATGTAAAAGCGATATTCTCATCTAATTTTAGTAAGTGGGATTTAGCTGTAACTCACTCACAAATGGTTCTGTCAATGAGGCACGAGCATTTGTGACAGAAAGCGTCATCCTCGGCTTTATTTATAATCAGAGAATAGAGGCGATGTGCAGTCTGTGAGTGGAAGATATTTCAACGTCTTTCGTAGGTCAGATCAATGCCTGTCCCCATTAAATAACACCGACAGTTATGGTTAATGTAGATACTCGTGGACACAATAGCCGGTCGCCTCCACTCCTCCAAACCTGCAGTGGGAGGTGGTGGAGGCGGATGAGAGATTGTACAATACTGAATTCCAGCAGTTTGAGTGCAGGTTTCTCCTCTCAGCCTTTTTTTCATGGAAGTGGAAAGGAGGAACGAGCAGCGTTCATCTATTTCACAAGTATAAAATGTCATGATGTCAGTGTGTGAGCTTGTAATGATAAAAACCACGAAACCACAGTGTTAACAGGGAGCTCGGGTGCAGAACATTAACATTGATTGATTCATTCCGATGTCGAAATCTGTAAATCCTGACCAGATGCTATGCAGTATCAAACAGGTATGATAAGGCTTGTTGTGTTACGCAATCTTTCATGGTTCACAATCCATTTCCAAATCTAATTACCTCCTGCCCCATGGGCAAATACAGTTTCCTTCCACAAGTGGATGATAATAGAGTATCTAAAACACCCAGATCTAGGATGCATTTGATTTATGCTGATATTTTCCAACTTATTTTGGCTGAATGCCAATGCTGATTGCTATATATACACATATTCTTTACATCTGAATTGCAGAGAACATTAAGTCAAAGACCTTATTGACTAGGCCCTTATCTAAGGGATTAGGGATGGAGACATAACTGCATTTTCGGTGGTCAGTTAGATGACTTTACTTCAAAATAAGGTTTTAAATGTGTTTTTTCCACAGGTTATACTTCCACTACACATGCGCAAGGTTGTGTAGTGACATCAAGGTTGTGATGTCCTTTTTTTCTTTTTTCAAAAGTCCTTTTCATTACCGTGATATCCTCCTCTTCCATGCTTATTCGAAGCCGCTCTGCACCCACTTCTTCTTGCCACCAAATCGGTTGAAAATGTTGTGACTCTCAACTGTGTCAGTGCAACAACACAATTGGCTTGATATGTTTCCAGGCTTGGCTGTTATAATGCAGACAATTGGCTTTTGGGGGAAGGGGATGGGATATGTGTCAAATAACCGCCATCTCTGGCATTACAGGCTTTTCTATGCAAAATGCTTTAGGTGGTTTGTCTGTTCTCTTATAACATCTCTGATCAGACATGTAATACAATGCTTTTCTGTAAAACACGTTAACTTGGCAAAATAACAAAACCATAGTACTTGGTCAGTGATTCTTGTCATGTATTCACAATGAAAGCATAATTTTACTGATCTCTGCAGAAATTTAAATTTTTGGGCTGATGTCAGTACTTCACTTTAAAGTCTTTATTGGCCAAAACTGATGGCATGCTAATATCATTGTGCATCCCTACCCATCCAGTAGTGTTGACAGAACAACCCACAGCAGGGAGTCTTTGCTGGCAAAGACCAGTCTTTTGTGGGTTCCTTGTCATTCAAAAATCCAGAATCTATGAATATACAGATGTGTTGGACATAAGAAACACTCACGATAAGTTAATAGTGATGAAATCCATTATCGTAATAATCATGAATTAGGATAATCGTGACTATCCTCACATGATTGATTTGAAAAGGCTGTCTAGCTTGCTAACATAGTCTTTTATAGATTTCCAGTTTATTTTTAATCGCCACAAGGGTGGAGCCCTCGTCTTTCCATTCTATCCAATAACCTTAGCCTGTCAACACAGCTGACTGCACGGCTTGCTCATGGTATCCTCCACAAAAAAAGGTTACATTGGATGGGTGGAAATGTGTTCAACACCTCCAGTTTGCACTCCCATCTCTGTAAGAACAATATTCTTTCAAAGCAAAATGCCCACTTTATCCAATCAGGAGAGAGAAGTCCATAAAGAGGCGTGAACGTGACCGTGTGGAGAGCAGAAGCCTCCATTTTGCTGCCACGTCTAGTGATTACGTAGACGTGACGTAGAGAGTTAGCTAAAACATCAACAGCGCTAACAGAAGCTTTAACTTAGTATGTTTTAGTGCCACTTCAAGAGTTTTAAGCATATTTTGATGATAATCGGGATAATATTGCGAATTGCAAATATTTTTTGCCAGGATAACTGTTACCTGAAATGTTCAATTTGTCCCTTGCCTACCTCAAATTTCCACTTCGCACTTGTCTGAATTGCAGAGGTTTAAGTTTTCGTTTCAGGATTTAAGACTCAGAGCAGATGAAGGTGAAAACAAACTGTGCACACCATTCTGGAAACTGAATGAGGGATGATCAGTGCTCCACAGAGTACCACCACCGCACGACTCGTTTCCTATGCTGGTGATGCTGTCAGCATTGATCAAAATGTCCCCAAATTACCTTGTGCGATGTTCCACTGTCCCCTTGCCTTTGAAGTGTGAGTTGTGGTAGCTCAATTACCTGCGACGGTGCAGCACTAAGCTTATGCAGGAGCAGGATCTATTTTTTGAAATGTAAAAGAGTGTTTTTCTGAAGCTCGGACTGGGGAAGAGGCGGCTCACTGACCTTGAAGGTTCATCAGTATGTAGTTTTCCACCTATAATCACAGGGGGGTTTCAAGACAGTGACTGAAGGGGAATATTTTTTCCGCATGGCCACGTATGTTGAGCCTTTCCCCCGTGGGATTCTGCTTGATGTGAGAATAGCAGATGTGTGTATTAGCTTGAGATAAATTTCACTTGCCTTTAAGAGTGATGCATGTTGGTTATTTATGAGCGTTATTACCGTCTCCCTGCTTTTCTTCTTATGGATTAGCATGCGTGTGCATCCACATACGTTATAATGTATTACACACTCCTGCTAATAATCCCGATAGTACACTGTAGTTAGTAGTCTTCCTCGCTCCCTCCTTGAGCAAGCAGTGATTTACTTTGTGAAGGTGTGACCTCATCATCCTGCCTCCATGATACCCCACCTCCCCCTCACAGCAAGAGCAGGCAGCCCTGTTATCACACACACACACATCACACACAAACATACAGATGCTCACACAGGGACACACAGAACAGCAGCAGAGGGGACTGGGCAGGGCTTGGGAGATTTTCTCATTTTATTTCCAGAGTATACATGTCTATCTCCCAGAGTGTGTGTGTGTCTGTGTGTGTGCAGAGAGGGAGAGAGAGAGAAAGCGAAACAGGGGAGGCGAAGGGGAGGGAGTGTGGATCATGCATGTGCATTAACTCAGCTCCAGTGGCACAGCAGCAGCAGCAGCAGCAGCAGCAGCAGCAAACAGAAACAGCAGCAGCACAGGAGGGAAAGAGAGAGAGAAAGACAGAGAGGGAGAGTTGGAGGGAGGGTAGTAGTCTCAGGCACAGGAACAAAAGCTGCAGAGGACTGCTTTCCATCTCCACCAAAAGAACAACGGAGGAGTAATAGAAGGAGGAGGGGGTGGTCATGATAGTAGTGAGACAATAACGGAAGAGAAGAGGCACATTATAGTCAGTGAGGACTGAAACCAAGGCTCTTCTCTCCTCTGCTCTCCATGTTTTTGGGGACTCCACGTACCATCGCCTTCGTCTCCAAACCCAGAGGAGGATGTCTGTGTCGGGGAAGAAGGAATTTGACGTGAAGCAGATCCTCAGGCTCCGCTGGCGCTGGTTCAGCCATTCATCCCAAGGTTCGGCTGGCAGTGGAGGTGGCGGCGTCGGAGGGGTGGGAGGCTACATCCAACAGGATGGCCTGGACCACAGAGTGACGCCAGTCCAGGGCCGGCTGAAGAGTCACTCACGGGAAAGAGGTGTCGGAGGACTCCGGAAGACAAACAGCCCAGTCCACAGCATCTTGGCACCAACGCCAGGGCCCACACCTGTCTATGTCAGAGCAGGTCATCAATCATGGAACCATCAGCAGAACACCATCCAGGGTCTCCAGGTCAGCGAGGAATCTTCAAAGAGCAGCTCGTCGCCCAGCACCACAAGGAAAGAGGATGCCAACACCGGCCAGGAAAACGTGAAAAGCAGCACAGAGGAACCTGCAGAGGTGGAGGCCAGAGAGAGGTATGACTGTTATGAGGTGTTAGACACTTAGGAGACACAGATTTATTATGTGGCGCCACATCAGTCACTTTGCATATCATACACTCACTCAGCGGGAGCCAGATTATGGGATGCTATTTTGGGAACGCGCGCTTCCCTGACGTTTCATGGTGAAAGTATAGCTGCTAAATCAAATCTGCATCTAATTGAGGAAGTCTGACGCCTTAGGCAGCACCACAGGATTAAAAAGTAAGCATGGTTGTGATCTGGAAAGATGAGCACAACCCCAGCGTTTCTTACTTAGCACAGAACGTTCATGCTTGAAATCTGTTTCCAGCATTTCTGAGACTCGATACACGCTTCATACAGTATCTGCAGCGTTTTAACTTCGTTTAAATATTTGCACTGCCATCCAGCATCTAGATCCTTTAATTAAGGTTGGATTAAATTATCTGCCCAGCTATCATTTTCCAATTTACACAAGCTCTGCAGCTGCCACTGTGGCTCACCTGGGGGACAGCTCACTCTCATTGTCCACAGCATGTTGGGCAGGATAAACCAATAAAGCATCCTTTTAATTATTCAGTGGGCCGAAAAGCCGGGGCTTTTTCTGCTCCCTCGCCTGTGTTGTGGTCCAGATGACATGCACTGTGTGACTTTGGCCGATTCCTCAGAGTATTCAGTTTTTTTACACATCGCACTAATACGTTCTTCCAGAGTGAAAAGTGGATAGCGGGAAGGAGCCATTACATCACATAACACGTACCGGACCTATAAAAAGAGGAAGCGGTGCAATCACATGAATTATCTAGACTGCCACTACAACCACTTTATAAGCCAAAAGCTATTATAGCTAGTGGCTGGCACAGGTTATTTAATTTATGTTCCACCAAAACCTGTTTACATACCCTGATGCCAAACTCTCAACGTCATAGATGTTTTTTTTTTCCAGCTATAAATCCCTCCCCCTGCATTTCCAGCTTGTGTTTTTCCCTCCCCTGTCTTCCGTGTGATGCTACATCTTCTTTCAGGAAGTAAACAGGTTAGAGGTGTGTGGGTGTGTATGTGTGTGTGTGTGTGTGTGTGTGTGCTGTCTGGCAGAACACTAAAAGCACCTGACATCAAGGATGAAAAGACCAACTCTCCTTTTATCTTGTCTGTGACATTCTAAGGTGATTGGTCCTTAAGCTTAGCTGATTCCTGCCTCGCTTTTGTTCCGTGCACCTGGTGATGAAATGAACAATGAAAGTGAACCTGTCCCTTTGTTTTCTGAAAAGCTCACCGCAATTGAGCAGATCATCCTCAATACATACTCTCAATCTGCAGCCCAAAAATGTTGCTGTTATGGATTAAATGAACGCCACGAGCTGTGGACGCTCGAGTACCCCGAAGTGAGCATGAATTATTCCGAGTTAAGATACAGTTTGGACGATCGGCTCTTCGTGTTGGCATAATTGGCAGATGTTCGTGTTTTGGGGCCCCTGTGTGTGAAAAGTGCATGCATAAAAGATGTGCCTCACAGTGAAAATGTGTAACTCTCCGGCTCTCAGGAGGACCTTGAGTTCACGCTGGCCATGTAAAATATAGCAGAGCCGTCATATTTTGACAATGATACTGAAATATTCAAACGGTTCTGCTCTCTTGGACCATAAAATATATCCTTGGCTCAGCTGTGCTTGATTGCAGTGATATCCATTCATGAATTTAATAATCAGCGATGGAATCTTGACTTTAAAAGTCTTTTTTTATGGGTTTTATTCATTTACCAGCCAGAATTATACAGAAAATGAGTCAGAAAATGAGGCAGCAAAAATATGCCTGACACGAGTAGTTAATAGGAAAATACATGATGACACTTTTCAATCAAGGTTCAATCAAAGGTTGCGTTTACTGGAACCGCACTCACTCTGAAACTGTAAGGACTATATTCTGTAAATAATGTTTTGGGCAAGCAGTGCATCGGTAGATGGATGTTCAGTGAATTAGGCTAGTGACTGTGCGACACACCGCGGCTTGCATGTTCATCGGCGGCTAAGCAGATGTGGATGTGGATGTCACTGAGATATGCACATTCATTTACTCCACCAGCTGGGTGGCCCTATTACGTCTCACATCATAAATCCTTGACACATAATTTGTCACAATCCCTCAGGCTGAATGTAGAAATGAGATC
Organism: Pagrus pagrus; assembly: GCF_965226575.1. Lineage (NCBI taxonomy): Eukaryota > Metazoa > Chordata > Actinopteri > Spariformes > Sparidae > Pagrus > Pagrus pagrus. The sequence goes on from NC_140189.1 coordinate 25,520,188, forward strand.
TACCGGCTGGGAAAAATACAAAAGTTTTAGCCGTTCCTCTGTAGTTGGAAAATATGTGTCAGTCATTTTGCAGAACATGCCCCCTCGGTGATTAGTTTCATTCACACAATGTCTTCAAGGAAAACATGCCTTCAGTTTCTTCCATTCTCGCATTGATTTGGTTTCTCACTTTTGGTATTAATATTTAAGATTGTTTTTCCAACTGAACTAACTGACAAAATCAATAAAAACAGCTCTTCCTAACTCACGGCTGTACCCTTTTGAAATAATCATTGTGGTAAAAGCAGACTTATACTTTTGGCTCCACTTGATGTGTTGATGTTAGATATTAATATGGTTAAAGGGGCTCTGTGGAGTTTCTGTGTTGTGCTAGAAGCCGGTGGTTTGTTCGTGTTAGCGTTGGCAGAGAGTTGGCCGTCGAGAACTTGCATAAAGTCACATCCATCCGACTGTCCAACCGAGTCCTCCACAAAGAAATCCAAAGTCCGGCAGCATTAAACAAATCGTGCACATGCTTGTATAGGCAACCGACAGAGACGGAGAAGGTCTCATTTTTCTTCATCACATTACATCCCGCTCATATATGGACAATGAAAAAGTGATTAATAAATCTCCATTTCGACCTCTCTTCATCCAGCTGACTGACACGTAGCTGCAGAGTTGTTAAATTAAATGTAGCTGAATGAGTGGGACATGATGCCTTGTTGTTTCCCACCCTTGCTCCTAACCCCTCTACATATCTATATACTGTATATTTGTTCTGTCCTCATGACTCTCATCGAAATAACCGCTCCGCACCGTTGGCAGAGAATATACGACAGAAGTTAACCTGAATGGAATAGAAACCCTGACCTCTCCCACATAAACACTAACAGAGGCTCCAGTCAGCAGGCTTTTAGTTTGAATGATATCTCAATTCCCTCTCCACCGCCTTGGAAAAAGAAATACCACCTCCTCTCCCGCTGTCAACAGCAGTAATTCAGATATTTGTTGGATGCCTCATAACACCACAAGGCTTATAGGGTCTCGATCTGTGTGTGACACATCCAGCGGAGGCGTCCTCAGGATGCCGTAAATTGCAAAATACAGTATATCTGTTTTAATCTCCCAGCGACATCCTCAGGGGTTGGGAGATTTTGTGATCGCACATAATTGATTCTGAATGTTCTTTAACTTCGCCAAATCAGCATTCTGTTCGCAGCAAGGCCATCTCAGATGGAAGCTAAAGATCAAGCCAGAGTTTTCAGTATTACCTCTTTTAGCTTTTGCAGAAAGCTTTGAACAGTTGTGAGAAGCAATACAGCAGCATTATACTGCATGCTGGACACATTCCCTCATTTCTGTTCAAGTGCGGATCAGTCATTTTCTCCTCCAAATGGAACTAATTCAAAGAAAATAACCCCTGACACAGCTTTCTATGAATTTTACATGGGCGCTATTAGTCAGGGCCATGACTGAGTTCAACAGTGTCCTGAGGCACTCTCATCTGGTGATTTGCATTGAAAAAGAATCATAGAGGCATGGACAACAGTGATCAAGCTGAAAATGTGATAGTATAGACATTGTCATATATTCAGCTGCAGAGAGGCGTTATATCCATACGATTTAAAAAAAAGATCTGCGGAAGGATTTTGTAAAAATGCTTGTTTGTTTAGTTCGTTTCTCCTTCCTCACACTCATATATTCAGCTATGGAAAGATGTTTTGAATATATCCATAGATTTAAAAAAAAGAAGGATTGTGGGAAAATGCTAAATTATTGAATTACTGGGGAAATAACTCGCTAGTTGTAGGGTTCTCCAAATAAACATTAACATGTCAAGACAAGCTTTAAAGCCCACAAAGCTAGATTGGTTACAAATGCATATTGTATCTAGATCTACCTAGATCTGTAAATATCGCCTACAGTAGACCACATGCGACCCATCGCTTTAATAATGTGGATTAATTTGTTTACCCACCACCATCGGATGTAAATAGATTATAGTCAGTCCAACAATGATGACAGTCTCCTACACTATGTGAGTTAACCTGCCATCAGCAAAGCAGTGAGGAGCTTTTCTGCTAAGATCTGCACATTTTTCACTTACACGACGCCCCCAACCCCTAACACACACACACACACACACACACACACACACTCACGCACACAAAGACACACACACAATTTTACAATTTGCACCAAATTCCTCTGCATTAGAACGCCGAGCTCAGCATTGTGATCACAGTTAATCTACCGCCTGCACCTTCTCAAGGTAGTTCCGGCATTAATATGCTGCGCTTAACAACATAAAAAATTGAACTTTAATTATGAAATATATTCATCCCATGACATATTATTCCTCAGTGGCTTCAAACAGATATCCAATTTACGTGTGCAGAATGTCATCATTAAACTAACAGATACTTTGACTGATGGTTTATCATTTTCTCTGAGATTAATCTCCTCCTGACGTAGTTCCTTAATATTCAAAACAGGAATCGGTATCCCACCTGAGATGTTAATTATGTGATCACAGACATTGTGCTGACATGACTTCTCCGCCACACTTTCTTTCTTTTTTTTTTTTTTTTACAGCATATGCCGCTTTGGTTGACGCTAAGGGGAAAAGCTATAATAAGGCAGTATTTTATTTCTGTTAACGGCTGTGGCAATTTCCCTCTGCACTCTGTAACATAAAGGGCCCGCTGGCCACATTCGGAGCAGATTTCAAAAGAACATTCTTTCTGTCTGCGGCTACATTTCCTCCATCATTATCAATATTAAGCAGGTATGTCCGGCGTAACAATGGTATCAGAGGAGTCTCTTGCAAGCCTCGGTAAGATAGGAAAAATGCAGGGAGAGAAAAAAAATCTATTTCTGCACAGTTATCGTCTCAGCCTCAGTGCCGGGATCAAGCGATTACAGTCAGCGTATATATTTTTCCCTACACAAAGCCGAATGGCAGTACACCGACTGTCGAAGTACAGAGGCATAAAGATCTCATGGAATATATAGACTTGGCACATGCTGCACAAGGCTTTGTTAGATTCCCAACCCAGCTACCCAAGCTACTCAGCAGCCTTCAGGGGCAAATGGCTGTTCTAATCCATTTTGAAAGAGACATTTTCCCACTTGGCCCAGGCAGGCACGACTTTCCCTCTTGTAGAGGGATGGAGTTGACACTAGTTGGAATAAGACTGAGAATCTCAGCAACATGTCTGACTCACAACCTTTACAGCTAGGGGCTGACGAAAGCACATCTTGAATCGTCTGACGATATGTCTAGGAGGGCAGTTTGAGTGCAGAGAGGAACCAGACGGAAGACAGGAAGAAGGGAAATTAAACGTGATATTTTAATAACTCCACCGTGCTATTATTACTGCGTCTCTTTGTGTTTTTCTTGATAAATTGTTTCCATTGTACAGCCTTTACATAGGCAACACAAGCAAGATCCACATTACCTCCGCCTCACCTCTGTAGCAGAGATTTTTGAATTTGTAATGCTTTTTTTGTAGATCCAATTATCCACATTTTTGGTGTGATATCTTTGGGAAGGTGTGAGGAGCAAATGACAAGACTTCAGCTGATGCGTGCTCACTGAAGATAATGTCATGTGTCTACTGTAGGGTAAGGTGGGATGAGAAATAAAAGCTTGGCATTCTGTTCTGTTCTTTTAATACAGCCGGATTTACTTTCTCATTATTCCAGGAATGCAAGTTGGCACATTAAAGTAGTTTGTAGAGCACAAAATAAATCTATAGGCTCTGTTCTCCTCAAAATGCTTAGTAATATGCAATATACAGCAATGTCCCTACAGCAGTTTCTCGGGAGTAAGGTGTTCTGGGGCTTTAGTGCCCCAATAAAATTGGGCTACACCTCTGATGCTCCAACCCTACTGAAAGCGAAATATACACCTCAGAGAAATTTACTGCTCCCTAGAACGTGATACCAAAGCAATTAGTGTCGGAGAGATTGGTAGGCATGAAAAATCCTTATAGCATGCCTTGGAGCCAATACAAAGGCAATGCATCTCAGTTTTACGGCCCCATTGCTTATTCAGTCTTGTTTGGTGTTCCTCTCCAGGACTCCAGGAGTCAGTGGGGAATTATCGTGACAGGGCAATAAATTACGGTTGCATTTAGTAGAAAGTCTCCCAATAAAGATTAGACTATAGGATAGTGCAGCGACCGGAGGGCAATATAAACAATTCCCTGAGGGGAAAATGTTGTTGCTTTTGGTAATCAAAGAGGAGAAAGTCACACACTCGGCTAAAAACTTTGTAATAGTGTGTTAATCAGGACATCAATAACAGCCACAACCCCCTCCACCCTTCCTGAGTTATCAATCTTCATGTGTGCCAATACAGAGCGCTGCCAAGCATTACAGGGTTTTCAGTTCATTTGTATTGACAGATCGGTAATTTTACTAGTTTGTGCAGCTCTCATATCAGCGTACGAGTGGTAATGAGTGGGGACATAAAGTGTCGCTTTAAATAGCATTGACATTTTTTCTCGAGCTTAACGCAGCAGAAGAACCATGAGATGACGGTAAATTCCCTCAGAGTGGCAGCTTGGGTCTGTTTATGTAGCGTAACAAACAACCCTAAATGTCAATGAGTGGACTTGCTCTGTGAAGGACACCGAGCGGCCGGGCTGCATTATTTGCCATGAGTCTGAGGGATTACTTGGATTCCTGTAAAACAGCATGTAATCTAGCAGCCTGTGGGGACATGGACTCAGCCTGGTCACAATGCTGCGAGGAACAGGCTTGCTCACTTGTTAAGTCCCTGTCTTTTCGGAAAAACACACGTGCGCACACAGATATGCAGACGCACGCAGGAACGGACACAAAGGCATGCGCGCACACAGACACAGGGAAATTCTGTCTGGGAAGCTGTTGCATAGATTGCGGTGCTTGTTCGTCCCATTGGGCTGCAGCGCTTAGTTATCCACTTATGTACGGACTTTAGTCTGTAACAGTTTTAATTTCAGCTTAGAGCGCCAAGAAAGATGCAGATACGCCGCAGGGAATGGGGGATTCAGGAGTGCCATGTGTCCAAATAAGCCCTTTGTGTCTGCAGTCATTTGTTGCTTATCTTGCTGTGTTCAGCTTTTGAATTTGAATTTTTTTTTATTCCATACTTATGATAATAAAACGAAACAGTGAGTGAAATTAATTAATGCGTTTATTAATTTGTCTCGTTAAATTGAAACGCCCTTGTTTATTTCACCTGAAGTGTTTTAAGTGTTTAGTGATTATTGTTTACTTGCTTACTGTTTCTTACATACAGTATGTCTGTGTTAGCGATGCATAACAAGAAAGAATGTGAAGGAGAATTGCCTAAAAAACCCTCCAGGGGCTTGAATAGTGGCACTCTGCAGGCAGCGATTACAAGAAATAGTACCAGTAATATGTATCAATTAGATTTATAGCATAGTAAAAGATATTACTTGACAACAGTTGAGCTCATAAAACACTCGTCCATTGCACAAGTATAATGAATTAGACAAGGTCACACTCACACACATGAATTCTTTCATGGAGTATGAACAAACTATTGTTAACAGTCTAAGAACGCACTCTCATGTGATAGAAAAATATAAGAGAAAATAAACAAACAATTACATTAAAAGGAAAACAAGCAATATTCATAAAGGGGCTTTAGACTTGAGGGTGAGAGAGACTGGATCCAGTTTATGTTGGCAAACCGCATGGAAGGTACTGGCTCGATAGAAGAAGTGATTTTAGGGCTTTTCTGAGCCGTTAAGACAAATTTACAAAATGTGTCGGCAGAGAATTCCAAATTTTGCTCCCTTGGCAGATTATACTGAACTGGGATTCGGAAGTACGGGAAAGATTTGCTCCAAGGAGACAAGAGCTCCATGTGGATCAATACATATGCTGCAAGGGTTCAGAGAGGAGGGAAAACAACAAATCTTATTTGAGCTATGGAATAATAAACAGTCTTTTCTCACTCGATCTCAGTCTCTCTTAGCTTGAGGCTTGCATAAACTACAGGTTAGTAACTTCTCTTTAAAATGCAAAAATGTAAAATTATTGGCTGAAGAAAATATGTGCTGTGTTTCCTTGGTGTTCCCCAGCTTATTTCAACACAACCTTGATTATTATTCTGGTAGCCTACTGCGAAGGAAATTTTAAGTTTATTCTGCCGGCCAATTTGGATAAAAGATGAGGAGAGTGAAACAAAGTAAACTTTGTTTAAGTGCTGTGCTGTATCACCAGACTACATAGCAGCCTCTTTCCACAGGCTGTGAGATCCCTAAATTCATCCTCATCACACAAAAAGAAAGGTTTCACCTCGGAATCCAACATGGTGATCAGGCATTAAAAATAACTATAATGATCATACTGAAATAGCCGATCTTCTTGGTTATGGTCTTGTTTGCTTATGTAGGTCATACAGAGGTGTCGGGATAAAATTGATACTCTTTCATATTCATTTAAAGGTGCAGCATTCAAGAATTGGCTACCTGTTAAATTTATACTCAAAACAAATAGGGGGCAGTCTATCATCAGAGTAACCGCCTACTGCTACTAACTGTAGCTGCCCTTAGCAAGTTAGCTCAGTTAGCCGTGCAGCTAGCGGTTCTGACTAGGAGCTCAAGGACCGGGGGAGTACTGGTGTTTACACCGCTAGCACAGGAGCTTTGGAACAACACGTAGACGACCTTATGATGTCAAAACTGCTATTTATTCACATTTTGTTGTTCATTTTAGATATTTTTTTAATGCTTTCAACTAAAATTCCTACATATTACACATTTTAAAGTTATTTGCAGTACGTTTAATTTAGAAGAGACGACATACGATGTTCCATGCTATGTTGCAATGCCCAAATGATCAGAAAAAGGAAAAGTGAAAGATGTGCAAAGATGTTATAGTACAGACAGCTTTCATTGCTTTGGTCGATTACTTAGTCATGCAACACCTCTCTTCTCTTCCTCCCACCTTGCCCGTCTTCACACAGGTTGGCTTTGAGCACCTTCACCAGAATGAACACCAACTCCTCCGACGAGTACTTCCAGGCAACAAATCATGCAGAACAGACTTTCCGCAAGATGGAGACCTACCTCCAGCACAAGCAGCTGTGTGATGTCCTGTTGATAGCGGGGGATCATAAGATACCAGCGCACAGGTTGGTGTTTGTGCTGCCGCTGTCCGCTTTGATTCCTTTAATTACGCCTGCATCGAAGACAGAAGCCCATGTTGATTCACTTCATTTACTTGTTGATGTGTGCGTTCAGGCTTTGTTCTGGACGTTAGTTTGCATGATGAAACATATTTTGTCAGCCTGAACCATCTGAGGAATAGTTGAACAATCTTTGAAATACAAAGGAATATTCTTCTGATTTTCAGGTGATGCTTGACAAGAAAGATATGCAAACTCCGCGTTCACTGGTTTGCATCAAAACAACACACACTGCTGTGATCTAATTACACCTCTGCTCTTCCTCATTTCCACATTACGTTTAAGACTTGAGGGAGCACTGTGATCCGCTACATGGAGGTGTCGATATTTGGGCATCCAGGCCTCGGTTGAGCGGCTGAGTTGAACAGATCGCATGACATCCTCTGAACACTGAGCGGCATCACATTCACTGGGTGCATATGCTTATGGCGTATTTCGTTAGTTCATCCAGACAGACTCATGAAACGGAAACCAGAATGCTCCACAGAGAGAGAGAGGGAGAAAAAAGTATCAGTGACTGACCTAGTTGGGTGAAATGATCAGCTGTCTGACTGTCTGGCTTCATATTTGCTCATAAGACACAGCCAAGTAAAGCAGGGATGGTGTACAGACATAATGAAGGACACATAATATGGTTAATGCGTACATAAATATTAGAAACCACAGCATTATGGAAATATGGGTGTAGACTGTTGGACTGTGTCACTTGATCTCACTTCCTTGGGTTGCCATATGATCTCTGTGCTCCTTCATGAATCAAGCAGTGTGTTACAGGAGCTAGACAAATGAGTTAACATAATTAGAAGTCTGACCAGTGTAGTTATTAGCAACATGAAGCATGTGGGTTAATGTCATTTATCATACACTGACAAAGCAGAATGATACTGAATGTGGGGAGAACAGGAAGTTATTCCATTTGTCATGGTGACCCAGCATGGCGGTATAAATCAGTACTACAGAAAATACATCGTGATACAGTATACTGCGAAGATATTGCCCTTTCCTTGAGGACACGAAACCTCAGGATTGATTCACTGACCACTTAAAATAATCAGCGTACAGATCTCCCACAGACAAGTAAACTAATGTACAGTACAAGAGCACTAATTCACTGCGTTTTATCTTTATGGCAGACTGGTCCTGAGCGCCGTGTCGGACTACTTCGCTGCTATGTTCACAAGCGATGTGAGAGAGGCGAAGCAGGAGGAGATCAAGATGGAGGGAGTGGATCCCGAGGCCCTCAGATCCCTGGTTAATTTTGCCTACACGGGTGAGTGCTCGTAAAGACGTTCACTAGCTCTTGTAAGTAGTTATTATGAGACTTCTGAAATCCAGCGTGATTAAAATGGATCAATAAGGCAATCCATCACTGGGCTGATGGACTGGGCAGCAGTTCAGTTCAAACTGCCACATTTTACAGGAGAAATCCTCTCTGATGAGAGCTGTCCACTTCTACAGTGTTTTAATCGTAAAATAGGATAAAATAACATGATGATTTTGCTAAAGAAAATACGTTTATGTAGCCTGAGTATGATTATTCGTCACAATGACTATTGGGGAGTCCTGGGGAGTACGACTGCATATGTGAACAAAGAAGTATTAAGCCTTTTGTGACTCCAGAGGAAGCTGCGTTTAATCTTGTAAATTGCCTTCAGTGAATCAGTGGCTAAGTTGCATTGTGGGTAATGTAGGCTCCAGGTTTTAAAAAAGGGAGAAGGATGCGCGGAATAAAGAAAAGCAGCATCTCTGGTTCTGCCGTATCAGTTTTGATCATTTGTTTTTAAACTGTCCATAATGAACAGTGTTAGAGGACTGTGATGCTAGACCAGTGGACTGCTTTTCAAAACATGGCGCCTACATTACCCACAATGCTACTGGAGGCAATTTATCAGATTACATGCAGCTTCCTCTGGAGCCACAAAAGGCTGTGTATGACTTTTTTCACATTTCAGCAGTTATGTGTGGGATTGGTGGAGTTACCCTTCAAGTAGGGTTACAGTTGTATAACATGTCACTGTAACTATGGTATAAAAATGGAGGATGACTACATTTGGTACATTTGCTCACCTATGGTACTGAATTCTATTGTACTGTTTAATATTCTTTGAAAATATAAAAAAACCCTCTGTTTTCATTCCTTTAATAACAATAATACTATGATTATTTTTAATAAACATAATAATAATAATAATAATAAGTAATCTCACACTGTTGCAACCCCATTCTCAAGTATGAATGAAATGTTGATACTTCTCCCATCTCTGTGATTGACATTATGGCCGCCTCCAGTCATGACATAAAAATATAAATTTCTCGTCCTGACATTGCAGGCGTCCTCGAGCTTAAAGAGGAGACCATTGAGAGTTTATTGGCGGCAGCCTGCCTCCTCCAGCTTTCACAAGTCATCCAGGTCTGCTGTAACTTCCTGATGAAACAGCTTCATCCCTCCAACTGCCTGGGAATACGCTCCTTTGCCGACGCCCAGGGCTGCGTGGACCTGCTCAACGTGGCTCATAACTACACCATGGTAGGAGGGCGAATTGACATTGCTATGCATAAATCATTTATTTTTTTTAATAAGGGATTGCACTCTCAAAAGTGACTCTTGGTTGCGTGAATACACAAGGGCAGCTGTGGTAATGAGAGCTGTAACAGTATCGAGAGTATTTAAACATTTAGTGTTATTATATGTAGTTTCACATGAAAGGCTGCAGTAAATCTAGTGTACGGACTCTATTCACTGTGGACCTTATCTGATTTTTATTTTCCTCACATCAACTCTGATTACACACTGTATAATAACCAATGTTTTGTGGATTCAGTCACAATTCTAGCAGCATCACTCCGCATATCAAGCCGTGACATACAATGTGTCACAGCTTGCTATACTGTATAAAACACATTGAAATATTTGAGACCATCCTCTGTTTTGAGGCCTGTTAATTTAAATAACCTGTCATAATGTGTGAAGGAATGAGCCTCTGGTGTCTTTATTATTTATATCATCTTATATCAGCAGAGAAATGGGTGTGCGATGTGCACATTTGAATAGAAATGGAATAGTTTCATGCTTTCACTTTATCTAATTTGGTTATATGGCTGTCAGTAAGAAATACCACGTTACCACACATTGATTAGTGCACTGCCAGACTTGTGAAAATGCTATTTCTATATATATGCACTGTATCTGCGGAGAATATTTGCATTGGATTAAGATTCATGCACATATTTGTCAGATAACGTCTTGCTGGCCGTGCAGAAGTGACAGCGCGAGCGCGGTGCCTTATCTCCTGAAGGACATCTGCTCAGCCTGTTTACATAGACCCCATCCAGGACCAGGAGGTTAATCTAATCATCAAACTGCACAAGAGGGCCAACTTCCTGTTCAATCACTTCTGTAATGAGCAGCGAGAGCTGTGGGCTTCCTGGAAACCCATCCTCTGGGTTCTGAGTGGAGCGAGTTGTGTTTTGATAAGCTTGTTTTTTCTAGTTGAGCATGGCAGCTGAGATCCGGCTCTCACATCCTTTTCCTTTATGAAAGTTTTTTCCCCTTTTGGTTATTGTTTGAAATGACTGTATTTCTTTTGAGCAATATAACTATATTTCAGTTATCTTGATAAATACTTCAGAATTTGGATTTTGTGAATGGATCCCAATTTTGAAAAATATAAAATATAGCTTTGCCAGCCTCTGCCAATAACATGGTAATCAAAAACTTCTTAGACGGCAATTCTAGCAGCATCACTCCGATTAAACATCAGCATTCCTCCTCCCCAGAGGAACACTGTTATTACACAATTACTCTTTTGCAGTAGTTAAATCAATTAGCGTCCTCTCCCGCTGATCTTGTTTTCCGAGCAGTTTACTCACCAATGAGATTGCCAGCATTTGAAAACACATCCCTTTTAAATGGTTATGAAACAAACTAGGTTCAAGCTTTCAATTTAGTTGTCAGCCGTTTGGCACTGGTAATTACAAATAATTGGTCTAAAGCAACGTCGAAGACTTGGCTGGAATTCCTCCCTCCATGTTACCACAGCAGATCAATAGACGTCCCTCATTTCATTAAGGCTGTCTGTGTTAAGCTCTTAAAACCTGCTCTCATAATAGATCGGACCAAGACACTGTAATTTGCTGCAAGTTGATGATCAATAGCGTGCTTGTTTTTTCGTAATTGTTGAGCATCCGCCCTACAGCGAGTGCTTGATTTGTCAAAGTTATTCTGGCAGCTTAATAATTAATGCGCAGCTGCCTCGTTCAAAAAAGGAAACAGGGCGTGATTACGGCCGAGGATTGCTGTGCTTGTCTCTCGTGTGTTTTGATGTCGGGTATAACATACTGTAGAGGAGAGAGGCTGTTTTATATAGCATCATCCCTAATGGAACTGCCCAGAGACAATGTCCTTGAAGAGGTAGCCATGCAGCGCTGTAATATTGCCCGGGCTTCTGGCCAGTAAATGGAAGATCAATCTTTAGGAAGGCAATAGAGAGCGTCTTCCACAAAACTTAGAGCTGGACACTGCACTGGCGTGATGGTAATGTTGGTGTGCAGTGCCTTTCTGTTTCTCATTAAAAGGCTTGTAAAGGCTTAACGATGTCATGTATCATCAGCAGCAAAAACGCCTTACAAGCTTATGTAGAGGCTTTTTTTTGGAGTTGTTTTGGGCCAGATTGATTTGTAGCCGGCTGTTGTTTGGATGATTTTATTTAGAGAGCTAAGTGAAACAGATGACAGTTTCATCTGTTCATTCAAGAACTAAGAGAGACGGAGAGCATCGCACTGTCAGTTATTGTTGATAGAAACCTCTAAATTTGCCTTCTCTATCTACTAACAATTTGTCTTCACCTCTCTGTCCTTGTGCCATCGGTCCTCGCAGGTGTAGGAACACAAACACTCGGACACACAAAGCTGCACCGCGCGTAGCCCTCAGCTAATGACTGATGATTATCTGTCTCCTCCACGTCTCCTCTGTGTTCCAGGAACACTTCCTGGAGGTCATTCAGAACCAGGAGTTCCTGCTCCTCCCCACGGCTGAGATCGTTAAGCTTCTCTCAAGCGATGAAATCAACGTCCCCGATGAGGAAACTATCTTCCAGGCTTTGATGATGTGGGTGCGGTACGATGTCCAGCATCGACAGCAGGACCTCGGGGTGCTGCTGGCCTTCATCCGCCTGCCTCTTCTTCCTCCACAGGTGAGACAGAGGTTAGGGCCAAAGGTGTTATGAGGATCATGTATTGTTATTTTGCTGAGTTTGTAGCTGAGAACTGAGCTGTCACAATGTCTCCTGTGTCCTCAGTATCAACAGAAAGTGTCATTTTTTACTTTTGCTGCAGAAAGTCTGTCCAGGTTGCAAATTAGCTTTCTTTCTTTTACAAATGTTTTCTTAATATTTACAGAGGATTTAATTTGTTTTGTCTGTTACATGTCAGGAAATGGCGAAAAATGCCTGTAATAATTTTTAAGAGCCGCACATGACAGATTCCAATGTCTTGTTTTGTTCAATGATATTCAGTTTACTGTCATATAAGACGAAGGAAAGCAGCAAATCCTCACAGTTGGGATGCTGGAACCAGGGTATTTTGGCATTTTTGCTGGCAAAATGAATGAAGGTGCCAATTATTTTGCTTCCTCGTTTTTTGTCAATCTACCAACTAATTAAACGAGTACTTGTTTAAAGGGTAACTCCACCAATTTTACACATTAAAGTGTGCTTACAGGTCTTGGGGAGTACTACTACATTTTAGAAAAAAACTATTATAAAGCATGTCCACTGGTCTAGCATTACACTCCTACAGTATATCACTGTTGGACTCATTATGGACAGTTCAAAAACAAATGATCAGAATCGATCAAGCAGAACCAGATATTGCCTTTTTTGTTCTACACATTTTTCTTCCTTTTTTAAACCTGGCGCCAACATTACTCACATCACTGGAGGCAATCTATCATGCAGACGACATGCAGCTTCTTCTTGTGCCACAAAAGGCTTTATACGACTTTTTCACATATGTAGCAGCAGTATTCCCCAACACCTGTATACACACTTTTATGTGTAAAATTGGTGGAGCTACCCTTTAAGCTTAAAATCCTAAACATTGACTGCAAGAGAATCCCCCAATGCATCGTCAGTCTTCCAACTGACCTCTGACAGTCAATGAACTGCTGCACTGTCAATAATATTTCTTTTGTTTGTGGCTGATGTGAAAACATTCTCCCGTCTCACTGATAAATCACGCTGACAGTATGACAGCTACACATGAGTTTTTTCTTTTTGTCAGGCTATAAATAGCTTGCTTGTGTTTGAATTATTATTGTTCTAACCACTGCAACTGTCATGTTTTATGAATGCCGTGTTTCTGAGAGGAAGCATTGTTTTACAACTGTGTCATCCTCATTTACATAACATCAAACCCAGATAAGCAATTTTTGGCAGACGTGAAGTATGAAAATAGGCAGGTTTAGTTTTACTCACAGACCTCCAAAACCAAATATGCACATGTGAATTTTGTTTTTCGCTTTATATTGGATAATAGATGCAAGATGCAAACGACAATGAAGTAAATGTTTAATGAATGAAAAATACGTGGAAAATACGAGATAATACGCACGTTATCTCATCCCGTGGATGGTGAGACATTGTTCGCTGTGAGGCAAACAAACAGCAGAGATGAATCACTGCATTTGTCAAAACTGATATGGCTTTTTAGTAGAAACTGAAAACATGAGCAGAATATTACTTGCAGGCTTAATAAGATCAATAAAAATACATACACAACTATTTATTTATGAAAAGGTAATGTGTGGTGAAATATTCAAACTTCTCTCAGAAAAGCAACTGCTTTAATTTTCAGTGTGGGCTCAATGTTATTTAGAGGTAAAATATTTAAGCCTCACAAGGGGATATTTTCCAAAAAGACTGGGAAAATTGGTGAGATGTTTTCCAAACAGATGCAAAATGTGACTACAGTGGCTGCAAATGAAGGCTTGCTTTTACCACATCTAAAGATGAGAATTTGTTTATGTGCAGGGGTCTTTGTGTTACATGAGCTCATCTGTTATTTAAGCTGCACGTCAACTCTACAGTCTGTTACGTTTAAACATTTTATACGTAAAGTGCTCAAGGTAATTCTACACCACATAAACTTGGTTTCAGATAAACAGGCCTTTCATTGCAGCCCTTCAAAGGATTTTTATAAACACAGTAAACATTTGCCAGTTTTTCAACACATCCTCATGTTCAACGACTCAGTAGGTCGACTGTAAGTCACTCCCGAAACAAAACAACACAACTGCACCGTGCCAACGGCAGGTGGACTGGACGTTAGGTTTAGGCAAGACTCCTACTTGGTTAGGTTGAAGAAAACATTGTAGTTTGTGTTAAAATACTTATGTAACCACAGTTCTCCTGAGTGAAAGTCCTGTGTTTGTTTCACCAATCCCCAACCTACTCCCAATGTGGACTCGCTCTTTATATCACTTCTCCTGATATCCTCCTTTGCTGCTGTAATAATTACTACGGCCACTAGAGGTCGCCACTTAACAAGAAATGACCATATGGGTCGTAATAAACAGCTTTCACTGTTAACCTTTAATGTAATTCTTTAATATGTAGCTCCTTGCAGATTTGGAAAACAACAAGATGTTCTCGGATGATCTGGAATGCCAAAAGCTGCTGATGGAGGCCATGAAGTACCATCTCCTGCCTGAGAGACGTCCCATGTTTCAGAGCCCGAGAACCAAACCCAGAAAATCCACAGTGGGTGCACTTTATGCTGTCGGAGGGATGGATGCTACCAAAGGTACGGCCTTTACACAGCAGTTATCACTGAAAAGCAGCGCGGTTAATTTAAAGTGTAACACTTGTTGTGCATTTGGTTTAGGCTCCACCACTATAGAGAAATACGACCTGCGGACCAACACTTGGGTCCAGGTCGGAGTCATGAACGGACGCCGGCTGCAGTTTGGCGTGGCGGTGATAGACAACAAGCTGTACGTGGTCGGAGGAAGGGATGGACTCAAGACGTCCAACATGGTGGAGTGCTACAATCCAATCAATAAAGTGTGGTCCACCATGCCCCCCATGTCAACACACAGACATGGACTAGGTGAGTAATGTAGATTTTGATTTAAACGAACTACGAGGAAAAAACAGTCTGGGTTTAATACTGAGTCTTCTTAGCAAACAAACAAGACCATCAGCAAGAAGATTGTATATTACTATAAAGTTATTCTTAATGCCTGTCACTGGGTCGGATTCACCAAAGATCATAAGAGAATGTTGATAACTTTAGCTTTCTCAAGAAAAATAAGTGTTACTAAGCTGGAGTGTGTGAACGTCACTAAAACAGTTTACCTTGTTTCACCTTTGTCATATTTAATATTCAGACTTAATATTTAATAAATTGCCTCTTTCTTTCACACATTTCCAAAACAAATGCATACAGCAGCCACCTCAAGATCTATGCAACAGGAGGTGATGGTGATCATACCTCTTTTGTCCACAGGGGTCGCCAGAATCAACAAAAAATGAAAAGTCCTTTGTAGCTGCTTTAAACAAAACATTGACTTTTTTAAAAAACTCTAACAATTATTTTTTTCAATTAAATGGTTAATAATTATGTCTAGTTTGTATAAGTGTAATGTGTTACAAAGTATGGAAAATTCCAATGAAAATGTCCCACAGCTCAATGACATGGATTTAAATAGCTTGTTTTGTCTGTCTCACACTTTAAAAGCTGAAGATATTTGACAGTGAAAATCTCCCAAACCAGTGGATGTTTGGTATCTTTTGCTCGGAAAAATGACTGAAACTGAAATTGATTTCCAACTAATCGATTAATCAATGACTCTTCGCAGCTCTGTGTGTTATAAAGAAAATTATGTGTTGCTGTTCAAAGATCTGATCCATATTATATGCATTTTGCTAACATTTTAGACAAATTCATTATGTTTCCGGACGATGTTCACAACAAAACACAATTCTGCTTCAAAGTACAAGGTTTGTGCTCGGCCTGGCTACCTGATGTTATGAAACACCGAAAATGGCAGGATGCACAGCTGGCACACTAAAAAAAAAAAGGAAAAAAAAAGAAAATCACACATTTCTTTTTGAGATAGACCTTTGATATTTACCCATTTCCCCTATCAAAGCTTGGCAGGCTGTGCTGGCCCTGCTCTTCCTTACCCTTCCCTGCCCAATAAATCTCATATCAGAAGCGTTTTGATTCACAGTTGAAACAGGTCTGGGTAACAGAACGGGGAGATCTTGTCAAAGCATTCAGCTCACTCACCCAGTGTGGTCGGAGGTATCAGCGAGCCCAGGAGATCACACTGTACAGATTACCTGTGTCGTCTTTGATCTTTCCCGTAGCAAATATCTCTCGCTGCTTTGCTTGTGGCGTGCATATTTTGAGTCTGAATATATTTGATAGCGTGTCTACCAACATCCCTGCTTGGCTGTTGCCTGCTGTGTGCATTATGGGTAAAGGCAAGAAAAAGAAACTTATTTCTTTTTCATTCCAAAACCACAGTCAGTAATAAAAGAGCGAATCACTACGAGAATTGTTGCTGTCTAACATTGTTTTTGTCATTCGAGTTCCTCCGAATGCGGTCTTGCCCTCATGTTCCCCCAAAATAATTGAACTCTCACCAAAGGAAATAAGGGTGGTAATATAAAAATGCATTGTGTTAAAACATCCTCTGCAATGTTGCTGGTGAAAACCACTTTCCCCTGTGACTTGGGGAATGAGGAACAACAATGCAGTTTTATATTCTTCCTGTTTTGTGAAAAGATTGGGTCAGCTGCATGACTCACTCTGCTGAGAAATGTACCTCTGCCTCAGCTCTCTCCAAGAACTGTTGAAGGAAAGTTTGAATCGGAGATGTAATTTAATTGATTTACTCACCGACGCGTGGTTCACAAACATTTCCATGTGTTGACACAAGGGCGTCGCTTTGTGTTGAATAGTGGTGGGGACATATGATCGTATGAGGTAAAAGCAGATATATGTGGTGCGAAAAAAATTTGCATAATGGTGCATCAAAATTAATTTAATCTCATTTGTGAGTAGTCATTTCTTCATGCAAGCCCCAGCTTCCCCTGTGTCAATGATGTGTTGATGTTAGGCTTTATAATGCTATACAGTATTTGTTTTATGAGCCTCAGACACTTTAGCTTTGGTATGTGCGTGCATGCATTTAGTACACATACATAAAAAATACTATAATAACAGAAAATGTTTCTACAATTATTTGTAATGCCAATGTTGATCACTTTCATGTCAAGTATCCTGGCCAAAATCATTGAAATTCATGAGATCATACAGATAATAACTATAATAGGAAACCCACTTTTAAGTGAACATCCTTTTTTGTGAAAACAAACAAACCGTTCAGCGAACAGAGCTGGGCAGTGGTCACGGAGATGAGAGGGTGCAAATTAGAGGTGTTGTTTTGCAGGGCAGACACTTTCCTCCAGCAGGCTCCAAACATCCAATTTACCTTTGGTTTTACAATGGGCAAGCCGAGCCTTTGGCCACGGTGGCAGGCTGGTTGTGGATTGACTGGAAAGATGCAGGCTCCCCCTTGTGAAAATTCAAAATAAATCAGGAAATCAATACAGGGCTGTAAGATAACAAGCTACACAGCTTTTGCAAATCACTTCTGTGTGGATATTGAAAACTATTCCAATTAACGAACAATAATAGAAATTCACCACAAATAAAGTGTTTTTTTTATCCTGATCCATGGTAAAATCTTTTATTGTCTCATCCCTAATCACAGGTGCTTTACAGTCAAGACAATATATTTAACGTTTTACCTCATCCACTCGATTTTTGTAAATATATGCTTATTCTGAATTTGATGCCAGCAACACGTTTCAAACAAGTTGGGAAAGGGGCAACAAAAGACTGGGAAAGTTGTGGAATCCTCGAAAGGCTCTTTATGAACTTGTATAAAGGATATTACTACATGCTACTTTGTTTGCAAATGACTGCATTCTGTTTTTATTGACCTTTTACACAGGGTGCCAACCTTTTTGGAATCAGGGACGCACAAATACACATATTAATACACAAGTACCAGTACTGATACCAAACCGGCAGGCTTTTTTTTGGGTAACGTGCATCTCTTGATTCCATTCGTGTAGGTATTGCTGTGCTGGAGGGCCCTATGTATGCCGTGGGAGGCCACGACGGCTGGAGCTATCTCAACACAGTGGAGCGCTGGGACCCGCAGGCCAGACAGTGGAACTATGTGGCCAGTATGTCAACACCACGGAGCACCATGGGAGTCACAGCACTCAACGGAAAGTAAGTTGCTTTATGCAGCCCACTTAGCTTAATGCTAAAATGTGCAGCCCTACGCTTTCAGGCAAAGTACATTGTTGACTTTCTGCTGCGTTGGAGCCTGAGGTCGAGGTCACTGGCATCTAAAAAGCCACAACAGACATTGGAGAGGCACACAGGCAATTTAGAGTAAAAAAGGAATGCCAAATTTAGCACATGATTTTGTAAGAGCCCTGCCTGGCTTTTTAAATGCAGAAAAGTTGAATATTTCAATGTGAGATTACCATACGGTACCATGTGTTCTGGCCTTTGTATGCATGTTCAAGCCATTCTGATCACATCTCATTTACAGAGTTTAAATTTCGCCATGAACACCGTGTCTGAATTTAGTTTTTGCTAAAGACAAATCAGCTGTTGTTCTCATGCAAAATCAATGTGCCCTTGTCGAGAGAGAAATGTTTATATCCACCATGAAATCCTCTGAAAGTCAATTTGCAGAACAAACACTGCAGCAAGTTTTGCTGTGGAAAACGGTCAACAGTAATGTAATACGTAACTTGGAAGAGAGCATGCAACAACACAGGCACGGTTATGTAACTCACAGCGGACCGGTCCAGGAAAAGCTGAACGGCAGCATTAGTGCAGTAATAGTTTGACAATATTATACCCGTTGAACGCAGAATCGACCTCTGTGGTCTGTGTGACAAACTACAGAGTGTCTGTGAAGTAGTCAGAAGTTCTGATTAGTGTGCTAATTTATACAGCGCAATCTAGACTCTATTAACAGCAAAAACACTTTACGTATTTGTAAGTATTAAATGCCTTACAACACTGTTTGAGAGTAAATTACGCAGAGAACAGACCGGCTCTCAGCCCTCATTTAAATATGTTTGTGTGCCGAAGGAGGAAAGAGGCTGCTGCTCAGCTACATCCAGTATTCAGCGTTAAAGTCGATGCTGAGTTATTTCTGCATCTAGGTCAAAAATAGACAACAAGGAAACTGTTTCCCTAGCCTCTACTTTCTTGCTGTCGGGCCTGCGAGATACAAGCGCTGAAAACACTGATGTGATCTTCATGGGAGAGAACACTTTCAAGGAAAGAGCCTTTGAAAAATGCTATCCACTGCTCACTGCTGTATCTTATAAAAACTGTCATACTATCACTGTTCTGTCATTGTTTTTTTTACAAGCATCTGACAGCTGACGTGAGCTACTCCTGCCAGATCCGGCGCTGTATGTTATAGATGCTTGAGCGCTGTTTTCTTAAATTTCTCAGATTGTTTGCAGTCGGTGGTCGAGACGGCAGCTCATGCCTGCGGTCGATGGAGTGCTTCGATCCGCACACCAACAAGTGGAGCATGTGCGCTCCCATGGCCAAGAGGCGAGGAGGAGTGGGTGTGGCGACGTACAACAACTTCCTGTACGCTGTAGGCGGACACGACGCCCCCGCCTCCAACCACTGTTCTCGACTCTCCGATTGTGTCGAGAGGTCGGTAAACACTTCTTCTCTGGATAAAATACACAGATGTTGCGTAAACGGTTTTGGATTGCAAGCTGATGTAACTCAGTTACGGGTGGGGATACATGTTTCTAATAAGAACAAAAGGGACTTAAAGTCTCCTCAATCCACACCCTGTTCCTGTGTTTTGGGACATGTCTGTGTTATAATACAAGATGCCCAACTGAAGAGATCATAGTTTCCACACATGGTTTTATTTTACAGTATCTGGCACCATCTGGTGGCCATAATATCCTCCTCACTCTGAACCTGATGTTACTCACAGTAGAGCACCTCAAGTGGTAATTCACTGATAAGAATACCTTTTCCTATTTTTGAGAAATTGTAATTTCCTACATTTTAAAAAATGTGTTTTTCCTTCTGGTCCCTACAGTTGAATGTTTCAGACGCAGTGTGCAGAATGATGTATGTGCAGAGTTTGACACTGGAAGCCTGTTTTCACATTCATTGCAAAACAAAGTGTCAGTTTTTTCTCTGTGCTCACTGAAAATCTATTTTTCAAGACCTACAAGCACATTTTGTGATATCACAAATAGTTTGGAAGCCATTTCCAGTCCAATATTCGTGATAAGTGTGATGTGGAAACTTGAAGCCTCCAGCGCACACATACACTTTACAGTGAAGTAGAGGAGACATCTTGTGACCAGCAGTTACACTTTGGAAAAATGAAAAATAATTACATATTCATAAATTCTGGCATTTTGAATGAGGGAGAGGGGAGTAGATGTCATTTTAAGGTTTTTAATGAGATAGTTGAACCACATCAGACACAAATTACGATTAAAAGTAAGAGTATTTGTGTGTGTGTACATCTTAAATGTGTCTGGAGGGGATCTTTAATGAAGACAGTGTAGGATTGCTGCTATAACCGTCAAATTAACATCACACTACTGTATCTGGTGCTAATTTCTCCCACGGATACATTTTGATAAACGTAACTTTTGATGTTTCTTTTGAACATCTGTTTACTTTCCTAAACTTTCCTGAATTACGGATGATTAATGTAAACATATCTCCCTTTTCTACATAGGTTTAAGTCAATGTGACAACAGCTCAGTCACAGTGATTTATTCACAGGGAGGTGTTTTAAATCATTTATAGAGGCTTTACATGATTGTAAATTGTATTGAGCCTCTTATATATCATCTTTTATTCACTTACATCAGATCATTTACAGTAAGTCAGTGCCTACTTACTCATAGTGGCTGTTTCACCTAAAACAGGGCTGTCCAAAGTTTTCTTTGTCTTTTTTTTCATTTCATTTTGCTCAATCTGATTTTGTGCAATGGTCAGTTAATTAAGGGAACTTGGGATCCCAGTCATATGGAAGCCCTGAGAAGCAAGTGAAAAACAAAAGTAATTTGGAAAGATTATCCAGGAAAGCAATTTACTGTAGACCATACTTGGATCACAAGATTTTTTTTTCATTTTTGCCCCTCAGAGCTTCCATACAGTACCATTTTGTATATTACATACAAAACAAAACTGTATATATTTGGTCCACCATTAAGTTTCAGTTTTTGTCCTCCAATGGAAAAAGTTAGGGCACCACTGAACTAAACAGTATGTGCATCTGTTTATGTACAAACTACTTCACAATTAACTGATTGTAGATCACATTCTGCTACGTCATTATTTTGACTTACTTTGCCTAAAACTGATACAAAACTGCATGAAACAGCTGCAAACTCTGGTATTACCAAGTGTCAGCAAGTTAACGCTGCATTTCTAAACATTTAATTTGCCCAGAAGTCATTAAAAGTAATATATATGGCCTCATTTTCGTGGTCATCATGGGGAAAAACAATCTTCCTTCAGCAACTTCTGTCCTCACTGATGAGTCCAGCTCTCCCTGGACTCCAGCTGCCGTTCGAGAGGCCGTTTTCGCTTTTAAGTTCCAATTTGGCTCTCCGTCCGTGCTGAAAGGAGTTGCTGCTGGTGACTGTTCAGACATCAGTGATTAAAAAGAGGAGAACATAAGGATGTCTCAATTAGTGGGGATGGGAAGCTGTGCCCCTCTTGAGATTTGGGCTCATTGGATGAATGATTTGTGCTTTTTTTTCATCGCACCAACTACAAAAAAACGATCATCTGACCAAATATTTGAATTACAGGTATGACCCAAAGACGGACACATGGACCACTGTGTCCTCCCTCAGTGTTCCCCGGGATGCGGTGGGTGTTTGCCTGCTGGGTGACAGGCTTTACGCTGTGGGCGGATACGATGGCCAGTCATATCTGAGCACTGTCGAGTCCTACGATGCACAGAACAATGAGTGGACTGAGGTAATCAACCAAGACTCATTTATCATTCTTTTCAAATAATATTTTTGTATTGTTTTAGATATAAAAAAAAATAATATTAAGATGCAAATTCTGCTCTCGAGAACTTTAAACTTGCTTGTTTTTGCCAGATTTTGTGACACATAACATCTGGGCTCCAGTTAACGCCCTTCGGGGGAATAAATCTGCTGGAATCACTGAATACGATCAACATTTTATAGCTTGTTTTTCTCTTTTTTTTTTTACAACATGTTTCCAAATCTTGCCTCTGTAACCCTCTTATCTGCATGAAGTAAAGTGGGATTTTCTGAAGGCAGCCTCAGATGAGAGGCTGCATGTTAACCTCTCTGTCTTCCTGTAGGAGGTCCCTCTCAACATTGGCAGGGCGGGCGCCTGCGTGGTGGTGGTGAAATTGCCTTGAGCGTTTTGTCTCGCAACAGCATGGGAAACAAATGAGAGAGCAGCGAGGAAAGTGGACAAACAAAACAAGAGATCAAGGACACATCCTTCGAGAGTTGTGTTTTTCTTTTTTTTCCCTCTTTAACTCGGCTCTCCAGATTTTTCAGAGGGGAGACACAGACAGAGCCGTACCCATAAACCATTGTTTCTATCATTAGTGGACATGTCTGCCCACTGGGGAAGACTGCACATTCTCCACATTCTCAACCGATCAAGAATTTTCATAGACTTGGCAACGCTGTAGCAAGAGCCGAGTCTTTGTTGTACTGGTTTGTTATACTAGTTTTCTGAAAAAAGTTCAGTGTATGTCCGTAAATGTAAAAGCTACATTTTTGAGTAAATAAGCCCGCAGGATAGTTTACATCTAAACAGAGACTTTTCTTATCGGGGCCATCACATACAGTATATTTTTGGGTTTATATTTCACTTTTTAGCAACTCAAATGAAATAAAATGTAACCATGTACCAGTGTCTTCCCTCGGTGGGTGGTCTGCACAGATGCTTTAGTGAAGAAGACCACTGTGAACACTAAAGAAGATGAGTTTGTCCGCGCTGGTTTGAAGAACTTTTTGCTGAATAATATATTTGGACATTTTTTTGTTTTGTTTTTGTTTTTTAAATCGAGCCTGTAGCTACAGAACACCAAAGTCATTCGCTTGTCTTCGAAGTCTTGTTACGCATTAAATAAAAGTTTACAAAGTTGTGAATTACAGAAAAATATATCATATTGATATTTCACACATTGCTGTACAGATTTTTGTGAACTACATTTTTGTTGATAGAATCGTGCCCAAGCCAGTTACTATCATTGTTTTGTCTTTACTTCCGGGCATGCTAGCTGAGCGAATGTTTCATTTGATTTATACAATATTATATATCAAGATCACTGTCTGTTCTGTATTTTTAAAAAGGATATGATGCCTTTTGGGGTCATGTAGATGATCTTATTTACAACACAACCATTAGATTAACGCAGAAGAATCTGTCGGCAAACTAGGGCTGACCCAAACCAGCTATCTGAGTCTACGAGAGAAACCTCGCTGATGTGACTTTGACTAGGGTTTTTAGATTTGTAGTCGGTTCAGCTCATGAAAGTAAAATAACTTTATCAGAATGAGGACAATTTGTAACTGTACTTGTATCATGTTTCTGGGGCCAAATGTTACTTTTTATGCTTTTATCATAATTTTGTACAGCATGCAAACCTATAAATAAAATGACTTCAGTCTTCTCTGCACGTTCAAATCCCTGTTTCGAGCTGAGTGTGGCCCCTGAGCGGGCGGGTTTTGGTTTCTCTTGTTGTTCTGCTTTAAGTAAACTGAACCGATTCTTTGACTAAACAGACTTGGAAAGCTGCTTTGATGTCAACATTAACCTCCGTTTTCTTCTCATTGCTGCACCCGCTTTTTAAATCAAGCGAGCATGTTTGCTGATATCATCAACAGACTGAGAACCACCTGCTTTTGCTTGCTTTTGTTTTTTTTATTGTTTACCCTACACATAGTTTTAACCCTACTCTCGCATGTTTGGTCGGATTCGGATGGTTTTTGCATGCAAAATATTGACAACAGTTTTAAATAAGAAACTTTTCAGGATTTATTTTTGCACAATCCATAACACAGTTGATATAAAGATAAATCTCCTTCTCTAACTTTCTGCTCCTGTTTATCTATATCGCCTCCTGTCAGACCTCGAAACAGAAATCAATTAATAATAGCGTTCACCTAAGTTAACCTCCTCTTCGGAGTATATTATCGCTGAAGGCCCAAACGTGTAGAATACTTATCACAACACATCTCGGTCCAGTTACTTCAAAAGTGGAAAAACATGAGGTGATGATGGAAAAAGCTTCATTCAGTTTGTCCCTGCAAATGTGCAGCATTTTGTTCTTTTCCGTTCATTTCTGTTATAGTCTTCTCCTGAGGGTCTTTAATCCCACATCTGTTAGACTAAACTGTTTGACCAGTTGCCACCCATAGACTTGCAACCGCAGCCTGAAACACACATCAATCTAAACTCCGAGCATCACGTGGTGAGAGTATGATGCTGTACAGCACCTCAAAGTCGTCAGGTTTCCACGACTGATCCTGGCTTAAAGGGCCCAGGGAGAAATGTACTCTATATCATCAGTGGTGCAATGTAACTGAGTAAAGTTACTCAAGTACTGTACTTAAGTACAATTTTGAGGCACTTGAACTTTTTATTCACTGCATTTATTTCATAAATAACAAACTTAAGTTACATGTTACTTTTCAAATTGCATACTGCATTTAAATTAATCTTGTTTATTGGCAATCAGATTAAAAACAAAAAAACCCCCAAAACATTCTGTTCATCAGAAAAATGCTGACTACTGGATATGATAATCGTCTGAGCGGGTAATTGGCCGACTCATAATATACTGTACTGTATCTACTTAGATATAAATATATGGTTTATTTACTTTAACTTGTGCTTTTGATACTTAAGAACATTAAATATTAGATAGTTTAAGACTTTTACTCTTTACTTTAACACAAGTATAATTTTTTGGTAGTATTAAAATTGATAATTTTAAGTTAAGTCAGCACATACTTAACTCAAAGCTGCTTGATTTAGCTGAACTTGAACAACTCCGATACAGAAATCCTATTATGATTATCCCCTATTATTAAACCCTCTTAGTATTTAACATGATCTCAATCACTCGACCGTTGTACGACTTTAAAATAGGATCCTCACTTCTTCTTTGACTTTAATCCCAGGAATTTAACGTACTTCCCTATAGTGTACGTTTGAGTCACCTTCAATGACATGCGGAGATTACCACCACGCTAATTAACATCAAACATGCCCTCACATTGCATCACATCACACCACAAGTGTGTAAATCAAGCAACAGAACAGGCCCACTTCAATAGTAATACATAAGATAATAATTAGCATGTGGCATTTCAGGTCATTGTTATAAAATGTTACATATAAAGTTGTTTCCATGCTGAATGTACTGGAATAAAATCCAATGTCCCTCAGTGATTTACCATTTTAAATCCAAAAACAATCACAAAGGAGGATTACAAAATGAGATTTTGTGCATTCAACTAATACAGGAAGTGGGAATGTGATAAAGCATTTTCAAAAAAGGAAGGAATTGGTATATTATAACATCAACTCAAGGTACTGAAACTGTAATTTAAGTATGCAAGCAAAGCATTTAAATATGCAGCCCTCCTTTATGGCTCATCTCAGCACTTTGGGAGTTTGCGTCTGTTTTCATCAGTACCACAGGCTCGCACTCTGCATGCTGTGCTCATGGTGATGTAATCCTATCATAAATTATCAAGAGAGGGTGCTGTTGCACTGCAGAGAACATACCAAACCATACTGAACCACCGCAAACGGCAAATCAAAGATCTCCAATAGCATTACTGTTCATAATAAATGTCAACCGGCATTAAGAATGCCAAGGACAAATACTTGAGCTAATAACCCTGCATAATTATTGAGACACGATGATGAAATGTTGGGAAATTGGATGTTAAGGCGTCTCCCTCTCTTACTTTTTCAAATGAGCATCTTGCAGAGTTTTCAAGGGAGGCATGAAGCCCACGAGGAAAATGAGTTCTGACTTGAGAGATGATTTGTTAGGTTTTAAAGGGATTTTGGCGTCGCGAAAGTTTGAACAGTCTCAATAATTGTGTGACAAATGTAGACAGATTGTTCCATTTTCAAGCTCTGCTCCGACCTTCTTTTCCATATTGTGTTTTTTTTTTCTTCTTAGGAGCGAGGGAGCAGCTCTGCCTCGTATTTTATTCTCTCTTTTCGTGACAGTGAACAGATAGTGATGAGAGAAAGATGCAACAGCTCAGCACGAGTTGCAAACAATGTATATCGATTGCCTGTAGAGGTGACATGCCGTACGTGCACCAGGTTGCTTTCTTACATAATATAAACTGTATTTTTTTTTTTCTGTTTTTAGGAAGAATGAAAGTTTTCACAAATTGTTGCATTACTACAAAGACAAAATGTTACAAGCACAGAATTGTGGATTTCACCAAACACGTTTTCTTCTGCCAGATAAACGATAACACTGCATAATTGTTTGCTGTCAAAATACCGTCTCAAAACTTCAGAACTACAGATCAGTTGGCCTAATGCTCACTGAAGAATGCCTGAAAAAAAAAAGAAAAGGATTTTGATGTTTTATTTGTCAAAACACTGCGTTCAGAGAAAGACTGAGAATTTAAGAAAAAAAAAAGAAGAAGAAGAAACAGCATGCAAGGGATCATCTTCACCACGGGGACAAAAGACAAGATGGATCCCTCCACAAGTGCCACAACAAACTGTCAACTTAGAATAAGATTGTCTCGTCAAGCCTGCTTAAATAAGCCTGTTAACATGGCACTTTTGACATCTTGCAATGGAGCGCCATGTCAGGCAATATGTTGTCGTCTCTTCCCAGGTGATGGCAAATTGATTTTACACCGCAACATTTTTTTTGTCAAGCGAGCGACTTCAGAGAGACACAAAGATTTAACATATCACACAGGCGGCAGGACAGCATCCACCCGCTTCCTGCTCAGCTTTAACAATCCAGGTGAACTTGAGAAATCCCCTGCTTACTCGAGGAAGTACACTACAAACTCTAGCCTTTAAGTGACACTGACGGTGATAAAGTAGTTAGCTGCGCTTTCATGAGTCCGGCGCTGATACAAAGAATGACAGTTGCTTTTCTCGTCTGATCAAAGGCAGCAGACAAGTACTGTAGAATGTTTCTCCCTCCATCCTCCCCCCCAAACCCTGTCTCTATCTAATGATAGTTGAATAAATTGTCATCTCATTATCTTTGAAGAGGGGAAAGATCCCTCCCGTATGAGTGGGCACTGTGTCTCTTGCCATCAGACGGGCCCTAAGATTGGTGAAGCGCATTCCCGTCTCATTATGTTGAGTGAGAGATATCAGACACATCCCATCTGCCTAACGCCTTCCACACACATGCCGCCATGCTTCAGCCATACAATCTGGTGCAGAAATACTGCGGGTAGTTTATCTCTAATTCAATAACTCAGCTATGAAGCTGGTACTCGACGCAGGTTCGGACAATGCCGCGAACCGAATCCCTGCACGGTTGAATATCGCTGTCAGTATCGAGAGAATACAGGGCTCGGGTTTGATTGGATGAGCGCACCACAGGCTGTTTTGTTTTAACCATCAAAGAGTCCCCGACTCTTAGCCACGCGTCTAGCCTGCATCTCACATCATCATTAATATTGCAGCCAATCGTGTAGTTTATTTCTTAATGGTTTTAAACTAGTACACAAAACCCATTTACCCCCCGGCAACTGGCTGCGAGGCTTTTTCTGGTTCTACTGACAAATGAAAAGAGAACACAAACTGCAGTCCCTCCCAATTTCCCAATTTGCAAACCCTCTCTTGGGTATAGAAACAGCAGAAGGGGGGAAAAAAAATCCTAACACGTTACAGAATAAGACAATCTGATGCAACAGGAAGGCAAATTTCAACCTTAAAAATGATCATGAATGTGATAAGCTTCATATACAGCATATAATATGCCTTTTTAAACGCACAGATCAATTACGACACTTCATGGATACTTCCTCTTTTAACGTGAATGAACAGTGTTCAAAGCCGAAAGCCAACAATAACAACTTGTGACAGAAATGCCAAATTGGTCCCAGTTTCTCTTGACTGGCTTTAACAGATGTCATGGGCCGATTGCCAAAACATCTTATCGTGGACACAGTACAGTGAAACCACAACACTGATCTACATGATGGATGTCAGATCAAAATGAATCCAGCCATGGTTTTTACCAGCTTTGAATTCATGCATGGGGAAGCCTGTCAGGGGCGAGAGATGATGTGGACACTGGCTCTCACTGTTTGTCAAGATTTTACATCCCTCCCCCTCGCTACTCGTTTGAAGCTAGTCATCTGCTGTCTAGCAGCTTGCTGCCAATACGCCCGAGATTCTAGATTCAACATTTGTGGACTTCTTACAGGAATGAATGCAATTAGACTGTTTGGTGGGTGTAAAGCATCCCTTTGCACACACCACGCAATCTATCATTTTAATGGGCCTCAACTTTCCCAGGAAACACGCTTTAATTTGGTAACTACAATTGTCTGTTCCTTATGTTATGTGTCTAATTCAGACAGTAAACTAGTGACCCATCAATAGCAGGGTTTTTTTTCGCAGCAGTTTTGCCTCTTTAGAAGAAGGCTGGGTGGAATAAAGAAATACAGAAGGAAGAGCAGACTTTTGAAAGTTGAGCATCAAATGATGTTTTGACATCAAATGGAATAATGAGGAAGCATCAAAACCTGAAAAATATCACCTTCCCACAAACATCGCATTTCTTTAAATGAGATCTGCGGTTTGTTTTCTGACTGATACAGCCGTGACGAAAAAAAAAGTTGCTCTTGTCCAACTTACTTCCTAAGAATCCGCAGCATCCATAATTCAGTGAACATCATGTCCACTTCAATAACACAAGCTCTCGCTCCATGAAGGACGCACACAATATACATTTTACTGCCTCTTTTTCCAGATAAATCTTTGCAACGGGAGGAAAAACACACAGTGTCGCTTGTGTCCCACTATTGTGTCTGCTACGCCTCTTACCCCATATGATCTCTCTCTCCGCACATTACTGCTGCCCCTGCAACGCCCCGCTTACGAATTGCCTCCGGAGCTAAATCACTTCCTTTGTCAGACACGACTGCCTTTCTCTCCCGGACCCATTGCTTACTGCTATTGTTAGTGAAGATGAACAGCCCACGACAATTAAAGGTGTGGACCATTACTTCTGTTGGAAGGAAGGTTAGGCCTCATGCTTCACAGCCTGAGGGAGAGCACCGCCGTATCTACATCTGTCATCCAGAGCCATAATGGAGAGCTTTGGAAAGGATGAGGACCCAACAAATGTCCACCGCTATGCAAGCTTTGGGTCAGCCAATGCAGACATGTTGGCGGTCTGAAGGTGGCAGGGAGAGAATATTATGGAAACACAGTGAAAATGAGGGAAATGTTGTCTACTGCAAACACAGAAAACAAAAAAAGTACAACACAACACAATGTAAATTTCCAGGGCAAACTAAAACTAATAAATGTGTCTACTACTCATAAATGGTACAGTTGTGTATCTAATTAGCTTAGCTTGTCGCCTTAACTGTTTTAATTGAGAATACAAGCATGAACAATACGGGTAGATTTATGGGTGTGTCAAAAATTCATTTAAAGACATGTTCTGTAAAATTACGCATTATTACTCGTGTACAATCATCTCCACAAAATGCGATAATTTTAACCTTCTGGCACGATAGTTTAGCATTTCCCATCTGGCAGCGCTGAAGCCAGACGAGTGTAAACAGAGAGTAATATCACAAATACGTTTTGCACAGGTAAGAAAGCGCTAAAGGCTTCAGGGACAGAATAAAGTCTTGCAAACACTAAATGTCTAACTTGGTCAGTGAATTTGAGTTTAAATGTAAAGCTGGAAGCATTAATGGCTGGCATTAGCGGTTCACATGCTAGTTCAAGTGTTAACGATTAGTATCTAGGCAGTTAGCGCTATCGAGCATGAGCGACAAGCATTAGCAATTAGCATAAGCGATTCACAGTGTTAAGGGTTAGCTTAAAATGCTATTTAGAGTCAGTAAAGTCTAAAATGTTTTGTTAATGTTGAACAAGTCTGGTAGTTTCATCCGTGTTATTTTATAGTTCTTACAGTAACCTAAGAAAAAGTAACCTTGCAGTTTTAGTCTTCAATGTCAAAGTTAGTAGCTGTCGCTTGTAAACAGGCACTAAGCTAGTAACCTGAGTACAATTCTCAGCATGTCAAGAGTAAATATTTAATAGAGTTAATTAGTCGGGAAAGCTAGAAAACCAGGCTTTTTATGCTACCCAGCCAGCAGAGGTAAGCAGGTAACATGGCTAGCTAGGCTATCTAAGACAAACCCAGCAAATAGCCGACAGTTAGCATCTTAATGCAAGGTTTTCAACATGGAAAACAACTAATAACTGACTTGTGTGAAGAATAAGGAGTTGTACATTAAATCTGTACATTTTGAAACAAATAAGAAATAATTAAACGACTCCTGTAATTAAATGTTGCGCCAGTCTGGACCAAGCTGCAGCAGATTACATAAAGGTAAGGAGGTGTGGGGAAGCCGCTAGCCTCAACCACATGAGGATAAATGTGACTCCGAGTGACCCAGAAATTGTCTCAACACTCCATGCTGTGTCCACTCAGCTGGCTTATTAACTTTAGCCACCGGTAGCCTACGTAAAGGACTCACCTGGGTTTTGTTCACAGTTGATAGGTGTTTGAAAGCCACGGCTTTGTCGTCAGGAGGGATCTCTAGAGTGCCGTTAATCTCGCTGTTACTGGTCAGTAAATACTTCTTAACTGTTGGGCGGCTGCTTGTTAAATCGTTTCACTTTGTATTTCTTCCAAGTGTCGAGCACAGAAGGCCTCATGTGCGGCTGTGGAGTCTCGAGGTGCTGAGTAGCTAAAGTAAAGTATTGATCACATATTTCAAGTAGCTCAAATAAAGCTGGTTCTATTTTGTTGTTGTTGTGACTTGCAGGATTCTCATACGTCTTTGAACTAGCCTAACTGTCTGTATTTGCAGCGTGTCTCTGTGTATGCGTTGTCAGATTGGTGAATGTGTTTCTTGGTTTGTGTTTTCTTCAGCTGCGATGCGTTGAGCTCTAACAGCCATCATAAAATAAGGTATAGGGAGGAATATGCAAATATGATCACATAAATCTTAAGTATTTACCACACTAAATCCACTGTGTGTTATTGTCTTACATGAAATAATTGCAGAGAAAACTGCCTCTGTTGTTATTGGTTTATACTTTATATTGCTTTCTACTTGTCTATTCTGTCTGTGCTCAGGTGTGATTCCCTGTGAAATGTGCAGGACTGCTTGAAGGCACACAGGCAGATCTTCAAACCAGACAACACTATAGCTTTGCTGAGTTCTCGCTTTTTCTTCCTCTTGTAAATCAAGAGAAGATCTCTGAACATCCTAAAAAAAAAAATCCAGTTAATGAATATTGTTAAACTGGAAAATATTAATGTTAAATGCACCATATATATCATTGCTGCAAACATAACATCAGACGTTGTGTGATGTGTGGGGAAGGCCGGGGGGAGCGTTCTCAGCGGCTCTGATCTTCTCATAGCCGGCCAGCTCTGAGTCAGACCTCCTGGAGGAATTAACAACCAAAGTCGCATCGGATTCTGCTCTGATTCTGAGCCATTTACCGCTGAGAAGAGAGCCCAGAGAATACTTTTTTTTAACTTTTGGGATCACAAAGTGGTTTTACCTGAGTGATGGTGAGTGCAGAGTTCAATGAGAGGTTGACTTGGGAATGAACATAAACGATCTGGCAGCTAAGCGAGGCAAAAATTCACATTGCTGTTGAAAACAGACATTCCCGGATGAGGTAAAGTTGAGGTAAAGCCTTTGTTCTCTGGCTCTGAAACATTTAGGATAACGTGAGAACACAACTCAACATAATACATATCAAATGTCTGGTGGTTTTAGACATTTTTAATGCAGAAATTTTACATATTATATCTTTAAATCTGCTCTTAATGAAATGAAAAAGCAACATTGTAAACCTGTTTTTATCTGCTTTGAAGCTTTATGTCTGACTGTAACTGAAATATTTCCATATTTATTGATTATAACACCAGGTAAGTGAACTTGTCTGGCTTCTTATCAACATGTCTTGTGCCAACACATCTTTGAGACAGTAAAAGTTCATTGTGAAACACTGTTTGAGTCGTAAAATTTACCAGACTTTAGTGACTTTTTTCTCTGGCATCATCGTAGGTACCGGCCTGATGTGTTTTGTGCATCACTTCCCTGAGACTGCTTTTGATTATGAGGGTTGTAATGGGCGTAAAAGCCGGTGTTGTTTTCTTTTCTTTCAGCCATAGTGGCCAAAACTGCTTTAATACTAACCTCTTCTTCTTCTGTTTACAGTATAAGGAAAACAGTATATTACTTCCTGTGCGGCAAGGGATTTTGCCCAAGTGATTAAAGAAAGCAAAGGGAAATCAATGTAAAAACAAAACAAATTACTTTAATCTTTAAATCACTTAACATACTTGATACATATCCTATAGTAATGTCCTTAATTAAAAAAATCCCTCAGAGAAAGACAGGTTAGGTGAAACCTACTTCAAATCACTGAAGACAATACAGATGTAACCCATTCACGGGGATGAAATGACACGACAAGAAAATGAAAGCTCTAAAGTAATAACAATGCGCAAGTACAATGAAGAGAATTGCAAAACCCAACACTTCACTTGCTTCAGTGTTTCAGCTGTAGGCGATAGTCCATAACTACCTACAGATGGGATCCGAACAAAGACACACCAGGGTTGATTTAATCAATTTCTAGAACATTTTGTTTCTTGCTTCACCCCAGGCAATCAGCATCGCACAGGCCAAAACCCACATGGCAGCCATATTGCCAGGAGGATTGCCCACGGTGGACAAAAGCTGAACCTTTCTTATCCTCCTATAGCCTCGCGTCTGAATCTGAAAGCATACGCATGCAGATAACAACTTGAAAAGATTAATTCCCATCTTACTACACATTCTCTTGCAGGAAAATCTGTTGTACTCAGAGTAGCCTAAGTCTTTTGTTACATAGCCTTTAGCTTGGTAAAGAACTTTCCCTTCAAATTCATCCTGAGGCTCATGCCTGATACCCCTGTTTGACGTGCAGAGGTGTTAAATTATTTAGGCTGTATCTGTATTTTGTTAGAGAATGGAGTTGGAAGGAATACTAAAACATATCAAGTTAGCAGCTATGAAGGCTGCTTTGGGTGAAATAAATACAAGATATTGACCTTGTAAGTAGTGGGTTTCAACACCTGATCATTTCTCCTGATTGCCCCAAAGCGCATCACATTTTAGTGTGTGAAATTCTCGAGTGAGTAGAGCATCTGAGCCGGCTTTTAGTGAGAATAATTTCAATAGTCAAGTGCAAAATGGCAAAGTAGGCTCAAGTTAATACATGATGCGATATGGCACCACATCTTTGAGAAAATAGAAAATAATAGAAAGAAAACCAAACTAAAAGCAGAAATGAAACCAACGAAAAAACAAGATAAAAAAATGAATGTACATGTCACATTTTAATGTTGAGTCTCCCCCACTTCTCTTCTCCTGCACTGTACTCTATGCCTCATGTCCTTCACTGCATAGGAAACCATGCATAAAGACCAGGCTTCCCAGCATGCCTCAGGCTTTCCAACATAGTTGCCAGCAGGATGCAACACTGTGAAAGGTGCTGCCTCTTTAAGTCTCCTGTGTGGCATGTTAAGCAATGGTAATCTGCCGCAGTGCAGACAATAAATTCCACTGCATAACTAAGCGTCGCCATGACATCGTACCTGGATGGAATATCATATGGGCAGATGGAGGGATAGCTGGATGGAGGCCTTGTCCCCTCGCAGAATAAATATGTGTCCCCAATGTTGACACAAAAGGGACGAAATCTGACAACTAGACGCAGCGTCACCACCGTCCATGCGCCGTATTAGAGGGAAATAAAGAGGACGGTGCATTAATTATTTCTCCTAGCTTAGTGCCTGTTTGGTCAGCATGCGATTCATCTGTTCAGTGCAACAATGGAGCTCAATGCTATGACAAATCTGAAGGCCCGGGCTGTCTTCCCAGTTCCCAGAAGCTTAATAGCGTGCCATGTGGAATGATGTAATGCTAAAACACTGCAAAACTTGAGTGCTCACCAGCTTTAGTGAGGGCAGGGGAAAGAGGGAGAGACAGACTGGAGAGACCGTGAGCGAGAGAGAGAGAGACAGAAGGAGACTCAAAGGGCCTGATTACTGCATATCATCTAGAATACAACTTGTACCACACAAATCTCCAGTGAGATCCCCATACTGTTGGAGGATGATAACAGAAATGAAAAGCTAGTTTGTGTTGGGGCTCTCTTAACGCTGCCGCGCCGCAGTGTTGAGGAAAGTGATCTTTGAACGCTCACTGCATGACTTAGACAGCGACTCTGCAGTTATTTGACAAACTGAAAGCCATTTCAGGCTGTCACAAGCAAAATTATTTGGAACACCCTGTAGCAAGGACCTATAATCCCCAACAAAGAAATGTTATTATTCACAACAGTGTGAAAAGAGACGCACCAAAGCTGCCCTGCACTAAGTGTGGGTTTTTGCTACGGGGTTTTGATAATTTTTTTTCTCTATTTTTTTTCCCATGAAACACATTAGACTGGCTTTTTATTCTTTTTTACTTCTTTTAAGTATAGAAGATTAAATGGTGGCACTCTATAGTAAGCACAGGAACACTTGATAAAACAGCTCTTTGCATAGATATTGCTTCTTACATAAAGGAAACCGGTCGATGAAACTCAAATGTGACAGCAGGCTGTCAAATGTAATGAGAAATGCAAAATCAGATGCTATGAAATATTGAGATTATTGCTCAATTGTTCTAACCCATTCGTATGATCTCGCCCATAATAGTGATTACCAAACCTCAGCATGCAGTACTAATTATTCAGATCATGTAGAGGCACTGTACTACATGAATACACCATTGCCCTAACAGTCAGTAAACCTGAGAAATACAGTCAGCCACTGATGGCAAGAAAATGCATCACAGCTTGCATCTTCAAAAAAAATTACATTGTGCTTTCGTTGAAATTGAGGCCAAACATCCACATCAGGTTAATGAATTTCTATAAACATGGCGAGGCATTACAAGAATACCATTTTTTTCCCCAAGAAGTTCATGCAACCTACACCACTGTGGCATTTAAATCACTTGAAACGAAAATCTGATATGATTATTTTTACCTACCACTGCAGTCTGTGGGCATATTTCAGTCTCACCCCACACCGAGCTAAATATGCACAAGGAATACATATCGAGTCTCGATCGGAGAATTCCTGAGAATCATCGTCGCAAGATGCAGTTTTTATTACATTACCGACCAAATTGCATTATATCATTAGGCAACAAAATTGCAGTTTGTTTTTTTAATCAATCATGAAGAGGAACATTAGATCTGAGGTATAATGAGGTCTGATTCCTAAAAGGTCTCATAAGTGTAGTTTCTTCATGGTAAGTCTTTATTATTGCTTGGTACAGAAATCAATTACAGTTTTATAGAGATTTTTGTTCCCTTATGGGGAATTCAGCGAGGAGCACTTTGCATTTTTACAAGTCTTCAGGATTTAGACAGCAAATAAAAATGTTCACTGGTGACACGATCAAGGTGTTTTGAAGCTAAATGCGTGCTGGCAAACTGACAAGCTTCTTACTGAATAATAATAATAATAATAATAATGAAAACCAACTCCAGTATAATTCCTGCATCCAGCCACTAAAATGCCACACAGTGCTACATACTGGAATATTTTTGGTGGCTGCATGACGAACTTGGTATCCAACATTCATGGTCGATTTTCTATTTCCATTCAGATCCCAGACCAATTTGTTGCAGCCCGTAGAAACACGCTCTTTACTATGCATGGCGTTCTAATACCCTTGGCCCTTTTTGGACAAAAGGCAGAGCAGAGAGCCAGGGGCATTTCATTTCATGCTCTGCCTCCTCAACCCCAGATGTTCACCTCGAAAACATCTCCACTGATACAGGTAGGAGCTTAATGGCCTGCAAATTGCCCCGAGCTCAGGTAATGAAATGCAACCTCTGTATGATTTTAATTGAGAACTCTGGATGGAAATCAAATGATAATGTGCTCCATGCATGGAAAGTTTTCAAGTAACACTGAAATTTGTGTCTGCTGTGTAAGTGTGGCTTTGGCTTAGGTAAATGGCTTTTTGCTTTTGAGCTTCTCTTCATTTTAATTGTGGATTGCACGGTGTAATAAACAGGTTGGTCATGACTTAGCATCGGGTAAATGAAGCAGAGGATGTACACACCTCTGAATGCACAATGGTGCTCCATATTTACAATTCAATCCGACAGGGTGCCTATTAGGAGCCATAAAGCTGCTCAACTGTTAGATAAGATACCCTCAATAACCCCCACCCTCCCTTCTTCACACTCCTCCCCCTCTACACAGACACTCACACACTCTCTCTCACACACACACGCACACACACACTCACGCACATTCACACACTCTTCTTGCACTTAAAATTGTTCCGTCAACGTGTCTTCATGTATATTACATGTTTTCTCTGCGGTAGATATTACAGAAGTAGGCCTCTTTGTTGTACTGAATTAAGATCAGTAAAGAGCAGCTATATGTAATCACCCAGTCATGTTTCAACAGGGATGCAGTTCACAGCAATCCAAACAGCTGACAGGTGTGGAAAGGTATGAGAAAAGAAGAGTGCTCAATGTCCCAAAAGTGTTCTCAGAACTTGTGTGGGATGTTCGCAATACATATAAGCAAGCTAACGTTAGCTGCTGTTATCAGCTCAGTCATTTAGCCAGTGATTGTCTTTTTGGGGGGTCTGTTGTCTCCTGCAGCTACTCTAATGAGTATGAATTGAGGGATCTCACAGCCTGAGGAAAGAAGCGGCTCTGTTTTCTGGTGGTTGCTATGGCGCTAAAACAAAACTGCAGCCGGGCCTGTCCACCCTACCTAACGAGCCCAGAGACACTGCCGCTGCGGCGGACAAAGTGGTCGGCGTGTTACCGGGGAACCTACTGCTCACAATCAAACTTTACCAGCTTTGAAAAGCAACTGTTAGAAAAACCCAGACACAGCCCTCTAACATCAGACAGCCAATGAAAATACAGTTCAGCAATAGCACGCTAGCTAGCAAATTATTGTCTCATTTGTGGCATGATTAAACAGTAAATTCATCATGGCCCACTGACCTCCATCCCTCTTACGGGGCACCAAGAGGTGTGTGGACATCAAAGTACAGCCAAGAACAGGCACTCAGCTGCAGAAGCCCCACTGATCTCTGTCCCTCTTGTTGTCCATTGGACAACCAAGGCCACACAAAAATCACTGTCAGAGTTATTCAGTTTTTTGAAAGCCTTTTCTTGCCTTCTCCCATTGAAAAACTTAATGATTCATGTAAGCACTTAATTCCAGGACCATGAAGCTGTCAAGGTCGTATAAAAAAGATATAGTCTTTGCAAGAAAGCTGGTGGGATCCATAACAACGTGTTTCAGACAGAACATTCTCATTTCAATGCATCAAATACAGCAGCCTGGTCTGCAGCCTTGCCCTTCTTAGGGTGATGCTGGTACCTCTCTTGCATCATTTCCGTGCCCCTCTAGCGCAGTACTAGAAAGAGCGAGAAAATTCTGAGTCGGGGGGCAGTTGGATCGGATGTAAAAGTGACATTTCCTCCAGGAGAATGAGTGTGACTAAGTGTGAAGGTTGATTTGTTTTTAAGTGATATTTCACAAGTTAACCTACGTAAATAATGTAAAATAAGTTACGTAACCGAAAATATGATCTTTTCCTTACCTTACCACGTACTTTTGGGGCCTAAACCTAACCAAACGTGACCATTTCACAACGTTACCTGTTACTGACTAGACCACTGAGCTCATTACATACAAAACTGACACCTGAGGGATAAGTAGAGTGTCATAGTTTGAAACTAAGGGCCACTGACCAAGATTCTGCATTTGACGAGCAGGGATTGAGAATGTGTTGGTTTCAGATGACTTGACAATATTTCCAATAGCCGCTCTCCTTTTGTCTCCTTGTTTTGGTCTCCACCAACTCCCTGGGGAAACAGTCAGCTTTTTAGCTGCTAAATGCTTCATTGTGTAATGTTTGTAACATCTGCTGTTACTGCAAGTGCTGAGCAAGTATTGTACTCTGGGCTCATAAGAGCTTTTTTTTCTTGCAGAAAACCTGCTGCTGAAAACCTGCAGTATCAGGTGATAATTCTTTGTTGGTCTAACACCTTTCTCATTGCACTTGATAATCTTTTCCATTGTTGATGTTAAAATATACAGTAGTGCGACTTCAGCGACATCATTATTACCAGCTTTTTATTCAGTAACCACAAGAAGCCTTATCCTCCTCTAAGCTGTAATAAACTAGATTCACACCACAAGTTTGTTGACTGAAAGCTGGTCACAGTCAACAGGTGTCAGCGGTGCGGAGACGCTGTGGTGGAGGACTCTGGGCAAACCAGATGTTGTCAGTGTCAAATAAAACCCCTGCCATTGCAGCAAATACAGCATTTGAACCAAAACTTCTGTGAAAATGACATGATTAAAAACAAGGTGTGGATGCTAAGCTCGAGCTCAAGTGTTTGAAATATAACCAAGAGCCAGGCTGGTGAACCGCTTACCAAAAAGCAATTTATATACAGCAAATTATATGTCTTCTTGGCTGTGTCACTTGACATGAGGTGCAGAAGTGCAAACTAACTGAAGTACTATCATCTCCAGACACTACTGCTTATTTGTCACCTGTCTCACCCATCCCAGATGTTCACGAGAGTCCTAATGATGTGTACTCTCTCTCTCTCTCTCCCCCTCGCTCCAGTGTACCTCAGGAAGAGGATGAAATTCGTGTTCTGCCTGAAGTTGACTCTCAAGTGCGCTGCACACACATATACGCACACATAGATACATACACTTAGGGCATGGATAAACCGTATTCGAAAGCCCTCTGACAGGCAGCAGGTGACGGCGCCGAGGCCAGCTGCTCCTGCCCCACCTCTGCTCAGCTGTCCGAGCCCAGAGCAGCCTTTGAACAGCCTATTACCCCGACACAGCACCGGGGGAAAGCAATCAGCTCCAGAGGTACACCGCTCTCACACCAGATGGTGTGGGAGATGAATCGGGCCATTATATTAGTGCTGGATAATTCCTCAGATGAAGCTAATTAAAAAGAAAAATAAGTGCTATCCTCCCTCTTCTTACCTCCTTTGCAATCTGAATGGAAACTCCACTGACACTCTT
This sequence comes from Pagrus pagrus, assembly GCF_965226575.1. Lineage (NCBI taxonomy): Eukaryota > Metazoa > Chordata > Actinopteri > Spariformes > Sparidae > Pagrus > Pagrus pagrus. The sequence continues at coordinate 25,559,859 of NC_140189.1, forward strand.
TCACTTTGTTTAAAAAAAAAAAAGAAAGAGAGAAATTCCTCAGAGATCCCTCCGATTCTTACCTCCCGACATCAAGAAATGAAAAGTTTCTTTATCAAATGAGATAGGCAGCAGTTTCAAAAACAGTTTTTCACAAAAATGATTGACAGCACGATCTGATGTTTCATTTCCAGACAAGAAAGGGCGCTGTTGACAAAGCAGATATGCTTTACACACTGAAACCTGTGTGTTTTAATTTCAATCGTGTAAGATCTTAATCTGATGAAATGACCAGCTCAGGATTGTTTTTTTTGTCTCAATATGCCTAGGATTTAATATTTCAACTGCATGAGCATTTAGATCATATAGATGTTTTTTTTTCTAAGCACATTAGCAAACATGAAATTCTTTTGAACTAGTGAAGCCCTCTGCAGCCTCTTGACAGTAAATATTTTAGCTAACCCTTTTTTTCTCATTCACACTGAATGTCAAAAGCAGTCAGCAAAGTACAAAAATAGAGGCATCTACTTACATGCATCTTCCTTATTCTAACAGCTCTGCGTAGTCTACATGGCCAGCCGTGAAATTAGCTTTGTCCCTGCTATTGTTTGTAGTCACACCTTGAAAAATACAGCTGCAAAAGTATGTCAAAGAGCTCTGCAAATATGGTACCTGCATTGGCTTAAGCCCGAGCAGACAGAGACAGGCGACAGCAGAATGTGAATCTCAGTTAGCTTGAAAGGATTTAGGTAAACTCTGAAACAGTGCTTATTGCTCTCTTATCCACTTTTGTGTTAATGAAAAGCATGTCCTGAATCTGTCAAGGGAGATTAGGTGAATATCATTACTATTGTCCTTTTGCCAATGTAGATTCACTGTATCCACAGGGATTATAGTCCAACCCATCCCAACGCGTATTACCTCTCTCTGCCAAGGAAACTTTAAAAAGGTTGAGCTGATGATAAGGACGAGAAATCATCTGTCACAGGAAATTCAGACTGCATCAATTTCTGAGAGGTGGATCTTATTTTTGACGACGCCAATGAAGTCCATTGTCCCAAAATCAAAGTACTTAAGTTCCGATGGAAGACTCCGACTACCTGACCGTGATGTCTCTGCACGAGCTTCAAACACATCCATCTCCAAAACTGAACGGTGCTTTTTCTCTAACAGTCACATTTTTGACAACTTGGATTTCCTCAGATCAAACCAGGTCTTTTCAAATTACAATTTACTGAAACAGCAACACACAAATGTGTTAAAAAACAATAGATCAGTGATTCAAAGACGGTAGAACAAGTATAAATGTATAGTACATATGAAAGACATTTATTGAACTCAGGTAATGTGGTAGGAGTCCACATTTTGAATAGGGGTCTTCTAACTAACCTGTCCAATCAGGTCTGTAATGTATGTGTTGTGCTGTAGAGATTTATGCAGGCAGGCAGCTTTCTATACTCTCTCCGCTTTTATGGTCTATTAATATACAAAATAAACTCACAAAATGTCAAGAAAGGAAATACTCTCACCACTAATTTCCCCATCAAACGGAAAAAAGTTGATCTTTTTCATCGAGCTAAGACACGCTTAATTGCCTTGCTAAACTCACCCAAAAATGTCTTGGACGTCTAGATGCTGCTTTTCTGACCTCTTGCTCTTCTCACACTTCATGTCACTCCTGTCTACGACTTGCCATCTTTGTCATCCCTGGAGTCAGAGTCCAGGTCAGAGCGGCTAATTCCAGCCCAGTCGCCACAATATAATGTTAACAGTTAACGTTTCTGCAAACCACAGATAGGTCCAACGTTGACATTTGTACCAAATGTGGCATATCACGTTCACATGAAAAGCTCATTAGCTGACTTCCACATCAGGAGGTGGAGAGAACGGAGGTGGCATTATTAAAGCCAACATTACAGTTCGAGTCACACAAGCGGGTACTTGTGAGGACACCTGCATCAAAAGCAGGTGGATTTTTGTGGCGACTGTCGTGGCAACTGAAAATGATGAAAAACCAATGATGAGAGTTGGTCAAAACACCAAGTTTGACACAATATTTCTTTTCTATTCGTTCTTTATTGCTTGCAAGCAAGAGCCACACATCAGCAGCACATGATGACTGAACAAGCAGCAGAACAATATATCAAAATAAAAAGGGAGCTTTGAGAATTTCTCTCACAGGACCAAAACCGACTATTTGTCACTGGAAATCGGACCATCTCCATCCGTGATTGTGGTGACCAAAACAGGTATTTCAAGCCAAACCATTATGTTTTCCTAACCCCGACTATGTGTACTTTGTGCCTAAATCTAAGCAAAGCATAAGCACAGCGTTGTGGCAAGAGAACATTTGAAAATCGAAGAAAACGAAACGTTTAATTTATCTGGTTTGCAGAAACGTTCTTGCCAAGAATGTATTCTGCCAATTGGGTCACAAATTCACCTCAGCGTTGTATTCCCTGTCGTCAAACTGGCCTCCATTGCTCGCAATGCAAAAAACACCAACACTTATTGTTTCTCTGAGCTCTGAGGAGACTTGAGTCAGCTTAGGGCCACTAGCTGCAAGGCTAACTGAGCTAATGTTAGTAGCTACAGTACAGCCATAGACACCAGTACTGTAGTCTATTAATTTTAGTGTTTGGTATGTAGGCTATATTGTTTCCTCTAAACAATCCAAGATTTGTTATTCTGCCTAAGTGATGATCATTTTATTGCTCACCCTAAAAAGTATAAAAGTAGGTTTTACCCAAAATTTCAGACTGCTTTCCCATCCAGACTTCAGACACCAGTTCTACAGTACTCATGCTGCATGCTGAGCCGTGCTTTTGTTCATCTTTTATGTAAAAAAAAAAAAAAAAAAAAGTTTTCAGCTGCAACTCCTAGAAATGAGACTTTTCTAAATTCAGTCTTTCAGCTGCTCTGGAAGTTCTTCTCCTCTAACTCTCAGTGGCCCAACACCACAAAACAGACTCACTGCGTTGATGTTTCCTTTAAATGCCACCAAAATCCATATCAAGGCGAAATTATTCGCATTCAGAAGCATGCTGCGCCGCGGCTTAACTCTCAAATTTGGGCACAACATCAGAAATATTTAAATCACTCATCTCGAGCTCCTGTCCCATAGCTTTTGAAATCAGGGGCAAAAAGCTCTTGGCCTTAATTCCAAGAAAATGAACAGGTTCACCTGCCAACGCCTGGAGAAACCTGGAGGGCTTTTCCATGAAACACTGCAAAAACCGAATTACATTTTTTAATTAATTTAATTAATTATGGCCTGCTTCATTTCCATATAATTTCTTATCTTAAAGCCATATACAGACTACACATTTAATATGTATTTAGTTTAAAATGTGATGTTTTTTGACATTTTCCACGGATGAAAAATGCTGTAATAATTTCATATCCTTCAGGTTAAAGTCTATCTAAAAAAAATAATCAGATGAAAGATTTTCAATAGAATTAAAGCAATCTAAAGTTGTTGTTTTCTTCTAAACTGAAGGTACTTCACAGCAGCAGCAAGTGATGCCTCATGTCAATTCAGAGTAGTGAATCCCAGAAGGTCATACTGCTCAGCTGAACACCTCCACCGCAGCCAAAGCAATGTGTGGAGTGGAGAGCAATGTTCCCTGCACACGTTCAGCATGTTAAAAAAAAAAAAACTCAATAAAAAAAAGAAAAAAAAAGGGGAAAAAAACCAGCTGAGGATGTCAGCTAGAAATAGAAAAAAGTCGAACACATCCAGAAAATGCAAAGCAGCCAATTATGTAGTCTGTGTAAGTTGGTGTTAGTCGAAAATACATCACAGGCGTGCCAGTTGCTGTCTGAACTGTTACAGCACATAAACTTTATTTAAATCTCATGTGCCGTGGTCAGCAGTGAGAAGGCTTTACCCGAAGAGTTCACCTCAAGTCCGCTATTGAAATCCTGATACTCTGCAAAGCCTCTACCCGCAATTTATCACTGTACACTGTTCGCTTCTCATTCAGCAAGAATGGAACAATGTAAAACTGAATCAAGCCCTCTGCTCCACAGATTTTCTATTACTGGCAGAAGAGCCAGGAGTTTGTACAGATCCATCCTCGGGCCTGGACTAATACTCAAAACACAGCCCAGAGCTGAGGGAGTCTATAGAGTGAACACATCGGAGCCACGCGTAATAATGTCTACACCGTCCCGTCTAGAAAGCAATTTGTTTGAAACCACAAATGAAGTCGGGAGAAAGACGGTCTGTTTACACAAAACACAAAAATATAAATGTCTTCAATGACATTTCGCATTATAATTCTGATCCTGCTGGACACACCAGGGATTACCTGCCCGTGTCCTGTCAAGATAAGTTCAGCGCTTCAAACTTAGTTCAGAGCGATGAAGAGGACTGAAGGCACAAATGAGATTGTCACAGGTTACAGGCGAACCCCCGAAGCTAAGATGCGCTTAAAAATTCATAGAGTATCGATCCTTACACCCGAGCAAAGTAAAATACCATGTACAAAGGCAATATTGATGTATACAGTACGTGAAGTATAATGTTTAAGATATAAGTTCAGGAGACCACATCGTGTTGGGTCCAAGAGGAGGTCAGCTCTGGTTTTAGCTATTACGCTGAGCCCTCGAATATTTGTGCAGAACGGCTTTTTCAATCGACGCAAGACAAAAAAAGGGTGAGGTGTTGGTGTTAGGTATCGGGGCTGTGTGAACATGCAAATAGAGTAAACACAGAGGAAAATCAAAATAGATCTAGGTAGCAAAAAGGAGAAGATTTTATAAATAGGCGCAGATTAGCTGTTTACAGAAACACAGAATTTTTTTCTCTTCTCTTAAAAAAACCCATCAAGCCCGGTCATTGCCTTCGCCCTGTATGACTGTAATTCCAGGCCGGTGCTCAGCTCTGTTTAGCAATAACAACTAATCATGCAAATGGCATCAAGAGTGGCAGTTTTGTCTCTTTCACAGGTGAAAGAGACAAAACTGCCCACACAAGACTGGATTCAACACGAGCACACACGAGTCTACGCTCTAAAATACATACCATGGACAAACATGACAACATTTCCATACAGTTGTCGTTAACCGCAATTCCATCATGCAGAGGCTGTCGGACTACATGAGTGGTATACAATCAGTGGGAAAAGTAATCCATAAAATAGCCATGCCACTTGTCCAACGTGTAATTTCCATTTCAAGATGTGATTGCATGCAGTTGCTGAGTGAAGTGAATTGAAATACTGTTTATGTTTCTTTTCTTGATTGATTTTCTTATCACCTGCTGGATGGAGACTGATTTGGAATGTTTTTGCTTGCATCTTGCCGCACGAGATGCCAAGTTATGGACTGTTTTCTATCTAGTATTTACAGCCGTTTCTCCCTTGTTTGTTTCGCAGGCTCAAAAGCTGGCATTGCAAGTTAATGACCCAGAAACTCCATGCCTAAAATCTCAACACTTTGACTTCGGTCCGAGAAATAAGCAACCGCGTAAGTGTGAATTAAAAACAAAAATAGTATATGCAAAATAGATACGAACATAGTGTAAATGCAAACCTTGAAATGCTAATATTTTGCAAGTCTCAAGAGTTCCCCTGACAGATACTCAGAAGAATAGTTTGATGTTTATGTAAATCATATCTTGCTGACAGATGTAATGCTGTCTTTGGAAGTGCAAACAAAGAAAAACGGGGAAGGGGAAAGTAAGCACTGAAGAGCTTGTCTATTGTTTCGACAGCTTGTGTCCCCAGCATCTGGCATCAAGCAGGAACAGCATGTCAAGATTAATGAAATGTTACTTTTATTGATCTGCAGCATGCTGTATATAAATATATACTCCTTTAGAAAAACTGCAGGCACTCGTATAGTACCCTGCAGCGTGTGCGAGCTCAGTTTCTAAAGTTTCTGAAGTTTTGGGGGCTTGCAAACTCAAAAGACAAGGTTTTTCCTCCATACTGTACCACAATTTAAAAACAAATGTTCACCACACGGTTTAGGGAACAGATAATCTTAATGTCTTCCTTGCTATATTCTGGGGCTTTAAATTCCAATCAATGAAGTGAAATTAAAGACCATGTGAATGACTTTCAGCGCGAGTCGACTGAGCGGACTTGTTAGTGGGAGCAGGGGCACGGTGACAAGAGCGTGGCAGAGACTGCTCCCTCACTCTCCTCTCCCCATTTAATTTTCCAATCCACTTCCTCCACATAGTTAGGAGAAGTGAGTTTTGTTCTGGTTTGATACACCATCTAATGAGAGCTACTAAGAGCCTGTTGAAATCATTCCCTAATAACACATTCTGAAGGCTGCGAATGAGGAATATTTTTCCTCTATCTCTCCATTCAGGCTTTAATATATTCTTTCACTCACCTCTGTTCCATTTCCCTTCCTCCACTTTCATTAACTGTATTTCAAGGAAGGGAAAAAAAAAAGAAAGAGATTTTGAATAATCATTACGCTTTGATTTGATATGATTTTAACAAGCAATGCATTTTGCTTTTACAGTACGTGGTCACTGGCCAGCTGATGTTCTCAAAAGAAACCTAGAGAGAAGTCTTTGAAACGGCACAGAGACCACGAAATAAGATACGAGCATTGATGTTAGCGTAGCTTCTTATCTCAATATGGCCATAGGCTTCGCCAGGTAACCTCGATATGATCAGAAATCGGTCACACATCTACCATGAAAATGTGCCGGGATCCTGTTTATCAGGCACACACTGTGGCACGTTCTACAAATAATTAATTATTCAACACTCTGCATAAACAGATGCCCTATTGAACTGAATGGCACATGACAGCATGGCTTGTCCGCCCTTAATCCATTCTACTTGCTTGACACACTTCAGCTGTAACAAGAACGAGTGACCTGACCTGTGCTGCTATATGCTGTCTGCTTAAAACCTCACTGTGGTTTTAAATGTTATCTGTTCCAAAGATAAAGCGCCCTCCCTTCCACTTCCTTGGGCTGTGGGTATTAGTTACAGCCGAAACACTGGTTGGTATTCCGCTTTGAGTCCTGGAATTGTGTCGGCACCTTGACGTTTGATTGGATCTGTGCAAATACATGTATATGCAAATTTGCTTGATATCAGTTCTTGCTCGGGGTGAAATGGGAAACAGTGGTTGCATTCTGACGAGACTGCTGCATGGACTTTCCCTCCCTTTCTCCTGAGAGCGCGGCGTTTGGTGATCTATAAATTCCCAGTAAATCTCAGAGCCTGGGTGCCTTCCCTGACATTTCCACGCTCCCACATAGCATATTTTTAAGAAGGTAAAATCCATAATCTGTGTCAATGGTATCACACGGTGTATTTGCAGGGGGCCCTGTACGCAATAAGCTGGCCAAGGATGCAGTGCAGAGGCTCAGAGGAGGTAAAAATGTTTGTTCTTACCTCTGTTGTCATACTCGTGCCTCAGGGCCTACACCAGAGTTACTCATGCCTCTGCAGAGACAATCCAATATTCTGCTCACCATTCTGCAAAGCTGGTCATGCAACAAATGTAATCGTATTTATAGAAATGACGCAATTATCGGCGAGCTGAATAGGAATACGTTATAAATTGTAACATATGGGTCAACGTGTGATATAAATACAGTCTGATGTGTATTTGTTATGTTTTACATATATATGGTTATAAATGTACAAAATACTAGGTCCTTTCTGTGTTGAACTTTTCTTTACTGCAGTGGTGTTTTTCCTTGGAGGTGCAACACCGAAATTTAATGGTGGACCACAGGCTAAAAGCAAACACCTTTTGGGCTGTGTTGTTAAGATGCGAAATGGAACCATATGGGAGTTAGAAAAAAAAAAAATCAGGTAATTCATTTTCTCAGTCTGATCTAAATTGTCTCTCCTGTGTTTTTGACTTAAGAACAGGTAAAAAAAAAAAATGTTTTGGATTATCTAAGTTTTTCTCCCCTCTTGCCCCTCAGGCCTTTAATTGAACTGTCTTCCCGCACAAAGTGTCACTTAATAATTAGCGGTCCTACATATTTAGGTCATGTTGATAATGTGCAGACATAAAAATATTACATATAGAGCTTGTAGAGAGGTGCAGAATAAGATTTTTCCTTATAAATGTTATTATGATTGTGAATTAATACATTTCAAATGTTGGTCGGGTCCAAAACGATTGTTCTGTTTATCTCTGTGAAAGAATTCTGACGGTTGGTTTCAGCTCCCGACAAGGTTTGTGAGTCAATAACACTGTTGGTCTCACGTGGCATCTGTATTTCTTCAGCATCAAGAGTCATGGTCGTTGCCAGTTTGTGGGGAAAAAAACGTTAAAAAATGCTCTACGGTATGCGCCCAGCATACTAAAATAAGCTAGTGTAGCAGTTTTAACATTAGATGGCATTAGCAATGTTAACGTTAGCTAGCTAGCATTAGCAACATGAACGTTTTCTAGCTAGCAGTAGCAACATTTACATTGGCTAGCCATCGTTAGCGATGTTAGCTAGCTATTAGTGCAACAAACTGGCAACCACTGGACGGGGCAGATGATTCGAACAACGGTGGTGCTGGGACATGAATTCGGTGGTTGAGGGGAGATGAACTGCCACATTTAGTGGCTGAGTGTTATCAATAAGACCTTTAAAGAGAATTGTTACCCCACAAAAATTAAAAATGGCATAAATAGTGATTCATATTCAAATTTTGTCAAACTTGTTTTCTTGTGGGCCGAATCAAACCTTTTTAGTGGACCAACTTTTGCCTGGGGGTCCCATTTTTGGCCGCCCTGCTCTACCTGTTTTTCTCTATCGTCTCCTTTTCAAAAAATAGAGCATCACTAAGGGATAACAACTCTAATCATGATATATAACATCAGTGTACAGGTGTAGTTTTCACCTGCTAAAATTACACTAATGATTTTGTTACCAGCATCTTTGCAGAAACCCTACACTGTATATACCAAACGATGATGCATCACATCACCCACTGCACAAGAAGGTAGAGTAGTTTAAATCATTTTATGAGCAATACAATCGGATATAAAGGGGAGCTCAGAAATACTTCCCCACCAGCGGCCCATTATTCTCTAATGACGGCTCAGAGTCTTCACATCCTAATCATTTGTGGTATTTGGATTCAGATGCGTTGCTACTTTGACATTCATTCTGGCGGAGAAGAACGGATAATTGTATATGATACCCACTAAAAAGCGTTTATAATGCTGTGTCTGCGCGTCTTTGCATTCTGACAGTAGTAATCATTAGTCTTTCAGGGATCTTTGCAATTAATCCATCTTGACATGATAATTTGCGTCAGTTCTATTTGAGGTGTTTTCGTGAACCTTTCTGCTCAGCAGGGTGGCACGGCGGTGAGCGTCTGCAGAAGAAACAAGAGGCAGATGCATTCAGTGTTCCAGCCTGTCAACACTGCGCAGGCTGTGAACAGCAGAGATCCGAACAGAGCGGGGCCTTCCAGGTTTTGTTCATTGTGTCACCAAATTACACTTGACAAGTGGAGGGAAAAATTGCCTGATTGATGAACAAAGTAATTCTCTACATGTAATTAATACACTACTAATGGCTATCCATTTGTCTTCCATACCGCGCTGCAAAACCCAGAGGAAGGTGGGGAAACGTATCGTGATGAAGGCTCCAAACTGACCGCCCCGCCATGTGAAAGATTGGGTTTCCTTCACGAGATTTTGTTACCTAATGGCTTGTCGGGAAGCCGTGGGGACAATGTAATGGACCATGTAATGGATAAAGGATCGTATTGATGGGCATGTGTTGACTTAACAATATTGATTTGGGGAATTTATATTGATAGATGCAAAAAACATATTCATGTGAAACAGTAATGCAGTTTTTGTGATTCATGCCATGAATGGCTCAGACATAAAACGATAACTTGTGACATTTTCATTAAAAAAAATGTGTGTTACCAGATCATAATATTAGATAATATATAATGAAAGCTTTTACATGTTTTGCTCCAAACACAAAGGTCTAACGAGGTGATGCCGATGACGCATCTCCATTCGTTTGAAAGAAGAACCGAACACGAGAAGTTGCTATAACGAGCAGCGATGGCCATTACGGTTGAACAGATGAAACAAAGAACACCACATACAGACTCTTGAACTTTATAAATGGGAAATCAAAGTAAAAAAAAAGATGCAAGAGAACTAAAAACATGGTTTGATTGAGAGGGTGTCTCCTGGGAGCTTAGTTCAGCAAAACCACGGCAACGAGCACAAAACACAGAGGAGCGCAACAGCAAAACACATTTCGGAGTCTTTAATTTAAACTTTAAAAGGAGTGGGATTACTCCATCAATTAGAGGAGAGACGGTCAGTTAGACAGATAAACAGATAGATAACAGAGCACCTAATCAAACAATGCGAGCACGGTATGACGGTAAAGAGAGGGGGAGAAAGAGAAGAAAGAGAGGAGGGAGATTGTGATGGATGACACAACATCCAGCATAGTATCATATCTCTGTGGATTAAATGCTCTGGGAAGCTGGCCCCGGAGTGTGCCTGTGCATATCATTAAGCCCCATGAAGAGGAGGAGGGCACGTTGGAGCTGCTGCCAGGCCAAGTGCGCGGATAGGCCACGTCTCACAGCTGGCGCTCGCTAGACTCCAAAGGCGAGCGTTTCCAAGAAGGATTGGGTTTTATAACTTGTATGTTTTTTTGTTTTTTTTTCTTCTTCTCACAGAGTATTTGAGATGATAAACATTTCATCTGGACAGAGGGAGAAAAATCAAAGCAGCCCTGCAGGACCCGGCGGTTGTTTGTGCGTGTCTGAATGTTTGAGAGATAGAGTGTGTGGGTTGTTTGTGAGAGTTCCGCGAGGTTTTTCGCGCATGTATGCACATCCGTGTATACCGTTCAGCTTGTGCGCGCTCCAAAGTGTATTTACCTGTGTGCGTCGGTGTGTGTGCACTGTGTGTGTCATTCTTCCGGAAGGCGGTTTTAAAAACACACTATGTCAGATATTGGATGGCGAGTGTATAATTTGACGGGTCTGTGCACAGAGGCCGGCTGTGGTATGAGTCATTGATTACACATCAGCTTAGTATGCTGCAGTGCAGACCCCTACATTGGAGGAGAGGCAACCTGAAGCCCCCAATCAATAGCTGAAGGCCTGTGAAGCTTCCGTCAGGTCCGGAGTGAAGGACTCCCTACCTCTCCTCTGGGCCCGGGCCTAACCTTTTCCAAAGAGAGGTGATGAAGAAGCTCATCATTTCTAATGAGGAATTAGTGATCGAGGCCAGAAGAAATGACTGTCAGCATCGCACCGAGGAGTCCAAAAGGTCTTAGAGAGCGAGCGGTGCCAAACAGTGTTCATTAGGGACCGGGAGATTTTCTTGATTTGCTTTGAGCGGCAGACAGCAGGGTTTAACGGCCGGGCTGGGAAGCCCGATGATTAATCTGTGTACCTGCCATTAAAATTTTTATGTTGTGAATTGAGAATGAGTATTGCTTAGAAGATAATCCAGTTGTCTCCTCTCACACAAAGCAATATCAAGAGTTATTAAAGATTTTTTTTTGTTTCAGAGAGACCTCGAGTATATTTTAATGAAGGAACTTTTAAGCCAGAAGACATCCACTTGTTCTAAAATCAGAGCTAATACGCCCTTTTCCGAGATGACGTGACACGTTTCATGTTTAAGAGATGAATCACTCCAATTGACAGAAACATATTCACAGCTAATTAAAAACGTAATTGCGTGCACTTTAGCCATTTAGAGGAAGATGAATGTGAAATCATTAGGCATCCTCAGAAAACCAGATGTTCATTAAATTATGTCTATACAAATGCCATTGTTCAATAGATTGCCAGAATATATGCTTACAGTAAAATCTTGGGTAATTCATCCCTTAAAACGCTTTAATTGATTTAAGCCTGTAAAAATACCCCATCGCTGCAGCACAACATTAAAAAGCCCGACCCGGCGTGACAGTTAACTGTTATTTTCTCCCTTTCTTTCTGTTGTTCTATAGCTCATCTATTATTAAGATCCATTTTTGAATCTAAAATGGATCGTGAATGAATAAGAAGTCTGATTAATCTTAAGAGAGTAATCCAGCCGAGGAATGTTGCTTTTCAATAAATTATATCTGTAACCTAGTAATGCTTATGAGTGTAATCTGCTTTTGACGCATGGTAATCACAGTGGAGATAAGGCGACATTCCCCTTCTCCTGGCCTCAGACAGAAAACCATCTCTGGAGAATGCAACAATCATGCCTCAGTCTTTCTCTCCTTCAATTAGCCCCCGCTGTGCAATTCATTGGGTTTGCTGTAACAGTCCCTTAACAATACTTACCCAGGCTAGTCATTACTCAGTTCTACAAGATAGCGACCGCCTTCTGCATATTTGGGAGACAGATAAGTACAGTGTGATAAAACTGATCCAAATCTGATGGCTCCTAATGGCGAATAAGAGACATAAACTGATCCAAATCCATCAAAACTATCTGGAAAAGCGATTTCATTTCTCGTTAAAGCCACCTACATATTATTTATTTCTCTTAGTTCTTGTCAAGTTAAGCTCAAATGTTGGCCACGAAACACAAAATCTTTGTTTGGACTGCCAAGAGGCAGTGACAGGCTGGAAACAAAAAATCCTCACTGTGTCTCGCTCGCATTTCTCTTTGCTTTTTGATTTCCTGGCTTTTTCGGGTGTAAAAAAAGTTGGACTAACTGTCCGAGTTTGCACAAACCGTGTATGTACTTTCTGTTTAAAGGCTCTGCTTCAGTGGAGGGATAACAGTCGTTTTACTGGCGGACTTTGGGTCTCCGACCTTTCTGATATTATCCCTCTATGTACATTTCCCTCTTTTATATACCTGATGAATCCCTCCTTTCTGTGTCTTAACAATTATTATGAGTCTCTGTCAGGCCCACCGGGAAGCCAACTCACTGTGGTTTATGTACCTAATAAAAGCTATGCTGAGTAATTTCAATTTATCTGAAGGCTTAACAACAGCCACTGCCTGTGCTTTTTACATTAGACAACTCTTCCACTGGCTGTGGATTGGACTAATGAAAAGTGTACTTTTGCCTTTTTCCTTGGAGGGAAGGAGCCGGGGAGAAAGAGTGAAAAGAGGGTAGGAAGACAGAGTTAGATGTTGAGCGTGACAGATGGGACTGCATTTCTAATTGCTGTTGAAACAGCATCCCGTTTATTAAGTTATTATTCCTGCATCTTAAACTGATATTATGACGAGTCTGAAATCTTCCATCTCATATCAGAACAGTGCTCATGTTCATCTTTAAAAAAATAAATAATATCTTCAATATCTAACAAATAATCCATCTGAAAACTGTTTGGATTCCTCGGTGATTTCTACAAACCTATGATTCATTTCTCACTGGTACTGCTGGCAACAGCCTAAATGTGTTGCCATCTGAAGGATCTGTGGAAGACAAGCTTAGACACCTCGTTCAAAGCAGCTGCATCTATCCATCAGTGGCTCCTCATGTGGAAACCAGATGGGGACCTTTTAGGAGCATTCACTAGGTGGCAGTCTAGTAACATAAAAACCTATTGGCTGACATTAGCCTGCATGCATACATCAAGACACTGAGATGAGCCGATAATATGGATTAACAAGATTTGGCTGTTTTACAGCTGTATCAGAATATATAATGTGACGTTCGGTTTGAAAAGAAAGCAACTCCAAAAATGTAGTTTTGTATATTCAGGATGCTGCTGATAATGGTAATAAGTTTTATTCTCTTTTCAATAGATCACCGTGTCTGTCGATGGAGTTGGAAGGGATGCTGTCTGGGCCGCGGTGGGTGGTGGTGGAGGTGGTGAGGTCTTTTTACTTTAAGGATCTGTAAATTGTCCAAGCTGTGTTCTTTCCTCTGATACCTACCCACCTGAAACTGCTGTTCCTACACTTCACTGAAGCAATTATAGAGAAGGACTTTGGCAGATCAATGAAATCCCCTTTAGATGAGAGAGCCGTACGAGCATTTTGATCAATCCTAGATCAATTCCACTGTTTTGCCCAAACCCTGGCCAAATAAAAGTGGGACTTCTGGTCGAGGAGTAGCACTCGCCAATAATGATAACAACGTCTCTGTCGATGGCTGCCTAGCTGTATCTGTTTTCTGGCTTGTGTCTGGCTACAGTATATTGTCTGCACTGCTAGGCTTAGCACACACCTGCTGGTCTCCCTCTCCCTCTCTCTCTCGCTGTACGTCTCCACATCGCCTCTCTTTCGAATGTGGAAAAGTGACAGGTGCTTGAATGCAATCTGAGTTGGCAACTCACATCAAAGCTCTCAGTAAATTCTAAAGAGGAGCTGGAAGTCGTCATTAAAGAGACTCTGCATGGCTAAATCTGACAAGACTAAGTACTGAGTGTAATTGAGATGGCAGAAGATTGAGTGATAGAATGGCTGTAATTTCTCCCGAAATCCACTGTCATTGTACAGTATGTTCATTGTCAGGAAATACTGTCAGTATAATTTTTATGGATTGCCGTGATGCATCCCATTGGTCTTGATTTATGGCTAGACGTTTCCATTTTAAGAGTAAAAGCTACACTCTTTAACTGTGTTTTTTCGAGGTGACTCTGAATGTCGCTCCACGTAGCTGTTTGAGAATTCAAACTACATTCTCAAAAATCTGTAAAACGGCATCAATAAACCACAAACAACTTGTTTATCATTTGAATAGCTTTGTAGAGAAAGGGGATAGAAAAAAATTAAAAAAAGTCCTCCTGCTGGTTATCTTTCTCTGGACAGAGGTCTGGTTGCTAAGAAATATTCATAACAGTGCCAGAATTTCATCAGGGCAAATATAGGACGAATCAATGTTTTTTCAATTAGCGAGGATCGGTCTGTCTTCTCTAATGCAGCCTCACTTTGCTACGAGCCGGATAAAATGGGTGTCTTTTTACATAAAAAAAAATGCCTTATGCAGCTTAAAAAATATCGACAACTACTGCAGGAGGTTTTATTGCCATCTGAACACAAAATTTACACATGAATCCTCATTTTACTACGCCCATTAGATGCAGTCCCCCCCCCTTTCTATCTTATATTTTAACCCTCTGGTCATGTGAAGCTCTGTACTCTCAACAGAGCTAACATAACAAGTGCGAGTGATGATTTCATACACTTGAAATATAAACTCTGCTCTGATCACCACACAGACACACGAGCTTAGCCTCCTCTCCGGTATACACGGGGAGCAGAGGCAATATTTGTAGAGTCAAGCATACTCATCCTGTACTTTGCACCAGAGCAAGTCAGGAGCTGTTAATACATTTCTGTGCTGCTCCAGCTCTGCTGAAGCTCTGCTTCATGATAATATATTTCCATCAGCTGAAAACAAGAAAAACACATCTGAGGCCTTTAATAATGTAGACAAGAGAGCCACTTTGCCCCACCCGCACAATGCATCGAAAATTAGTGTCAAATGCATGCATCTTCTGAAATAGCTTGGCCGCCAAAGCAGACTGAAAAATAAATATGTCAAATGTATTGGCGTTCTGTATGAATAATGGATATTTTAATACATCAGCGTGTTGTATTGTATTGCAAAAGAGCCATATGAAATATACATCATCTAATTAGAAGATGTCCTCGGACGTGGCGCAGCCTGTTTTTGATCAATATGTAATAAGATCTAGTATCAATTAGTGATGGTCGAGGGTCGAGGTTTAGCAGCAGAGAAACGGCAACTCTAAAGGTAAGTAAAATAGCAGCAAGATGGCCGCACCACCAGAGGTAAACAAATCACATGATAAAGATTTAAAAGTACCATTTGGAAAGCAGAATATTGAGATCTTTAGATTTACTGCATCATTATGCTGTGGCTCAGCTATAACCACTCTATTGATCAAAGGAATTATGTCTGCCTGCTTTTCTATTCACATGAAGACTTTTCCATCAGTAAGAAGATAACTGACGAAAAGGTGAGCCAACAGTGACAGAATGATTGCTGGCGTGGCAATAAATCCTGTAATTAAAATTATTGGGTTTGTTCACATGCATGCACAATGTTTTTTTTTTTATTTTAACCAAAAGTACAGACTGTCTTTCAAAAACAAAAACAGCAATTAGACTTCTTTTTGAAGGAGAGCACCGTGTCACCGGCTGACAAAATGATCGACTCGTCATGTGGAACTGGAACGACACTAAACGAACAGTGTTATTTTATGGCTTATATATACAACCCATAGACTGAAGTCAATACTCTGCCTTGTTACTCAAACCGGGAGATTAATCCTGAGTTATATGCACATCTATCAATCCACTCATAACTACAAGTCAGCCCGGCACAAGGATCTGAAACGGGGAGGGACAGTAAAGGAAGATTGTGATCTGACCTGTTCTGCTGCTGCTGCTGCTGGTGGTGGTGGTGGCAGGCAGCCTATCTGTAACGCAGGGGCAGCATGTGTGTGTGTCTGTGTGTGCCCGTGCGTATGTGTGTGTGTTGAGGGAAGTCACTGAAGCAAAGACAGAGCATGCACTTGAATGATTGAGGTTACCCGGGTGACCTCATAAACCAAAACCCGTGGCAGTCTCCCAAGGTGAACGCTGAATTATGCCGTCATTAAAGGACAGGCCCAGTTGCCAAGGTTAGTATGTAAAGTATAATCATCTTCCTCCCCCTTCTTCCAGTCACTCATTAGTCCCCCCCATGGGCCAACAGAGATTATACCTTGAACTTGCTTGACTATCGCTATCTGTCCGCTGGGAATGGTTCCGCTATGGGCCATTTATATCCCCTCCCACTGTCGCCCGGCTAGCTAGGTCCACAATTCTGCAGGTGTGCCGTCTCTATGCGCCTGTGAGAGTCTGTGTGTCTTCCAGCGAGCGCTCGGCACACAGATCATCGAGTTTGTCCCATAAAAAATGAGGGATGCTTTGACTTACCGCCGCATTATGTCCCAATTTATAAAAGAACCACTGGGAAGGAGCCCACTAGGCTTGCAACAATTTGTTAGAATTAGGACCATTTGTTTTGTTTCCCTCGGCACTAGGTGCTGATTCAAATCCTTTGCTTCCAAAAATGGTCTCATTTTCAGATTAAGAGCAGCGACGCCACCAAAACACCGCATAAATATGTGGAACTTCACCCTTCATTTGCTAAAGGGCTATCTATGGCAATCACAATACATATTGCAATCAAGCATGGACACTTGGGCCACTTCATCACATTAGTATGCACACGGGGCAGCCAAGTTTAATCAAACCCTGGAGAGCAACCAAAGGTTTAGTTTTTAAAGGAAATCATGTGCCGCTAAAATCAACCTGACCATCATTTTAATTTCCGCTTGTTTACCTGACGGAGACCTCTCAGAAGCGAGCGCCATTCAAAGTCATAGCAACAGCGAAAATGAACGCTCCGATTCAAATTGCTAAGTGAAGTTTGGTCTGGTGGTTCCTCTTTTTTATTAATATTAAAGGTACTACAATGAGATGAGCTGTGATCTTGTTTAATATTGTCACTGTAATGTGAACAGACTGTTTATGTTTGCCTAAAGTGACAGATAATGTTTATCCACTTTCCCATTTACTCTAGCCAATTGCCTGCTAATGTTGGTATCGGACGCTAAGAGAGGGTATTCATTTCAAAATTGGCAGCGGCACTAAGCACACTTCAAGCTACGAGTGCTTCTGGTCGGATGTACAGCTGCTAAAAAGTAACACATTCTGACTCAATTGATGTGTCTCCTTTGAGTTAGTCGCTCATTGCAGTTCCATTTAGTGAGTATCATTTTCGCTGCTTTGTGTGACGTTTTTCTTTTCTTTTTTTTTTACAACAATAGAGAGCTCGTGCATCAGGTAACCGTTACGTTTTCGGTTTGTAGCGCCAGAGTCTCTGACAGCACATTTCAATCCCCTTAAGAGAAGAAAGAAGTGCTTTGTTCCTGCAAAGTTGGGAAAGAGAGAGTATGATCAAGATAACTGAGTTTTTTTTTTTGCTGGACAATCACAGGGAACCAAAGGGAAGGGAGGGAAAGGTGGGCCACACACTCTAAGAATACTGAGCCTCATTATCATAAAATAGACTTTGTATTGTCAACTAGAGCTTTTTTAGTGTCTTTTTTGAAAATACAGTCTTGTGATGTACAATTCTTTCAAATGGATTAAAGCTAGCTGACATGTGCTGTAAGGCAAACACTAACCTTTTCATGGTTCTAACAGGCTTTGATGTACTGGTGTTTGAATGTATTGCCCAGTAATAGACAATATTACAGACAGCACTACACATCTGTTTCTTTATAATATATTTATCAACTCTCCTGCTTTTATATAACGACAGAAGCACAACATTTGTAGTCCCCCACTAAAGGACATCAGCAACATCACCCCCTCATTCAACGAGTCACCGGGATCTTCAAGAATTCTGCACTTGCACAATGTAGTGCGAAGTAGTATATCCGCTTTACAAACTGCAAATCCAGCATATGTCTAGACCGAGTTATCTCAGTGCTTTTTCATCCCTAATATTACAACTGGGAGATGGTTGTAAGTAGGATCCAAATGCAAAAACACACAGGGATGCAAATAGCATGAGGAACAAAAGCTGAATACTCAAAAAAAAAACCAAGAGGTGTAAAACCCAAAAACTCAAATAAAGTACAACAAAAAGTAAAGTACAAATCAGGAAAAACTCAAGCGGGAAACTAAAACCAGAAAACATACCACGAGGAGACACATGGAGACACTGGAAAACACAGGAACGGGCACAGGAGAATAACCAGGTGACTCACCCACACAGATGACCTGACGAAGACAGAATGAAGCGCACGCTTAGTTACAAACACAACTAACGAGGGGATGAGGTGCAGGTGGAGTGAGGCGGGACAGGTGAGCGAAAGGAATGGAAAAACACTGGAAGGAGGGAAAGGCCAAAGAGGAAGATGTAGCAGGCGTGGACCACAAGGGAACCAGAGGCAAAACACAACACTGGAAAAAGAAAAAAGACACCACAAGACCAGAAAACACCTATTAAACACGCACACACCGTGACACCTAACATAGTTTAAATACTTCACTTTTCACAGCTCGCTTTGTATATATTGCTTATAGTTTGTAGTTTATTTTTGTAGGTTTACATGCAGGTGGTTTTAACTAGTGAGGTTAGCCTGCCAGCTAGCCTAGCTGGCTTCCTACAAAGCTCTGCATATACTGTACACATAATAGTAGAACCATTCATCCTTCTGTCTGAGGTCAATCAGCAATGAGGTCGGCGCTTAACCGAACATTAGCCTGTGGCTATCTATCTATCTATCTATCTATCTATCTAAGGATCAAAAATATTAAAAACACTATATACAAAGATGAATGGTAAACTATTAACAATATATACAAAGCAAACTATGAAACTATAAAAGTGAAGTTTTTTAACTTACTAATGAAAATCAATATAGTTGTATACTGTAATTGGACATGTTAGTGACATTAGCTAGCCACAGACTACGCTCGTTTTCACACTCGGTGCTTTGAAGAGCTGCCAAAATGAAAGTGAAAGTGAGCAGTAAATCTCCGCCCTCATCGCTGGATGAGGGTTGAAATCACAAATCCAAGAGGAGGGTGACTGGTTCTACTATGATGTGTACGTGCAGAGCTTATTAGGAAGCTAGCTAGGCTAGCTGACAGGCTAATCTCACTCGTTAAAAACACCTACATGATCACAAAAATGCTTTAAACTCTATATACAAAAATAAACAGTAAACTATTAACAATATATACAAAGTGAACTGTGAAGAGTGAAGTTTTTTAACTAAGTTGGGGATGAAAAAGCCCAGAGATAATAGACGTATACTGAAGAGTTGGCACCGGAAGCAAATGGACGTGCAGTTTGTAAAGCGGATGTACGTATCATTACATTGTGCAAGCGGAGAATAAGTTCGCAGGACGAGCTGTATGAAGCCATTTTATGTTTTTTGCAAGTCCCCAGCTACTTTAGTCATTTAGGAGAATGCTGCAATGCTGTTTTGCTGCGAAGCTAAACATATGTCTTGTGGGCTACAAAACTTCACCCGACTTTCCATCGGCATGAGGGTAAGTAGATAATGATTGAGTTTTCATTTTTTGGTGGAGCTTTTCCATTATGCTTCATTCTGCCAAATTTATCTGTAATGATATTTTCTGTTGCCAGCTAGCAACCTACGAAGTGACCATGTGCCGACTGTGCCTGTGTGTCTGTGGGACAGCTCAGCCTCAGACTGATGTCAGACCTCGCCAGAAATTCAACTTCTTTCTGTTATTTCCCTTTGAATATATTTCCATATCTTCCTGTCTCCATGCCTTCATGAATTGAGGTCATACATTTTTTGATAAGCGGGAATTTTTCGTTCAGTATGATGTAAAGGTACATCTTATTTTATTCAGTTTGAAACATTGTAAACTTGCGTGGGTGTGTCTTCAACCTGTTTGCTTGTGGCTTTGCATTAACTTTATATTAATGTACCGTTAAATTCACTTTGCATTCTGCCTGAACATATCGTTAGAACTACACTAACAGTCTTCGATTTTGCCCAGGCTTAAGCCCCAAATGGGACCGAACTTATTTAAGGGGCTAAGACCAACTGGCTACATACCCTGCTGCGCTGGTACTTTACAAAGACTCAAATATATCCATACTGCTATTCCTGTGAGAGCTGCTCAATGCCACACACTGCATCAAATCCTGATTGACATAGTGCAACAGGTCGGCTGCTAATGATCTGCCACACCTACCCTATCCTTAGCAGAGGCTGGACAAGAACAAGGCGGCCCCTGTGCTGAGCGTACAGGCTCCACTGCACTAGACAACACTTTGAGCTCTTAACAGTGCATTAGCGCTGTAAGACTCTCACACAACAGGGTTCTCACTCACATCCTTTAACGCTAAACACAGCCCTGAAGAAAGGCCTCGATACATCCAGCAGGTAAATCTGATGAAACGACAGGGGAATCAACCACAAATCGTCTCCACGCAGGCTGCACTGAACAGGAATGCGCACAAACAGCTGTAGGAGGATCCCATTTTGATATGGCATCACATGGACAGATTACGCAACCTCTCTGTCACTGTCCCTGTCATCCTTACGTGTGGGAAGATTGAGTGCATTGTGCTGATGCGTTACAGCTAAATGTTCTTAGGCAAGAGGGATGGTTTCTGTTTGAGGCAGCACTCCGATCTGCTCTTTTAGATATGCAGCTCAGGTTTACCGAAAGGTTCACAAATCACTCGCTCTCTTTGTTGAGGTCAAAGAAAGTAGCTACACCGTCTTAATTGCCAGTGATTTGAGAAATGCGCCAAGTGTGCTCGGAGGGCCCTTTCGAAAGGACCTCAATATGCAAAATGCAATCCCTCCTGAGGGACCGAGAGAAACTGATCAGCCGACAATTTCTTAACATCCAGCATGAAGTGACTCCAAACTCCTTTCTGCCAATAGAGTATTACTGATGCACACAATTTGTTGGAATTGAGAAGCTACACAAGCTGCACTGTGCATTATTTAGATTTATTTAGTAAGTCAGTTCAGTCCTGCAGACCCCTCCTCTGCACAGGCACTCTGAACAGGTAAAGATCACTTGTGTGACTGGATCTGGACACGGGTGGTGGGTGAATGCTGAGTCGATGTATTTGTCTGGCTTTTTATTTGGAGTTTCTATCCCTCTTTCACTATATCGGTTAATAAACACAAAATTAGAGGATGCAGATAAAATGCGCAGAACAGGGCTGCTTCCTTCAGATGATTTTGGGGAGTCAGTCAGCTGAAGAGGAGCGCCTTCATACAGCCGACAGGCAGTTCTAGATGACAGATGTTGGTAGATGAAAGTGTCTATATGTGTCTTTTGTTCATTGCTGCTGATTGAAGTATACAGAAAGTACAGCAGGCAAGCATAACATATATTGTAGTACATGGAGGTCAGCTAAAGTAAAACAACAGCAGAAGAGTAGCATGCACAGTAAGGATGATGTTTTCTTCGCAGGCAGGGGTCATAAAATGCGACCCTTGATCCACATGGTAGTTTATCTACAGTGAGGAATAACGCTTGACCCATAGACAGTTTTCTTTGCCATCACAAGCTCGTGAATTATACTTAACACATGCAAAACAATAATGACCTTTCAC
This sequence comes from Pagrus pagrus, assembly GCF_965226575.1. Lineage (NCBI taxonomy): Eukaryota > Metazoa > Chordata > Actinopteri > Spariformes > Sparidae > Pagrus > Pagrus pagrus. Next base: position 25,581,884 of record NC_140189.1, read on the forward strand.
CATTTCAGTCAGTTCTCTAGAGGTATATTTAAAGAAATGGGCAATTACATTTCTGCTAAAGCTCTAGTCAGGTCAGACAAACAAAATCATTTAATACTTTAATAACTGTCCAGTTACTGGCAAGTACATCACTAGCGATTCACTGGAGAACTATTTTAGGAATAGAGACATGCATTTCACTTTATACATAAAATGAATGCACTGATTTTGATTGTAAGAGCTGTATCGTAGGGAACTGGACGTGTTTCAGTTTCATTTTGTACATTGGGGAGGCAAAACAACCTCTCCATAAACTAATGGCACACCACAGGAGGGTCTACTCCTCAGGTCAAGACTCTGCTGTCCACTTACATCTGAAGGAGAATAATTATTCCTTTGACGGCAACAATGTTAACATCTTCGTCAGAGAAGACAGACGGTTTGAAAGAGGAGTAAAATAATCCATCTACAGTATGTCAAACTGGAATGACCATCTTTAAACAGAGCAGGTGGCCTACAACATTACTTATCACCCACCTACAAGTGGCCCTGATGACTCTGAAACTCAGAGCTCACACGTGTCCTTAACGACTCTGTAAGGACACACCCACACAGAGTTTAATAGCCTGAAACAAGAAACTGAAACAAGACCAGTTGCCTACGATACAGCACTTAGAGTCACCTACAATGCAGTACTGCGTTCTCTCCCCACACAGCTTAACAACCATTCACACCTGGGCTCACCTAGCCCTAGCAACCCACATGCAGGCCGGCTAAGTCAACGACCCACAACTCAGAGCTCACACGTGTCATTAACGACTCTGCAAGGACACTCCCACACAGAGTTTAAAAGCCTGCAAACTCCCCTCTGGTTAGTTAGGAGTGAAGAAGCCTCTTGGATGAGAGGTGAAACGCCTTCACGAAACTGAAACACGTCCAGTTGCCTACGATACAGCACTTACCATGACCTGGATGACTGAGATAAGCTCCGAACACCAAAAACTTTTTATTTTGTTTTACATTTGTTTAAATTTGTTTGGCTTTTTTTTTATTTCGGCATCCCAAACAACAAAATGACATTTCCTAAGAATTGAGGAAGCGCCGCTCACACCCCCAGGGTGCAACAATACATGGTCAGCCATGGTTCAGTACAGCCGGGTGTGGATTTTCTTGAGGAGATGCCCTGCTAGCTGGGCCAAACCCAGCAGCCTGCTCTTTCCTGCTCAGCAGCTTAACCATAAGAGCAACGGGAATAGGTTTACTGTGAAAGGTCACTGCACCATGGGCCAACGGAGAGAAATCTCAGAAGGGCAGTTAACCCACTGTTCATGTCTGTACACAATAAACAGAGGAAGATGTGCTACATCCTTATTGTGGCTGCAGCCTTGAACGTTTCTAAGTGTTTCAGTCAGTGCACATATACAAGTGCCACAGCTTAGCTTGTGAAATGCTCGCCTGATGAGGTCTGGCCATGAAGATACTAAATCCAAACTGTGTCGTGCTGAAAAGTGGATAAAGAGCAACATCACTACTGTACATTTTTTAAGGGCAGTATGATAATGTCTTTCAAAGCCTTGTTAGAAGGTGAATGCATGATTATAGACTAACCATTACTATTTACCATCAGGACTCCAATGAGCTCCCAAATGTTAAAGAAGAAAAGGTGAAGATCAAACTTTGCTGCTCAACACATTTATGTGAGATCAACAGAGAGAATAAGAGCAAATGGTAATATTCATCCATGCATCCATGAGCAGTCTGCATTATCTTATATTCTAACAACTCTAAAGCATGTATTTGCAGTATGTTGAATGTTCCCACATGAATCCCCTGACAAGCGTGGATGTGGTTTTTATATTCATGTGTGGACTTCTGAGACGTTCCTCATGTGGCTGACGTGCGGTTTTGCTATTCAGTCCGTTTAAACAGAATTCCAGTTCTGTGAAAGGCTTTTTTTCCCCCCAGACACAATACATGCATTAGTTAATACACTGTACTGTGAGGCTGACAGATAAAGATAAGAAGGCTGTCAGACAGTAATTCATCCAAACATCTAATGACAAGATTTATTGCACGCATATGTTTTTAGACAATATGGATTAATGATAGTTTTAATTGTTATTCATTTACTCAAGACGGGAGGTGTTTGTTGTTTAAGTACAGTGCAATATTGGCAAGATATATTTTCACATTTTTATTCGTGCATCATGATACATTTGTCAACCGATCTGTCACTTCTCTCTCTCTGTGCTGCTGCGTCCCGGAGTTCAAGTATTGACCACAAAAGGAATTAGAATTCAACATTTTTGCGTTGACTGTTGGCTGACTGATGGCATTATTTTATTAATGATTTAGCACTGAACTTTGCATTGTGCTGACACCAGAGATGGGGTAGCTAAGCTGTGAATTAAGCCCCAAATCCCTTCGATTCCCCCTGGCTGGCAGTCCGCTCATCACCATTACTTATTCACCAGAAATAAAAAAAGGGACTTCCAGTGTGGTAGCATCCCTCTACGTACACTATATCCTCCAAGTCCTACCTACCTGTTATAATCCTGCATAATGGAAAAGTGGAATGTCACCTTGTGTGAGAGGCAGCTGATATCTCTCAGCGAGCAGGAAAAAAAAGTCATTTAGCACAAGTGCAGATCACATTTAATTAGACGAGAGGATTTAAATTGCCATGCATCAAACACTGTGGATGACCAAAACGGAAAGAACTTGGGCCACGGGCCAGATTCCATGAGCTCTTCCATAACCCATCAAAATCCCTTGAGCTACGGGGGTCAATAAGTCAGAACACAGCCGCCTTAATTAACGATGACCATAGCTGGGAGGCGCCCAGAATTTCAATGCCGGCCACCTGCATTCCGCTGAAATATGGAGGAAATTTACAAAATGAGCAACTTTCGTAACCAAATTGCCGTTATTGTTTTATTCAGCGCGAGGTTTAATTCCGCGAGTCCGTGCAGGAGTGTGCCATTAAAAATCCTCCTGCACGGCAAGATCATCAAAAGGATTATACGGCAGCAACTCATTACATGCGCACGATATCTCCATAAGGTATCTGAGATAAAAATGATTCTGATGTTTCTAGTTCGCTAATGACTCCAGCCGAGGGGTGCCGAGGTAATTTTTTCCGATACGTGTTAACCTGTCAGAGTGGACGAATCTTTTCACCACTTAGCTGCCACCTATTGTTGAGGAGTGATTTCACTTTCATTACGCTTCGCAGGGACATCAATAATAGCCACACAGCTGTCAGAGTCCATTAAGACACATCTACATAAGGATGGGAGCAAATATTCATAGGCGTATCAGTTTTCTGGGAGCCGCTCGGTGAGATGGATTGGAATGACACAAAGATGAACTCGCTTTTGAATCCATTGTGAGACAGGAACTGCCACATTGGCTCAAGGTAAAATATCACCCACACATGTACACACATATTGAACGGCTCACACACACGCACACACACGCGCACGACACCACGCGCATTGAAACTTATTTATATATTTCTCAGGCATGCGGCAGCTTTGCCTCTACTGAGGTGTTATTGTCTGAGAGTCCTTATCTTTCAAACGTGCCGCTGCAGAGGAACTTTAGAGGATAGACGTACGGAGTCAGTGATTCTCTGGATATTTGTTGCCTCTGCCAAAGAGGTTATGTTTTCAACCGTGTCTGTTTGTCAGCAGGATTACACGAAAACTACTGAATGGATTTCCACAACACTTAGATGGAGGATGGGTCTCAGCCCAGAACAGACCCTGTTAACTTTTGGCACTGATCTGGCTAAAGGGACAGATCCAGGTTTTTTTTTTCTAACATTGCAAGATAGGGCGTATTTTCAACACTTGTTCATCAAACTAAATTCAAATCAGCTTAATATATCACTATAATATATAGCTCAATATATGTTTTCATCATAGCATGTCACAATGCGCTCTTTTCAAAAATTGCAACTCTTAATGTTATTTCCTTAGCCCAGCCCTTTAATTTCAAGCTGTTAATTTTGATTTCATGACAGCGTTGCTGTCACTTGGCCGTGCCTCACACTTGCCAACTGTCACGATTTTCCCGGGAGACTGTTTTTCATCACCCCCTGCCGCTTTCTTTGTGGGGTCACAATTCTTCCATATTCCTCCCGATTTATAGAAGTTTTGACACCTTTTTTTCCCCCTTTTTGTCATCACGACCTCATCCTGGCACCGTAAAGCGTGTATAATCCCTACAACTCTAAAAGTCTTTTGTTTTCACCCGGACAACAACACAGCTACACCAAATGGTGTTTCCTGGCATGATCATGACGCCGAGAAGTGACTTCCAGATGTCCTAGAAAAAAGACCTCCAGTTTCCTGGGGAAGGAAGCGGGCATGCATTTTGTAAACTGCGCTGGGGTCGTTCAGATAGGAAGGGCAAATTATTCTTTATTCTTTCCAGAAAATTCAAAGTAAAATGAATATGTTAAAAATTTGCTGTTGAGGTGTACATGTTTTCTGGGGGAGGATCCCCCACTTTGATTTTGAGGTGTCCAGGATGAGAAGTATGTCCTTCCTACTCACCGCACATCCAGTCACATGCCATCAGGCTCTTAGCAGGCTCATCAACTGCCACTAAGCTGACCCGTTCACTTACCTAATCTTTTGCCCAGGTAAGTCCATGAAATGATGAATTTTTCTTTTCCCATGGGGAACCTAGGAATCACGTGACATCACAGAGGCCATTCTGAATTAACCAGCAAGTTACTTACTTAGTATGTTTGTGCACCATATATTTGCAGCAGCATCTAGTTATTTACAGCTTATTATCCACAACAAATAGTTTTCATAGCTTTAGCTAACATGTGGTAACTGGCTACATTGTATTTGTGGAAACTGACATCATTCTAAGAGTGACTGTCACTGGGGGAAAAAAACAAAACAATTTGTAGCCTATTTAATTGAAAAAATTTAATCTTAAGGCTACCATACAAAGTAACTCTCATGCAATGGCACCTCCAGCACAAGGCAATGCTTTTTCATTAGCAGCATAATGTTTTGTACAGTTGCCTCATTGTTCTTGATTCACGTCTGTAACATACGGTGCAAAACGGCCAAACTGAGCATGCACTGACATTATTGCCTTGATAGCTCCATAGCCCCCAGCAGTCTCCGCATAACGAGAACAACGTGCCTGATGGTCCCATGATTGCTGCGTATTGCTGTGCATACACACACGCCCTCATTTGCACTTTAAGCCGTACTTGTAGGTTAACATACATTTTATTCCATTAATATTCAAAGGCCTTTATTGTCTGGGATCAGCAAAAAAAAAAAAAAAAAAAAAAAAAAGACAAGAGAGGGGGAACAAATTAATGTCTTGCTCCAGTATTACACCGGATCAAATCCCAGATGGAGCACTATCCTTACAATGAGCAAATATCCCAGCCCACATCCAGGTGTCCCTGGAAGCACCGGTATTGACCATCACAACAGTGCCGGAGCGAGAACAAGCTTCCCTGTGGGGCCCAGATGAGTAAGGAGCTGTCAAGTTTGGCTCCCCTAAGCGTTAATAGACCCCCTGCCTGCACCTATCTCCAGGTCCGCATCAAGCCTCCAGCTGAGTTCTCCAAAGCTCTAACTTCAGAACCATGTTTCTGTATTCACCTCCTTCTCCTCTATCTCAGATGAAAAGAGACACTTGTGTTATTAGAGTGGCAAAAAAAAAAAAGATTGACCATCAAATTACAGATTTTAAAATATAGAAATATTAATGACAATATTAATAACAATATGGGATCTAGACTATGTATATGGTTACCATGATAATGCATGTACCACCAATGATTTGGCTCATACTGTATATGTTGTGATGTCAGATTTTCTGGCTCTCAGCTGATTAATTAACTAAGTAATATGCTGGTCTGATAAAGTTGAATCCTAACCATTGGTGGGATTTTGTCCTTCAGCATTGTATAATAAAGAACTAATGATGAAACAGATTTGTTTTGAAGCGATTGAGTGAATCGTTTGAAGTGCCTGCGATCGGCCGCAAGCACAAACTTGAAAACTTTAATGTTGCCCTCTTCAAAATAAACACATTGTCTGTCTTTAAATACAACGAGACAAGGGCAGACAGTTCTCAATGTGTTTGTTAAATTACATTATAAATTGAAGTGCTGGATTTAATTTCAGGGGATGCAGAATAAAAGTATTGAACAAGCAAGCGTTGTGAAAAAAGTGAATAATGAAACATTTTGGCATTTGAGGCCTTCTCTTTTATGTTCATTTTGTTACAATGTCTTCATATATTATTTTTAATTGGCAGTGTGGGGGAATCTGCCATTCACGTGCTGCATTGAAATTGTCTTTCTATGCACGAGTGATCGACACGCGATGCGTATAATCCAGCGTTACTGGTTTTAGTCTTATATCACAGTTGACTGTTCACTCTCATTCGGAGCCAGAGCTGTATTAAGTCAGTGCTTGTGCAAACTCAACATTTCCCACTGCCACTGCTCCACATTTAAAGCATGTGACTGGTGAAATACATTGTGACTTCATCAGTGGCAGTAGACAGGTTTTAAATATCGCAGGGAGTAATGGAAAAAGATGAGCTGTTATAAAGAGCAACCAAAAGCTACACTCAACTCCCTAGCAAGGTAACCAACTCCTGTTAGCGGCTCGACCCTGGTGTTGAGTGGATCGACAGACTTCTTTGTTAAAACAATGTGAGTTTGTTTGTTTGGATTGTAAACAGATATGGCAGTTGCTCTCTTTTGTATTTCTGGCAATGTAGCTGCTCAACGACTGTTTGCTGTAGTATAAACCCACTTGCAATCATCACCAGTAACCATGGTTACTGACTTATACTTTCAAGGTGCTATTTGTTAGAAATGTTGATTTTTTAGTCTCATTCCAAACTCTGGGTTTTGCCAACTTGTCAAATACTGACGCTTTGGGATTGCAGGACGGGGAAATCAACTTTGTCTTACAAATGACACCTTAAAGGATTGCAAATTTAAGCGGCTTGTGCGGTGGCTCAGAAAAGTTTGTAGCTTGCTCCTTTGTGAAATCGAGTCAACTTGTAGTTAACAGTGGTTGCAATGGATTCCAGTGGTACTCAAAATGTCTATCATATGTCTGTCATGTCTTAATGGAAGCGCTGTTGTGTGTTTACAAGGGTTGAGCGAGTACCGCAGCAGATAATTTACTTTTCATAAGTATGTGTACGAGTAAATGTATCAGTGGTGAAGGAAAATCTTCATTGGGTAGGTGACCGAAGTTTATTCGTTCAGGTTTATAAAGAACGTATTCTCTTACTCTTGCATGCGAAGACACTGATCTAAATCTCGATTCATACGCTGTCTTTTCTGATAAATAAAACAACACAGCAACTTATGATCAGCCCATATCAAATTCAGGTGCAAGTTAACAGCGTCCAGTTAGTATTGCACATATCCAGGTTAAGCACCACTCACATCCAGTTTATGCACAGCCCATGCCGAGTACAGATGTGGATAGACATACAGATGATGGTGCGCTTGCTATTCTTAGTGGAAAGCAATGCTAACGTAATTTGTGTGCAACAAATGGAAAATAATTGGTTAAGCATCGGCAGGAAGAGTGTACTTTGGCACGTGTTTATAAAAATATGACTGAAGCGAAATAAGCATACGGATGGACAGTGGAGAAGTGGATTCAACTGCAGGTTTGAAAGGGATCTATGTAGATTTTGACAATGTCTTTTCTCTGCAGTGAAACCAGGTCAGCAGTCCATTGTGACCACCTGTTCGCAGCATGTGTCATAAATCATTGTTGAGGCCCTCAGAAATGTCAATTTTGTCTTGCTCTGCTGTGCCCTGAGGGCGCTGCAGTGATGATGCCTTATTTGTTGCCAAATATGGCATGTATGGGTTTTTTGGGTCACCTATGAATATGTTGTTGCCATGTATTGTATTGAATAATTGTATTATTTAAATGCTACTTATTCTTCTCCTCACAAACATTCAGTTATTCAACTTTATTGGTTTTAGAAAGTTTGGCAAAGCCTGTGAAAGAGTTTCCATATTTTATGGAGCTACTGTGAGTTACCTTGCTGAATAAAGGAATGTATTGTACAATAGGGTTGATGTCCAGGTGAAGTGGTTTTAGTAATTACGTTAGTCCTGAGACCCTGGGTTTCTTATCCAGGGACTTATATTTCTTATCCTCAAATATCCTTCATTATTTAATTCTTGGCCTTAACTTTAGCCAAAGTCCTTTCATGCCATACCTTCATTAAAGCTGTCTTAGTTTCCCTTTCCCTCACCTAAATCCAGATATTAATTTGAACAAGGGATTGTAGCTCTAATTGGATGAACAGTGATTGTGGAGGCTTCAAAACTGTGAAAATCTAACAATTCCACTGCATATATTTCAGCGCACTCATTTGACACCCACATTCACCAGAGCCCATCAAAATGCCTGTTGAAGTTGATCAAGAAGTGACAAGTTAAACCAAAAGTTTGTATTGAACATGGGTAAAAGCTGCGTTGATCACAGATGGGCATGAAGGGTAATGAGGCTTCAGTTTTTCAGGTTCTTATCAGGTAGTCATCTCACTGGAAGTCCTCTTTCTGGCTACCTGTCAGTGTAACATCAGTATTATATAATACTGAGAATCTTTGACTTGAAATGTTTCTATTCTTAAATTATATGTAACTCTACTGTGGCATGCAGCAAGTCTCTTGTTGGCTAATGTAGCCGCCCATTGTTTTATATTAAACGACAAAAGATTAACTGAAAGCTGTGATTTCCATTTGGGTTGTTGAGTCCCAGTGAAATAAGCAGTAATAAGTAGTAACAGCTCTTTCACAGTACTGAGTCATTTTACTCTGGATTCAGCAAAATATATATATATATATTTTTAAATGCAGCTTTAAGATGGTGGTAGGTGGTAGTTACCAAGCAACATAAATGAAAATGACCCCCAAATGACCACAATAATGACCTACAAATTCAAAATGAGTAACTTCATTCTTGATTATTACGTTGTATTTGTCAGTAAATGACAATTCATGGTGGCTAACTATACAAAGAATTGACATTCAAAAAATAGCTCCAAAGTTGGACTGAAATTACAAAAAGCTGTGAAAATGTAAATAGCGCATAATAGTACATAAATAACATGCAATTCATTTTACTGACCTGTAGAAGTTAGGTAGAAACTAGTTGGACATTAAGCTGAAACAGCTCACTTCAAATTAGTAGCCTGCTGAGGGGAAGTTAGACAGAAACTAGTTGGATATTAAAATGACATGATCAGACAAAGGGAAGCAGAAACCAGTTGGAAATGTTCCGGAAATGTATTAAAGAGATTACCCGCTATTTATTAACTGCTTATTGGAAAGTGGAAGAATATATTATTAATTAATGTTTGGGTCATGTTTAATACATTTTGGGGTAATTATAGTGGTAATTGGAGGGTAATTTGTTACTAGATAATTACCACCTACTTACCGTGGAATTTGCAGACTTGTAAAATAAAGTGTCATGAAAGTAGATTTTCGAGTCTCATTCCCAACTTGTCAAATACTGATGCTTTGGGACTCTGCAGGTCAGTTCGGCCGCCTTCCCAAAACGCCAGCATATGACGAGTTTGGAAAACTAAGTGGACCATCAAAGTTGCAACATATGATTTCAAGTCACATTTAGATATCATGTCGTAAAGCACAAAATATATCAACCCAGGCCCTTTATTTTCTTCGAACGTTTGACTAATGAATACACACATGCACACAGATACTTCCAGAACTGATGGCCACTTTTCAGCTAAATGATGAGTCACTCAGTAATTAACAAGGAAATGCTTAATGGGGCCAAATGATAACCCTCGCTGTCAGGAGTCTTTGTGACTGAGAGGTATGTCACCACAATGTTATATTAGCAGATAGATAGATAGATAGTGCTCACTGCTCCAACTCCACCGATGCAATGGAGTTGGCGCACCCATGCACAGGGAAGAAATTCAAAATCCAGTCTTTTATAAACTGCAGCAGCACTCACATTATCTATATACTGAAACGTCCCTGCGGTCTGGTGTGTGTCGAACAAAACTAAACACGCTTTAAAACTTCGAATTGCAGAACACAGGACTACTATCTTGCACTAAGAATCTTGAGTATGCAATGGGATGTTATTATGTGAATGCAAATCGTGGACGGGCCTCTACCCTGTATTTCTGCAGTTTTGAAAAGATTACTTCAACCCCTCGGGGAGGGCACAATGTAAACAGAATGTTATGCAGAGAAAGCTGCTGGATTTATACACTGAACACAAGTGAACCATACTGATCAAATGAGGAAATTCATTTATTTTTCTATGAATGTTCAGATGAATCCATCACGCTTTATGTGGCTGGTCAATGATGTAACCGCAAAGGTTAGTAGTTAATAGTTTCTTTGAAATGTTAACGATATACAGTATATTCATATGTGCTGGGATAACATGGCATTGACTAAACCTTTACACACATGAATACATGTTTTAGTTGGAAATATCATTCGCTGCATCTTTTACAAACTGTACTCCAGATTGTCGTGTTTGTAGAGCTGTACTCTTTTTACGACTGAATGTACATATTTCTTTACCACTTTGTTATGGAATTTTTCTTTGAGCCAAGGTTTAGTACCCTAAGCCAAGGTCCCACGATGGCTTACTTGATGTCTCTGAGTTCATTATCTCCTAGAATCCTGTTGTAAGTGGTGAATACCGTCATAACCCTGCCTCACTGAGATGGACAAGCACAAAAACACAAGTGACAATAGGAAATGTAAAGGGTAAAAAGTTTCCATGGCAACAAAGAGAAAGGCTTTGATACCTCTGGGCATAGAATGATGAAGACAGAGACGCTGCATGGATCTGCGTCTGAGTCCATCGCCTTGTGAATAGGGCTTCCATTAAAATACTTGCCATCTACGACGAAACCTTCAAACCTGTTGACTTCGCTTTAGTCTTGCATTTATTCATCCCTTCAATTATGCCTTCGTGCATGCTCAAGAATGGAAAGACTCCAGTATGTGCTGCAAACACAATGTCCAGCTGAGGCCTTCACCACTGTCGCTTTATCTGTAGTGTCTGAAATCCATTTCTGAGTCCATGGAGCCTGTTTTATTTCAAATAATCATGAATAATTCAGATACTTGTATAAGAGGGGATGTTGATGTGCGGTTCTTCACCTTCACCTCCACCATACTTTAAGCTACACACTCATTGATACTGTATGCTCTCTTTTTCGTGAATAAAAATTGTGTTACCAAACAGTAATTGATTTAAACACTGATGTCCTCTCTAACACATGTTATCTGAGGTCATTTCAATTGGCACTCTTTGTCTTTCTTGGGGAAAAAAACAGGGTATGCCATGCTGAAATGTAAGAGTGTCTGCTTCGTTTTATAGCCAGCCTGTCAGAGTACATTATTACAAGCCTTATTGGTTCCCTGATTTTCATTTAATCTGCCTCGGAGATGCATTATTGCTCACCCTTTATGATCTCATATTGTTTTATTGAACATGCATTGTGCTTCTCTGGTAGTGCTTGCTTTTATGGCAATGCAGTAAATCCCACTCTTTTTAGATGAAATCTTGAACTACTTTAAAAAGTTGGTGCTGAGCAGCACAGAGGGCATGGGCTAAATTTGGAAGATGCGCTGTGGTTTAATGTCGGCTTCACAGAATGAAGGAGCTAGCTCTGGTGGAGTGGGATTTATTTAACTGATAAACCAGTTGAGCTTCACAACAGGATCCAGGTGCTTTCCAAAAGCTGTCACCATGGCTGCTCAATAATGACTCTGATAAAACTTCAGCTCTCATCGTCACCCTTCTCTGGCTCGACACATCCTATAGCACGCACATATAAAATATAACGGTGGCTGTAACGTGCCTTTGCCTCATTTAAAGGGCTGATGAGGGCTGATGACATTTAATCCGATGTCCTAAATGAACACATTCAAAATTCTGATGATGCCGGTTTTATAAAGGACAGCAGTTAATACGTGAGAGGGCATTCTTAGCAATGATTATAGGTTTGTATCGGTGGCACACCGTGCCTTCAGTGTCCTTAAATACCCATAATTATGAGTTTGATACTGTTCACCAAACTGAGAGGACACCACGATCAGAACAGAAAGGTCCACACCTCCCTGGCATAGAATAGTTGACTTTATATGTATAATCTGCAGAGAAATATGTATTTGACTCACATTAAGAGTGTTTCCAACAAACCCAGGCTGTTTTGGACCATTATTATTCTGGACTTACTTTACACCACAAACAGAAATACCAGTGTATAAATTACCATTGATTTGAGAACCACACAAAGCGAAATTACTGACATTTAATTTGTAGCTAGCCTGTAATTTTTATTTTGTTGTATTCTGGCGTCCTCTCACACAGTGGTTGCATGTAATTGTCCCTGTAAGTGTCAGCCGTGAACTCTGCATTTACAATTTATGTTATTATGTGCGGACCTACAAACTAACAATTGCCTGTTAGCTGCAGATATCATATTTAACAAGATAGCAGTTTAATCACGGGCTAATTAATTTCCCAACTTTGCTCTGGCTCACACAACACCCATGACAATTTTTCACTAGATGCTGCTCTCTTATTGTCCATTTTATCTTAAAAATGTTTTTGTTATTGTACCGGGCTGCATGTACTATCTTCATTTATTCCTTCCTTCTTTCCTTCCTTCCCACTGTAACCTCTTATTCTTTACCTTTTCCTTGCCTATAACTTTCCTGTAACCTAAAATATTATTGCTCATGATATAAAGAGGAAGCTGTAATGTGTATTAAACTACTGGTGCAGAAATTGTTATTATTATTGAAAAAGTTGAAAGAAAGTGGCTCTTTTAACAATTTGCAAATGGATCAAAAGTGAACCCAGCTATTGTACCCAACGCTACATATTCAGCAAAGAAAGCCCTTCCCTGGAAATACAAGCACTATGGCTATAAATATATAACGACTGACTGTTCTTCAATAAGTAGCTGTGCGACTTCAATACAGTGGTTCCAAATATGTTTCGAGCGAAAGCTTTTCTTTGAAGGAGCACACATATATAATATAAAAAAAGGGGGAAGCACAAAGAAATATTACTTACAAGCTCCCTGGTTTCCACAAGAAGTGGCATGGCAAACATTAAAGCATGGCTAGTTGTGCTTTATGGGAATTACGGGCTCAGTTGGAGCGCATCTTTGACCACTTCACTCGGCTGAGACTTCACATTATATAACACTATATTAACCCCAAATTATTAGTCAGCAAGATTTTGGAAGCATCGATATCTCCTTTATGAGTGGCTGACTCAGGATGTTTGAGGGGCAGGGCCGGAAAAAAGGAAAATGGCACCACGTGTATGCGTCCGGGGGGGCAGTTCACCACATTTTGCCCACTGGAAGGGCATTCTTTCAAACATGGGGGCACCAGAGGGAGGGACCGGTGGTGAAAAGTATCTCCTTATTGAAGAAAATGGGCAGTGAGATGAGTAAAAAGATGCTTTGGTGCATTCAGGCACAAGGGAGATCACCAGATTTTGGGGAGTAAAACTAGGATTAATGTAATCTACAACATCGGGGAGCGTATCCTTATTACACCCATGTGGTTCTGGAACATTACTGGTAGCACTGTATTATGATGCTATTCTGGCATCCTCTGTCGACCTTGAGATACCTTGTCTAAATGCAAATGTAAGTAATAAGCATATGTTTCCATTTCAGAGCATCTACAACACCATATTTTTTCCCAGCCTAAAATCATCCGTATCTTAATCACTTGTACCAAAGTCTGGAAGAACTACTGAGGTGATGCCATTTACATCTGTTTTGCAGAGACCTCCTGTTGATATTTACTCGACGTCAGTAAGACATATTCATTGCAACTATTTCTCATGCTCAGGAGCTCTTGCCCCGGTGCTGCATGTAGGGGAATTCTTCACAGTGTGAAGAATCATATGGACGTATAAATCAAAAAGTGCATTCTCAACTGATAAAGAGGAAGATAAATAGGCTCAATCCAATAGTGCCTCTGGAAGGAGCTTTGGGCTTGAGGCATTCAAAAGCAGCCCACCCTCTTCAATAAGCCATGAGCAGATGAATGGACTGTTCTCCCATTCCGGGCTGATTGGTGCTGACAAACTATAGATCACCTGTGAGGGAGCAGCACCCTATTTCACCAGGACTTGTCTCACTTTATTCCTCAGCTGCTGGAACCACTCTGCCCAAGACAAAACGACAACTCGGCCCTTTTGTGTGACTTTGTGATTATTTTTCTTTCACCCTCACGGCGAGTTGGTTTCGAACAGAAGCAAGCCTCTTTTTTTGTGTGTGTGTATTGTGATTGTCGGTTGGAAGTCAATGTGAATTTCTATTCACGCAGTTATACTTTTCTTTGGAGAAACAACTGCGATGTTTACTTCAGGGTTCTGTTGTAAACTTCTGCCCCATCTGCACTCACTTGGGAAGGTGAACTTGGATTGCTCTGTGTTGGTGCATCTGTGTTGATATGCTAATTGGAAAGAAAACTTGTTACACGAGCGAGAAATTCGCAGATGATGTCAGCTGGTTTGGTTCTCTGTCTGTGTGGACAACGAAAGACCTCAGCTTAAAAAATCACCGCATGCAGAGACTGTCGCTGGATCATACTGATGTGCAGGACATGGTATGTGAAGGCCACATGTATCATCCAGTTGAGAACACATGACAAATGATGTAATGAGCCTACGCCCACAGTGTCTTTTACTTTGAAAAACAGCTCATTAGAGACAGTGAAAAGTGTATGTTTCTAGCCATAACGAAGAACAGTTGGTTCAGTAGTTACTGGAGCACTTTTATTTGTGAATGATGAAAATAGTCTGTGAACTACAGGCAATGCCGAACTTATCAATTGAATAAATTGCAGGATTTTTATCCTGTTAATATATCCTTCAAACTCATTTTTAATACATCTTTTATCGCCTGGGGCAAAACTCTGTTTCTTTGATCCTCTGCAAGTCTGTGCATAAAGGATCATAAGGAATTGTGCCATTAGGATTAGGGGAACAGCTCCTTTTATCAATTACATCAAAGTTTCAGCTGGTGCCCATTAAATACATGCTCACACAGACACACAAACATACAAATACGCACGCACACCATTTAATTCTCTGGACATCCAAAAGATTGTTGGTAAAAATAAGGAGCACATTTTTGTACTCGACTTGACTCAGTGTCTGCATAGTAATCAGCTTGTAAATTTGGGTTGAATCACAAGTCAATCCTCAAAGCATCATGCTTGTTAGACCCATAGGCTTGAGGCTAGGAGCTTGGAAGAAAGCCAGGGGCATTTAAAACAGTCTTCTATCCAAAGAAGGGATGAAAGATCACTTTTAACTCCTGCTATGCTGCCAGTGTTGAAAGTGCACCGCTGACACTGTTACTGTGTTCTGTGCAAACATGCTGAAATGTACACCAACTGTAGATGACACTAATGATAATAAGCAGCGGGGAATATTTTGCTAATACCAGACAGTGCTGGGTCTCTCTTATTAGGAGCCAAAAGTCCAGCTACTGAATTTCACAACAAGAAAAGCATTTTTTTCCTGACGAATACAGAAAGTATACAATGTTATTTACATTAATTACTGGGCAGACACCAGTTGAATTAACATTCAGCTGCAGGATGTAAAAAGAACAACCTCCACAATGCCCTTGTGAGATGGTAAATTTTATGGCGGAGCCCTCTGTGTTGGGCATTCATTGAATAAAATCCCCCATGACTTGTTATATGGCAGCTAAAGAGGAGATGGATCACCCGCTCAAAGCAGATGTTGCCACCACACACGGGGCCCCTCTGAAAACAATGTGATCCTCGAGGACCAACTAAAGTGCGCACAGAGGCAGACACAAACAAAACACAGACTAACACACACTGATCTTAATATATTGCACGGACGTGCCCCCTGCTTGTAGGCCACGTAGACACACACGAATACACTCCTTTCATATACTTCTGCAGTGCACAGACACACAAATATAGCCGCAGACACACAATGGGATTTTCGCCGGCACACAAAACGCACATCAGCCGAGCTTTATTTGTTTGCGTTTTATTCTCAGAGCCGCTACAGCAGGAAGGACATCACACAGCGAAGAGCTGTCGATAAAACCCGCTCAGTGTGCCCCGTGGTGTTTATTTTAGTATGGAAGGTAAGGTCACACTGTGTTACAGACAGCAACTTTCTATAGAGCAAATAGATCCAAAACACTGATGTAATCATATAGTATGTTTTCTGAATTCCTGTTCCATAAAGGTAATTTTTTTTTTAAAGAAAACACTAGGAATTTAAAAAAAACGATGCACGCTCTGAAAACTTCCTAATGAAGAAGCAGTTCAAAGGGGCATTATTTTTTAAATTCTTTTTTAATATCCCCCTTTTGCTTTAGAAAATTCAGATGCTTGCATGTTTTGTAAGTCACTACTGTCATGGGAATAGAAATGGAGTACAAGCACACACAGAGCTAAATGTCAACCTGCCTCCCATGGGTAAATGACTCATACGGTGCTTAGAGACTGAATCAGAAAGGTGTGTAACAGAGCCAAACTGGACCCAAGTTAGAAGTTGATGGTAGCTGGCCTATTTAAGAGTCACACCTGCATTTTTTTAGGCACTCTTTTTTATATTTTGTTCATCATAAAACAATATCTCAACCTTGCCGTCTCGGCTGCAGTCGGGTTGAGACGAGGTGAGGAGTGTTTTTTCACTACAGAGACGGATGCAACATGATGTAAGCCCGCAGACAACTTTAATCTTGCAATTTTAGGTGAAAGTCCATCTCTCCTCTGCAGGAAGGACACTGGCTACGAGCTCTGTGTGCAAACTTCCCCCATTGTCTCTTTTGTGTGATCTGTAAATGAGAGACGATTTGCATTACGTGGCATTGGTAAAGGGATTAGGAGACATGATTTATGCTCGAAAGACATTTATCGTTCAAAGCAAATGAGTTTCTTTTCTCAGCGGAACAATGGAGGGCTGCCTGACTCCTCCCTTAATCTTTGTGAACAAAAAGGGCTCACTAAACTGGAACTGAGGGTCCATGTAATTCAGACCCTGATTAAGCCACTTCTCCTAATTTTACATTAGCCTGGCTTTCTATTCCCCCTTGTTATGAGCATTAATCACGCTCGCACAAGCCAATCGGAGGTCAAAACAATCGGACGGGATGCCTTTTTTTATTGGTTATTGTTGAGGCAGGGTCTTGATCAAGGGTTTTCTTTGTTATTGGAATAGTTGGAGAATTCGGAGAAGGCAAAGTAAAGAGAAAAATGCTTTTGTTTCTTTTGTTTTTTCTTTCTTTTTCTCTTTGTCCAGAGAGCCATTTGTAGAGCATGAGCTGAAGGTGCCTTTCATTTCTCTGAAATAGGCAGTTACAAAAAAAAAAAAAAAAACCTCAACTGTTTACTACTGTCCTTTTTGAAAATGATTTGTTGGAATTGGTCCCCGACACAGCTCCAGGATATTTTGTTGTTAACATCCCAGATCCGGAAAATGTTTTTGACCTCCTCCTTCTCCTCCCAACCCGTCTCCAGCGCAACGCACCTGCACCGCAGATCTGCAAACACACACTGTAACTCCTGCTTGAACCCTGGTCTAGAAACACAGTGTTTAATGAAGAGCTTCCTGCACACTGTACATCATGTATTTTCCACAATCATCAGAGGTTTGCACGTAATCACGACGAGCCCAAGGGGACGTCAGAGTCAAAGGAGACGATATGATTGGCATGACTTTCAACCTTGGTGGTGGGGCTTTGCGGTGATGTGGGGGTGAGTGGGTGGACGGGGGGTAGGTTGGCTGTTAACACATGGCATGGTACTCAGCCAGGGAGATTAATGGTTCTGACTGCATCAGCCCAGTGACTGGGGATCAGAGGATGTAATTGGGTTGAGCCCAAATATGGGCATTTTAGACAGCTGCTCATAGCGGGCGCCAATCACACACTCCCATCCCTGCCACGCTTCCATTTGTTCGCCACCTCAGGTAAAGAAACTTGAATCTCTTATGCACCGGAGAGGCTGCTTTGAGATTTTGCTCTTGATTACTTGTCTAATGTTTAAAGAGAAAATCAAACATCAGTTATTTCAAACTCCTCTGAAAAAGAATCACTTATTATCAACACTCTGAGGAATGACTTGCAAGAATAATATTTCAAAGAAAAGCCATTGTATTATTTAAAATGCTTTTCATATTGATTAACATTCTTTGAAGGTGCAAATAACTTAATTTCAAATACAGCTAGACGTATATAAAACCCATTAAACAGCCTGTATAGAGAAATAATATAGCAACAATAGCTCAGCGTCCTTGGGGTCAAAAATTAATGTGTCAGGTTTAGCAATCAATTGTTGCACGGCATCTCGTTTTTTTAACTTAACAAACAAATCACAGGTCAATCCTCAAAGCATCATGCTTGTTAGACCCATAGGCTTGAGGCTAGGAACTTGGATGAAAGCCAGGGGCATTTAAAACAGTCTTCTATCCAAAGAAGGAGATGAAAGATCACTTTTAACTCCTGCTATGCTGCCAGTGTTGAAAGTGCGCCGCTGAGAGTGTTACTGTGTTCTGTGCAAACATGCTGAAACGTACGCCAACTGTAGATGACACTAATGATAATAAGCAGCGGGGAATATTTTGTTATTACCAGACATTGCTGAGGCTCTCATATGAGGGAGTACAAATCCGGCTACTGTTAACTTTCAAAAGAGTTTTCAAGAAAAGCACAAATTGCTTCTGATCAAGAGAGAAAATATATAGTTTTATAACCCCCTCCCATTCTGGAAAAAAAAAATGACTTGCTATCATTGTAAGCACAATTTCAATAAAGTTAATACTCATTAAAACTCATTTATCATCACCAGTCATAATTTTCACTGTACCGGATCACAGGCCACTCTTTATGTTATCTAGCGGTTAGCCGACATTTGTTAGCTGGCCACAACAACATAAACCAGTGTTTGCAGCTGTCTGAACAGGCCGGTGATGCACTAGTGTTCCTTAGCTGGCAGGGTGACTTTTTATGTTCATCAGCAGAGTTACAGCACTGCTTGGTGTCACCTTCAGATATTGCTTTAAATTTCATGTAGCTGCCCCCCTGCCCCCAGAATAGATATCAAATTTTCGTCCTTGTAGCAAACACAAGGAGAACATGCAAACTCCACACAGGAAGTTCCCAGTCTGGAATCAAACCCAGGACCTTGTCCTGTCTCTCCATACTGTCATTCTGTCAGAGAATTTAAACTGCCTTTAAAAAGCTACTCGGTAAAGCTTGAGGCACAGTACATACAAAATCAAAGTGTTCTTCTTCTGTCTACACATTGGTGATTAAAAGGTTCTTTATGTGTACAAATTCTACCTAACTGTATCTAAACGAAGTAATAATCTTTACTTCAAAACTAGCCAACTTGAAACGAGCCGGTCCTGCTCTTTTGACATTGTCACGCTCCCCTAATTCCAGCAAAGTCCCCACTCTGATCCCAGCTGTAGCAGGGAAGAAATCATGTAAATTTATTGGTGACATTGAGATGGTTCTTTGCTATTCAAATGAGGCCTGCCTCGTCAGACGCTAAACGGTGCCGCGTATTGGCTGGTAGCAGTAACCTCACCGCAAACAGCTGTGACCCCATGCAGGAAGTCAGACATCCCACTTCCTGTGGCAAGCTGTGCCGCTGGCTCTCTTGGCCGAGGATGGCTTTCTAATTGGTGTCCTCTCACCCCTTTACTCTGAGATGCTCCTGCCTGACAGGTCTTGGCAGCGGGAGGAGATGTCCTTGGGGAGAAAAAAAGTCAGATCTGAGAAAATGCCAGAGTACAACATTTTTCGAAAAACGTCCCTCAAAGTCTTTTCAGAAAGTAAACTGAGGGGGAGTTTTATTATAAAGACCAACAATGAAAAGAATCCATGTGAACCTATCACGAGCTGATGACCTGATATTGATGTACTGTAAGTGAGATGCTTTAGGGTAAATACAAATACAGTGTTATTGTTATTGTATTAGCTGAGTTCTGGCAAGTTAAATAGATGACATTCAGTCAATCGAATATTGTCTTTCTATAAGAGGGTCAATAAGTGGTGATGTATATTGTTCACTGTTAAGATTCATCCAAGGTCTCAGCACGGTTTACTGAATATAAAAAAGGATTTACTGTGACGAAGGCTGATAATTTTTTCTTTCCTTTCTTGCAGGTTTAGTTTGAAAGTGCAGCACTCAGTTCAATTCAAAGATAAATGCTTTTCAAAAATGTTCATGTTGTGTGAGAAAACCCTAACCCCTTTTTATTTTTTACCCCCTATCACTTGTTTCTGTCCCTTCAGTGAGAGGGTAGGATCCCAGCATTACACACGTTTACTTCAAGATATAAGTTTTCAACACATTATATTGTTACGACATAATGAGTTTTGTTTTTTAGTTAGCACCTACATTATGTTATGTATACAGACCTGGGATTTGTATTTACGACAGTGGTGTTGCACTCAGATGCGGGGGGAGCGCCAAATTGCACAAAATGCCAGTTTCTACGTAATGTAGCTTTAAAGAGAACACCAGTATGGAACCAGGGGATCAAAAAGAAATGAGAGTTAAACCAGGCCTGATAACATATGTTTAGAGGCATATTAATTTTTTAGTGTGCAGTGCAAAATTATGGCCTACAGTGTCTACAAAATATAATTAGCTCTGTAATTGCCTTTTAAAAGTATTAAGTCACATGCATCATCAAAGAAACAAACACTGCCCACTAAAATACACAAGGGTCACTTTCCTTCATGATTCACTCACTGCACTTTTGACTTCAGGTTCAGTTCTGGATCATGCACCCTCCAGCAGCTCTTTGATGATTTCGTTATAGTGGGTGTCTGGAGGAGTAAGGGGAACCATCTGCAGCTAAATGTCAGTAAGATCAAGGGGCTGGTGGTGGATTTCCGACAGAGCGAGAAGCTACTGACACCTGTCATCATTCCGGGTGAAGAGGTGGAGACGGTGTAGACCTACAAGTACCTGTGCGTGTATATCAACAAAACCTGGCCGATCTGACAAAAGAGAGACACCGTACAAGAGAGGGCAGCGCAGACTATGCAACAGACTGCTCTTCATGTTCAAATCCAGCAGCTGAGCCCAGGGCATTCTGGATTGTGTCTATAAATTTAGGAGTCTGGGTCAAAGGTTTAAACACAGGCTGTATTAAACCACTGGTGAAAAGGATTTTTCATCCTAGACAACACCTTCCTACTTCCATTTGTTCTGGAGCAACTACTGCTGCTGTTTTGCTCTTATTGCTGTATTTTATAGATAACGTTTTATAGAAAGGTACACAAAAATGTGAGCAGTTACTGAGGAGTGAGTAAGGAATGAGGCAGGAACAACTTGATAATAAAAAAAATAATTGTTGATGAGTAATTCCTGAATAACTGTGAAAACTATATAGTGGATAATGATGACTTAATAGACAGCAGACTGGGAGATACTACATTAATGAATTATTAGTTATTCCTGACTAACTATCAACCACCCGCTGATTGGCAAAAACTACTGATGAATCATTAATTACTAATTACTGAATCATTAGTTACTCTTTCCAATTAGTACAGTAAGTAATTAGCATTTAAGGAGTCTGTTGGGTAACTACTCAGTATGATGGTCCACTTCACTCGAGGCAACAGTAATCATAACAGTAACTAATGATGCAGTAATTAGTAATTAATGAGTCATCATTAGTTTATGACCAATCAGCAGGTGGTTGATAGTTATTCAGAAACAACTCATGAACAAAGTGGTCAGTATGTTGATTCACACATATTTATGAACTCATCATAACCTTATGATCCACTAATGTAGTAACTATCAAGTCGTTCCTGATTCGTCCCTCACCTGCTCCTCAGTATCTACTCACAATTTTGTGGACCGTAATGTTATGCATTACCATTTTATATAATGCAGTACATGGACTCATACTACACCACTGCTCTAGAGCTGAAACTGCCTCTTTTGTATCCTTTGTGTGTGTTTACATAACCTCTTTTGCTCTATTTGTGTTTGCATTAATATTCTTCTCTGATGTATCCTGTTGCTATTTTCTTCTGTAAGTGCGTCCCCATGGCGATTATTAAATTCCCATCTTATCTTATCTTCCTATTGACAGAACACAATTTTTTCACCTCAAATGTCTGCACCCTATATGAAATCCAATTGTACGGGTAGAGATGCTGCTCTAAGAGTTAATAGAATAGAGGAATTCAGTGTGTGGAACATACAGCATCCTTGATATCCATGGTTTTGATATCGAGTGCACTAGCTGTGCTTTCAGACTTTATCTGATGATGCACAGAGGAAAGGAGCACTATCTATATTGTTAAAGCCAAAGCCTGTGGGCATCAAACATCGAAATGTCAGGCTTGGGCTAAATTCAAAGAATAAATTATTCATATGGTCCTAGTAAAGGCTGTGCATGAGGTCACCAGCAGGTCTCGCCAGCAAAGAAGAACTTGACAGGGAGCAGCACACAAGTAGTCCTCCAACCCCTGTTCAGAAGAGGGGGGGTCATCACTGAAGCAGCTGTTCAAGCAAGCAGGGGAAGTGACCTGCTCAGTAAACCATAAACAAGTGTGAAGAATATGCAAAAAAGGCTTCCACACTGTACACTGAGTTGGATTTGGCAGGATAGCGTGCTCACCTTGGGGAGGTGATGAATTGAGATGAGAGAGGCACGCCAAGTCAAACACACTGATGTCACTGCAGATTTAAGAAAGCGTTTGATCCCGCTGACGTACCTAACGTCGTGACAGGAATCTTTGCCACCACCTATTAGATGACAGGAAAAACAATCTCGGGTCAAATGAAACACAATGTTGCTGATTGGGTTGCACTGCCGGTGTGTGCGAGTGCGTAGAGGAAAACATCAAATGTAGTTATTTTGTCTCGACTTGATTTAGATAGCAAGAAAGCTTAGAGGATTACAGAGACATCGGGACAAAAGAGTAAGACAGGCAACAAACATTAGATCTTACAATATGTCTACTGGGGAGTAGCTCCAGATAGATATGATGGCTTCTGAGAGATTATTTAAATGTAGAGGCTCATCCTGAGGGGAAAGACACTGAGTTTCAGCTGTTATCCTTATGTGTTGGGACAGTTCAGTCTATATTAACCAACGTTTAGATTCCTCACATAGCCAGGGAGAGGTCAGAAGTGTTTATGTGCCGCCTCTAATCTGTTATGTTGCAGATCATGATTTGTAGGTTTGAAAATGATTCAGCCTTTATTAAAAACATTGGGGGAAAAAGTTAAATAAATCAGCCTCCCATTTATTGCTAGAGGAAGATGTCAAGGCTCCTATTTCTTTGCTCTCGCAGGTTAGTTAAAGCTGCTACAAGAAACGTTGAGTTCCTGTTGATTCTGGCGCCCCCTGTGGAAAAAAGGGGCAGGAGTACCACAGACTCATATCATTAACATCATTTAGATAAGCCTTTGTTTTGGAAGCAAGGGAAAGAAATCTGCAACTTACTGTTGTGAAAGCTGCTGTGTTGATTAGCAATAAGGTGATGTTTCTATTAGTGCCTATGTCAAATGAATAGCTGCTGTAAGTGTTCAATAGCTCTGTCTTCCAACAGTAATTAATGTTATAGAGTGTACAATTTCCTGGTAGCCAGGCCGACTTTATCCAATCAGGAAAGAAGACTTCCCAAAGAGATGGTCCTGTCTTGCCTAGGGAACACGCAGAGAGCAAGATCCTCCCGTTCTGGTACCTACACCGACAGTGGCGGTACAGGGAAAGCTACCACTTCCAGCTCTCCCGGTGACGGCTTATACTAACAAACAGGCCAAGCGATAAAAAACACTTGAAGAAAAGAAGAAAGGAGTTAGCCAAAATGATGCTTACAGCAGCTTTAATAACTGTAATTTGACGATGGTGACTTTGTTTTAGTAACACTAACATTCATAGACCCATGTTAATCCTGCTGAAGCTGAGCCAAATTTTAATTCATCAGCACGTCCTTGTAATGTTCCGCATGTCTTCAAAATAGCAAGATAGCCTTTATTGTTTATAGCCTTGCTTCTGTTTATAATTACACTGTTCATATTTGTACATATTAAGTATATACAATTCTATTTCTATTTCTGCTCTAGCTCTTCTTCTTACCTTTTTATTATATTGCTTATTGTTATATTGAACAATCCTTTGGCTGCTGTGACGCACAAATTTCCCCGTTTGCAGGACTAATAAAGGAATTCTGAATACTGATTCTGATATAGCTCGGAAGCAAGGTCAACATACAATATATGTAATATAAGGCAGTTGCTCTGCTGCCGTCTGACAATATGGAGGTAAAATGTATCTTTAATATCATCAGAGAAGTTTCAACTTCTGTTCAACCAGACAACAGAGCAGCTTCTTCCCTCAGGCTGTAAGGCTCCTTAATTCACCCACAGCACTTCACCATAAAAAAGTCATTTAAATTGAATTTAACTCAGTGACATTCATTAAGAATAACTATAATCTTTGTGCTTATGGCCTTGTTTGCTTATAAAGACCATAGAGGAATTAAATTGAAATAGTTTCATAACCAATTAAAACTTTTTTTCTTATGTTTAAAGTTCATTAGGTTTCAAGAAAAAAGCTGATTCAAATGTAACTTATCAAACCAAAAATATACTTCTGTTGATTTTTAAAAAATGTTCCTGAACGCTGCAAATGCTTTTTTCTCTGTTTGTGAGTGCAAACAGTTTTATGTGCACACATCTAACACATACTGAGAACCGCGTTGCTCTAAAGAGAAAAGTTTTATTGAACCACTTAATCCCGAAAGACAAAAGCAACCTCTTCCCGTCTTGCAAGACCTTTCTCTTTCAAAAACACGGATTGCTATATTTCTATTGTGCATCTCTGTGGCAGTGACAAGGAAACCGATGCTGACCTTCATTTAGACTATGGCATGACAATACCGGAGGGGAATAAGAAAGTGAGAGGGAAAAAGAAAAACGGAAAATCAATAGCTCATTTTCGGCTTTTTTGTATAGGGATTCTGATGTTTGCTGAGATAAAGGTCGACAAGCCTGAGAGATCTCTCACACCGTCTCAACTTGAACAACCCTGAAATTGCTATTGTGTCCACGGCAATTTAGAACTGAGGAATCAGATTTTGCCCTAGACCCTTTAATGTGTCTCATGGAAGTAAAGCTCAGATATGTGTGCTGCCTATTTATATCACATGCCTTAATTCCCAAGCAAACAGAAGACATATTACTCCTCAACTGAAAACTGAGTGTTATTCCAGAGGCCATTCTGTTGTATATACTCTCTATGACATAAATACATACATGATCACATATGACATTAACAAATGATGATACTGTGTTAAGATAATCAAGTTTTATTATGCTAACACATATGGATCGCTGCAAAAATAAAATAAAAAAGTGTATGGATTCTAAGAAAAAGCATCCACACAGCTGGTAAGGTGTGTCTAGGCGTTATTTTAAACTTTAGGTACATGATACAAGATAATTGATGGGAAAACATCAGAAACAGCTTGGATGGGAGGACCAACCAGATGTTTAATTCTGATTGCATGAATTACGATTGATGAGGAGATGTCTTTGAGGCAAAGCTACGGACTAAAGAGGAACAATTTGCTTCTTGATCAGGATGAGAACAGATTAAAGTTGCCGAGTGGAATAAGGTATCAGGTCTCTGATTCATCCACATCAATTGGAAACAGAATGCCAAAGGTGCAAATAACAAATATAATAATAATAAATAATCATAAATGTGTAAAAGCAATCCCTGTGAGCTAAAAAGCTCAGACTGCCTTGAATACTGTTCCCAAAGGTTTTTTTTTTTTTTTTTTACCTTCACAACAACCTGACAACATTTCATAGTCAGCTCATTTATTGGTCATCTGCTCCAGGCACAGCACACCCAAGAAGTGCAGCGACTCACTTATCCACCCGCTCAGTCTGTCTATTTGGACTGAAGTGATATACAGCGACTCCAATCAGAACTCGTCACATTTTGAAAATATGTCTCGGTTTTCTCTCTGACATCCTCCGGCTACTGCTGCCTGAACGCCTCTGCCTGATTTGTAAAGTTGTCTGATGGATAGATAGTTTTACTTGTTGCTAAGAGTAACCACTAACTGCTGCTAACTATATAGATGGGAACAGTTTCTTCCCATCAGCAGCTTGCCTCATCAACAAGGCCCTTGACCCCCACTGACACTGACTACTCTCCCTCCCCCTTTAGTTTTAGCCGCTGACACTCTTTTTCTGAACATTGCAATATCAGTGTCTACTGCGACCTTGCACAATCTTGGTCAAACTTTTATATATATATATATATATATATATATATATATATATATATATATATATATATAGTTTCATTATGTCCTTTAAGTACTTTTAGTATTGTTTGTTGTTTGGCACCTACGGACCAAAGCACATTTCTTCATATGTGTAAACTTACTTGGCAATAAAAGCAATTCTGATTCTGATTCTGATTCTGCTGCTAACTATAACATTTACTGCCATTGGCTAGTTAGCTCAGTTAGCTGTGCAGCTAGAGGCTCTATTAGCTGTTTCTCTGTCAGCTGGGTTTCCTTACATTGAGTCTTAAAACTTCCTCCTCCTGCTGCTAACTTTAACATTAACTGCCGTTCAGTGGCGGTCCTAGCTTGCATGACGCCCCCTGACTGTCAGCTGGCTCTCCTCGCACTGGGCCTTTCTCCTCCCAGCGTTACGAAGCTCTTGTGCTACAGATGTTGACAACTCTCCAGGCCTGAGCAGAGTCAGCTGGCTATAGGACCATTAGCTGTAGCTGCTAACGGAGATAACTAGCTGCACAGCTAACTGAGATAACTAGCTAAATGACAAATAAAGCTGTCTGTCCATGAGGAAAAGTTATTTGAGTTATTTTTTCTATAAAATATGATCCAGTTTCACCAGAATCAGCAAAAAAAGTTACAAAGCAAGCAAGCGGATTAGGCCGTGCTGACATCGCTATCCGACCCGTGGGTGTTGCCCATGGAGTCGGGAGTTGGTCTGCTTTAAAAAAAAAAAAGTTAACTGAACATAATCCAAATTACAAAAGAGAAAAAGTAAACATTAAATCTATTTTTTAAACGTTTCCTTAATCTTGTTCATCAGAGAAAATGGCCACCATAATATAGATTATCCACCTAATGTGAAAATAGATCCCTATCTTCCGTCGCAGCTGAGCTGTCCGTCCCCTACCAGATGATCCCTGTTGTGTGTTCTTGCAATAATTTGCTGCTTCCGAGGATGGCGTGATTACGTCCACAGGGGACTTCCACATCCATCCCCACTTCCATCACTTCCCTCATTCCAAGGGGACAAGTGTCAAGTTCACAGCCTCTGATAATTATGATGTCTTTCCACGGCAGGAGGGACGTGTCGAAATGGGTCAGGAACCTTCAACTCAACCTGTGTCAGGGCTACTTTAGACAAGGAAAAAGTAGACAGTATCTCTCACAGGATGACACAGGAGCCAATAAACATTCAACACACAGTCGAAAAAAAGTCTTTGTTCTGACATCTTTATTTAAAGCTGTCTGTGGCAAAGCTGTCTTCTCCTCTGGAGCCTTAGTGCGACTGAATCATAAACTTGAGTTTTTGTGATGGAGAATGAGCAGCAGTGTGAAGCGCCAGCCCAAACATTAAATAAATAACATCACGGACTGCTTTGCTTGCTGGAGTGGCTATTTCAACTTAGATATGTGTTTGTTTCCTCAAGGTTGGTCCATGCAGAATTAAATATCACACCATCAATCAACACAACCCAGAGCGTGTGTATTGAATTATGCTGTGTACTAAATTTTATATTCCATTTTCCGTTTTGTTTTTGAGTTTGTTGATCCAGTTTTTGAGGCCATGCTTTGTGCTGTTGTTTATCTAGATAAAAAAACAAAAAAATGCATTCTGATGCTGCCAAATGAGCGACACATAAGTTGAACATTACAGACTTCATAAGGATACTATTTTACAGAGTTATTGTATTGAATGGCATTAAATTATAGGGGTGCTTATGATAGTCTCAAGCCCTTGCATTTTGGTGGTGTAACATTAAGTAGGCGTGCTTGGATACCACCTTATCGGCCCTGCTCACAGTGTGTAGTGCGTAGGGCCAATTGTGGAGATAATGCCCTTGTGGGATAAGACAGGGAATAATCTGTATTCTTGTTCAACAACGCGATGAAAAGACCAAAAAGAGCAATATGTTAGTTTGCTCTGCCCTGTCTGAAGTACTCACCTTCAAACCCACTAACTCCTGTGAAAGATGTAAATCTTTAAAAAAGGAATCAATTTTTTATTTATTTATTTTTTTTGAAGAAAAGACTTTTAATTTCTTAAAACAGCTGGGATACAAAACAGCTCGTTTTTAGCTTATGTTAGTCAAACAGCAGTAAATGGTAGATTTTTTCTGCGGATGAATACACGTTTGTTGCTCTTATTTGCTTTGTATTTCCAGCACCGGGACTTTTTGAGGCCTTAAGTGATTAGTGTATGATGAATTTTCATGTTCTCCTATAATAATACACGAGTCACTTGTTTGTAGGCCTGATGAAGATCCATTGATTTAAACTTTGTCAATAACCAAACGTTACGATGAGTAGGTGATTGTAGCAGGACACAAAGGTGGACAACCAGACTGGGGAAAAGGTTTAAAATAATTTATGAAACAACTAAAGTGGTGTGCAGAGGTGGCAGTCGCTGGCTCGGGTTGTAGATAGCTGGTGGAGTTGCGGGGCTCACAGCGACATCAGCTGGTCCAAGGTGGAGTCGAGGCTGGTGGCAGAGGTGCGGGAGGCTGGGTGGTGGGGTGGCTTGTGGAGATGAGACTCGGCGGTAAGCAACACTGGAGAGGTCGAGGAAAAACAAAGTGAGATCAGAAAGGAAGAGCAGAAACACATGCAGGCGAGCAGTCGCAGAAAGAGGCACGGGAGGTTAAATGTATTACAAAATAAATTCAAACACTGATAATATAATACACAAAAAACATATGTCATTCTTAATAATCTAAACAAATGACACCGACACTGCAGAATGATATGAGCTAATGCAGCGGGCTGTATGTTCAAGTACCTGTGGCTGTAAAACCACCTGTTGTATGTGATTATTTGTGACATTGATGGCATAAGGACTGGAACCAGATAACAGATGCTTCCATCTCACCAGTCTGTTGGGCTACTAATGAATCACAAAGCCCTTGAATGTTAAGTGGCATTTGAGAAGTCCCAGGGTATGCTTGTTTTTTTTAAGTCACAACCGTTTTCCCAGTGCACCTGCACTATGACAGCTATATGCCTCTCTTCCAGGGTCTCATATGGGCAGCTTGATGAGCGTGTGTTTAGGGGTTTTTTGTGCCCAAACACAAGGATGAAATTACGGAATGGTTCGGAAAAAGTTTAAGTGCAAGAAATTAGCTGCATGTATACATTTCCAAAGAGGAAACCTCCTGCCAGGTTGATTTCCTGTCGATCACAATGCCTACTTAAAGTGACTGGTGGGGGATGCTGGAGATCTTTTATCTGAATAAGCAGCATCCCTTTGCCCCCTACAATTGACTTGCACACATCAGCTGTTGTCTGCTGTGATCAATTACCTCAGATGAAAGTGACAAGGCTAGTGCACCTTTACAGTGCAGCATTTCCTGCACGAGCCTCAGCCCAAGGAGTGATGGGATGTCTCTGTCAGCAAATCTATCTCTTGAAATTCAGGCCTCTCAGCTGTGACACATGCTCAAACAGCAACAGAGATGTGACTACGGCATGGAAGAGAGGTGTCAGTTATTGAATGACCCCCCTCATATATTGGTGGAAAAGAATGAGGTGTCAGAACAAAAGTGGTAATAGACTGGAATACATTAAATGATGTGGAGTGTCCAGCGGACTGGAACCAATTCTCCCCGTTTCTTTAAAGCTCAGTTGGCCGAGAATCAGCAGTGGAAAGCGTACCCGAGTGTGGTGTAGGGGATTATGAGAGGGAAGGAAAATGAAATGTAAACAAAGCTGTGTTTGCTCAAAATCGTCTTTGATTTCATTTTTGTTTGGGTTCGGAATGGGGGGAAAAGTTTTGAATGAAATGCTTTTGTTTGTTCAGCCAACAAAGATTAATTATTTTTAGAGTACGTCTGCATAACATCTGTGTCCTTAAAATCCAGAATCCAGAAAATTATGAAAGAGCTGTAACTGTAATGATTACACGAGGAATGCATTTTAAGGCAAACAACTGTTGTCGTCGGTAAACGAAGTGCTTTAAAATATTTACATGATTATTAACCTTTTGAACTTCATTTTGAAATACGATATATTTGCTTTGAGTGTACACGCGTTGGTAATTTGCAACAATTGATAAGCTTGACACTTCAAAGTGCACGTGGTAAAAGGGGGGAAAAAGGCTGTCATCCGTTTCCCGAGCCTTTAAAGAAGCAAAAGGAAAACATCTCTGCTTTCTCATCTTACACATTTGCATGTTGACGCTACACTTAAGCTTCGGCGCATCATCATTATGGAAACATAATGCCTCTTGTGACTCTTATTTGTCTGACATTTCAAAAGATTTCAAAGTACATCTACGCCCCTCCCCATTGCACACACACACACACACGCCAGATGCATACGCGTACACACACTTCCACACCCAGCTCTCTAGTCGAGTAAATCTCATAGCATCGGCTGTGAAAGCTGCTGGGATCTGCTATTTTGTTCTCTTTGGGATTGCTGCCTCTTCCCACTTGATCCAAACAGTCAGCTTAGGGAGCTTGTGGCACACAGGCGTACAAGTTGCCAAGGAGCTGTCACAGAGATGTCCGCACAAAGGATTTCTGCTGCAGACTAGCGGAGTTTGATATACAGAACGGCACTTCCCCTCGGTATTTGAATGTACATAGCGGTAGGGGGTGATCCAATTGCAGCCCGAGGAAATGCCGAATTTTATGCCACAAACCCAGTTTCGTAACAAAATGACAGCTTGAGGAATAAATGGGTGTCGATGAGGTACAAGATGCAGCTTGACAACGCTGTCAACAGGATTTATTTAGCAAACAGCAGTTGATATCTGATGCCATGCAAATAAAAATCAGCCAGGACTAGGAGAAGGCAGTTGGGGACGATAACACGGTTATCATGTATTTTTCAACCCAGCGCTCGAGACGAGGCGATGGAAAGTATATAAAAAGCGAGAAGACGAGAATTTGAAACACAGAGATGTTGTCATGACTCCTGAACAAACTGTTTTTAAAATTGTTTTTCAAAAGATGTGCCATCATCTGTCTGATTATTAACACGGCGCTGACGATTGCTGTGTACGTCGCTCCCGTCTGTATGCTTTGACGACAACTGGCGCACCAGAGTCATTCAGTTTGGACAGGTTTAGTTAAAGTGTTGGAAAACTCCAGAGTGAATCTTCAGCCGCTGTCCATCTAATGGCATCAGAGGCTCGAGCGAACCCCCGACCACAGACAGCACTCAATCAGTCTGAGCCTTCAAACTGACCTTGCTCTGCAATCATCTAGCTACAGGGGATTAGGCAATCACTCAAACCACCTGGAAAGGACTGTTTGTTCACATCCCACAGCCTCCATCATATCACAGATATACGTCAAAGCTCTTTTTTTTTTCTTCTTTCTGTGCTTTCTTTTAAGCGGCAGGATTCATCAATATCTCTCTGATGAGGAAGCAGCCCCCGTGTTTCATACAAACAAATTTGCAGTGTCAATTGTTCGCTTATCCCTCTGGTTTTTTGGATAGATTCATGCCTATGCACTCCTAATTGGACATTGTTGCTTGATTATATCTATTATACAATCAGGATAATGAGGAACAAGAGACATTGAGCCGCGCCTGCTTTTGGCAATAACACATACAGAATATCAAGTTTGCTCATTACTGTACATCCATTTTTTTGTCTTAGTTTTTCACGATTGTTTGTCTTTGTAATTGCCGCAGTCTTCGGCAGTCCTACTTTTTGACACTTATTCCCACCCGAGGGAGGGTGTCATGAAAGTGCTCCCCCCCCCCCCCCAGCATCATCATCAGGTTGCTTTGTGACAATTATTCCCCTTTCTCCTCCCAGTGGCTTTCATACTTTACAGTTTGCTCTCTTATTGCAAATGAGACGATCACGACTGAACATCGCACAGCCTTGTTTTGTTTGGTGTCACTTTTGGCCTTATTTTCACTAACTCACTGCGATTCAGACCGTACGATGGATGCAAAATTATCTCAAAAGCCTGACACATTGATTCCCCTTAAAATTGTTCAAAACATCAACGCTAGCTTTTATTTTTTCTCGCTGCAGACGTTACGCGGAGAGTGAAACGGCATGTGTCAGAACGGACATGTGTCTTTCAGTGGAAGCACTCGGAGCGATCGGCATTAAATGAAAAGTGTGGCTGTGCTTTCAATACGTTCCTTTCATTAGAGCACTTGCTCACTTGATATAGCGTTCAGCGAGGCGTTGCTGAATAGCTGAGTGGGACCACACCGGGGCTGAGCGCACACACAAACAGAAGCAAAGAGAAGGAGCATCCAGAGCAGCTGACATGTTTGCGCACTGTGGTATGGGAATGAAGATGTTGAACATATATTTTTATATTTTGTTCTTGTGTGTCAGACTTTATTCGCTCTAAACTCTTGCTTGTTTGTCTCGCAAAACCATCGGAAGCCAGTGCCCTTGAGAAGGTAGAGTGAACTCGCAGTTCCAGTCAAAACACTCGACGACAAATGTCAGCGCATGATATCTGTTATGCATATTCATTAAAATCTGATGCCAGCTGTTTGAGCAGAGCACCTAGAGCACCTACTCAATGTCAAACCTGTGCGGATATGCTAATAGATGTGGTGTCTTTAGGTGGTACATGTAGAGATAGCTTTCAAAAGACATCTACACGGCCGTCCTTGTCTCGTACGAACCTGCTCCCGCGACTCAGGAGCATCTGACCAAACAGAGAAAGGAAAACGATTATGCCATGAAGTGAGGGTGCCGGCTCCGGAGTGACTTTTTCAACTCAAGATACCAAACATCGACTCCACTCGTACCTCGACTTGCTGCTAAATGTCAATGTATTACTACAAATGAGGAGGATTTGCTGGCGGTCATTTTCAATCACGCTGCAGCATCTCTCTCATCATCTCTGTAGTGTTCTCTATGATAAAGCCTTGTTTCAGGAGCAAAAAAAAAAGCCCCGGCGCTTTCTTGCTTTACGTGATACTTCCCGCATCCAATTACGGGGGCCACATTAGGGTAATTTTCTCCCAGCGCTGCATTTGCATTCTGTACGAGACAAGCGACAGGGATGTCAGTCATTAATCATGGCCCAATGAGGGCTGTCAGAGCATTGTCATGCTTGTCAAATGTCTGCTCTCTAAACTCCCTCCAGTTATCAAATCCAGATCTCTGACCCACCCTGCAAAGCTTGACAGAGCTGGAGGTGACCTCTTTGGAGCAGGTAGAAGCACGGAGGGGGTATGTGTGTAATGTGTGTGTGTGGGTTTATCCGTCTCCTTGCCCTTCTTCCTCCCACACTTGCCCCGTGTCACTCTCTTTGTGTGTGTGTGTGTGTGTGTATTTCGTTGTCTAAGATCTCAATTAGCTAATCGCTGTGTTTGTTGCTAGTGTTTTCAGGGTTTTCGCAGCCGATAGAAACACAAAAGCTAGGCGAGTTTTAACAGAGGCTGGTGATTGCATGCAAACATAAAGCAGAACCCCGTGATTAGATGGTACTAAATAATTCTAATTTCGAAGTGGGAATGCAGGAGAACAACAAAACTCTGTTTTTCTTTTAGGACCGGTAGACACTAAATCCATGTCAGATGCACCAGATGTGAGACAATGAAATGTTTGCGCTATTTGAATTGGCTTTATGTCACCTCTTCTTTTCGGTCACTCCAAATAACACCTTGATGTCCATTATCTGCACACATAATTGCTATATTGATTTTCCCTGTTGCTTCTTTCTTTTCATCCCAGCATGCTTTCGCTTGCCATTGTTCGATAGATGTTCTTGAAAGTAAAGGTTGATTGGCGAGAATAATACTGCTTTGGAGAGGAATTAAAGGACAATGCCGTTGCTTCTGCATACTTTGGCCCAGAATCGTGCATTTTTTTCCGATGTTATTGATGTCTGTTTTTCAAAGCACGGTGTTTTTTTTGTTTTTTTTCAGATTTCTGAAATTCTGTCAAGGTAACCAGAGGTGTTTGCACAATTCTTGACTTTGTGAAAATCAATTTGCTGAGTTTGGTTTTGTTGTTGCCACAAGTTAGTTTTCAGAAGTTTCTGGGAAAAAGACAGGCGAGCAGTGGAAATGTGGAAGGTTATGGCATGCATCAACAATGTATAGGGGATAGATAGATAGATAGATAGATAGATAGATAGGTAGATAGATAGATAGATAGATAGATAGATAGATAGATAGATAGATAGATAGCACACATAAGCAAAATCAACATACAGAGCAGTAGGGTATATTATACGTTCATTATCCATTTAGTAATCTAGCAACAATACAACAACAAATAAAAACCTCTAACCATGGAAATTGATTATATATTCAAACCACAAACACAACACACCCTGCATCAACGCTGTTGTTTTGTTTGATCTTCCGGATTTCAAAGAGGAGGGAGAGGCGTCCTACCATCGGAGAGGCTCTGACAATAAACTCCATGGAGGAAGAGCTTCAGGGACTTGCTGCCTTAACTGCAGGAAAGCTGCGTGTGTGCTGAACGTGAACAGACTTGTCAGGCACAGTGGCTGCCCTGTGATACTGTCTTTAGATTCGCACAAAGAACTCGCAGTAAAAGCAGTTTCTCTGATGTACTTCCTTACTGCGAAAGGGGCATGATATGAACTTCTCTTTATTACCTATCAGGCAAGCCAACACTATACATGTATTATCTTTTTTATTTATTTATTAATTTTTTTTTACCGAGGCAGGAAAACCCTGAGAGAATCAAGGAGAGTGGTAATTGTTATTAATGAATGAATGTATTAGTATTTATGATGTATCATGCTGATGTATTTTTTATTTATTGTCTTTTTATTTAAGTCGTGTGGCTCTATGGATGGAAATAATGATCTGCTTATTGGGTCCATTTTGAAACATCTCAAACTGTTTTGAATAAACTGTCATGAAAATTTCACACAGATGTTCATGGTCCCCTCAGGAAACCCTTCCCATGACTTTTAATCTAGTGCTTTTATGAGGATCTTTGGTTTTGACTGTATCTTAACAACTATTGATGGATGACAGTGAAATTTGCCACAGATATTCCACCTACCTTGGGTTTAATTTCAATGCCTGAAGTGATCCTCTGACTTTTTACTGTGTCCAGTGGGTTAAAACGTTCTTTACGTTATGTACGTGACTTAACTGCATGTTAGTAAATTAGAAGAATTCATCGTTGACTTCTGGTTTCACACTATATACGAAAAGTAGCCCCCTGCTGAAAGTCCTGTGCTCCGTACTGCTATTTATCACTGCTAGTAATAATTACTCCAACCACTAGGGGTCCCCGATTAACAACAAATGTACATATGGGTGGTAATAACCTGCTTTTACTTACGACCTCTATGGTTGTTTTTCTGATGAGGACAGGCTCCAACAGTGACCGTCACCATGAGCATGTTAGCATGATAGCTCAAATCCAACTAACATCAAGACAGTTATTTGCTCTGGTTCTTTTCTCTTTTATTTCCAAAAGGAAAAAATCTCTGGTTCACAGGAAGTTTTATTTTTTTCTGTATCATTTTGTATGAAGTAAACACAGGCCCGAGTTAGCATGAAACCAACAAAGACAACTTTGAGTCCAACTTACTTGAAAACGAGCCAAGAACAGGACAAAGAAGAAGACAGCACTGTGCTGCAGATACAGCGATCGCTGGGAACAGCAGTGCTGAAACATTACAGAAGCGGCCACTTAGCATAAACAATATTAATATTAGAAAATCTTACAGTCTAATGCCTTTGAAGTACATAACACGTAAATGAGATCTGTGGCCTTAAGTACAAATGCAAATCTTCCCACATCAGGCACTCAGACGTGTACAATAAGCATTGTGAAATAAAGACACACACAGCTGTATTGACTTTATTATGCTGTATACGGCCGACTGTCTCCTATCAGTAATTGCTCTCTAATGGCAGGGGGAGATTTCTGGCATGGGTTCCTTTCCTCTAATGTCCAACAGGACAAGGTCAATGTTAATTACTACCAATTACCCCAAATTTTGACTAATCATTTGGGTCCTCTATGATGGCAGTGAAGAGCGCCGTCTCTGACCCTTTTTCAAAACCTCCCATAAATACTCAACTGAGATCATACTGAATGTGATTATTCAGAGGTCCCAGCCATATGGTTAATATCATTGTCGTATCGCTCAGTCCACTGGGTAACTGCCTGTGCCTCAGTAACAGAGACACTGTCAGCGTAGAGGAAGCCAGTCTTGTCAAAAAAAAACCCAACAGACAGCAAAAACAATTCCTTTTTAAAAACTCCTCAAGCGTAACAGTACGCAGCACTGATTTATTCACGTATCGCCCAGATTTCTCATTCGCTCAGGTTAATCTTTTGTCACTCGACTTCCACGTGTTGGTGCAGCTTTGCTGACCGGTTTTCTCGCTGTTTGTGTATTTATGTCGCGCAGAGATGTGGAGAACAGTTTTGTGCGAGGTCCCAGGAGTAATTTCTGGAAAGTGTCCCCAAAGGTTGAGCAGAGAAGGGAAAGAAACTCTTCAGGACATCTGGCCTCACTGTGCAGAATACCCCACAGAAACATTTAAAGCAATGAGGGAGTAGAAGCTGTTAGTGCTTTTGAAAGTCACCGCAGGAGGATGAATCTGTTGAAATACATTGCCACTGCTTCATCGCTCTCTTTCTCTTCTTGCATTTCCCTTTGTCTGTAATTTTTTTTGCCCCTCCTTTGTGTGGATTTCTACAACATTCCTTCTTCTTACGTCGTCTTGGAGATAATTTTTGATCTCAATGAGCTTTCAAGATAAATAGAAAATAAATATGCATTATGCTTCTCTAGGTAGTTGTTTTCAGTTCAGATCCAGCTTTTAAATCGTGGTTTATTTCTTGTTAAGTTGTGACGGTATAACCGTCAGCCACAAGGTTTTATTTGACAGTCAGCAGAGTCCTCGATAAAGAAGTGTCAACATGCACAGCAGGATGATATTGGCTCTTAAGCCTCCCTGAAACAGATTATCTTCGCTCTCCAAAATCTTTTACATTAACTTTACATGAATCAGTCTATTTTCTGCTCGGCAACATTTCTCTTTGTGTTGGAGAGAAATTTCATTTTGTCTTTCAGAGGCTTATCGCCACCATCTCATTTTCTCGCACAAAAAGCGCCACAGTTTCATCCATCTGCTGACCTCATTTTCATGGCCAGGCCGAAATCTTTGAGTGGAGTTTTCTGTGTGTGTACACTCCGCCGTCCCTTGGATGTCGTTGGCATGTCTCCGAAGCAATTTTCTCAACTATGAATAATTCACCAGATATTATTCCAAAGGTCATCTTATAGTAATTAGTACCCTGCTGTTGACTAAACAGCCTCGAGGTACCTGATGGCCAGTTTAATTACAATTTGAAATGAGCGTACTGTTTGACAATCTCTATATGTTCTCCTGACACTTCAACAGACGACACCTTGAGAACTAAGTAGGCTTACAATAAGTTGGCTTGTTAGCACATGGGGATGGAGGGTGCGGGTGTGTGTGTGCGTGTGTGCTGGGGGGGGCCAACAAGCACCGAGTGCGCTGTTAAGTTCACAAAGTCCTTTCTGTTCAAATATGCAGTAATTACTGGAAATGCAGATTGGTGTAGTTGGGTATGCATGTGTTTTGACAGCGTGGACATCCTCTGTACTGTCACTGTCTCATTATTAGCCAATTACCATGGAAAACTAATGGGGCAGGTCACAGCCGGCTCTCTTAAGGAGATCGGGGACTGAACATATGCTGAAGATGAGGCAAGATGACACAGTCCAGTAAGCCTTTGGTGCATTGCGAGGTACATGACATGGCTTTTTGTGTCGCGTGAGTTCGGAGTCAGTGCCGAGAGATCCTGTCATGTCCTGTTGTCGTGAACATCAACCCCTGCACTGCAGTGTGAGCTTGAGGTTTCCTCTCAGAGGGCTTGTATGTGTTCATAAGAGAACAGTGGATAAAACATTGAGGCAAAAGGGCCTCAGGTAGGACACGTAGCCCAGGGGGATTGTCGGAGCTGTTGCAGAGTTTCCCTTAGAGGCATCAAAGCTCATGGATGGATGGATGGATGGATTGAAGGAGGAATGGTTTACATGGATGGATGGATGAATGGATGAATAAACACAGTGCGATTGTATAACAAGCAATGACTGTTGCAAGGTGTAAAAAAAGAAAATGCTAAAAAGTCTTCTGCATCTTTAGTTTATTTGAAGCCAAATGGCCACAGGTAGTGGAGACAGCCTCCGGGTAGCACTGAAGATGCTGAGAGATGATGATGCACAGTGAGACTAAGGTAAATCCAACTTTTCATTCTGAGCAGCTACAGCACATGAATCAGTGGATACTTTTTTCCCCTCTCCTGGCTTAAACTTACATTTACCTCTTGGCCCTAGATCCAAAAGGCTAAAATGAAGGTTTTTTTTTGTGTTCTATTGATTTTCCTCTGAAATTTATAGGCTACTTCCTCCAGTCTGTGGCCTATGCTGATATGATAATGGCTCGACAGTTTAAGGAGTAGAGGAGCGACCTTGTGACGGGAAGTTCATTGATTTGCATTGTTGGAGCGAATCAAAAATGTAGAAATGATCGATGAGTTCCTTTCCCTTCCTAAACAGAAAACATCAAAGTGCCCTTTAGACTTTATAGGTGCTGCGCGCTATTTTAAATGCCTAATTATTTATTTCTTTGTGCACAAAAGGGGCAATAATCTATTATCAACTGTGGAGGGGACAACCTCATGAACTCTTCGAAAGAGCAGTACCTGAGGGGGACACCAAAAGTAGTGCAGCAGCTTTGCTGGCGAACACTCTGAGGAATCTACACTAGGGAATCCACACAGGGAAAACCAACACTTTAACATTAGCCAACCACTTTCTAACATAGTGACTGAGCTGTAATTCAGTGCAGAGAAAATGAAGACTGGTGACAATTTTAAGTGCATTGTATTCAGTGGAAGAAATAAAGACATGTGTTTAAACTACTTACTCAAGTTCAGCCGCCAACAACAGACTCAGATTCCCACACATCATGCATCATGTGCCCACAATGAGGGTTATGAGGACATACATGCCTAATAGCATATTATTAATATTATTAAAATTACATAAATGTGTTTACAGTGATATATTAGGGGGACAAATAATTGTTTTCCCAGAATGAGGCTCGTGTCCCCCCTGGGATTTACGCCTTTCGATATACTGACATACAACATTTGAAAGTTTGACTCATTGATGAAGTTCATCATAACTGCTCCAATGTTTAAAATATTGTTTGACTTGACTTAAATTTTTTTTTTTTACTTGTTTGGATAACCTTGTCAAATAAAACATTGAGCACCCTGGTATCCAGAGCATTGATTGCCACATTCACACTGTGTGAGATGGGAGGTACCAACTGATTACAAGTTACAAATGTCTAATTAAATTGTGTTTGATGTTCCTATTATTGATATTTTTTAAATTAACAATGGATAATATGAGTAATTGAATGTGACAGGGGTTGCTTTCATTGAACCCACAGGGAATTATCTCCTGACAGCAGGTCCCATCTGCTGTAGAGGATTTTATAGCGTCTTTTAGCTTTGTTTTGGTTGTCCAGCCCACAATCTACTGTCTCGGTTCAGTCTCATCAGCGTTGCTTTGATCGAAGCAAGCAGCTGTTTCATTTGAAAAAACGTACTATATGCTACCTGCTTCAGCACCACATTTAGTAACTAGGTGGTTGACTTAATGGAGCATTTAGCAGCTAAAGATCCAGATGCTTCCCTCAGGAATCGGTGGAGTTAAAAGGAGAGTAATTGACAGCAATTACAAATGAATGCTAATGTTGCTCTGTGTCTACTGGATGGGAATGTTTGCTAATACATTCAAAGCATCACATTTATAAGGTAGTACTATGTCAATGATGGCTTAAAGATGCAATGTATAAGAACTGACCACCTGTTGAAGGCCGCTCCAAAAGTAGGGGGCTTAAAGACAATTAAATTGTAATTGAGTTGTAAAGATAAAAAGTTTTAACAATTTAAAATTACTTAACTTGGTCATTTTGAGGTGATTGTTTTCCTTGATTTTTTTCAGTAAAGTCACTTTTTACAGTGTACTGGATCGGGCTTAGTAGACTCTGGAGGTATTACGAGACAGGACGGACCAGGGCTAGCATGCTAACTTTAGTCAACATCTCTGCAACACAATATATAGATATCTTTGACATAACGTCAAAAGTGATATTCCCTATTATTTTGTTGATGATTTCAATTGATTTTTTCATGTTTTAAAACCCAAAAATGTCCACAGTTATTACATATTGCACCTTAAACAGCTTGTTCTCCCATCCTGGCCCAAAGTGGCCATAAAAAAAAGTTATTGCTGTTTCAGCTGAAATATGCTGCCTCACATGATGGTTCGAGGCATCCATATTTGTTTGCATTTCAGATAGATTTAATTAAGTGCAAAGTTGAGGACATTTTAAATCTGAGATCACAAGTCCTATGTAATTTCATGTGAATGTGGCAACTTCCACAATCGTGGGTTCAGCTGATGCCCAACGTGGGATAAAAAGAATAGCTGTATACTCGGATGCGGGTTTAATGTACCCAGTATGTCACCACAATGACAAGTGATCATTTAACACAAAAGAAAAACAGATGGGTATTTCCCTCATATGTATGACATATAGGCAAACACACTTACTTTTGTTTGTTGTAATTAAACACAGTACTTGTGCTTCAAAGGAGACATGCGGTGATATAAAGTAAAAACCCTTTGTGAGCCTTCTCTCCATGGTATGTCTGTGTTTAATAATAGTTTCTGTTTCTCTTTTCCCTTGAATGTAAACATATATGTCGTAGGTTTAATTGTTTCCCCAGGGATGTTCATTCTCAGAAATGATGAAGGTGAAATGCCTTGTCCAATTTGATGGGTCTTATATCTTCAGCTTGTAATTGGCATAATTGGACTACAGCGACAGTATGCTCTCACGTCACATCTATCACTGGTAAGGCGATGCTCTTAGAACGAGTGAACCAAACAACAATATCAAGTGAAGGACAAGCGTGATCCATGTGTACTTTGAGGACTC
Source organism: Pagrus pagrus (assembly GCF_965226575.1). Classification (NCBI taxonomy): domain Eukaryota; kingdom Metazoa; phylum Chordata; class Actinopteri; order Spariformes; family Sparidae; genus Pagrus; species Pagrus pagrus. The sequence goes on from NC_140189.1 coordinate 25,623,221, forward strand.
AATATTTAATGGCTCAAGTAAAATTCAATGACAAGAAAAATCATTTCACCATATGGAAGGTCATTTTTTTCATAGATTCAAATGGGATATCTTACAAAGGCATAACAACACAGACTGTATAGCTTTAACTGACCGATACAGATTTGCTGGCAAGCACTGAAGCTTTCTCTCAAAGCAAACTCAACCTGACTCACTGATGACTAATTTACAAGCATATACTTAAGTCTTATATTTTGATATAGTTTTTGTACAAGATACATTTGTGTACATAAAATATTCCGGCAAAGTGCATGCCGGTATACACATATGTGCACACACGCGAAACGCACACACTCATACATGCGAGGAGACGCACACACTCTCCCTTGCACACATACAAGGTCACCTAGAAACACATTCAAACAAACGCTCATCAATATTATGCATATGTATCCATTTACATTACAGCAGAGATTGTCATCTCATCCCTTCTTATGTTTTCCCTTTTTCCTTTTTTGTCAACAATTCCAGTATTTAGCCTGTAGCCATTAGTCTTTCCAGTTTGAAACCATGATACTAGTTCTTAGGGGTACTGCTATGTACAGTTTAAAATCCAGTTTACCTGACAGTATAGATAACTGTGTGTACGTAGAGGCATAAGTGGTACGCACACTTTACAAAGTTTGAATGTGTACACTGTGTAACATTTGTTTTGTTCCATAAGACAGACGAACAGGTAGAGCAGTAAACATCAATACTGACACTGAATCTAATGATGGATGCATGGACTACATAGTCAAGTGTCAAAATGCCATGTGGGAGTCCAAACAGTTCATGCAAATTAAGACACAGGTTGACATGGTAATCATGACACGCATTTTGAATAGAAAAATTCTGAAAATAAAAAAAGCAATCTTCAGTTGTATGTATACTATCTTTACTCTCAGGGCGGAGGGAGTTAGAAAAATATGAAAATAACAGTGAGAGCATGCAAAGTGGAAAACCTGCGATCAGTCTGACATTTTGTCGATTTCACTGCGCGTTTTTTTGTGAATGATGAGAAACCTTTTGACACAGCGGGACACTACTCACTCAGAGGAGCCAAATGCACATTCATATGGTATGCTCTTTGTTTGAGAAGTAAATGAACAAAACACCGCTACTTTTACCTCTAGAAGGGCGAATGGTAAAACGAAAACAGGACTGCAGTAGACAAAAAAAAAGTCAGTATCAAAAGCAACATCCTACAGATGTACATTCATGCAGTTATTATACTATTCCCTCTAGAAGTTGTCTTCCTCAATGCAGCTGCTGCAACATTACAGTACATCGGAGTATGTAGGCAGAGTAAGTTAAAACACAGTGAGGGTTACAGATATGTAATATTGTGCTTACTGTACACATGTGATTGGATGAATCGTTTCAAACAATCACATTTTTTATTACAGTGTGACAGTGTATTATCCCGTATATATTTCATGGATATTCTCTCCCTCCATGGTATGAGGAAGGGCACAATTTCCCATGTCGTATTTATAAACACTCCAACAGCAGATCATTTTTGTACGTCTTGTTGTTAATGAACAGCAAAGTTTCTTTAAGGAGCATGTTGTTTTTTCATATTTATTTTTGTTGAAAAGATCCAACCAGGAATTTATTTTGCCCTACTTATTCACATAATTGTAAACAGAGACAATTAAAAAAGAAAAAGAGGATTTTTGAGGCAACTTTTGGATCTCATCACAATTGTTGCATTCGTATTTGTCTGAGACACGAAACATCATGATGTATGTTCCCTTTGATATGCGCTCCTTTTGATGAAATATGTATTGTTTATACCATTTGGTCTGACTACAATAATGAAATGAGATGAAAAGTGATAGAGGGGGAAAAAATACCAAATGAGAAGAAATTGGATTCCCAAACAGGGACATTTTCATCAACGAATGTTTATAGGAGGATTTATTTAAGTTGCTTGTTTTGAATCAATTTCATTTTCGTAATTGACCGAGGTGAAATTGAATTGCCCCTTTTCCGTGTCCTTGACACTCCGTCTCTTTAAGTGATCATTTTACTGAGTCTCAGATAAATCCTCTTTATAATGATAAGAGTCCTGACCCTAAGTATTAGAGAGAATAGGTGTGGTAGCTAAGAGCATGCAAACACAATTTGCCTCGCACCTTCCCTCGAGAATGCCGAGTTGCATTATAGATTTAGGCCTGTTCCCAATTTGCAAGATGGTACACGAAAATGAATCGCATGAATCATATACCTTATGATGTAGACACCTGGCTTGGATGTTACTGGAAAGAAAAATGGATATCAGCAAAGTCACTTATTGCTGTAGCAATAGATTATACTGCACCCAATCTGTTACAGCACCAAGTTAGTCTGAAGTAGTTATCATCATCAGTACGATTTACACACACAGGCACCGAAGCAGCGTGTGTGTGTGATAAAACCACGGTGAGGGGCAGCCTGCAGGGAGGTCCTTTTTAAATAGTGCCAAGGCCTATAACTGCAAAAATAACACAGAGATCAATAATTTAGTTTGACTCAGGGCCCTCAAGAAATTCTTGCACCCTGGTCCGTTATTCCAGCGTAGTATAAAGCTGATAATTGAAACTTTGCAGCCAAAGTGAGTTGTATGAAAACACAGAATAGTGATTAACAGAGGGAACAGTAGGTGTTTATAATTATATAATGAGAGGAGAGCGAGCGTAAAAAAAAAAGCTGCTATTTTCCGTGTCACCTTTCTTTTGCCACTGCACGTTCCTGGCGAACCAAAGGAAACATTCCAGACCTCCTAACAACAACGAGGATAGCTACTGAGATCACACATCAAAGTAATTAGACTGAGAATTTCATTATTGGCTCCATGGCTGTTATCATGTGAGTGTTTCTGAGCAGCAAAATGTGAAAAATAGAAACAAAGAGAAGGAAACAAAGGGTACGTTTCCAAAGCGCATCTGCCTGCGCCTTTCAAGGCTAAGCTACCGAGATAGTAAGTGAACATTTTCTTAATAGAGTTGGCAGAGATGGAGCGACGACCATATGGAAAACATCTTGGGTACGTGTGTGTGTTTGTGTATGCAGGAGGGCTTTTTTTCTGTTATAATTTGTGTACTGGTCCATGGTGAAAATGTAGAATGCAAAAGATTACCGGTGTTATCTACCATTGGCCTAGTTATGCTTTGTAGACTTTTTTTTTTTTTTTTTTTTATCCTTCTGCAGTCCCCTGACCAAAATAGACTTCTGAAAAACGTTCAGGCAAGACAAAAGAAATATCTTCCACCACCAAAGGAGTTTGTGCTGCGTGTTATACAGAGCAATACTTCACTAGAACTTTAACAGAAACACCATCCACCCAGAGCTCATAATTAACATTTAGCCCAATTTAGCTCACTCAACACAAAGTACTATATTTTGCATGTTTTTCTGCATGAGGAAATGGTCTTTAAGGACGCAGTTCCACAAAGCTGGGCCCGAGGAGCTTGAAGCGTACACTGCCCTTTCACTAAGCAAACATCACCAAACTGAAAGCAAAACTTCTTTTTTTCAGTGATGGAACTACTTTGGTATAGAAACTACCTTGATTTATTATACATGGGCCTGCTATGTTAAGACTTACATGTCCTTTCAAATGCTTTAACTGTCAGACCGATCCCGTATGATTTTGTCTGAACAATGCCATCATGATCAAATCCTCTCTCACATGTCTTCTTTAGTAACAATGAGCTGGAGCTGGTTAAAGTCCTTCATATTATGCATACCTCCACACGTATGCATACATGCCGATCAATAAGTCGCTGACAAGATACCATCTATGGATAGAGTCAGGGCGATGGAGATCTGTCTTTAACTCTTACAGCTGGTGCTCATGTAAGAAAGAGCCGCTGCCCCCGCCAGTGGTCTGCTCCGCGGGGGAGGAGAAGCTCGCCAGTGGGATGACCTTGACGGGGTCCTCCTTCTTACTGCAGTGTCTATCCAGGGTGTTGTAGAACTGCGGCCGGTTGATCCCTTTGTCCAGTTCATCTTTTCTGGGCACGGACCGGCCCAGGGTGTGGCGACCATCCATGATCCCCATGCTGCCCATGGTGGCTTTGGCTCCCCGGACACAGCTCTGCTGGAAGCCAAAAGAGGGCATTGTAGCGGTGATGGCGGTGGCAGTAGGGGTGGAGGTGGGGCTGTTGCTACTAGGACTCTGGAACTGGGCCAGGGCTGGGGGCATCCAGCAGCTGTCGGAGTGGCCCAGTATCAGACACTCCTGGGTACAGGTCTCAGAGGCCTCAGCCAAGGCTTTCTGCAGGTTCACCTCGATGGCTGCAAAAAAAACAGAGAACAACACAGGTCAAAACATACAGAAGTGCAGCTGGAATGTGAAGCTGTTACCGCGGCGCTGTAAAACCACTGAACGAACTCATGAATCATAATGTAAACAGAAGAAAGTTGTCGCCTTATCAGCGGTTGACCCACAAAATGTCAGCCTTTTAGCGAAATGAAAGTCAGTGATAAATGTTTCATTTCATCTTGTAATGAGAAAAACACCAGCCGAGCATTTAATTTCCACTGGTATTCCCATGACTCCGTCTGTTTACCTACAATATGCAAGGAATTCCCTGTAGCTTAATTAGAGTTTGAAAAAAAAATGTCTTGCTGTTTGCGTCGCGGATTGGCTTTACAGTATTAAATATTTAATGAACGTCTTTACAAAGCATTGTTTATTTTAATCACTGTCAATGTGGCACACCTCGAAACCCTTCTGATCTTTCAGAATCCAAAATAAATCTGGTCAAATAAGAAAACTAGGTGGAGAAAAACCATTATCCTAGGATCCTGTGAGCATCTTTAGCATCTACAGGTGCAGTTAATTAGTGTGGTTAATTGTGGCAGCATTTAAGTTACATGCATGGAAGGGAAGGGGGGAAAAAAAAGAAAACTAGAATACTGAATAAGGAGGCGACTGGGCAAGGCTAAGCACTCAAACTATCTTATCTCATTATCCCGGCACTGACATCACATGTGAAATGAGTCTGGGATGAGGCCTCAGCATTGAGCCTCAGCAATAAAGCCTGTCAAGCCAGATAATTAGAATGTAAAACAGTGTGCACCAAGGCAACCAGGAGCCCGCAGTGTTATGTTTCCTAGGCCATGCAAAGGAAAGAGGGGTCCTCATTCAAACATCACATCACTCCTCTAGGCTTCAGCTGCAAGCTGTCATGTAGAAATTATTTAGTATATTTGCATAAGTAAGAATGCTATAAATAATTAAGCAGTCTTAGACCCTACTACACAGGGACGACTATTTTCTTCGTGCACACAAGATCCGCATGCCCTGTGTGATTCTGTTCAACAGAAATCTGCAAATCTTCCTGCTACCTCGTATATTGTTTTATGGCATTCTACAAAATGAAAATGAATATTCTGATTAGCCTCCGTTAGTGATACAGGTCCAACCTCCCAAAACTATCTAGACTGTCGTATAACGGCTCAATGCGCTCACTTTTTTTTTTTTTTTTGTATTTCTGTACCACAGCAGATTGAATAGCACAGCGTCAACTTTAATTATGAGAGCAGTGTCTGAAAATGAATCGCCTGGTATAAATTGTGAGGATATATTTGGAGCGCTCACGTGGAGTCAAATCTGTCCTCTCCATATTGAACTGGAGCCTTGGAGCAGGAGTGTATAAATCCCCTGGGCGGTAAATGTGTCACCTTTCAGAGGGTCACTAACTTCATTAAGGCAAAAATGGATGCTGCTTTCTCATTCTCTGAGCTAGCACAATAGGGCCGAGCCAAGTCTCGGCCGTGCCCTGACTCAATCTCTCTCTGAGGGTTTTCTGCTGGTGGTAATGCCTTTTCAGGGGTACTGCTGTTTTTTTTGATGAGGTAATGCTGTTAGCATGAACTCTTTATTCCACAAGCGTGCACCGGGACACACAAATAAAAGTTACTGGCCCGGACAGGAGCGCACATTCAAACGTGTGTCTTTGCCAGATATCCTCCCTCCACTTCAACTTGAAATGATCAGTGCAGTCATAGCGTACTTTGCAAATGAAAGGTAGTGTGTGGCTCTGTGACTTCACACAGCTTGAACTCACAGCGGTTCTGTGTCAACAGCCTTCAGTGCCTCCAAATTTTGTATGCAATATTTCACATCTAGCCTCTCCAAAAGAGATGGGCCTGTACTATTTTCTATTCCAGTGGGATAGTTTGGATAGGCGGTGGCGGGCTTGGGAGGGTGGGAGCAGGGCTTGAGTGATGTCGCTGACAGCTCTGGCTGCTTTCGTCAGCTCGAGGTATGCCGCAGCCTGCTTGTGATGCCGCTGTCTTTTGTATTCAGGGGAAACAACTGTACCCCGCGGAGCTTTCGGGAGGAATCACACATCACTGACGCCAAGGATCCCCTGATGCTGAGAACACTCTTTTCTACTTTCGTTCAAGGAAATTTGAATGGCAGACAAGTGGGGATAATGGCAAACAATTGGGTTTAATAGACAGCACGACTGGGATCAGGCCTACTGTTCTCATTTGAGATGATTCATCTACACTGAGCAGTGGTGATGTGCTTGAGACAAAACTGTGATACCTATTTAGATACTCTGTAGACTCGACTGAAGAGCTAATATGAGCTCCCCTAAACCTCAAACAACTGACTACTGTTGACTCTAAAAAATTAATTGGTATTCATTTCTGATTCAAAACAGCCTGCAGGCTAATTTGACTGCTCCGTCATAAAGTAATCTATTATCCACAGTCTTGTTGTGTATTTCTCGACACCCCGCAGTGCCACAGCTCTGTTTTTTTTTAGTTGATCTTATGGTCATACGCAAGGTCAATAGCAGCGGTAGCCTAAAGCAATCTTGTTCTGCAACATCAACACATCCTTTGGCCGGTCGCGGATCGAACACCGCTGCATCCACCTTCAGCCGACCTTCCATTCGTGTGGTCAAACATTACAGCTTGTATAAACACTGGACATGTGTAAGAGAGAGGTATGAGTATTCTGCACGGTACGCAAAGGATTACCATAAAATGTTTTTGCACTGAAGCTCAATACTGAACAAATGAAAGCGTACAGTTCGACTGCAGACACGGTGAGCTAACGTGGTACACAGGCTTTATCAGGTGAGTACTTTAAATTAAAGGGGGTTGTATATGGAGGACTGAAATTGCCAAAATAAATAAATTAATTAATTTAATGCACCAAAATAAAAAATAATGTAGTCATTAATCAATTTATAATAATAATAGTATTTGACATAAATGAATATTTCAGTTTGAATTTGTGTTTATTTAGCTTTGAATTAATTTTCCTATTTAGTTACCTTATCCATTTTATATTTTTTATTAGAAATATACATTTTTGTCACATTTCATACATTTTTGAATGCCTACATTTATTTTTAATATTGTTTTTGTACATTTAACAGCAAATGAATCTATTCATTGAGTCATTTTTCTAAATCTTAAATTTGATTTTGGCATTCAGTCCTCCACAGCTGGACATATTTCCATCCAATTCAGTAGCCCTGCAAAACGCTTTGATACTTCTATGCAGAAAAAAATAAAAATGAGCATCACATCAACATTATCACATAAAGATAGCTCAGTCTAAACCACACATGAGCCTATAAAAAGCTGAATAAAAGCCTTTCTGAAACCTCTTTCCTTGCAAGTCCATTGTACTGGACTGCATTAGAGTGAACGTATTCCACTTGCATCCACCCCTTGTTCAAAAAACATCGTATAATATTCCAATCAGCTGGCGTGCAGATGATTCATCGATAATAACGTCCTTTTAATGTGCAGCTTTGATTCTGAATCATCCCAGAACAAAAACTAATGCATTCCTGATGCACCAGCAACGACAATTTGCTACAATGCGGTGAATGTACTGTAGGATTATTCTACATTTGTTGTGTGTATGGACATACTTGTTTTGGATATTAATACAGGCCGTAATGCTGAAATAATGAGCAGTAATTCAAATTTCCAGGCCCATGCTGCTGCATGCTAATGGTGAGGTTACTGTACACAGTGGGTAATATAAAGATAATTGGTTACATTTGGGCATCAAGGTAATGTCGTAATGATTTGATTAAGCAATGATAAACAGCACAACACTTGTCCCATGAGGTTGTTGAAGATGTCTGGAATATCGTCATTTTGTACCTAAGTATTATATTTCACCCTTTTATTATACTGGTATGCATTCAATCTCACTTATTTTTTTCCCCCCTGATGGCCATGAAATCCACTAATGCAAATGTGTGCTCTGACAGGCAGAAACACACACACGCAAACACACACACACACACACACACACACACACACACACACACACACACACAGTTACCATGCATATTAACCGGCTGATCGGGGCTTCTCAGTACAATAGTATGAGATATTTAACATGACAGTTGATGATATTTACTGACAGAGCTGGTTACATCTTGATGAGCTTCACATTAAGGCCTGCACACATCGCGGTTCGACTTATTATTTCAGCATGCACAAACTCATTATTGCTAATTAAAAGGATAATTGCATGCATCTAGGACATTCAATTCCTCAAACAGCCATCAGGAAGGTGGACTAGGCCCCTGACTCATCCTACAGTGTTAATAACGTGCAGTCTTTTCACATTTTTTAGCCTGAAACGTATATGCATCAAATTTATGTATTGTCAAATGAAAGCTTTATCACCTGCCTCCACGTAAGCATAATGGCCTGATTAAATTATATTTGTTTGCTTTATGTGTCACACGTGTGCTGTGTTATGACTTAAAAGGATCCACGTCTCTCCCATGACAGTTGAAATACTGTAAATCTTCATTTTTTCCTTCTATTGGACTTTTTTCAATTTATTGTCTAAGGTTGTGATGCATGGGCTGTCACTATGCAGCACTGTTGTTTTCTTTTCTAACATTCTCTGCAAAGACTCTCAGAGCTCAGAGGTTTATTTCTTTTTTTCCCACTCACACAACATTTACAAAAGTGCAAAAGTTCATACACATTCTGGAATGTAACTACGCCAAGAAAATAAACCTTTCACCAGCCCCTACAGCTCTTCCCCTTTCAGTGTCAATTAATATGGACTCGACAGGTTTAATGGTGCCAGAAAATAAAAGAAAAATGCAAAGAGGCTTATATTTGGCCGTATGAGATGTTTAAAATGGAAGAACTTGCCTTCCATCGAGAGTTATAGAACCGTCCTGGAGTGCTACTACAGCTATCACGAGTGCAAAAGTATTATCATTATCATATTATGTGTTCTTGTGTGAATAGGAGATGAGACGAGAGAGAGAGAGAGGGAGAGAGGGAGAGAAGGTGCACGAGCGCATGTCTTTATTTCTGGAAGGGAGACCAAAAGACAGAAACACAAGAATGTGGAAGATTCTTTCAAACAAATAGAATCTCAGTAGGAATAATTGAGTTTGTAATTACCAAGACTTTATCACTTCACTCGGCCTTACACTCACTCCAAACGTACAATCTGGATAAGCAAATGGATGGTCATTAATAATAATAGCGCTATTAAAACCCCTTGGTGTTGCACTGAAAAGAGAGATGCCATTAGTTTCATCTCAGCTCTGGCAATCATCATTCGAAGGAGAAACTAATGTCTCACTTTCACTGAATTACAAATACAAGACAGCTTGCTTAAATGCTTGATGCATTTCACCATCCCTGCTGCTGACTAGGGGCTGACTATTTGGGATGCACACTTATGACTGATTTATGGTTTTGATGATGTGCGCTCATATATGAATTTGTGTTCTTTTCAAGATATCACAAAGCTCTGAGAGTCTGGTGTCTGAAGGAATAACAACTATCTGCAGCACAAGTCCCGCATATGCATTATTTTAACAATGAAATAAGGATATGCAGGCTCCGAGGCAAGGTCTGTGACTTCTCCGTAAAAAGCCTGTCTCTATGGCAATGAGTCTGAAAATTAACTTTTCTCTGCACGTCAGAGTCAAATGCTATTTGGTTTTTCTTTACTTTTATCAGGGAGAGGTACAGTATAATCCCTTAGCGAAGGCAATAAGAGCTGTCATTGTCGCTGCTGACAAGGACATATAGGAGGAAGTAAATATTCCATTGTAGCAGTAAAAACTTGCCGTGCTCTTTGGAAAGGCAGCGATCAACTCGTGCTGCAGAGGTCAGTGGAGCCATGTAGAGGGCTGACATGTATTAAGATCTATAAGGAGTCGTGGCGGGGCAAACAGCTACTGAGGAATTTTATCAACGAGATTTTATTTTAGGATGCAGAATGAAACAACTGAAATATCAGTTACACTTTCAATGAAGCCCATGTCTACAATGCATTATAATGCATTGTGAACATACTTATAATGCGTTGTGATGTGCCGACACTGCAAAATAATATGTTTATTGAAGAGCACATGGATGTTCATAATGCTTTAAACATAATCATAACTGATTATTACATCAATACATTACACACATTAGTATAATGTATTTCTCTGATGTGTAAAATTAGAGTTATCCATTCATTGTATGTCAGTATCTGTTAGAAAAGCATTTTTTTGGGCTGTTCATTGACTTAATCTTATTTTTTTCCACTTAACTTAAAGAGGATCCACTATGCTTTTTTAATGTTTTCCTTGTCTTCAAGATGATGGTTAAAGAGGTTAAAGTCACAGAACACTACTCCTCAAATGGCCTGCCAGTAGTCCCGCCTTCAAATCAGCGGCTTTGTGACATCACACCATGTCACACCTTTGCATAATTTATGCAAAGTGGCTAGTTCGGCACGCAAGAATTGATTTGCTCTGTTGTTGTTAGTGGTGCTGGGTCAGGCGTGTGTGAGCTGACCAATCAGACGAAACTGGGTATTAGAGAGGGCGGCCTTAAAGAGACAGGAGCTAAAACAGAACGTTTCAGACAGAGAAGGAATACAGTGCTGCTGCACTAGACAGTATGAGAAAACTGATGTGTTTTTGAGCACTTAAGCATATACACCTATTCTAGTAGTAACCCCAAATAAAATTATGAACCTGAAATTGAGCATAAAATGTCTGTCTGTGGCTTCTAATCAGCTTATATCTGCCTATTCCTCAGGAATTTTCTTACTAAACTCAATGGCCATTTACAGTCACTTATAATCACATCATGAAAAGTGATTATAATGTGCTCTAAAATGATTATAATGTATTATCCTATGAGAAATTTAATGCACTATGATCCTTGCAAAAACAGTGAGCAACCAGCAATTACGAAGTATTGATACTGTACAAAACGCTTTATTATGTGTTATGATTATTGTTAGAAAGCACTCTGAATATTTACGATTGCTTAGAAATATATGCACATTATAGCACATTATAAGTATGTTTATAATGCATTATAGACGTCGGTGTCACAATGAGTTTTGATTATTGCTACTTGATGTGCATTATAATTGCATTATAAGTATGTTCATCATAGTGTCATAATGAGTAATGAATAAGTAGTTGCTATAAAGCCTTCTTCTTATAACTATGATTGTACAGCACTGTACTGTGGGTGCATTATAATGCATTACAAGTATGTTTATGTTTATCACTATAAACACAGGCATTATAAAAATATTACCGAAATATCTCCATAGAACCAATCACAATGTTTTGCCGCTTTTCCACCAAAATTAGCGGGTCTACCCAGGTTTTTTAAAGGCAGATCAACCAATCGACATCAATCAATGTCTTTTTTTATGATGTTATTTAAAAATGTATACATCGAATTCATCTAAAGTACATATAAGATGGTTTCATATCTCATTAATAACAACAATTTCCTGAAGGTTAGGTTGGACACCTAATTTACCTGGTGGGCTGCAGACTTAGGAAAATTACAGCTTAAGTTTACCCAAAACAAGTGACTAGTCTGAGATGTCGCTGGTGGGTAGATATCAAAGATCCTAGCAAAGCAAAACAGCATGAAATAAGCCAAACAGAAACCTTAGATAGATCGGAGAAGCATGTTTCACTGTATGTCTGTAACTGTTACAGTTAAAATGACAACAGACATTAACAAGTATGCTGATTTCCGGTATCTCCGCAATGCAAATCAACTACATGGAAGTGGCGTCACTGTGATATACGGTCTTCATCTTATAGCCGTTCTCATCAGTGAAATCATGATTAAAGAACCTGGTAATGAGTTACTTACAATAATGGACTGGTGGATTTTCCCACTTAACCATACATTTCAGAGCATTCTTTGTAGCTGCGATACAAAGTGAGATATAAGAAAGGCCAAAGCCATTCTTCCTCCTTTTTCTATTTTTTAAAACAAACAATGCCACATGGCGTGAATGGCCTTTCTTAAAAAGGAGACAATGTGACGCAGATAAGAGGGGAGCGGGGTTGTCCATATATACCCTCGACTAATTACTTTTGATGCATTTACTCAGACGCCGCTGAACGGGAGCGGGTCTCTGAGCCACATACGTATTTATCAGCACTTGTGGGACCCATACAGTTCCTCGCCTGTAATCCATCTAGCCTTGTCTACTCTCGACCCCTTTTGCTTTCCTAGTGTTTGACCCATTGTAGCTGAAAGTAATTGCAGGCAGAAAACAACATCTAATGATTACTTTATCTGGGAGTCTGAGAGAGAGTGAAAAGTCACAGACAGGTACTTTCAACAAAAGGAGGAGGCCTTTTTGTTCCCCACACACAATTTCAAACAACAAAGAATATTATTGACTTGGCTGAGATTAGAACACCAAAACAAATGACAAAGCACAGAGAGAGGACAAAGTGCACAAAGAAAGAAAGGATCCCTTGAACAACCCGATGCCAAGCGCTTGCTTCTTTCTTTTTGTTGCCATTGATTAAAAGTATGTCGTAGGCCGAAGTAGCCATTTCTCCACTGAGAATATACAACACCAACACAATGTACAGACTTAATTTAATGTAAATTCCTTTATCTCAAAGTCACCTTTGTTGTCAGAGGGAGAGAGAGGAGAAAAAAAAAAAAACACCTGAATTTTTCATATCGCCTCAGCATAAAATGTTTACCAAAAAAAGAAAGCCCCGGCATCAACAACAGCAATTGTGTGATTTCCATCAACAGAGAGCACAGCTGGGAAGATGGAGCAGCAACAACAGAAGCTTTCTCCTCGACACTTGACTTTTTGTGTATGTGACATTGGTTGATTACATCTCCTTCATTATGTCTGGACTACTATTGGGCCTCCCCTCCTGAGGACAAGACGCCGGTGTCACCATCAACACAATCAGGCCTGGCCAAATACCCAGCGTGGGCCAGATAGATGAGAGGTGCAAACACCATAACAATCTGCAATCAGCGCTCATCACCACAGTGACACGCAGACGAGGAGGAACAGGGTTTCTACAGGGGGTAGAAACACAAGACTAGATGCACGCACGCACGCACGCGCGCACACACACCGATGCCAGTGTGAAATCTCACATTTCATCGTCTTCTTTGTGAGTCTGCACTCGTGAAAAACGCTGGACGATACTGTGGATACACTGTAGGTGTGCCGTCACTGACAAGGAAGCAATACATAAATGCATATTTATAAGATTAAAAAAAAATATATATGTGAATCCACCTTAAAATTCATTGCACATGGATGAATGTCTCAACATTTCCATATTGTGTAGATAATGCGAGGTCTGGGAAATGAAAATAAAAAGCGTTGCATGAAAGGAAGGAAGTGAAAATATTTTAGAGGGATTAAGAAAGAAAGGAAAATAGACTGATTAAGTGGGACCTGACAAAGCTGTCTGATATTTGCAAGGAGATTGGATTGTTCCAGCCGGAATACTATCTAAACAACCATGATTTTTTGGGAGATGACTTTGATCTAAAAATGTAAATGTCACTTATGACACTCTTAGCTTTCCCTTTAAAATCAAATTAGAAGCTGATTTGACGCATAAGCGGGCCCTCAAAGAATTAAACCTGTTGAGTTAGGAGCCGGCGGAAAATATCGGATGCGTTCGGATATATTAAAAGACGGAGGCCTCTGCTTTGCGTGATGGAGGAGAGGCTGGAGAGACAAACTGTGCAGGAGCCGCCATTGTGCTACATCCTGTGTCATGTAACAAGCAAATTCATCACGCTGACCCATTGCCCCCAATTATTATGGAAAACAAGAATGAATCAAATTAACATTGAAGAAGCTCTCGGATCTGGCAGCCCGTCTGTGTAGCCGATGGATTCAGCAGGAGGAGAGGAGAGGGTAATAAACAAGGTGCCACTGCATATGCTATATATCTTGCAGTCATTGATGATTAGCTCTGTTTTCCCTTAGCCATACATTACTGTTATTGCCTCCATGGCCAGGCAGATAGGAAGTGGATACAAAGGCATCGGGAAGCCCATCTTTCAACGGATAACTGGCAGGCTGAAAACCACTCAGCACCGGCGGTGGCGGCGTGATTTCAGTGCATGAGTGATCTGGGCATGCTGAAAATTGTAATCTCTTATACGGCAGAGCTGAGAGGACGACCTGCTGTACAGTTTGTGTTGCCTTTTTTTTTTCAAGGGTGTGTTTTTATTGTGCAGTGGGGAATTTTTCTGAGTGAAATCATTTAGTGTAGTCACAAAAAAGGAGTCTCTCTTCAGATGTCAACAGGCTCAAGTCTCAGTGTTTTGTCCTGTGAAAGTGTGTAATCTATATGAGGTGCCGGTGTCAGGAGCAAACACTCGTGCTTTTCCTCTTCTGTTTCCTTTTCTTTCCCCATCCTCAAAATATTTTTGAGGACAGCTTAGGCATGAATGCAGACTGTGTATGGTATTAGTCACGGTCATTAGCGCTGAGCAAACTTATATTTGCAGTATCAGTGGGTAGTGTAGCATGGTAAAGGTTTTAGTATGAGGGGCAGACTCTTCCAGATCCCCCTGTGCATGTACACTTTAAAGGTTTTCCTTTTCCGGAGCGCCACAGACCCTCCTCCGGGGACAACTATTAATTTTTCACCGAAACCTCCCTTGAATAATGAATTCTGTCCTATTTATACGCTGTGATAAGTCCACTGAATGTCTAAAAAGGGGTTATCATGAAAAGGGTAAGGCTTTCAGAGAAAGACCGGTTCCTGCTTAACATGTTTAATTCATCCGCGTCGCCATGTTCTCGAAAGCAGACGAAAAGTCAAATAATGTATCGCTGGCAAACATGAAAGCAGACACAAGCGGCACATTCAATAAATCACAGCTTTTACTTTTACTGTTTTGATGTTGACTGTCACAATCCTCCACCCAAACACCAGCCGCTGAAAGTTCAGATATATGCCTTTTACTCCTCGGGGCCCTGCTGACAGATATGCTCTCGCTAAAATCACAGAGGTACTCAGTGGCTTGTGTTAATGTTTCTGTCACTGCGCACTTTATTTGGGGTGTGCTGAGTGCAGGCATTGTCAACTAACGTTCAACAACAGCAGGAGCGACAGATAGAGACAGACAGTCGGAGGGGGGCAGAGAGAAAGAGAGTGTGTAAAATGGCAGATGCATGAACACAAGCAAAAAAGGCGTTAAGTGTAGCCTATAAATAATGCAGCAAAACACAAACATGTTTCAAGATCTGTGAAGAAATAGAATCAAGTGAAGAACATTTTTCATACCTAAAATAATGCGCTGCTTAAAATAACTGTTGCTGTAGTGATTTCCTCACTTTGCCTGTTTGTGTCGGCACTTTCATGGACCAAAGCATTCATTACAGTTTTCACTCTCAGACCAAATAACCATATTGCCGTCTCTTCATAAAAACTATTACCCTCACATAAACACTTAAGTGATGTTGCAGCCAGTCTCGCCAATATCACACAGCGCTTTTAACTCTGGCACATAATAAAGATGTGCGGTGAGCTTATTCAGCGTAACTCAAGAATTTTAAGACTATGTATAGTTTTAAGTCCATTAAGTCCATTAAGTCCCTCCTTCCTCACGCTCAAACTCACTTTTGGAAGTTATGGCGGCAAAGGACTAAATGAGCTGCACCATTGCCTAGAAAAGGAAACATCTTTGAACATTGATGAAAACCAATGATGGAATGTAACTAACTACATTTACGCAAGTACTGTCCTTAAGTGTAATTCTGAGTTACTTGTACATCACTTGAGTATTTCCATTTTCCGATACTTCCACTCTTCTACATTTCAGAGGCAAATAAAGGCATTTATTTGATAACTTTAGTTACTAGTTACTTTGCAATATATATAATATATATAATAAATATATAATATAATATTCAATATTCTATTTTTTTATTTATAATGAGTCCAACGGTGTTATATGAGTACGATGCTAGACCAAAGGACACCTTTTTAAAACCTGGTACCTACATTACCCTTCAATGCAACTCGACCAATCATTGACATCACTGTCATCACAATTTATCAGATGCCAATTTTTATGCAGCTTCCTCACAAGTCACAAAAAGGTTTTCTGCTACCTTTTTCACATAATGCAGTAATACTCCCCATTAAACACACTTTACTGTGTACAAATGGAGGAATTACACTTCAACTACACTTAATATCAGATACTTTAAGACTTTTACTCAAGTACTATTGTCAAGTGCTATATATTACCAAAGTGTTGATGAAGGTTCTCAGTCATCCAGGTCATGGTAATGCTAAGTGCTATATCGTAGGCAACTGGACTTGATTCAGTTTTTCTTGAAGACGTTGGGTCAACGACCCACAAGTGGCCCTAATGACTCTGTCCTTAACGACTCGGTCGAGACACTTCCACACCGGGTTTAAAAGCCTGCAACTCCCCTCCAGTTAGTAAGAACTGAAGAAGCCTCTTGGATGAGAGGTGAAATGCCTTCAAGAAACAGCCTATGATAC
Organism: Pagrus pagrus; assembly: GCF_965226575.1. Lineage (NCBI taxonomy): Eukaryota > Metazoa > Chordata > Actinopteri > Spariformes > Sparidae > Pagrus > Pagrus pagrus. The sequence goes on from NC_140189.1 coordinate 25,640,038, forward strand.
AGCACTGAGAATAAGTATTACCAATTTTAACAGGATATGTCACTTTTACTCCAGAATGACTTTTGGGTACTTTTTTCAATACTGTGAGGACATTTTTGATAATAAGGACACAACTCAACAACAAATATCACAAAAGAAAACACATCTTTAAATGCAATTGTAAATGAATTTAATCAAAACAACAATATTCCAGCCCTAACCTATGACACTATTTAACAGTCAAATTAAATGTATTGATTTTTTTGATCTACTGTGATTTGCCCTGTACTGGCAGCACCCAGAAGAATCTTCCATTTTTTTCTAATTAGCATGTAGTTAGTTAGGATTCAGCTCAGCTCTACTTGTACTGAGAAATGATTTGATTTGCTAATTATATTATGCTATAATAAAGAATTGGACATATAGTTCCTAAGAATTATTCATTTTATTCTGTTTTATATTGTTATATCTGAATTTACTTTAATTGTATTGGTCCTAACATGAATATATCTCATACCAGCTCCTCTTTGGCTTCTAAACTAGAAAAAAAAAGAATTATAATAACATAAAAGGGTAAAAGTAGAAAGTAGGTTCGCTGAATGTGCTCCGTCTGTGATGATGAAGAGAATGCTCCAGTGGCTACAACAGTCCACAGAGAAGGAGACAGTGAAAATAGCCACGCAACTACTTTGCTCTAGAGACAGCCAGCAACCCATTGACCTCCGTGTCTTTTATGCTGTTTAGCCCAGAGCGCTAACTATCAGATATTAACACCCCACGTCTTTGATTTTGTGTGCCTGTCAGGCCCTGAGGATGCTTGTATATATTGTCCCGGGGTGCCATCCTCTTTGTGTCAGTTGTTTCATCCTCCTCTAACACGACAAACACCCACAAAGAGGCAAGGGTATGTCACATTTCCTTTGCCTGGCTTCTGGTATCGACTCTAATGTTGACATGTCTTAGCAGAGCCTGGGGACGGCGCGGAGAGAGAGGAAGTTGGCAGGAAAAAAAAGGGCCCTAAATGTCACTAACATGTCCGGGTGTTTGTAGAATCGCGGGAGAAAATTGCCCGGGCTCCTGACTCACCGCCGCCGCCGCCACCACCGCCACAACTGCTGCTACGATGACATCACTACAGCCAATTTCATCCTGCAGTTTATTTCGAGCCGCTGTGTTTGTGTGTGCATGCGCGCCTGTGTGTGCGCGTGTGCGAGCGAGTGTGTGAATATGTGACAGAGGGAGAAACAGGCTCGCTCTCTATGTAATTCAGTGTGTGAAGGCACCAATACCCATCTCTATGATAATTTCCTATTCACTATGAGCAAAGACAGCAACACTGATACAATTCATTTCCCCTTTATTAACTGGTGCGGAAATGTTGGGCCCCGCAGAAGTGACTTCTGAAGTCTTTCGGGGCTGAAGGGTGGCAGAGTTTGTTTTACGGGTGGGAGGAGAGAGCTACTAGTACAGGGGAGATGATTTTGGAAGCCATGCATCCATAATAGTGTATTTGCCAGAGACAGGATGCTCAGTTTCCATGAGCATTTAGTCGCCAATGCATGAGACCCATGGGGTCAAAGCCAATCAGCTCAGATGATACACTTGCCCTGTCCAAGAAAATAAAAAGGGCTGCCCACCTCTCTAAACCTCTGGCAAAGTTCGATATCATATGTCTTGTCTGCATTACTTGTTTGAGTTCCACGTGTGACATCCAGAGCAAAGTCCAGTCAATCACACTGACATTCAATTCACTGGAATTGATGACTTGCCACCAGTCTGGCATTTTTATCTCGCGCTGATGCCCTCTTTATTTTTTGTCATCCCTGACTCTTCCTCTCTCCACTCTGATATTGCTAATTATTTCAAACTATCAGGTAGACAGTTTCAATTTCAATTAAATCTCGTCTTCTCCCCCGACCTTGGGGTGGGGAACGGGGTTGTGCTCTCAGCCCCGGAACAGTTATGGGTGCCATTTAAGAAGAAATTTAAACTCAATTTTAGCCTGACTTCGGAGAATACACGCTGAGTTCACCCTTGTCAAGACAGAAGTGTGCTCCTTATATGTATTCCAGTAACACACTTAATGTGATAATTGAAAGGGGCCCAATTAAAGCTTAAAGGCATAACTGGCTACTCCGATACACCCTAGGGTAGCTGTGAAGGACAGATTTACAGCCATATGCAGCTAATCTAGCTGTCTAGTATGGGTTATGAATCTTAATGCAGCCATGTTACGATGACACATTGGGTGATAGTAGTTTACCAACACTATTCTCTGCTCTCAGCGGGGCAAATGTAGCTGTAAAATGGCTGCTGTAGGTGCAGTGTTCATAGTAATGTATTGCAATTAAGTTGTGCAAAGTAGCTTCACAATGCCATGCAGGTAAATGAAATAGTGGCTCCTGCTGCAAGAAAAAACTAAATAAATAGAGGGCACCATGTATGTAAGAAAAAACAATTACGTGATATTGACAGCGAGTGCAATCAAAGGCTCCCCTGCCAGACTCAATGAGGTGCCAATCAACTGAGTGTCTCTGCCTCATGTTGCCGCCGCCGCTGCTGCTCCTGCCTTTCATTTTAGAGTCAGAGGAGATTCTGCCGTGGTGAATCATCAGTCAATAGCTCAGAGCTGATGGTTAATGCTGATTGATGACATTCACCCAACCACCACCCTCCCACCCCCCTCCCCAACATTATCTGCAATAAACAGTCAGGGTGTACGCAAAAAAAAAGGAGGGGAAATCAAGAGGAAATGAGCATGCTCGGTCCAAGCTTTATATTTACCATTGCTGCTATAGTAGTAGTGGTAGTAAAAGTCTTGTTTAACATTGTTCCGGACTAGCTTTAAAGCCTTTGTCACCATGTTTTGATGTCTTTATTGTTTCCCTTCCTCAGAAACTGCTTTCTCACCGAATGTTGCGAAAGGTCGTCCGTGATTGATTCAAGCCATAATTAAAATGATTATTAAAATGAATGATAAAGCACCAGATGCTTTCCCGTCATTGTCCCGTGAAATAATAACGCAAATTAGGATGTCATTCAAAGCATGGCATTGGCCGACACAATGCACAGGCACCGAAGAACGGTTTTGTGTGATTAAAGCGATTCTATCGAGCGAGACGTTTCTTTCCCCTTGCTCTGCCTTCCCCTCCACCTGTGCCGGCCCGCTCGTGACCAGGAAGTGAGAGGACGGGATCACTCCTCGACAGCGAAAGTGATCACTTCAGTGGAAACATCTTAACGTGAATTTATGTGAAACACGGCAACAGTGAGCTGAAATAGGCACTTCCTAACCCAGAAATGTCAAGCAGGAGGAGGCACACTGAAGCAAAACATAGCTATGATATTGAATTGGCTAGAAGTGTCACCCGTAGACATAAAATAACATTATGTTCTCCCCCTCCTTCTGTCTTTGCCTCCACTTTCCCGCTACCTCTTGTTATTCTTCCTCTTATACGCTCTCTTCTCGCTGTTTGTCTGTTTGTTTTTCAGATTTCATTCTCATCTTGCGAGGACCGGTTCAGGTAGTCTCCTTTATTATTAAAGCACACGGTGGATCAGGCTACTTCCTCTGCAAGCTGCCCATACAACAAGAAAAAGGCATTAGGGGATGCAGTCTAAAGACCAGACTTTATGTTCTCCTGGTGATGGTTTCCTACGGCTGCTTTTGCCGAGTTTCTTTTATTGTCTCTCTCCTACTCCTCACCCTCAAATCCGCTCTTGTTTACAGTGGCCTCTTATTTACAGAGTCCACATATCCAAGTCAGACTTAAGAAAGGCTGGGTGCTAACCATCCATCTCCTTGACAAGGAGAATAAACCAATTTTCTAATTTGCAAGCATATGACCCCAGTCGTTTCTATTCATAATTCATTATGGAAATATAATCAGACATCATACCTCAGCTAAGACAACACTGGGCTGCAGAGGTGGGATATAATGAAGTACAAGTACTTTGTTACTGTCCTTTGTTAGCAGTATCTTTTACAGTATCTGTACTTTACTTGAATATTTATTTTTTGGACAACTTTTTACTTATACGTTTATAATAGAGTTTAACACAAATATCTGTATTTTCTCCTCCTTACATTTTCAAAACAGGCTTGTTACTTTAGCTTTAATACATCTGAAGGGGATTATTGATTGTTGTCGACGTAAAAGACGTAACAAGACAGAAGCAAACAGAGAGGGACGATCCTGCCCTCATGTATTTTCTCATTTTCAACCCAAAACAACGGTGACAAAACACGACAATCAACTGTCTTTCTGGTGCATTTACAAACAGCTCAGACCACCAGTACACCCGGGGGGGAACTGGGGGGTGGGGTGGTCCCCCCTGGTGCCCCAATGCTTGAAAAAACACTTCCAAAGTGTCATCTCGGATGCCCCTATGGTAGATAAAACATGATAATGCCCTGTCTTCACTGTATGCATTATATATCACAACTTTCCACCACACACGGCTGGGGCCCTTTTTATTGTTTTTCGCCCCTGCCACTCAAACATCTTGAGTCCGGCATTGGCTCAGACGAATCTTACTGATTCTGCCTTTCAGTTTAACAGTCTTTTTGAATTGTATGACTATGGCGTGAGGTTCAGTTAGCTTTGCACAGGAATGGGTGGTAGAAATGTCCTTTAGACAAATACTTTTTATACTTTGAGTACATTTCACAGCCTGTACTTTCTTGCTTTTACTTGAGTAAAGAAGTTGAATCAGTACTTTTACTTTCATGAGTCTTTTTTTTTTAACACAGGATGAGAGTGTTCATTTACCACCTCTGATGAGATGTTAAAAAAAACCACACCATATTGCATAAGAGACCTTTAAACAAACTATCTGCACAGCTGAAACAATCTCAACAACGTGCTCAGTGCTTAGAGACTGCGAAGAATATGTCGGATCCCATCCCCTTCATTTCAATTGCTCTTTGATTCATATAGGTCTTTAAAGAGCAAGGTGGGACAATTACCATTTAAAGTGGTTAACATGCCCCAGCTGGTATCTCTTTCCATTTTCATACGAAACATTGTTCACTTTCACTATTAAACATGTTGAGAGCACTTCTCTGGGTTCCGCTGGGCTATATTTTACATCTTAGCCGCGAGTAGCAGCGATAAACACACTGAAAGCTCCCAAAACCCAAGTGGCACGAGGGGAATAATCATTAAGAAACAGCTTCCTGGAAACACTTTCCCGTCAAAAACAATTATCAAGAAGTGAAATGCTATAAGGAACAAATCACAATGTGATTCCATAGACGACACTTAACTCCTCGTCTACTCCTCGTTCAGACCGCACTTCCCAGAGAACACAACAAAGAATTGTAAACTCCACTGGCAGAAGAAGAAAGGGTATTAATTTTCCAACCTGGAAACTGTAAACTGAAAAAAATACCTGTGAAGTGGATAATTCTGTCTGGGGGAGACATGTATTTTCCCCTTCCTTGAGTCAACACAACTTCTTTTGAGGTGTGCAGCGATGTCTGTATGGGCCTGATAAGTCTCTTATTCTCAGCAAAGAGTAATTTGCAAAATGCAGACGGCTGTACACAGACTCTCCACATTGTTAATTAAATCATTCTGCCTTTGATGTTTTCTCAGGTTTTAATGGGAAAATAACAAAATTAAATAGGATGCTGTCTTCCCTCCTTGTGAAAAGAATGATCCATGGATGGCGCATCAATTATTGAAGCTGAAATACTGTAAATAAATTAAATTAACCATAAATAAAACTGCATGACTTCCCGCTGAAAGCAAAGTATTGTTTTTCTTCAGAGCTGTCAAGGCACTGGCATGTGAAAGCAGGCGTATATTATTCACAGTTATTTGCACCTTATACCTGTTGCCAAATGAACATTGGCCATATGGTCAGGCAACAACCAAAACGGTTGTCTCACATGAATGAAGTGTTGCTTTTCCTTCTCACCTTATTTAAAATGTATATGCAAGATAATGATCCAAAGGGGTTGGACCATTTTTCTTTTTTTTTTTAAGTTTTTGTACGATTTGAATGTAATCCATATGTTCACAGAGATAGTTTTCAAATTCAGTTTTAACATGTATCCATCCGTGTACATCAGACCCAGCCGATGAAGCTAATTCAAAGTGAAACATGGGGAAAAAAAGAGGTTGCTCAGTTGGGACGGTGGTTTGGAGCCTGATGATTGGGATTATATGCACTAGAATACACCTGTCAGCCTTTTCTCCCCTCCTGCGACCTGCCTCTTAATTTGATCAATAAAGATGAGTTTCTCTCCATAATGAAATTCACACTCAATCACAAGTTTGTCAATTTGCCACCACGAAAGGTCAAGCAATAAAAGGAGATTTTGTTTTCGGCGGGGAAAAAAAAGAGGCTGCCTAATGAGTTTACTCTTCCCAACATGGGGCTGCTACACAACAGTCTTGTGGAAAAAGTATGACGCCATCCATTTTGTTTAGTCAATAACATCCCGGGCCACGAATATGCTGCGAGTAATACATGATGACCTTTGCACTAATCAATCCATGAACACTTTGTGTCTAAAGGGGTAAAGTCTGCAAATCAAGCGGGGAGAGTGTTTTCCAAGTAGGGTCAAGCTGATAGCAGAATATAGCCCCTTAGGTGTTAATGGCAGGCTGATTATCTGAATGGTTAGTGTTTTTTTACCCAGACCTCTAATTACTTCCAAGGCTGGTCTTTGAAAAAGCAATTATGAGCTGCGGCAAACTGTACATCTCACTTTAACGGTCCAATACCTTTGTTATTCATTTGTTCTCATTTGCAAAAATATCAGCAATAAGTAGATCAAAAAATAAATAAAAAAATCTCACTTTCTTTACAGTGAGCCTCCGTCTCAAGTTCCATTCGAAATCAACTGCCTATTGTTATCCACCTTAGCCTGTAATTAAGACTACTTAAGGCATTAATACCTGTTGTCACTAATAAATAAAGTTAATTAACTTTCTTTGTGTTAAATGGATGACATTTTTCTCTGGGAAAAGTCACTTTTGCTTTAGTTTTGATTTAATAACCCTCAATTTACTGACAAATCTACAACGTCAGTAAAGGAAATGTAGGGTTACACCTGTTTTTCACTGACAAACGCCTACGATAGTATCAAAATACACAGCTGTGACTTAATTAGGAAAGGTCAGATGTAGACACGAATCCATATGGAAGTCTAAAACATCCAAGTATGTCTTTTAAATAAATAAATAAATACATAGATAAATAAATAACTTACTTACTTCCTGATATTTATTCTCAGACAAAGCAAATTTAAAAAATGGGATTTGAAATGAGTCAAACTGAAACCTACGGCCCTCCTGAATCAAGTCACGTATGTATGTATGTATATGATGCTGACTGCTGTAAACAGAATAAATACAGAGAGTCAGGCGCGCCCCAAATTGTACAATGTCTTTCAGTGTTAAGCACATTTTGTCAAGTGAGCACATAAGGAAGTCTCAATCATCCTTTGCTTTTATCCACCAGTAGAGGGCACATAGCCTCCCTCAGTGTCTCTGTTCACTGTCTTGCTGTATTGAAAAGTTACTTAAGACCTCACTAATGCTGCAGCTAAGCCCCTTGATGTGCTATTCGGTCTGAGGTACCTCTGCAGGGCTCTCTGTTGCAGTGTGTTAGCAGCAATACATCCACCCAGACATGCATAAACCCCGGCATCAAAAAAATGTGCAATGGCTTTCTTTAGTGCTCACGAGTCAGAATGTGGATTTTTTTTTTCTTTTTTCTTGTAGTCCTCCATGAACAGACCCACAAAAGAGAAAAAGAAATGAGGTTATGTGTCTTGTGCATATAGTTGGTTGCAAGGCACTGAGTAGCCCGGCCCAGGTTATACACTCATCAGCCTCACACTTACGGAGAGCTTCAATGTCATTTAATCACCCGACTCCAATTTGACACAGAAAGAGCTGCGAGTGAGGTCAGATTATTTTAAACCGTCTTGTAAGATTGCGAAGGTGTGAGGCGCCCGCTTAAATGATGTGTCCTGCTTCTGTCTCGCCGCAGATGTCCAAAAACAACTTGACAGCGTGGCCCCACAGACAGGCCCGTGATTAATGATTTGTGACAGCTTCAACGAGCCAGGATATGAACAGTCATCCTGCAGCCATTACATAAGTAGAAACAGCTGTTGTTTCGGCAGAGGCTCTGATTTCTTACTGTACCCGCTCCTCACAGAAGCGTGGCAGGAGAGAGGACCTCCCGTCACATACAAATAGGCTGAACAATATTGTGGAGGCAGCAGGTTTTGTGGAGAGCGAGCAGGTGGCCGCAGCACTGGTTGCAGTTTCACTGGAGCTGGATAACACTCACATTCTGATGTCCAGTCTTCATTGTAGCCCCTAAAATATTGAGACATCACTGACAAAAAAAACAGTTCATATTGATGGCTTTGGAGGCTCCTGCCAATGCCTGTTGTGTAATTATAATAGCCTGAATTATGTTTGGCGGTAATTCTGCAGCACAGACTATGTTGTGATTAGCATGGGCATGAATGGAGCTAGATTAAACCCAGTTGGAGAATATAGTGAAGGAACTGCAATTAGACACAACATTATTCCTTTTCTATTTGATTCCGAGAACATTGCCTTGTTCTGCCACAATAGGATTTAGATAGTCCCATTGTAATGAAAGCCTGTTTTGAAACCTGGTGAATGTACAGAACATGACGAACCACTTTGTTTCAACGGGACAAAAGACAGGCTTGGCGTGTGTTTTCCAACAATCGGCGTTGCCTTGCTATTTCTAAGGCTTTTCTTTTTAGATCACCCCAAAGGGCTGCGCAGAGGGGCTTTGTATAGGTGTCCTGAAAACAGTCTGGAGATTGCTTTGTACTGGAGGCACAAATGCCAGGTTGAATCCTTTTGAATAACCATCTAATTTAGTTTGTTACATCATCACTCTTTTATTATGAGCTTTTTATTCGGTTATTGGGATTCAAGAAAAGTACCGCTATTCGCTCCATTTCAAAAATATTAAATTTAGGGCTTAACAATTAAAAAACTCATCAGACATTGCAACAAAAGGCTGACAGTTTGCCCGATTCTATTGAACTGCATCACAGAAAACTAAATACATATTTTCCAGGAAGGCCACATAACACATCCTGAAAACAATTAACTACTCTTCCCCATTCACCTCTTGTATAATTCTACATCAGGCATACAAGATGTCAGTGTCTGGGCTTGCATGTCTGCATGCACTGTCCTTGCTTAGGATTCAGCAGATGGAACCATGGGATGGAGGTTATCAGCCATCCCATTCCCCTCTGGACTGTAATTCGTTGTCGACAATGTGCTATGGACCCTAAAGGCCCACCATCTGCTTACTTTCGCTCCTTCCAAAGGTGAGAAATTTCAAACCACCACCTGGTTGATGTTTTAGCCACGCGTGACACCTACTCACTTCTCCCCATGTACATATTGTGTAAAAATAGAGTGTTTATGTGCAATAAGAGAACACGAGACGTCAAAAGCTAAAGTATGATAAGCTGTGAATTTAGCCATCGACATTGTACAGAGGACTCTCGAACATTAAAGGTGCACTATGTAGTTTTGGAAACCAATAATATTTATTAGATATTTCCATTATAAACAAGCCGTTTGTTTAATCTGCTTGTTCAGTCATGACAATCAATCATGACTGATGTTTTTCTTGCCCTTTTCCCTCGTTCTCCTATCTTAAAATGTCTCCCCCAAAACTACAAAGTGCACCTTTAACCATAAATGTTTAAAACAAATACTCCATTTCTTTCTCTGGGAGTTTTGGGAAATGTCACATACTGAGTCTGATGTTGTTTTAACGTTATTCATTTAGAAAAACTATTCAGCGTTTAGCTCCAAGTTGATAAACTAAACACATTAATACCAAAATCTCAAATGCATTTAGGGATTTTTTGTACTGATCAGAATGTGCATGATGATTTCTTCAGGACAGAGGTCTTGAGTTTCAAACTTTAACACTATCATGAACTCCAGCAAGTTACCAAAATTCATACCAGTCCTAAAACCCGCCTAATATTTAACTTTTGATGGGGCAGAACAAAACGACTACATATTTGCAACAGCAGAGCAGGATCGAAATGAAACAAGTGGCCTTATGAAACACGCTCACTCATGCTCTGCTCATTCATAATGTGTCCAGTCATTCATGTTCTGCCCCTCCTCCCGCGGCAGCAGACTTGCTCACAGAGGGGAAAAAAAAAGAAATTTCAGGCTCCGAACGGATGTCTTGTTGCTTATGGATCATCACTGTGCTCAGAGATTGCGTTTTGACAAGCAAGCCATCCTTAATCCTTAGTCACATCCAGTTGCCAAGTCAATGTGACCAAATTTCTTCCCTTTGTGTGCGTCTGTGTGAGCACATCCCGGGGAGGGCAGTGGAGTTTACAAACAACATAATAATCTGATCTGTGTGGGAAATGCTGGATCTTGTACAGTGCATTATGCAGTGTAAATAAAAAGTGTCACGATTTGTATTGGAGTCAATTTCGTGCTGATGATTATCACCCCACAAGATTTTCAGTATTAACTGGTTGGGAAGACAAAAACGCATTTAAAAACACTTTAGGAATATATGCATATTACAGTTGTTTATTCAGCTGGCCGACTAAATGATCACATAAAAACAGAAAGATCATTACTGGAGTACTCGCAGTGTAATTCTGCGATTTCAGCATTACGGATGAGACGCAGAGAATTTCAATAATTCTGAATTTGCTGCGCAGATTTTTAAGCAATAAGCAGCGCTGTAGGACAGCCCCCACCCTCACAGCTTTTGGGTTAGCTTTTGAATTTATGCAGCTGATTAAGGCTTCCAATTCTGAACACAGCTCATTGAGCAAATAACATATAAAGAAGGTCATGACTACTGTAAATGTAGTTTAAAGATGGGACGTGTTCCCATGTCGCCACTTTTCTTTTTGCCGAGTTAAGCAGATCTGAAACGTGCGGAAAACAGAAAAGGTGACTTAACAGCTACACGGTGTCCCATGTGTCTCTTTACACTTAGATATTGAGCTTCTATCGCAAGCTTCCTGCCTAACCCTCTATACATCATCAAATTGATCTAGTGAGGAGGATTTAAGCTGGAGCTCGGAGACAGAAATCTCGTTCCAAGGTCAGGCAGTGGGAGGCAAAGGCCATGGGTCACCTGTCTCCTCACACCTGCCCTTGATGTATCCCCAGCCCAATTCCCCGAGGGCCCAAGAGATTTCTATTCTGCTGATGAGTTAAACCTGCCTGAGCCACAGAAATCCACAGGATTTCTATCGGCCGTGTCTGCAGCTGTGTAGGACAGCGATCGCACTACTTAGCTACATCAATCAATATCCACGCAACATGGGCACAGCATGTAGCGGCTGATGTGTAGCCAATGCGTGACGTCCAAAGTTTTGCCAGCGAACCAAAGTTCATCCTGCGAAAACTCGAGGCAATTCATCACGAGATGGATTATTCCAAGAAACTTTGACTCTGCATGGACACATGGATTCCTCAGGAGGCATAATCTCATTACACTAAATCACTCACTCCCTCGATGCAAAGATAGGAGGAGCGGTAAACCGTGTTGCCATACAGTGAGATTCGAGGGTGCTAAGTATAGCGCATGCAGCCCATAGACGCTCTGGACAGAAGGTATCCTCTGGGCGCTCTGAGAAATACTACGCACCAAATGGAGCGGCAACTTTCTCTTTTTTGAAACGGGGCATTATGTATGCATGTGGGGATGTTTGTTAAAAACCCTTGTCTGCTGTCAGGCTTCACCTCCTTTCCCCTAAGCGCGGAGAAGGGAAACGTAAGCTGTTTACAAATACAGTATGACAGGTTGGATACTGCTAACTTAAGTTTTCATGTCAAAACCTGTCAGTGACATTTAACAAGAAGAAAAAAAGCACGTCAGATCCAAAACGCTTCCAGAGAAAAAGACCCGACCGGCTGACATGTGGATGAAAATAGCACTTAACCTTGGATGCACTTAATTGCATTCGTACAGAATACAAAGAGTTTAATCGACACATACGATGATATGTTTTGACATAATCTGATATTTCTATGCTACTGTAATCTTATAATTACTCAGTGGAGAAGCAATTCACTTCATGGCACTATAATGATTCATTTTGTGTATGAGTGAGTTGAGAGTACTGTAGGTGTCCTAGTGTAATTCGGTGCCACAAATACTCGTTTCCACCTATAGCAGAATGTATACAGCAAAAATATTGAGTTGGTGAGAAAGGCTTCGGGCTGTTTTGAGTTCAACTGGGAATAGATTTTTTTTTTTTCAAGGGCAGTGTGCAATCATGGAGCTGTGTTATTCCCCATGATTGCCAGTCCACTGGCAAAGTGCACACACACACACAAACCGCACACGTGCACGTGGCAAGGCAGTGTGAAAATGCGACTTCACAACATCAACAAAATATTCAGAGGGAAGATCAGAGTGAAGAGACATCAGACACTCGAGTCCAGGTGATATTACCATTTTTTGTGCAGCAGCCTGCCCTTTTCTATGGCCCAGCGGTTGTGCTCCTTGCACTATGGATTAGCCCAGTCTGTTGTCAAGGCAACATGATGGACGTATAAAAATTAAGAGGCTTTTAGATCTGCAAGAACATCTCAATATGATGCTGTAGCAAATAGACGTCACTGTAACTGCACACAAAGAAGCGAAACAGGCCAGGAATAAGGACTCATAAGGCAGATGGACTACAGCTCAACCATTTAAATGGGTATATAGTGTTCTGATTCAATAAGTCATTCTAAAAATATGACTGTCATTCACATTATGAATGTTTTGATTATTTTTTTAATTTATTTATTTATTTATTTTGGCGGAAAATACTCAAAACAAATGGAAAAGGCACATTGATGTCCGGTACTTAGTTTGTTTGTTCTGTCTCACTCATAAATGTAAAAAACAACCAAAACATCACTCATTATTTACTGTATACAAAACAACGATTCACTAAAATATCATTCATAACAATCATTTATAATTTCTACCGGAAACAAACCCAACACCAGTCCATTTTTCATTTGTGTTATCTTCTGAACGTACTTCATGCCTGTTGCTCGGTCGTGCTAGTCAGATTAATTATTTTTATTGTTAAGTTACCATTTTTATGATTTTTACTTTTCATAACTTTGTGATTTGCGTGTGCGTATACTTTTTTGCTTGCCTGCAGTGCTTTGGGGGCTTCAGTAATGAAAAGGAAACAGCTTCAAAGAGATTAACTCATCAGCTTCGGATAATAATGAAACAATGCGATAGCGCGTCACTTTCTCCTCCTGTTGCAGCCGCTGTATTAGCCGTCAGGAAAGAGTGTGTGCTGTAATTTGATTATACTTTCTCTCGTTCTGTATTTATTTATTTCTTTAGTCGTCTTTTATTAGAGGAAAGGGCATGGACAGTGCAATGGCTAACAGCCAATGTGCTAAACAGTAGTTTAAGGAAAACCCACCATAATTGAGCCTGAGATCAGAGGCTATTGTTGTTCCATCTCTGCTAGCAGCAGTGAAAGTCATGGAGCAAGTCAAGGCAGATCATGAACTCAATTGCAGGGAGAAATATTTGTTTTCCACTTCAACTTAGTGTGGCAGCCAACTTTGCTATTCAGTAACTCAGCGAGAAGCTTATCAGGGCAAAGTATATTAGAGAACGACAGAAATGTTCAGCCTGGACTGTGGGTGTAGAATGGCTTCGAGCTTGTTAAAAGGGCCTGGTCAAGTTATGTCAGATTTTAACAGCCGTTCGCACAGATTGACCTCCGCTGCATTCTGAAGGCCCATAAAGTCTGATTCATCACCCCTTTCGCTAGCAGAGGGCATGCAGAAGGCAGGGAAAGAGCAGCGCTCAGGTATGCTAAAGTCATCCATGATGGAATCTGTCAACTCTGCAAATGGCTCCCTTTCGCCCCGCTGCCCCGTGTGTTTTATCAGCTGGAGGAGTCGATGACAGAAAGTCTATTGAACTCTGACTGTCTCTCCATACGAGTGATTTCTTCCCGTTGAGCAATGTTTGTGCGAGAACAGAGCTTGATTATCAGTCAAATGTGGTCCCTGCTGTACATTAACAGTGGGAACTAAGGAGGTGAAGCTTGTCAGATGGCGCAGCCCCCTTGTTTGCTGGGAGCGTCCCTCTTTACCTCGTATCAGCTCTTCTTTTGCAGCCTCTCTCTAGTATTCGTAATTATATCGGGAAATTCTATTTGTTGCAAGGCTGCTGACAACCCTTGAGAATGGAAAATACAATTTAATAATTTGCCGCTGCCAACACATCTTCAAGCACAGCAGGATTTGAGGGCAGAAAACACCGGGTGGGCTTTAGCAGCATTATGATTGCTATTGGATCACTTTTTGAGTGACAGATAACAAGCTCAGAGACCCGTACAAGTTTTCCCAATATGGGTAAAGAACGCTTCGTGCTAGTTAACAGATGTGTTCATTCCCGTCATTAAACAACATTAATCGCCTGACTGAAAATGTGAAATTGACAGATTGACGTTATCAACAGACTTTCCGAACACTTCTTCGGCTAATCAATAAATGAGCTTGGCATATGTTTTTAAATATGTATGAAATATTAATCCTTCATTGTTACTCTTTAAAGCCATTCTGTTTACGACCCAGATTTTTCTACCCTGCAGATGCTCTGATATCTATTGCAAGTATTTATGCTGTTGATAACAAGGAAAAACCTCAAAAGGTAAACTTGCCCACGGATTTATTTTTTTTTTTCCCCTGAAAGTCTACCCCTGTGTTGCTGCGGTGGAAAATGGAGAGTTGGATTTGGGCATACTGAGTGCCAGGCTGCCTCCTCACATTTTGTTTCCCTCCACTAGTCCAATTTCATATTGATGAGCTCTGCAGCAATTCAAATTGCATGTCTTCTTTAAACATTTAACTAGCAAAGAGAGCAATCACACTCTTTGCTCAAATCCTGTCTCTGCTGAAAAATGCAAATGCTATTGCTGTGAGAGGAAAATCAGGGAAGAGGTACCTGGAGAAGTTCAGATTCTCCATCTTAATTGCAGATAGGCTTTGTCTTAGAGGTACGACCTGGACACAAGAGCATGGAAATGCATCCACTCCACATGATGGATCCTTTGGTGTTCGGCTTTGGATCGATGACGAAACTGAATTGCAATTTTAATATAAAACAGCAACTTGCTCTCAAGGATTTGCCTTGCTGCATATATGTATTGGTCAATGGATGACAACTGCATAAAACAATAAAGCAGGATGCCTCTCTGATATTTGCAATGCAGTCCACGGAGAGATCACTGACACTTTTCCAAAAAAAGGACTATTTTCTGTACCCTCACGAGTACAGTTCTGGGTCTTCTTTTTCCAAACTGAAGTTTTATATGAATTCTTTAAGAAAATGAAAACAGACAGACTTCTCTGCATCAACACTGGCTGTGATATTGCTGTGCTATTCCCTCATCATTAATAAATACAAAATCAAGAGTCAAGGATTCTCTCTGCATTATTGTGATGACAGCTCTTGCTCGGTCCTCAAGAAAATACATAGATGTGAGAACAATGTGCCAAGGCTGAACGCCTCAGACAGTGAAAACAGAATACGTCAAAGCTACAATATTAGTCGGCACAACACAGCGGAGCTGTAGGTACTTTCTTTTGGGAAAAGAAATGGGGCAGGAAACTTGCTTGAACGAGGCCGAGCAGTAATTTTTGCAAATCATATGAAAGGAAGTAAATTGGTGAAATAACTAAATTGGTAGGGTCTATTTTTTTTCTCAACCCCGGCTTTTATAATGCTCATTCTGGAAGCTCCCAAGGAGGCTGCTTAAAAATGATAATCCGGGAGAGGAAAGGAGAATCTCCACAGACCTGCCTCAAGCCCGCTTTCAACCCTATTAAGAAATATTATGCAGCCTTCCAAAGAAACCTAAACTCCTCTCTGCTTCCTTCCCCTGGCCTCATCCTCTCTGGCTGAAGTATCAAAATGAAAATCTCAGAGCACCTGTCAAATAATAGATGATGCATGATTCTCCCTTGACAGACTCTCATATAATCTCAAGTGTATTGCAGTTTAAAATTTTTTCTTCTTGATGTGATTTGTAATTTTTTACCACAACAAGGCATCTCCCTAATAATCCTCTGTTTTGGGAACAAATTGACTTCTTTCAGTGAGCTTTAACGGTGATTTACAAGATCAGCAAAATGCCTAAAAAGTAGTTCTCCTCAATGTACCTGTTGAAGGTGAAAAATACAGATCTTAGGTTTCTCACACTCCCAAACCAAATCCCCAAACAGTGCCGCATAGAAGAGTGCTCTGCCAGGCTTCAAGCTATATACGTGCGGCTGCCTCAGGCAAACTGTGGGACTTTGCTTCATTACATGTAGCTAGCACTTCACAACGGGTCAGAGAGCATTGCAGCTGTGTACTTTTTTTTTTTTTTATATTTTTGTGTTTAAAAAGCATTCAGTTCTTCCCTCATTGTACTGCTTAATTCAGAAGCAAACCTTATTCTTAGCTGTTTTAACCAAGAGTAATTTCAGTACACTTGCTAATTTAACTGTTCTCTGTTATCATCTTCTATAAATGATATACTGTCGCTAAAGGCTGTCTCTGCTGCTGCTTAATTTTACTTCACTGTTTATATTATGCATTTGCTTTATAGCAACAGCATTTCATTAATGTAATTCATGTTGTGATTCAATTAGGTATGAATAGATGTTAACATATAACATCACTACCCATCAGGTGGCCTTGTTTACCCAGCATGCATCGCTCTGATAGACTGACGATAGACCCTTAGAGTTCAAACCTCAAGTATATAAACTTGTCTGCTTAATGAAGGCTTGTTATGAATATTTAAAAATTTGAATGGATGCATTAAAAGAGCAATATATTTAAATGTGTTTTAAGTCAAACTCTACAGGCATGAACACCACATACTGACACCTAAAAAAACATATAACACCAGTCCCAAAACAACATGACTGTGGCAGCGTACAAGTGACAGGTGTACCAGTCCTTCGTCGTACCATGACAGCTTGGTTAGGTTTAGATAAGAAAACTAGTACTAATTTTGGTTATAAATGTATCTACAGTAACTTCAGTTACGTTATGTACGTGATGTCACCACGTTACCAACTGTTCTGGCTTTTACGTTAGCATGTTGTCTCTGTCTCCGGAGAGAAAGCCCTGTGCTTGTTTAACCTGAACAACCGTTTCCTCCACAAGCGGCCTTTTTCGCTCTTCATACCACTTCACCTCACTTCCTCCTTTGCAGCCGTAATAATTGCTACGGCCACGAGAGGTTGCCACTTAATAAGAAAAGTTAAAATGGGTTGTAATAACCTGCTTTCACAATCAATCTATATGGCTGTTTTTCTGAGGAGGACTGGGAGTGTCACCCCACCGTGAGTGTGGCTCAGGCGCTGTCCAGCTCCATATGGCCTGTGATATTTTGTAGAGTTACTGGATCAGTATGTGCCCGCTTGGTTTAAACTAGGTGCTTTGTCAATATCCATCATGGCTGAAATTCTTATAGCACTTGCAGCGTTCAACGACTCCTTTAAAGGCGTCTCTCTTGTGGCATATATGTCAATTTGTCTGTTGATTTATTTGTTGGCTAACTGAGCTGGTATCGCCTAACTCAGTCAGGTAGACAGAGTGCATGCATGTGTGTGTGTGTGTGTTTGTGTGAGTCATACAGACAACGAGCGAGAGAGAGAGACAGACTATGCAATGCAATCATACTTGGCCTGCATCCACTGCCACTGTAATGGGAAAAGCAGCGTGCAAGCATAACTCTCCTGAGAAAACAGGGAAAGATGAGAAAATAAGTGGGTCAAGCACAAGGCGTGAGGGGCAGGACTGGCGAAGAGGACCCCACTGAAATCAATGCGCTTCTCCAGGCTTGCTTTGGTGGGATATCGAACAGTAGAAAAGTGTGCTGTGGTGGTAAATGACGGGCTAAAAGCTGGAGGTGCCCTATCTGAGTTTGATTATATCATTCCCAGGGCATTCTTCGTCATCAGATCTTGTGCGATAAGTATCATAATAGTTGTGTATTTTTGCTGTTACAGTAAATGCTACCCAAATTGTGGTCCATTATAACACTTGTCTCCCAGGATAGAAAGGATGATACATCACTGGGGTTCTGGTGTTAAAGAAGCTAATTGTTCTGTCAGTCCCTGAGCAAATGCAAGATGGCCCCCACAGCAATTACCAGGGATATCATGAGAGAAAACAAACAACACTGACAAAAACCAATATAATTTTACACTTTTAGTGACCTTCATTTATTGTCAGTTTCACAAAGCATTATCCTGCTTTGCAAAAGTGGAGAACATTTAGTAGAAAACCTTGACCCTTTAGAGAAAAACTGGCAAGGGTCTTAATTGGTTAAAACTCAATGAATTTGCAGTTATTCTTTTTATGATTTTGTTTTGGCTGTCAGTCAACCAGGAAAAGAAAAGTTACTTCCAGCAAAGCACTCTTATAAATGAAGACAACTTCTTACCAAGAATATCTGTCTGATTTTTCTTCAAAATATCTCATTACACTTATTATAAGACACAATCACTAACAGTACAATGTTGTATTTCAGTAAGATTTTGACAATTTCACTTGTTTTAAGATATTTTCATCGTTCCATTGGCATTTTTAAAAAAAACTTATCATAAGCAAGTCCAGTTATTAAGTAGAATGATCATTTTAAACAGTCCAGTACAAATACAGCCAATTTAGGAAATTACACCAGGCATTCATCTTTATGTGAATTATGCGAGCAGATGATCTCAGAATTACACAAAAATTTACAACTGAGCCTTCAAAAAGACTTTTTACCTGAACACTTCATCTGACTAATATGGTAATATTCTGGTAGGTGCCACTCATCTAATTAAATGTGCTAATGCCACTAGGTAGTCTCCTGCTAAAGTAGGTAGAAAATACAAGAAAGCTTTAACCTGATCAGGCAATTTAGGCCAAGTACTGTAGCATTTTCACTCTATAATTCTCAAGTTTTAGAAACACTGAGCAATTAATTTAATTTGAAAGTACTCTAATGGAGATTTTAATCGACACTGTTAAATGTGTTATTCCCATCCTCACAACCTCAAGATGTATTTTTTGTGGATTTTCAGTCCTGAAAATCAGACTTTATATAATGTTTAAAGTCTCTAATGGGCTGTAAGTAACAATAACAAAACCATCTTTTCCTATCCTATCCCAATTTATCCTATCTTGTTGAATCCTATCCTATCATACCCTATCCTACCCTATCCCATCCAAGCCTATCCCATCCTATCCTATCCTATCCTATCCTAATCTATCCTATCCCGATTTATCCTATTCTTTCCTACCCTATCCTATCCAAGCCTATTCCATCCTACCCTATCCTAATCTATTCTATCCTGTGCTATGTCACCCTTTATCCTATCCTATCCTGTCCTGTCCTGTCCTGTCCTGTCCTATCCTATCCACAGTTGAATGCGTAGGCAAGCTGAGAGAAAACAACAACAATGTCCATGTGCTTTTTTCGGTCCATTAGACAACATTCAACGAATAGATGGTGATTGCATAAAATACAAAACGGAACAATTTATACATGTTTCAGATATCAAAAGTCTTTTAATGCTAAACTGGATCAAAGCTATGTTATTACACATAATTAGCTACAAAGTATTGCAGATTTTATGCCTTATATAATGTCCGAATGCTCTTTGTTTTAAAGTGTAGGTCCAATAATTCTTCAACACTACACTCTTCTATAAATGTTTACGTCACCTCGCTGCTCAGGTTCTCAGTGACATGTTGAAACCTTTTTTGGGGCTTTTGGCTCAATTACCAGAGGCGCTGCTGTGGGAAATTGCAAAGTGCTCTGTCACAAAACCTCCTTTGGACAGACAGCTTTTTTTTTTTTTCTATAAAGGGGATCAACATATGGAATCCCTTACACACACAACACAAAATTGACCATAATTGAGACCACTTTAAATACAAAATGGAACACTTTGTGAAGAGCAACCAGCCATGATGGAATCACGGGTGACCTCGACTCAGTCTCTGTCTGCTTCATCTCTCTTTCTCTCTCGTTTTCACTTTTTCTCCAACTCTTTATTTATTTATTTATTTTTTAAGCCATTGCAACTTAGCCTATTATACAAACATTTAACTTAATCTTATATTAAGGTAAATACTCCATTAATACTTGTTTTAATTCACATATAAGAGCTCTAAGTATGTGTGGAATAATACTCAATAGAGTTTTGGTTACTGTCAACCACTCCTGTAGACTTAAATCAGTTTAAATCATGGCTTATTCAATATTTCCAGCCACCAGGCACAAGATTTAGCCATCAACACTCTCTGACACTTTTACACTTGAGGTTCTCCAAAATGAAGCAAATGATAAAATAACAGAATCATAATAGAACTTTCCCAGAGTCCTCAGGGGAAAATCTAACATTTCAATGTCATATCTACTTTATATAGTGTATCAATATGATTTTGGTAATGTAATATAAAATGCCATGGGTCTAGATCAGGGGGAGAAAAAATCCCATTTACAAATTGTGTCCTCGTTTGTTAGTGGCATGGCACCTCAATTACCCAGTGAGCAGGTTTTTATTTATTCATGCAGACAAAGTCACGTATTCATGAGGATTAACCCAAAACTCGCTCATAGACTGGCAGGCACAGATTGCATATTTTACCATATGAGGAATAGCTGACGCGTTTACCCTCAGAAGATTGAGAGAAAGCAAGATGAGAGGAGGAGGAATGGCTGAGTGAGCTTTTGGGTCACTGCATGGTCAGTTTCACTAACTTTATTCCGATTTGTGTTTTCAAGAAGGTATTATGAATAATATGTGTGCAGCAGAGAGTGTTCTTGCTCGGGAGAAGTGAAAGAACATACGGCGCTATAGCAGAAGATAGGAAATTGTGTAACACTTTGTATTTGTAACCCTATTTTATGTTATTCCCCCTGGAATATGGGCGTTGTATCTAAAACTGCGACAGCTATTTGAAAGGAAATATTGCCTGCACAAATCCTAATACAACATCCACATCCACATTCACAAACAAGCTCAGAAAGAAAACAGACAATATATGCATCAATTCCCGTAACAAACAAAAAAAAGAAAAAGCCATACAGTGTTACACTGAACGCCAACAAAATACATTCCCCTCAGATCAAATGTACTCTCTACGGAAAATATCAAATCATCCTAATAGCCAAACTTCTCTTCAGAAATTGTTAGGGAAATCCTCTGTCCCCTGTCATATTACCCACATTTATCAGGATGCAGCATAGCCA
Organism: Pagrus pagrus; assembly: GCF_965226575.1. NCBI lineage: Eukaryota > Metazoa > Chordata > Actinopteri > Spariformes > Sparidae > Pagrus > Pagrus pagrus. The sequence goes on from NC_140189.1 coordinate 25,661,318, forward strand.
TTACGTCTGGGGGTTTATCAAATTATCTGCTTGCAGAATGGCCGAAAAGGGACACATTACAACCAGCCGACTTTGTCTGAGCTGCTGCAAAGCAATATTCCGGGATGCTGCAGCAACCAAAAGCAAATTATGGTGAACATAACGCAGAGTTCAGTGGAGCGTTAACAGAATGGATGGCCCTATCCTGATTTTCTATCTGTTGGGACAGATGTCCCTAAGTCCCTGTGACTCGTGAGGTGGACGGCCCTGTAAGCGATGGCAGATGCTCCAAAGGTAAGACAGATGGATTTTGCCGGGGTTCTGTGAAAGTATGCACATTTTTCACTTTGGAAAAATTAATATTCATCATTTACAACACATCAGTGATAATTGTAATGCCATGCTGGTAATGATAAAAGAGGAACAGAAACTTAAGATCCTCAAGATTGGAACTCTTAAATTACAGATCCAGTATAAGCAATATTTCTTCAGGTATTTTATGGGACCGCAAATCTTTAAAATAACCAGAGGCTAGGGCTTATTTGCCTTATCGACCTTGAAAGCAAAACATTTTATTCAACACTGAAGACAGTCCAGGAAACTGCAGCATAGAGAGCGTGTAGTTTGTATGGGGTCTGTTGCTCTAGGCAATCAATAGAGCAGTATAACATAAGAAAAGGCATTCATTCACTGCTTATGATGTGTGTGATTGTCTTTCTGTCCGCAGTTGTCTGCAGAGTGCTGGACGTGTGGGTGTTTAAGTATATTAAAGTAAATGAGCGCCTGCCAGACCAGAGCACGCAGGCATGTGTCTGCCGCACATGTGACTGTGTACGCATGTGCGCCTGGCGGGCAGTTGCTGACATGAAGCACAGACCCAATATTTTGCAAGCACCATGCCTTCTAATATGCTGCGATATCGAGCATTTCATTGTTGGGTAATTGCCACTGATGGGGAAAAAAAAAAAAGAACAATATTTCATTCAACATTCAACACAATCTGTGGTAAACTGAAATCAATGAGGCTGAACAGTGTATCAAAATTTGATCGGATCACTGACGACCAACAATGACAACAAACATGGAACAGAAGTCCCTTCTTTTGAACAGAGAAAGCCTCTCAGTGGTTTAAATGTTGTTCACTGTGGCCAGGATAATGGCAGCTTATTGATCCTGTTGGGATTATTATGAAACCCCTCCTTTTTTCACGGCTTCACATTAATTTTGAGAAGAGGCAGTGACACTATACGAGCTGCGTTTCTGAAATGTTCTCGTGTTGGGCTGCTGTGCTTCCGTTTGATGTCTCGTTGCAGGAGAACCACACTGGAGAGGGATCAGCGAGTGGAGGCTTTCAAAGACCCTTAGGTTGTCAATGGTAGTGTTTTTTTTTTTTTTGAGATTTCTGATCTTAACTGTTGTTGTTCAACGTGGGAGGTTTGTTCAGCTAGAAGCAGATCAAGGTGTACGTATGTGCTTGTGTATGCGTGTCGTCTTTTTGTATGCCGGGTGTGTGAAGTTTTTCTGCACACACTGCGCATCTGTGAAAATACTGGTGATTAATCAAGTAACCAAATACCAAATAGGATTTTTAAAATGTTTTTATAGAACAAGAGCAGATATAAAGAGGAGGGGAGAAAAGTAGGTCAGGTTTTAAGCTTCAAATATGATGAAGTTGGATTTTTAAAAAGGAAGATTCATTGCAACCATTTCTCCTTTATTCGCTAAAGATTCATTAAAATGAACGATTAGGAAATGTGTTTTATGTTTACAGAACAGAAATGCTGTGCATGTGTGGTCCATATAGTGAGTTCTGTTTTTATACACTGAGCATTTGTTTTACTTTGAGACTGAAATGGTCCCAAATTGACATTTTTCTGCATTTTTAGCAGCTGCTTCTTTCTTCTACCACTCATCTCTACTTTCCTTCATCTTGAGCATTCATTGTTGGTGCTTTTTCTCTCTCTTTTGTATGTTTAGACAGGCATAGCAACAATAAATGGTCTAACAAAGCTTCGAGGAAACAACAATTTTAAAAGAAAAGAAGCTTTTAGTTATCAAATTTATTCAGTTCCTTCAGGGATGATTTCAGCATTATATATATATTTATATATATATATATATATATATATATATATATATATACACCTTTATAACAAGCTAAGGTGCAAGAGAGGGTTCATCTACGTTGTGTTATATGGAACTGTGGTCCCTCAATCATCCTTTCTACCACATGAAATAGAAGGCAGCATGAGACCTCACGGCACCTCTGTCCACACCACCATGTGTTGCATTAAGGGTGTATTATGACATGGACCAGTGACTCCCAGATGCGACAGCAGGGCTGATCATCAATTATTATACCTCAGTGGATCAAAATGAGCATATCTGCTCATTCCAACATCCCCAGTGCTGGCCTGTGGCGACTGAGCAACGGCTTAGCGCGCCTCCAATCCCCCCCCCGTCCACCATCCCCTCTGCACCTGTGAGCTCGGCGACACCAGCCGGAGCCCTCACCGAGGCAGTGGGACATGCCTCGAGACAACATCTGCCTCCCCTTGGTGACCTGCCGAGTTAAGCCAACTGCAGAATCAAGGGCATGCTCGTAGAGGTCCCTGATTTTATCATAACAAAGACTCTGCTGCTGCCGCTGCCTGTAACTGGCTTCAGGAGACGTTCCAGTCTATTTTCTGCTAACACTGTGAACTCACTCTGTCTAACACTGTCTTTCTTTCGCTCTCTTGCCACTCTACCTAAAATGAACACCGAGGGATACATCCAAAGAATCCAGATTTATGTCTGTGAAGACATCAGCCACGACTGTTTAAAAATGTATTTTAGAGACTTTGAAAAGAGTTAGAGTAGATATTTTTAGGGTTCTGAGTCAAAAAATGGATCCAAAAGCATGTTTGATTTTTTTTTTACCACACCACAGTATTCTTTTTATATGTCACATAGGGATGAATGTTGTGAAAAAAGGAGTCGTATTGCAAATATTTAGATGGATGTTGCAATATGAGTCATAATTCCAGTTTTTTGCATTGCATTTTCACAAGAAAAAAAAGATATGAATTTTGCTGGGGTCCGTTACGAACAAGCACGTCGCCTTACGTCAGGAGAATGGGAGCATCTCCGTCCATACGTGTCATTTACACTGGGGACGCGTTTGGAAAACACTGATTTTTTCCCCATCACTGTTCACAAGCATAATTAGTAAAAAATGTGCTGAAATGTAAACTGAGAAATCAAATTAAATTAATTTTAATGTGCCATTATGCAGTTATTTTCCCGCCATAATTATCTACCCTGACCTCATACAGTCTCCTCATTACATTGCATAAAATTGCGTATGTCGAAGATGATTTTTTTTTTCATCCGAGCCCTCACGTCCCCACCACTTCTCATCACAAAGTGACGTCCTTGTCTCTATAGCACCACGATGCATAATTTATAACGATATGTTGTGATACATTTTATTTTTCTCTTGAAACTCCTGTGATTTGACTGTTGCACTTGACCATGTTGCAATTTTGTTAATATTTTGATTAACTGTTCAGTCCTGTCAGCACGTATCTATCATAAATTCAGATTTTATAAAAAATTCCACACAGTTTTTGTTGCATATTCATTAACAATTCTGTAAAGATTTATCTCCTGATTGAATTACTCAGCATGAGGTAACCTCTGTATGACAGATGTTTGACACTTGAAATCCAGTGGGACCCCTGGCTGAATGGAATCTGGACAAATCAATGCAATCACGCAGGTGTCTGGGGAAACGGGGACAAAGGGACACAGTCTGTCTGCCCGCCCTGCTGGAGCTCCTGGCGAGGCTCGAGCACCAGCTCTGCTTCTGCATGGAATGGCAGACAGCTGACTGACCTCGCTAGTGCTACATTGCCTTGAGGTCCCCACAGATGCCTCGCAAAGAGCCCTGGCAGAAGTGCCTCACGAACTCGACCACGGCGAATGTGATGAATGCCTCGGCTTGCTCGCTGAGGAGGGTGCACAACAACCGGGTTTAAGTGTTCAGTGTCAAGGCCCTCAAAAGCCCCCTGTCATTTTCTGTTAGGCCAAACATGTCCTGCAGGGCCTACCTGAAAATCTACTCCCTCAGCATGTCCCATCTGACCGCCACATCCTCTTCCTCCTCTCTTTCTTCCTGCACTCAACTCCTTCTTCTTTTCCCTGCCACACTCTCACTCCATTTGTCAGAGTTACCAGCATGTGAGTGGCTTCTGAAGTGATCCATTTGTCCGTGAATACCAATTTATCAACCAGTCAGTGCACACATTGATCGGGTGGGGATAGGGTCCTATATACAGTACAGTGGGGACTAATCCTTTTCGTGCATGTGCATTCAACACCTGGATTAAATGACAGCGGTACCTCAGGATGCAGATTACAAACACTGTAACCTGCATGCTTTATTATAGTCCAACCAATTGAATTTACTGCTGGTAACTTCATCAGAATTTGTGCGCGCATGTGTGTGCATACGGGGGTGTGTGCGAACTATTACGCACAAGATTTATTGCAATTTTATGCCTGTGCTTGTGAAATTAATGATTTCACAGGAAAATATTGCATTCCTCGTGAATGACACATTTTAGTCGAAATATGCTAATACGTCAAATATGGACAGATGGCATCATAGTTGTAGCCGTCTGTCATCATATCATTGATGTCATTGCAGCAATACTGCAGCTATCACTGTAAATTGAATCTCATCAAAACTGCAGTTTATCTCGCGGTGATTTCTCATTGAAAAATACGCCAGAGAAAGGCAGCAATATAATTTTACACTGGTCACAGCATGCCGCTCTCAAATTGTAAACCCCTCTTGTTTTTATTCCTCTGTCTCATCCGTCAGCACACTAGTAGCATTTGTTTGTTTTGTTGTTGTTGGTTTTTTTTTTGCTCTGATGCATCAATGCGTGTGCTCCTTTTAGGACAATGAAGATTTAACGCGGCTTTGCTATATGTTTCTAGCCTGCTGTGCTGTCCTGCAGCATATCAGGACAAGCCAGGTCAATAACATTAAAGGCTGAGAGAGCTGGTGAAAATACAACCCCTGTGATGCTGTGGTCTGCTCAGCCTTCAGGAGACATATTGATGCACAGTTATTTTGGTCAATAAGTCCTTCTGAGCAGAGGCCATCCTTATCCTTGAGACCGACTGCATGTGAAAAATGAGAAAGGGATGAGACCATGCATTTTAATCTGTCTATGGCGCTATATCTTGAAGGGGGGGATGAAGGGATGAGAGGAGCGTGTGGGGAGAGAGAGAGAGATAGAGAGAAGAGATGCACTTCCTCTAACCCCTTCTCAGCCTCACTAATGCTGTTGTTAACAATAAACCATAACACTGGTTACAGTGAAATACAACACCTCCAGGCCAGAGCGTAATGGCTTTATTGAAACACGAATCAGGCCGACCTCTGACCTCATGACAGAATTTATAGACATTGATAGGACATTTCGTATTCACTGATTTTTATTTACACAGAAGTACGATTTTTACTGTTTGAAAGCCAAAGTAGAGTCGCATTTTTAAAGATGTGAATTCAATGTCTGGAAATTAAGTGGAACATATCCATTATGCAATGCTTTGGGCTCATGTATGTGTACTTGGAAGTGGCAGGCATGTATGTGGTGTGTGTGTATGTGTGTGTGTTAGTGTACATGTTGTGTGAGCAGGGTGGGGTTGGTGGGCGGGACAGGAGCAGTTAAATTGCAGGAGAAAATGGTAATGCTAACACAAGCTCTCAAACTCAAAATGAAAAGGAGTGGGATTTTTTTGTAAAAAGCTATCTATAACAAATGGCCTTGAATAAAACATTAGCACATCTATATTTCATAGCTTCCCATGTTTTCCTCCCGCTTCTGAAGGGAGTGAAAGTTTCTGCTCTTTCAGGCAGGTATAACCTCGGCTCATCACACTGAAAGGACAGCGTGATTCTTGAGAAATGTTGGGTGTCCAGAACTGTGGTGGAGATTTCTTCAAAAGTTTAAAAGTTCAGTGTGGAAAGTCTGATACACATGTGAAAAAAAGCCAATCTCGTATAGATATATCATCCCATTCTGACTGCCAGTAATAATATTGCCACCACATCAGTGGCCTTATGCTTTGGTGCTGTGGGTACCCCTGTAGTGTCACTTCTTGAAGCTCCCCTAGTGCAGTAGTATAAAGAGCGAGAAGGTCAGTTGGGAAAGAGGGTGGCTGGGGTCGTTTGTTTGGTCGTTCACCTTGAATCAAGACTGTGTTGCAAAAATGTGATGCAAGTAAGCGACAGTACGTAAATAACATCACATGCGTTATGTGAGTTATGCTACTTCTTCTCGTAACCCTAACAAAGAGGATTTTTTTTGCTGAAACCTCACCAAACTATTTGACAACGTTAATAACATTCCAAAAGCCATGACATGTCATAAAATGCCAATTATTTGTCAGCATAATTTATTTTGAAAGTCTAACCAGACGTTGCATATAACGTATTAGTGTCAGTTTGACCGTTAAGTGTTTTAAATGCCACACAGATGTTAGAGGGGTAGCTAGAGCGTCATCGTTTGAAGCTTAAGGCCACTGACCAAGCTGACGTATTTGACGAGTTGGGAGAAAAAAACTTATTGAACGTATGCAATACATATTTAAAAATTTGAATTTCTGCCTATTATTTCTGTTTATACTTGAGAAAGTCATTCACCTGTGACAAAGTCCACTACACATGTGAGGTTATTTTATCTTCACAAGTTAAAATATTAGTCCACACGTGGAAAATGTGGGAAAATGTGGCATTCACATGTGAAGAAGCAAATTTCATGTCATGTCATGTGCTATGTTTTGTTTCCACATGTGGAAAAAAGGCTGGTCACATATGAATGTATGTAATTCACATGAAACAACGTGAAATTTGCGTTGTGTTGGCTATTTTCATGTTGCATGTTTTCAAATGTGAAAGAAGCAAATGTAGTGTGTGATATTTTCACAAGTGTCAGTGTCTGAGGTGTTTTGACTTAGAGGTTTGATAGTGTTTACTTCCTGCTTGATTCCAACCAGGTTAAACTAAATGAAGATAAATATATCTGCCACACAGCCTTTTGTACCATATGCCAAATACCATTAGCATCCAATAAACAGCATGCCCATGTTTTATTTCAGGTGTGTTGTTGTTGTTTTAAATGATTCACGTTTGAAGTCACTGAGATCATATCAGCAAGATGGGATCAAGGACCAAAGCAGTTCACCTTTCTCGAACCGAGCGTTTCACAGGTTTAATATGCAGTCCGAGCCATATTCCAGTTTAGGCATCACAGAGTCAGTGAAATGGAACAAAGTGAATTGCCGGCTGGAGCCTTTGAGCCTCTATCCTTGTTTGAAGTCTCTCTCTATCCCTGCCGAGTTCAGAATACATTGTCCAGAGACACGATCAAACTTGGCAGCTATTGATCCCTTCCCAAACCAGACGTAAGACTTACTGAACATGTTAACAACTTCGGAATGAGTATTTTAATTGTACATGTCTTTGAAAAGCCCACTCAAGTCACAGTGCTGCCGAGCAAATTTTGAAGTAGCAACTTTTGGACGGTCAAACACGGTGTGTCCAGCCAAACGTTCCTGTTTTTCTCTTATAAATCGAGCTGAGTGATCTCTCGGGACCCACTGGAGCGTCTGCAAATGTTGATGAAAGTATTGAAGGAAGCATTAATGACAAAAAATATGTTTTTTTGATTAAGAAGTGTATTTAATCCCCTTAAATTGTTGAATAAAAAAACACATGAACACAACTGCAAATACTACAACTACAGTATTATCTACTACTTGTCAAAATCAAAATAACCATATAACCAATAATAATAATAATCCTCTTTTGCAACAGAATTAAATGTATAAATAATGCTACATGTAAGTATGTGTCAATCATAATGTGCTGTAGATTTAAAGGCCTGTTTGTTTAATAGTTTAAAGTTGCAGTGTATAGGATTCAGTGAGAAATTACACCTCAACATCCCTCGTCTCTCGCCTTGTTTGTCCGGTCTGGGCTACCGTACAGGGTGGTGCAGGGTGTAGCTATAAAAGGCTCATTCTAAGGTAACAAAAGCACCGCCACTCTTAGTTTCAAGTGATTGTACACTAATGACAACACTGTTATGAATATTACATGACATTTCTGCCCCTAAATTCTACTAAATCCCACACACTGGACCATTAAGTCTGCTTGCCAGTTAAAATTAGCTTGTCACTCAGCTCTCAACACTGTCAGAATGTGTTTAACTTCCATTTCATCATTTGTTTTCTTCCGGTCATGACACCAGAAGTGCTTCCAGTGGTATAAAAAAACATGTACAGTAAATGCAAGAGATCTTATCGAGCTTTTCTTGTTTTAGATCGGGATGATTCTAGCAGAAAGCTCCCAGTCTCAACTTCACAGAAGACTTTGGCAGGGCAACAAAGACGGGGCCTAATACTCTGGAAGAGGAGGTTTCTAACATGACACTTTCCAGTCGTTTGAAGGAGGTTGGAGAGAGATTTCTGCGAGCTGAGTTGACTCCTCCAGATCAATAGCTCGTCTCTCTCTCCGAGACAACTGGTGTGGCATTTGAACCAGATAAAACAAGGGTTCCCCTCCACCTCACCTCTGAGAACTGAGCACTCCCACCAAATCCCAATCGGTAAAGAAGGATACAGAGGAGTCCGTCTAAATCCCCGTCTGACTCAGCTATAGACCCCCGGCAGTCAAAAAAAGGAGAGAGGCAAAAAAAAAAAAAAAACCCAAAACCCTAAAATCATCTTAAAAGGGAAGGTCCAATCTATGTAGGTTAATACTCACTGTTGCTTCATTTAGCTCTGTTGCAGGCCCACTGGGGCAGCTGTAAAAAGTTCTGGGAGCCAGAAGGCACAAAGGCTTTTATTTATTTATATGAGGGGGAATATATAGCGAGAAGCAAACTGGTGCAAATGATGTGAAAAAAAAAAAAAAAAGACTCGGAAGACGTTATCTTGTAGATTGTGGGATAACTGCAAGAAAAGGAATACGCTGCATTACCATTTTATGTGCAGCATGAATTAAATATACACACAGCAGCCAGAATCTCTCTGATAGCATGACAATATGTAAGGTCATGATGTGAAATGAATGAGGAATGCCTCCTCCCATCTCTCAACAGCCACCGGCGCTGTATCCTAAAGCAAGGCACTTCATTCTTAATTACTTTAGTGAAGCTGCTCATTTGTCAGCACTAGACGATGAGATGGGCTGGCAGGAGTGAAAGGTTGCCCTGGCAGCCCCTAAGTGTGTAAATGCAGAGAAGGGCATTTCTATCAAAGAGAATGCCTGATCAGCTAACTTTACATGAATAAAAGTTGAAAAAAAAAAAAATCATGCCCTACAGTCTTACAACAGTTCATCGTTTTCTAACCTGTGGTCAGCCAATTATCCTAATCTTGCAACAAAACTCTCTGAACAAGGGTCCTCGTCTCCCTCGCATGTCAGCTTAGTCTTTCCCCCTGGTCGCTGATGACATTGTAACACTAATTACAGCTAATTGTTCTATGCTGAATGGATTTAGTCACATTGCAAATGATATGCCATTGGTCAGTGTCACAATGTTTCCACAGAAAAATTCAATGGGGAATGGAAATTTGCACAAATGAATGTAATTAAGAAGCACATTCATTACTTCTAATTGCATATGAGAACCCTCAAAGTGAAACTGAGATTGGACTCATATGAATAATTAATGCAGCTAACTGCACTGAACACTATGGCACGGTTGCTGTCACATAATGATGTGCTAAAGTATTCGTGTAACCGACAAAATTTTGTGTTACGGTATTGCACCAAGGCTGGTTAGTTGTAGTTCCAATCACAGCCATCCAACTTTTTTTTTTTTTTTTGTGCTTCCACATGAAATCCCTTTATTCATGGGCAGATTGTGTCTAGACAGTTGAACTCCAAGCTCGGCATTGGCTGCCAGACATACAGGGTAGAGTCGGTGGTTTTGAGAAGTATTAGAAATTCAAGTGGTCCCAACGTGTTTGGCACACTATATCAAGTCAAGTGGCCTTTTCCACAGATAAGGGAAAAAAGGGCAGTTTCAAATCGGTGAACCGAAAACTCAGTCTGAGAGCCATTATGAAAAAATTTTGGACCTACAGAAATCAAAGAGTTGAGGACTTAACCCCCACAAAGTATGAACTCGGCAAGCCTTTAATCAGATTATTTGTCTGCTGGCATCAGGGATTATATAATATGCTGTAAAAGCCTTGGACACAAAACTGCATGAAGTGAAATAATAATAAGTGAAATAATAAAACAAAATCATTGATTTAGTTATCTGATGAAGCAATTCTCTTTCATAAAAAGTCTGTAGTTTTACAATATAGTGTGCGGCAAGTTTAAAACTATAATCTCATTATACTTGCAGTGTTTAAAAAGGATTGGCTTATCTTAATAGCAGATTTAGATCTTAGACAGACAAGGTGTAAGCTGGTCATTTGAAAGCCATATGCCGCAGATTAAGATACGGCACTGTACTGTACAGCTTTTTTATGTTACTCCCAGAGACTAATGCACTACTTCAAAACCGCCTTTACTGAGCTGCTTGTAAGTGGGCGAAAGCACAAGTCCTTAAATCCCTCAACTCTGACAACAGGAGAAAGAAATAAGTATATTACAAATCGTCCAGAGAACAAAATTGTGTATTGTTTGAAAAATGTGAAGGATTTAGACTCAGGGATTTGCTCCCCACTTTTCCTGCACTTTGTCTGAGGGCTTAGCGCTGTTCGCCGTTCGTGACATGACGATTCCCATCATTCAGCAAAAGCCTTTCAGGACATCATTAAACCAACATCAACTTAACAGCACAGGCTGTCTAAAAATTAATAAATACACACCGGATTCAATTATTCGATGTCAACAAAGCTCAGCTGACCGCAAGTGCAGTGCAGGACAAGGCCGCTGGAAATTATTAGCATTAAAAGCAACAACATACAAATTCCAGGGGATGCAAAGTCGGAGCCAAGATGGGTCAAGAATGAGATTTTTTTCATCAACTGGATGCTTTTAGTATTTTCATGTAAAACAGCTCTTAGTGATTCCAGGAAATGTCAGTCACCTCTGGAGCCCAGGAGGTGAACCTCTGTAACTGTGCTGAAAACGGAGGATGCCACAGCACTGAGTCACTGTACGAGAGAACGTCAACTGAAACAGCAGCGCACATCCCTCTTCTTATTCGAGGGAATAGATGCATCTCATATCATTATGCATTCCTGTTTCTGATGTTTTGATGAACTGTTGCGATTTGGCCAAAAGGGACAGGTACGACTCATCACGCCTAATTGTTCTGGATGTGTAGTTCTGCAAAAAGCCATCTGTGAGATGCATGGGGGTTGGACCTAAAAAACACACATGCTAATGGCGTTAATTCGCGCCTGTTATCTATTTGTGAAGTCAGAGGAGGAAATATCAAAACCTTTGAAACAATGCGTGACAAAAGAGGTGACAGCACAAGACTGATGGCGGGGTGTTGAAGTAAGCCTGGAGGGGGAAGCAAGAGCCCATAAAATGAACAGCCGCCTAACTCATAAATAATAGAAACATAAAATGTCATATGAACTTTATTTCAAGAGTGGGTGGTCTAATAAAGATGCAGGTTTAAAGAGGAGTTGAGAAATTCATTGTCATAAGAAGGCCACATGGCTCGCCTTTGGCACAGACAATTATTCAGCGCGCGTTGACATTCAGGCCCGAGCTGTAGCACCTTTGCAAAACAATACCGCGTTTGACTCCTGAAAATTCGCTTTCCTCTGTCGCTTCAGTCTTCCAATCTCCGAGCTGTATTCCCCTCCTCTCACTCGGAGTCATTCCATCCCCTCTCCCCTCTTTCCACTTTTCCTTGTTCTTTCTGCTTTACAAATTGAGACGACATGATAAGAGATTGCCACCGCCATGCCGGCCTGCTGCTCATTGATAAAACCATATCTAATCCATCTTAGGCCCCCCTCTGTCACCAACGCACTCATCTCTGAGACGGTCAACACGCGCGGGATCCATCTCTCTTTTTGAACAGAGCAGCACAGAGTCAGAGTTTATCTTCAAACTTCTGGTGGGAGAAAATGGAGCCGGATGAGTCAGACGGCTTTCACTCTCTGTCTGCGAATGATGTGAGAACGCACGTGTGTGCGCGCGAGCTGTGATGTGAAATCACACTCGAACACATCGCAAAGCAAATGAAAGAACTTCAGTTATTTTACAGTAGGTGAGAATATATGGGGATTAAAGTGTATTTTTAATCAAATTATACAAATATTTAATATAAGATTCTTGTATTTCTTAGAAGACGGGAACGGCAAGTAATATGTATCTCAGTGCTGCATAGCGCTACGTGTGTTTCACAGATAAAGTATGATCATAAAAGTAATCACATCACTTCCTATATAGTGTTTACACAACCTTCTAATATGATCCGCTCCTGTCTGCTTTTATATTTGTTTTCATAGTAACGTGAATCACACCGGCTTCAATATCATTTGCTGCGATAGGGTTACACGGAGCATTATAAAGGGGCTTTGTGGTCAAATAACTAAAATGACTTTTCTAATATCCAACTACTAATATTAGACTCTTGGTTATTCTGTTAACACTCTCACTCCGCTGTGGTTTTTAATGCAGCAATTTGTAAAAGTACACATGCATTTGATACATTAGCCGGGCCTTCTATTTAAAAGTAATGCGCTTCAACAAATATTACCCCAGAGGGAAAGTGGGTAATAAGTGTGGTATTTGAGTAAGTTTATGAAGTATGAGATGTTTATGTCGCTGAATATTAATGAGATGATGAGCAATTGCCTCCGTATATTAATGAATCACATGTATGAATCACTGGTGTCACCGTGGCGAATGCATTAAAGAGAACAGCTGGAGAAGAGGATGTTTGAACATTAGATGCATGTGTTTGTGTATGAGTGTATACACGTGCCTGGTGTACAGATGTGTGTGTGTGTGAGGGAATATGCAGGTCAGCTGGTTATCTTGTAAAAAAAAAAGAGAGATTTCTTGCTGTAACTTGCATTATACGGTTATCAAAAATAGAAAAATCACAAATGGGACGGACCTTTGCATGTAAATGAACAGGAAGCCATCGGCAGGATGTCACCCATCTTGTCTAATGTCTAACAAATGCATTCACAATCACACTCACTCTGACACCCCGGTCCCGGACCTGTCAGCGCAGCTGCTGGGGAGGAAGATGCACCAAGGGCTGTTGTCTCACTTACAGCTATGACACAATAGCTATACTGCATGTAGGTGTATGCAAAGCAATCTATTTCGCCCTGTCCTGTTGATTTTCTCTGCTGGATGGAAAAAAAAGGAGACTAGTCTTTTTGACAGGTAACTCCATGCAAAGGCTAAAGCATCTTTGCATCGATACGCAGGGGCCACAGGAGGAGTGAAGGTCTGCACCGACCTTAGCCTCGATCCAGACTGCTATACCTCCAGAAAATAAAATCTGATGCACCTAGACCGGGATATCCAGCTGGAAGTGGGGGGGTTTGTGACAAGGACACATTGATAGGGGACTCAAAAATAGCCTTGTTCATGTTAAGGTGGAGCAAAATCATTTCAGCAGAATCATTGGCATGCTGCCGGTGCACAGACTTTGGATCTACAACATCACCGGTGGAAAAACCCCAGGTCCTCTGTGGTGTGTCTTAAGCACTCTTCCTCCTCCCACCCCCTCAGCCAGTTATTTGAGCAATGATTTTAAAAAATGTTGTTGTATATGTATGAGGATGGAGTTGTGCATCATTGCGTTCGCTGGGGCTTTTTATGGGGAACATCATTGGGCAGTAAGCCATGCAGTGACAGCTGTCTTGTGAATCATTTGAATAAATTCAGCAACAAAGTTCCAACTTCAGAGGTAAAATTCCCCCCGCGCTCTGAGGCTCAGCACTGGACAACATTTACAAAACTCAGCTGTACAAAATTCATTGTCGATAATACATGCATCATTGTGCAAGTTATTCTGCCCTCTCAGGACAAGAGATTAACTGCTTGTTTTGATCAAATCTAATTGATTTGAATACCCAATATGACCGAGACGGTTTTTGGTTTTAAAGCTGATAGATACGGTACACGGAACAGGAGCTCATTTCCCTCAGCAGTTCAACCCTCCGTCTTGGTTGACTTCTTGAGCAACAAACTGTTGTCCCACTCGTTTAAAGAATGACCTCACAAAAGCAGCAAACCATATTTTGTTATACTGCTACCGGTTATTTGCCAGGAACGAGCCTCTTATTAAGTGTTTGTGGGGCTGTGTTGTTACTATGACGATCACAGCTGTAATCTCAGTAAATTATTTCACTGTCTAAAAACACAGATGGCCGCTTGTAAATTGCATTAAGGGAAAGTCAGCCTCTAAAATCACCAAAAACAATAACAGTGAAACTCATAAATTAAATATTTGCCTGCTGTCTGAGCAGAGCAGAATTCAGTACTCACTAGATTCGGGGTCTGAGTTTCCATCTCCCTCAGTGCGGCTGTTAGGCGATGTTTGCTCGTAGTACTCCTCCTGGGGGAAGCTGAGGGGAAGAGGCTGGGTGGTGCTGGCCGTGCTACTAGGCTCCGGGTCTCCCAGCCCGCTGTCACTGCAGCTCTCCTGGGATCCATCTGGGAGATGGAACGTGACACGGCGCTGGGTCTGGAACACACCAACAAACAAGAAATGTTCTGTGAGAAACTCTTCGGTTCTGTTTAAAATGGCCAAAAAAAAAAGAAAAAAAATATCCTAAAAAGAAAGAGCTACAGCAGAGTCATGTGGGTGAGTACTAGTGATGAAGTACAGTTACTCAAGTACTGTACTTAAGTACAATTTTAAGATACTTTGAGTATTTACATTTTCTGCTACTTTATATCCGCTCCACTACAATTTGTAGGCAAATATTGCGTGTACTTATAAGTACTTTTACTCAACTATATATTTGAAAACTGTAGTTACTAGTTACTTATAGCAGGTACTTTAAAGTTACTAATAGACAAACGTAGGCCTGCTTGATAATTAAGTACATTTATTGCTAGAACATAACTTTCAATACTTAACTGCACTTCATATCAGACATTTTAAGATTGTTAATCAAGTACTATCGTCATATTTTAACACGATATCTTTCCTTTTGGTCATGTATTGTTTCTGGGTACTTTTTACAGCTCTGGTGAGGACAGAGAAACACACTGATACGGATATCCATAGAGCACAATGATCCAGGGCAGCTCCAGGAGCCCATTCTTGTTGAATTCTTAGAAATGTAATATTTCAGTGCTCTGAGCAGCACGTTAAAAATGTAATTCACCTCCGCTATACTGAGGTGAAATCGTCATGATGGACACATAAAACCATAACTATCTGCAGATATATCACAACGGCTGAGTGAGAAAATCTGTTTTTTTCCTTAACCTATCAACCTTGTGCAAAGCCTTAGCGAGTCACTAAACGTGTTCCAGAAAAAAAAAAAATTAAAAATCACGTCTGTCATCCTTGTTTTAAAAGAAAGTCTGTCGTTTCCGTGCGTCTTAGTGTTAAATAAAGTATCCTCTATAGAGCGAGAGTCTTGGCACGCCACCACTGAGAAACAAAGATTATTAATATCATCATGAGTGGTGACAACAGTGCTTTTTATGGGTGAATGAGCACCGTGAGACGGCATTTACAAGGGAAAGCCTCGCCTAATTGTATCAAGCGTTGTTACACGCCCAATACCGCATCCATCATCTTTACCTGCTTTTAGTTGGAAAAAATGCCCAAATTGCATCCTGTCACCAGGGGGACTAATTGAAACAGTGACCTCATAACCCAAAAATGATTTTTGGTCTGTCGAGTGTAGTGAATTACTTTTCAGATAATAAACTGACTGTAAGATTTATAATTGAGACTTCCCGGCCCCATAATAGATGGGATGCGTATTAACAGGTTGAACTATGTCCTAGTTTTCCCTCTCACTGAGTTTAGACACAAAAGAAGTGGAAATGTGTGTGTGTGGCTGAGACTTTGATTTGTAAAGTCTTGGGGATCACAGGAGTGTGGGCATTTTCTTCTGAAAGGTGCAGGCCTCTTTGATTTCTCTGGAGCTTTACGCAAGTTCATGTTGCGACCTTTCTTTGGAGCTAAAAAAGAAAACACATCCTCTGTGTGGTGCTGTCTGCGTGTTAGCAATTCCTGCAGAAAACAAACCGCACAATTACAATTGCTCATATTGTGACGCACGCTGGGTAATCTGGAGACACCACTGGTTTGATTTGTAGCATTTTTATATCTTCTGCTTGGACTTTTGGCAAAGAGAAAAATGAGGAGACAGGAGATCTGACTTTGCTTTGAGGTAATATCTGTAAAACAGAGCATGGCTGCAGTGATATATACTGTAGCTTGAATTCATGTCTTCACATGATTCCCTGAGTAACATCACACTGCACCACGCTGTACCGGGGCATAAAACACATAAAACATAATTACGCCCTCAGCTTCGGTTATTGCGGTGAATTTTATTCGCCCCATTATTCAAACTGATAAGAGATTTTTTTTTTTTTTTTTCTGAGAGCGAATACAACTGGAGCGCATATGACTATCTTGATTTTTCTTCATCGCCATTGCAATAAAAGCAATACGCAAGTCCTGAATTAAAAAACATCATTAACACATGCTTCTTCCGGCTCAGGAGGAGGAGATGTCTGAGTACGAACATATTTTTCCTTAGCCACTACAGTGCCTAGATAAAGCACTTATTGTTCTTTGATAAGACTAAATAAGGCTCGGGAAATAGGAGAGAGAGAGAGAGAGAGAGAGAGAGAGAGAGAGAAATAAAGTCTGGCACTAATGAAGGACAAACTGCCAAAAACCAAGTGCACAAAAAGCTTCATTTAAAAACTATCAGAGAGGGTTGACTAACCTAAATCCACACAATTAGCACCCTGAAAGCACAACTGAGTGGTTTTCAATGCTGTGATGTTGAAACAGCCAGCTAAATATTCTATTTACTCAATTCATCTAGATCCTGAGGCCACAAATCAGTGTGTGTGTGTGTGTGTGTGTGAGTGAGAAAAAGACGGGGAAGAAATGAGGAAAAAAGTGCATCGAGTCAAAGAACAGAAAACACGCACGCAACCTTCAGCTCTTGTCTGAAATAACAACTCAGAAATAAAGGCTTTTTGTTTCTGTTGATTCTATTAGGAAAATAAGAAAGATGGAGAATTTCCTAACTACATAAAAATATATGACGCTCTCGAAAACTAATCCTGTTTTCCCGCGCGTGTTGACATCTCCCGCTGCCAAATGACGAGGTATATCTCTTAAGTTCTGTCTACAAAGGAATGTTTTCCCTTCTCCTCGCGTGCTTTCACTCGTTTTTTGTCCAAGGCAGCGAGGAGACGAGCACCTACCAAAATCGTATACTTCTGCGTGCCATGTTTGCCCACGCTTTGAAGTCGTCTAAATATCTACTTGTTCTCAAACAGCGTTGGCAGCTGTTTCTCAAAATTACTGGAGGATGCGCGCAGAAGCAAAGTCCAGGTTCCAGCGAAAGAAAGAGCCCACTTATGGAGGCTTGGCAGCTCTACAAAAAGCATGCTTCCTCTCCACATGACTCTAATTATTGGAAACTTGCTCCAACAATGGCATCCAGAATCTATTAGAACAAACAGCTGTCCGTGACAATTAGGACACAGTCATTTTGCATAAGGGAGTGTCTTCATTTTTAGACCGCTGTTTGTTCAGGCCCATTCGAGTTGGTGCCAGATGTTAAGAAAAAGGACTAATTTGATTTCACGATGCACTCACTGCTAATTCGTTTAGGGCTGCACTATTAATTACAATTAAATACCATTAATGAGTGTTAAATAAATAAAAGTTTTGCTCTCTGTGTCTTAACGCCGATAAAACATTAATGTCGAAAGACAAACATGACAAACAAAAACAAACATCCGCAGAGGAGTCAAGGTGAGTGTTTTGCGAGGCATTATCACTTATTTAAAGAAGCTGCCAGAAATCCATAAAGCAAAGACAAGCTGCGGTAAGAGATATCAAGACCAAACAAAGCCCGTTCAGCCAGATAAAACACTGCCTTGAGAAGTATGTACACAGAGATAAAATGAACAGGAGAGATGCATGCCAAGTTCTACCATCTAACAAGCCAGCCAAACGCAAAACCCTCCCTCTGGTAACCACCCAGACAATAGGCAGATGGGGCTGGATTCGCTGGTTACTGGATTAAAGTCCGTTATATTTAGATATAGAGGAGGAGAGGCCAAGTGGCTGCAACCTCGTCCTTTTGGTAGGGCCCCTGCTCTCTGAGTTTTTATTATTTTATATAGTTTTACCCCGACTAACACTCTCCAGAAATAGCAGAGAAGTCAGCGCTGCACAGAGGAGGACTTGGCTGACAACCACCTCACTTTGAGTGATAAACAGGGACCACTTAGGAGTGAATCAGGGGAGATTGGCTCTGCCATTTCAGATAAGGATCAGCTTGCGGGCACACCTAGGCCTGCATAAATCTGTTCAGAGGAGATGGTGATTTGTCATGTCGCGCATGTCTCATGTGGGGGGAAAAAAATAAAATAAACAACAGCAACGGCAATGTATTTATCCCTAAAACGCTCTCGTACATGTCCCTATTCAGCTTGACGTCAAGATCGTGCAACATGTGCTTTTTCTTCGCGAAGTGCGTCCCTTTCTTTTTGGACATGCTGTTCCAGCGCTGCCTATTATGTGTGAGGTGATATGCCACTGTGTGTGAAATGATGAGTTAGCAGGAACATGCAAGGAGGAGGTGATTCTAGCGAGTGGATCGAGAGATTACTGGGTGATTTCTGACAGATCGAATGATTTTTTTGCTAATTTCATCTGTCACTAAGTCATCTGCTGTGATGATTTTCAGTGAGTGCAACATGAACTACAACAGTATTAGTCATACCCCCCCAGTCCTGGCAAAGCAGCCTACACTGAACTGTGATGAAACACTTCTGAGCACTGAAAAAAAATGGTCAAATGTTACTGATATGATGGTTTATATGTACAAAAGCCAAAGTAGTTGAAATACAAAATGTTCCATTGCAATAACAATATATATTAACAATGTTAAAAATTGTGTAACTGGTAACAGTCAAGCTGTGGTGTGCAGGATTCCACAGTACAAATAAATCACTTTTGAGCTGTTTTGATTTTAAAGTGTAAGTGAAACTGCTGCCTTTAATATGTGAATAAATAGTTCAAAGTCTTTTTAAAGTCTTGTGTTTTATAGTATAATACTGAACTTGAGAAAAAATGTTCAATAACTCTGAGATACGAGGTTGGATCAACCACTTTTCAGTGACAATGATGAACATTACAAACTAATTTGATTTCTTTTTTACATTTCTTCCAGAATGAAGACTCAGTACTTCATTTCACCCAGAGAACAGCTGCAGCTGCTCCTGTCGGAGCTACTTTATTGCAGCATCGGCATAAAGACAATATGTGAAATTGCTAACAGGAGATATTTTTAAGAGTAAAAGTTTTGGGGTGTAAACACTGAATTAAATATTGACCTTCGCCCTGGCTTGCAATGTTTTCATTGTTGTGAAAAAACAACCAACTTAAAAGGTAACTCCATCAGTTTTACACATTAAAGTGTGCTGCATATGTGAAACAAAGTAGTATAAAACCTTTTGTGGCTCCAGAAGAAGCTGCATGTAATCTGATAAATGGCCTCCAGTGTTATCACTTATGGCAACTTAAGTTGCATTGTGGGTAATGTAAACACCAGGTTCTGAAAAGCAGTCCACTGGTCTTGCATTACACTCCTACAACACTGTCGGACTCATTGTGAACAAATGATCAAAATAGATGCAGCAGAGATATTTTACTTTTTTAGTCTTCTTCATTTTCACAACCAGGTGCCTACATGACCCATAATGCAACTCAGAACTGTGGCCTTTCTGACATCATTGAAGGCAATTTATCAGATTACATGCAGCCTACTTGCAGTTGTACTCCCCAAGACCTGTGAACACACTTTAGTGTGTAAAAAAATAGACACACAGGGCAGTCTCTCATGTTTTCTTCCAAAAAAAGAAGAGCTCTCAAACAATGCATGCTGGGGAGTCTGCATATATACTGATCATGTTTATTTAGAAAGTGATTTTAATGAGTTGATCGAGCTCTTGATTATGGGTTCTGAAGTGTCCTGGAAATAAAAAAGCATACAACTTGTAAGTTGACTCCAACAAATTCCTGATTTATGATTTTTCACAGCGTCAATCTTGTTTGCTGAGATTGAAAAAAGTTTGAGGGACATGCTATTGCTCTTATAAGTTCGGGAAGAACTGCGACAGTCCTGCTGCCGTTGACCTCAGTGAACTGTGTGCAGAGATGAACGGCACTCGACAAAGAGAGTGAAACCGAAAAGGAAACATATAGTAAGACGGTTAGATGCAACACATTTGGATTCAATGTTAAAGTTGTCTTACAAGTCAAATGCCCTTGAGGTGAGAAAAAATACTTCAGAAAGAAATACTACACTGAAACATGCAACAAAACAGACAGTTGAAGGTCAAGACATTTTCATGTGATTCGATGCAACAACAAAAAAAAAGGTCACGCACAGCTGCCTTTGCAAAAGAAAAACGATCATTTAAAGGGATGAGAGGAAGCTGTATGTATGTAGATTTCTTTGCGGACACATTTCTATTACCATTCCAATAAAATAGACGGTTTGGAGAAACTTAAATATGCGGCACTTTGACAAAAAATAACTTCACCCGCAACCTTTCAGTTATATTCTCAAAACAATATGGTTGCCACGGTAACAAAGCAATTTTCAAGAAAGATAGGAAAAATAGTTGATGTGAGTGATGAGCAAGATGAATCATTGCTGTTGCATGAAAAAATTGCGCCTATAAATGTTTATATATTTTGTGTGAAATATGAGGGTTTCAAAGCCCTAATGGTTGCAAAATCCTCGTAACATTGAACCCACAGAACCTCCCAGCAGAAGTCACACTGTGGTTTTGAGGTTTTCAAATGCCGACAACAATATCAATGTTTCAAGCGAGAAAGACTATAAAGGCGACATGCAGATTTATTGTGCGTGATCTGGTAATAGACCAAAAGAAACTTCACAGTACAGTAGCTCCGGTGACGCTTATGGAAATGCACGTGCAAGATGGAGCATAGTACAGAGTGTGTGAGACTTACGTTCACAGAAGTTATCTTGCCAAGTTGACAGGCCTCCTGCAAAGACAGAAGAACAGTCATTTCACGTCGTTGTCTGACTTTACAGAGGATTTACAAAGGGAAATGGATATTTGGAAAAAACAAAAGAAACTGCGTTGGGAACTTTCCAGGCTTCTGAAAGTCAGTCAGAGTTCACAATTGACAACCTTATAGATTTTGTGGTTTAAAGTCTTTTTTTAAGCTGGAACTGAGAATTTAGGATACATATTGATTTCCTCCTCAGACGTGGAGTTAGTACAGCACATTTCTGTGCGTGCCAGAAAACCAGGCTGCAGAGCACACACCCTCTCCCCAGAAATGTAAAGAATAGGGCAAACCTGACATCCTGACAACACAAGCCATACAACTGACACTTTGATAAAGATGTTTTCTCTGCATGTCAGAGAGGAAAGTGAGCAGAATATCAAATGAAGCATCAAAAATTAACAATAAACAGCGACAAGCTTCTAAATTGGGAACAAAAGACACCCGCAAGCCTGCAAAATAGCATCCTCTCTCTGGGGACTGAGATAACTCACAGAGAGATAAGAGTATTTAATTTTTAATCACCAATTTTGTTTTCTTTGTACTGTGTATAATAATCTGAGTACATGACTTGATTTGCAAAGAAAATAGAAGAAATCTGGCGGTGAGGAGGCACTTAGACAGGGGAGCAGCGCGGAGGACTGCTGGGGTGGAACGGTAAAACAATGAACAGGAAACAAGTTCATGTCAACAGATTATCCCGCCATAATTGTTCACCAAGGGAGGCTGCTATACTGACTGAGCGATGGAGCAGCACACCCAAAGCTATTCATCAAAAACCAAATGGAGCTTCATGCTGGACAACTAAACTAAATTAAAAAGTAAGCTCCTCCTACTTTTCTCAGTTTGCGGGGAGGCAGGTAACCGTCAAATCATCTAAGCGCCATCTAATTGCGGTCATTGCGGTCTGTTGTTACAACATTTTCTGTTGATGATACATAACATGTCACTCACAGAAGAACACAAGACCGAATGCATGTTCTGCAACATGGTGGTTGTGATCTCTAGCATTTATAGCCATTAGTTGTAATGAAAAAACTCATTTTAGGACAGATTTTCAAAATAATCACTGATAATGGGCAGCTCAAAGGACATTATCCCACTTATACAGACCATTAACCTACATTTTTATATGTTTTGTAAAGGTTTTCACAAGCAGTAACTTTGTTTCCCTAGCAACACCTGAGAATGTGTAGTAATAATAGTAAATAGTAAAATAGTAGATGAAACAATCATTACAATCCCATAAGGTTCTTTTGTAATGGAAACGTGGTTCACTGCTCCAGCAAAGACCTGGGAAATGACTTAGCAACTGAAAGTCCAGAAAGCTAACGTTGAACGCTAGCGTTATGCAAGTTATGCAAGATTCGAAGTCAACAACAGAGGGACGGTGTAGCAGGGCTGGAGAGGGGGGTAAACTCACATAAAGCCAGTTTCCCTACCTTTTTAAAATCAAACACGATTTTCTCACCTTTTAATGAGTTATCCATAAATTATGTTGGACAGTTTAGCCAGCAGACACTTAGGTTACCTACTTTATAATTTACTACAGCCCTGAGTGTAGGCTTCTTGTTGCAGCTTCTGTGTTACAAGCACCACCCTGTGGTGGACAGAATGGTGCACTGAAGGGCTACACTTCGTATTGTTAATAAAATAATCAGATTTTTAATCTATTGTTTTGGTTTTACGGCCCACAATTTTACTGTTTTGGCTCAGAGAGACTTGCTATCTGAGCACTATCGGAGAGCAGACAAAGTTAGCAACTAGCTGGTGAACATATATGAGTTTTTTTAATCAACTAAAGAGTCAATTATTTTCCACAAGAGCTGGTGGAGACCAAAACGGAGCAAAAATCGGGGTTAGCATCGCAACGTTGCACATAAATATGACTCCTAATGAATGGCAATGTTGCTTTGTGTGCAGCTATTTACTAAAATGTTTGCCGTTACAACCTAATATGTCAGTGTCATAATATGTCATTTTCATAATATGTCAGTTTCATAATATGTCAATTTCATAATATGTCACGTGCCCCCCCCCCCCCCCCCAATTGCTAGAACATGAATTAATACTGGTTAAATAAGTGAAAGACAGGTAGATGATGCAGGACAATATTATGACATATGGCACAAAGAGTGAAGTCATAACATAAAAATCTTCATAAACACGTATAATAAATACTAAATCTATGAACATGCATTCAAAAGCTCAGTACCCACACTTATTAAGAATTAGAGGTAAAAAGTCATATTAAGTAATAGAGTGGAGGCTGTCTAGATGACTTTCATGTAACATGAAGTAGGCTGTTCAAAACTGCATATAGGCAACTCATCAGCCAACAACATCAACCTCACACATGCCTGTTCTGCATATGATGACATACTGCATATAGGTTATGTCTAAATAGATCTTATAACCTTGTCATAAGCTTATAAGCAAGTATAATTCATACTGTACCTATCATTATACAAGACTGACATGACAAGCTTGAACTGTTCTAGCACATATATACATTAATTGATGTGGATAAGGACTGTAAGATGTTTCATCTTTATTTTTTAAAATAAATGTAATTGAAAAATACATAGTTTTCTTTCCTTTCTCTTTTTTGCATATTCGAGCGCACCGACATTTGTCAGGTCCGTTTGAGGAGCTGCTCATTTGCATCCACTGACTGGTCATTTAAAGCCGGGTTTTACTTGAGGCTGCCATCAGGCAGTTGTTTCTTCTCCAAGTAATGTTTTATTCAACATCTCGTGACACATACTTCAAGTTAGAGACCTTGCCAACCAATTAAATATATGATAATGTACACCAGGGATCTGAGAAGGTGACCTGTGCTTGTCTCATATTTAGATGGCATTCAAAATAGTAGTTGTACATCTGATTGCTCGAGACCATAAATGTGTGAGTTTGCTCTTTTTTCCCCTGCTCAGTATGGATTGGTCAGTGACCCTTCTCTCTGTATGTACGCCTCTCAAACTAGAGCTTTCAAAGCACCCACATGCAAGCCTGGGAGAGAGTTATGCTTAAGATAAGTGCATTTGTTGGTGAACCACATCAAAGTACAGAGGGATGTCTTAGTGAGCAAAGGCAGTGGAGCCTCGAACCGAGCCTTTGATCACCCCAGGCACTCTGATCATTAAAATATTGGATAAATAATTGATTAAAAACACCAGACCTTATTGTGCTCTGTTTCTGTATCCAAACGTATCCCAATTTTGAGACGCTGTGGCTGCACAATGAATGAATAAAAAATGTAGGTAGGAATGAAAGGAGCATACAGTTCAGTACACATTGGACCATTGTATGGCATGCTTTGACAAAATATGCAAAAAAAAAATAATAATTTGATATCATCGTAACTATTATAGCACATTTTGACTGCAGCACCGTCTTTTAAGCTCCCCAGTGTTCCAGTATGGACTGACAGGTTGAGGTGCTGCAACAACCCTTTTTCCTTCAGTGAGGATCTGAGCTATGGCACTGCATGCTGGCACAGAGGCAGGGGGACTGCGTAATAATCAAAAAGCATAGGCAGAAGGTAGGTAAGAGTGCATTAAAGCTGTACGTAGGTGAATGGAGGGTAGCTAATATTACATCTACAGTGGAAACCAAGCTGGCAGTGCGTAAGAGAAAAACAATGAGCCCACTGGGTGCACATCAGTGGATATTAAAAAGACACTGTTCCGTCAGCATTTGTTTACAGGCTAGTGAATCAATCTCCCTCAGTACATTTACATTTAAAGTATAAAAAATGAATCCGAAGTAATCAAGATTTATTCAAGTTCCAACTTATTACACAAGGCCAAAGAGTTCTTTATTTATTGCCGTACATTCCCCTCAGGATTTAAAAGAAATCCCTGTAGCACTGCCTCATTTAATAAGTCATTTTAGAGGCTGACCACACTTAGACAAATGTGTCTCAACAAAAATCCTATACTATGATCGAGAAGGAAAAAAAAGGCTGAGCAAACATCAAAGTAATCTCTTGATGAGGAGGCAAAAGCAAGCCTTCGTTGTAAGTGATTGAGAGCTGTCTCAGCTAATGCAAAGTTCATGGCATGAGCGAGGACGGTTATTTTGCTTTTCATTTTCAAAAGAGCAATTCCTGAGGGAGACAGAAAAAAGTACTGCACCGTTGTATTAAGGGAAAGCTGGTGACTACTATTCAACTCTCCTGGAAAGCGGAAAGGTAAATAACTTGAGAGCTGGACCAGCGTGGTAAAAGATGTGACTGCTAAACACCACACTTGAGGCAGTGGAACAAAAAGCAGTCTGGTTGTAGCCGTTTTATTGCACTCAATGTAAGAAGTAAATAAAACTGTCTGACACATCTTTTGTTTCAAGTTAACTTTTTTGTTTTAAGTAGCTACTTACTGGAGGTCAGCCACCAGCAACACACTCACAGAGACTGCTCCACAGACACTTGTACCAAGTGATGATGTACATAAAAAACACATTGTTTTGCGTCCGCAATTAGCGTCTATAATTAGCAAATCCCCCCCCTCCCCTCCAATTTCCACCAATGGACGTGAGGCTCGCATTTCATCAATCCCTGACTTCAAGCACAATTAAAAAACACAGCTGGCAGCCACTATATGTAAAACTAATATTTGTATCCACATAAAAAATAGCCGGCGGTGCTGTTTCCAGAGACTTCTTTAAACACGTCCAAAATCAAATCACTACCTCTGGATTTCCGAGATCTCGTTATTTCAATTTCTCTGATCAGATTTTCTCTTGACCTTCTGACACGGAGGTCAGGCAACACAAGATTACTCAGGAATGAAAAATCAACTTCCTATTCCTCGCTCTCATTCTCAGCAGTTACTACAGCTGGGGCCAGGTGCATAAAACTCTCTGTAGATTCACGATTCACTGTGTGTGCGCACAAAAACAGAAATATGTATTCTTCTTGTCAGGTTTGTGAAGCTGTACAGACGCCTGATTCTGCTTTATAAATCTCAGTCATTGTGGAAACGGGTGCATTTGCAAAAGCTTTATTTCCCCTCCCACAGCTATCCATAAATGGATGCAAAAACGCCCTTACACATCCGTACATCCGTATTCAAATAACGGCATGGAAGAATACACGGAGTGCCTGTACATGTACCATCAACGCGGTAATATCTCAATCATTGTTATTAAACGTCAGATCGGTGATCAATGATTAATCTATATAGCTCATTTGAAACAGGCTTCACAATTTAGGATCAAACGAGAAGATCATTAACAGGGAGAAGATGCCTCCAATGCAAATTAAAGAATAACAAAATTCATCACTCATACATAATCTAAAATTAAGTTCATGAATGTGCCTCTGAGCAACATTTTCTGATCGCCGTGTAGACGAAAAATACAAAATAACAGCAACCTAAACAAACAATGTTTTGCTCTAAGGTTACATCGCTGGCCTCATATTTCACATCCACCTCATCGTTTCACCCCAATTATCTCTAGGAAAACAGGTGAATGCATGGTCTGATGCGTGCGTGAGGTACGCACGTTCTTAATGAATATCAGTTTATATGTGTGAAAAGGTGTAGGCGAGGTTTTTGTGCGTGCACGTCATTTATATATCCAGCCCCCGGCGACAAACTGATCTGTTGGCTGCATGGAGACATATTCTGCCTAACCATTTTTTGCATGTCCTAACTGAACTGGCCGACCTCTGCAATCTGTCAGCAGCGGGACAGTATCACAACACGAAGCTTTGTTGAGCTCTTTCAATTAGCAGTAAGTTCAAAGTTTGAAAAAAGTGGCGCCTCAAGACGCTCTGTTGCAGTTTTTTTTTTTAAATAATTTAAACCCTGTGTAATGTGCTCACTTCAAGCCACACAGAGAGCCTTACAACCCCTCCTCCCTGGGGTCCCCACGTTCCTAATAGTTTAACACTAACGCTAATCTCTACAGCCTCCACACATTACGGTTCAGTAAATACTTTTGAAGGTGAGGAGAGGCAGAGTGAGGCAAAGAGATAGGGAGCATGCTAGCTTGAGCTGCCAAAGCTCACCCTGGCAAATTTTACATTTGTTTTGACTCTGACTCAGGGGTTCACTGGTGAGGCTCACTATAGTGTGCTGCTGTTCAATTCAGCTAGTCTCCCTGCATGAGGTCCGTGAAAATAATGGTCGAGCGGGACTTGTCAGGACTGCTCTGTATTCCAGAAATGTCAGGGCAGTGCCACAGTCTATAACTTAAGCTGTTCAGAGAGAGTGGGAGAGAGGCATGTGGCCTGCTATCAACTGGTTATCCCCGTGGCGGAGGTGGCTACGGCTAGATTCATCAATAAAGGCAAAAATGACAGCTTTGTCAGGTGGCGGTGTCAAAATCACACACATGCAGACATATGCGCGCATAATACAGCAATATTCGCAGTGGAAAACTTGTGGACGTGTGTGCCATCTGCTCATGCGTGCAGGCTCGAGAGACACGAATCTCTCAGCCAAGAAACAGTGGGGAGAGTTCAAGTTTACATCCCTTGTATTTCTGGCGAACGCAGCATGTCTTAGACAGCGTGATAAAACTGTTGCAAACAAAACACCTCCTCATCAAAAGGGGCTAATAAAGTCTTCAATATACTTAAGTGTAGCCTTAGATAAATAGAATCCCCATTTCCCTCTGCATTGGTGTTCAGTTGTCCGAAGTGTATTGACGTACTTATTGACATTCAATAAAGGGAAACCCTCTCAGCGAACCACACAGGGTGGTGTAAATCGTGAACCCTTCTTGAGTCGGCACGAGGAGCAACTTTCCCTTTCCTTAAAGCAATTACTAGACAGCAATAACATTGTGGTGCGTTCGAACCAATTTTGATTTACAAGTGGACAACATGTTGCCATTTCATCAGCTTATTATTATTAAGTGGTCTGTATGTGTGTGTTTCCCCTGGACAATCCCCCCTCTTGCTTCACTCTTAGTGAGGTATTGATCCTCCCAGTGTACCAGCCCCTCCTGATTTCATTAGGCTAGCTGCTGTTAATTACTCCACACTCTAACCTTTTGCTGTTTCATTTGGACCGACAAATTGGGTGAATTAAAAAAAAAAAAAGGGGAGGTAGGAAGAGGAAAAGAGAGAATGAAAGGGAAAATAAAAAAGCTCCCTAGCAGCTGTAGCGGCGGACCCCCTCCCCTCCTCTGTGGCGCTTGTGTCAGAATCCCAAGCGGCGTAATAATTAAAAAAGTTCATCAATGTTCTCTTTGCTCATCAAATTATGCAGAAGGAGGCTACTCCGGTAATTGTTGCAGAGGATTAATTTACAAAAACCATACCAGCCAGATCTAGTAAGGTTGTCTGGGGAGTTAGAGAATTACGCCTTTTTCACTTCTTTATGTGTTTGTGAAAGGTTTCTCGGCTTCAAGCAGGCTGGTCATTAAAACACATTTTATTCATTTATGCGTATTTATTTACAGGGATCATACGAGAGACATAACTAACTTCTAAAATTTGTTTCACACCCCTCTGTACTGGCACACCAATTTGTCTTCTTAGTGAAGGTATTAAAGGAGTATGATATGACACATAGCTGCAAATTTATAATTAGATCTCATTTAATACCTTATGTCATGAGATTACATGAGCAGTGCATGGCATCTAAAGCATACTTAAATCCCAGGGGAGTGTAATTGATTAACCATATGAGACTGGGAACCAGATGATGAGGATGATGCTCTAAATCCATGCTAAATCAATATAGCCACTTCCTACACATCAAGGGATTATTGAGAGAAATTACTACCAGCTGTAATGGCTGACTTACAACACAACAGATAATTTCTGTCTCGGTGCATCGGCGTGTTTATCTGCACAAGTGAGTCAAAAACAATTCACCAGGACCGCTTTAAGTAATCACCTGCTTTAAAGTGGGCCGATGTTTCAACATGGGTACATTAGCAACCAAGCGGGTGACATTTATAGGATCTTTTGGATCCTTAATATGAGAGATGCCCTTTCCTCAAGGTTGAGTACATTCTAGTTGAAAAGATTCTACATGATGCAGAAGGAGCCATTCAGAGTACTCCCTTTGGCTGAGATAATAACTTCATCATAATTAGCTTGTGGTGCTCAGGAGTGTTGAATTGTCGGTTGCAGTGGGATCTGGGCTGATTTATTGCTTGATTTAATTACGTATCAAAATTCAATTAGACGTGCTTTCAACCAAATTCAAAGTGAGTTTTGTCAAGCTGTCCCTTGGAATCAGGCACGACTTGAAGGACATCCTTCATAATGCGGTGACATCTAACTTAATAATTATCACTTACCCAAAATCGCTCATGTGCTAAAAGAAGATGGGAAAAAAAAGAAAAGAAAATAAACACCGAAAAAAAAAAAAAAAAAAACCTACGCCAGTTTTAGAGATATGTGCCTTTTTTACTCTTCTGTTACTTGTTTCACATCTCAGCTGACATCAAACAGCATCAAATAGTGTGAAACAGACCTTGATTCAGTAGTGATGTGAAGAGGGTTGCAGGTACTTTACCAAGTGAAGATACATGACAAAATGCTCTTTGAGGCTGACTACGGCTGAGGAAGTGTCTGGCTTTCTATACCCACATCACTCACTGCCTGCTCACCCCCTTTTGCTCCAGACTACACTGGGGAAAAAGGGGAGCTGTTTTGAATAAGTGTCACACCAGCCTCCAAGAGCTACATTGATCTTTACTACTATGCAAATTCAGGATGTCATGGTGTCTATGCTAAGAAGCCAAGGAAGGGAAGGAATATTTCAGCCGGAGGTCTCTGACTGAAGTGTGGTCCTTTACCAGTATAGTAAATACACTCATTGACAATTTTATTAGGTACACCTTGGCATTACTGTGTAGGGCCGCTCTCCGACCCTCCGAGCAGCCACAATCTTTTCGAGGCATTGATTCAACAAGGTGTCAGAAATGTTCCATAGGGATTTTGATCTATACCGACTTGACAGTGGAGTCTTTGCAGTTTTTCAGCGGTGTGAATGCTGTGAACATCACACTTCACCTCATCGCAAAAGTGTTTTATTAGGCTGTGATCTGGGGGCTCTGCAGACCAATGGAGGAAAGTAAAGTAATTTCCTGGGCACCATCTTGAGACAATGACACATTATCTTGCTCGAAAAAAACAGCACACTGTCAATATGAAGGGTTGCACCTGGTCAGCAACAACGTTAGCTGTATTTATAGAAGCAAAAATATCACAAACACACCAAGTACTGGCAGAGATAAGGCATTATTTCTGCTTTCAGTCAAGCTCCTGCAATATCAGGTCTTTTTACTGAAATGCAGAATGATCCCTATCATCAACACACCCTAGATAAGGTCACCTTGGCTAATGTTTTAAGCTGTTTCCTTTTTGCACTACACAACAACTGAATAGTTAGTCTGCTTTTTTTTTTTTCTCAGATTCATTCCCTCAATTAGCACATCCCACCTGCTGTACCTCTACATTCTTCTATTGTTTGGTGATAGCAAGCCACTGACCAAGCTGTCACATTTGACGAGGTGGGAGTGAGAACGTGTTACTTTGCTATATGTTCCTGTTCATGCGCATCTACGAGAAATGAAGACCCGCCACCCAGCTTGCTCGGCTCTAAGACAGAACAAGAGGATGGACAGGAAGAAAGTAAGTGCCTCGGAAACATTGCATTCACTAGGCCCTAGTGCATTAAAATATTATCCGCAATGTTGCACTTACTATTTGCTGACAAAACACTTAGCTACACCCACAACCTTTCTATACATGGTTGACCGCCAATGGCAGAAGGGAGGATTTTTGGAGGTTTTTAATGTCCATGCTACTCGGTCATGTTACAGATGATTTGACTTGGTCCCATCTTTTTTATTACACTATGTACAGTACTGATTATTTATGCTACCATTAGGGTTGAAAAAACACTTGAGTAATCTGATAAATTTGCTGTGGCTTGAAGAATATGTGATATTTATGGGCCTAATTGTACCAAGAAATGTCGACAACAGGGGATGGATCCATGGAGTTTGAATTGAATTCAAATCATATGTATGTTGCAACAGAAACAAGGATGTGAAAGACAAGTAAAGATTTCTCCACTCTTTAGGGATTCGGTTTTAATGACGCCTATACTGAAGCCTCAATAATATGTCTATTTCAAAGTCTAATGGTCTCCCTCCATGTGTGTCGTAGTATGCAGATATTCACACGACTCAACACTACAGCGCCGTGTATCATCATCAGAGAAAATGGTGCCTACCGCGATGACACTAGATATACTGTAGATGTTAGTGACACATGCATGGAGCCTGCAGGTTTTTCTGGACATTTAATGGACCTCTCAACCCTGTTTGCATGTTCTGTCTGCCTGCATAGTGAGTCACAAAGGCTTGACTCACTGTCTGGAGGAGTGAGCTGCATTAATGGGGAGGTGCGTTGAATAAAGTAGCCATTATGTGCACAGTCAAAGAGAAAACACGGTGGAAAAGATGGAAAGCCCCTCCATGTGTCAAAATTTCAGTTCATCAAGATTTGCCTGCAATGTGAATTTTTCATACGTTTGCTCTCCCTTCCTATTGTAACGTCTGACAGTTTTCTTCATTGAGACTGGCAGAGGCATTGTCCATAGATTGTGATGTGCAATCACATCCTGTATCGCAGGCTCATGTTTAAAGCAAAGAGCCCGAGTCGCTGTCGTTCACTGACAAACATGAAGCGTAATGATGATACTGATTAATGATTTGCAGAACATTTATGGAAATGATCTCCTGAAAACTGTGAGCTTCTGCTGACTTTAATTCACAAACACAGCTGATAGCCAAACGATTCGGAGTAATGTCATTCAGTTCATTTCATCTGGGTTTTCGAAATGTATTCACTGACACTCTTCACTCATCATCACAAGCATAAGGACTTCACAAAGAAGCTTGTGAAACATTTAAAATCCAAACGACTGTGCCCTTGTTTAAATTACAATGAGAACCCCAGAACAAGACGTGATAATACTTGATACATGTCTCCGAGGATTAGGAACCTTTCTCTCTGAGTTTTGACAAGACTCACTTAAAAAAAGGAGTGCATCTGTCACCATTCCAGCTTTATGTAATCTGATCAACAGATATACATTTTTATGACCACTTTAAGAGATAAGTGCATTACAGTGCATTGCGTGTGTGTCTGTCACTGCTGCTATCTAGGGAGTGGACACCAACCTAAACCTCTGAACATGTTACTGTATTTCTGAATTAAGAAAAACATCTTTTAAATGGTAAACAGATAAATGTATAGATAAAAAAAACATCATACTGCTTTTCCTATGTTATTACAATTTCAACACATCTTCATAAGTGAACCACTGAATAGTTTGACTGCGAAATGACCTATATGATTGTCATCACGTGGTTAATGTTGAGAAACAGTTGCTAGATTTAGACACAACACAACAACTCGGTTAGGTTCAGGAAAAGACAATTGTTTGGGTTAAAATAAGAGTGTTAGTTTCATAAAAGTTACATTACAAACATGACCTAAATGATGTACATTAAAATAACTAATCTGTCGGCTTCTGGTTCCATATAAGACATGAGCAGCAATCTCCTGGGTGAAAGTCCTGTGAGTGTTTCATGTAACTGAATGTACATAACATAACTGAGGTTATATACGTACATAACATAAGTGTGGGGAATAATGATTGTTGAGTCTCATTCCCAGGTCGTCAAATACAGACGCTTTGGGTTAGAATTTAGGGTCAAATAATGACCCAAAGCAACGATACCTGACGACCCGGGAATGAGAATTAGCAATCAACTATCTTTCTCCAAAATTGCCTTCCCTACCTTTAAGTTTTATTTGTAACATACTTATTTTAACCCAAACCACAATGTTTTCCTAAACCTAACCAAGTACTTTTTGTTCATAAGCCTGACCAAGTTTGGCATAAAGCTGACTAAACTGGGACTGTACAACAAAGGTCCACGCCTGCCGCAGTCGTGTTGTTTTGGGAATGGTATTGGATTTGGGAGTCACTGGAAAACAACCTGTGCAGTCATTTAGGGGTGAGGAGAGCCTGTTTGGTTTACAAACAGCGACTGTTATCCACCTTAATTTTAGCCCCCACGATACCTTGTGCAAATTTTGGGCACGACTTCCGGCATATCTAGTCACTTAACTGGAACCGGTGTTTACCACGGTAGTCGCTTCTTAGAGCGACTAACAATATTATTTTTGCTTAGCCCACTTAGCTAATGCTTTTAAAGGTCCAGTTTGTAAGAAAGTTGATTATTGAGTCTCATTCCCAACTTGTCAAATACTGATGCTTTAGATTTCCCAGGTGGGTTGGTCCGTCGGGCTGGTCACCAAACCCAGAGGGTCGGTATTTGACTCAATAATCAACTATCGTACAAATGGGATCTTTAAAGCCGTGAAAGTGCCACTAGTACGTCAGTTATTACGATACTTTGTTACTTAACCGTGTTTCACTGAGCACCAAAAGTATCACCAATAGTCATTTCTGCAGTAACCTCCCCAGGAAACTTGTGTATACAAGTTTTGTATAACTGAAAGACTACAATATAATAGCCCAGGCTGCTTATCACTGATGCAGTTTAATCATCAGTAACACTCTTTGTATTTACCAAACCTCACAAGTACATTTGAAGAATCTCAATGATGCTGTTAAGTTAAAAAGTACGACTGGCACTGTTTTTTTAATATTGTAAATGTGTTAATTTTGTGCCGTATCTTTTCTTTTTAATCATTTGCTCTTAATGGATTAAAAAAGTAGAGATGTTGCGGGCTGTAAAAAGCCCATGACACCCAGGCAAGGGCATGCATTTATTTTTCTTACCAGTGAAATGGTAATAAAAGCTGAAGAACAGACTGCAAAACAAGCCAATAGACATGATTGTTTAAAGAAGGAGACTGCACACACAGGAAGAAAAACATAAGTCGCTGTTTAACATTCAATGCACTCAGAACTAAAGAAGTACTTTTACCACTGCCGCAACCAATAAAATATTAACAGTCAACATGCCCGATATTTAGGAATATTTAGGACTGTGCCTCTCCGACCATCTCCAGTGATACCAATGCCAAGTTCATGAATATTTTCTCAGGTAATCCATATGAATGTGAAAGCCAAGCATGGCAATTACTTACTGTCTTTGGTTGCAGCAAATCCTTGTCTACATAAAGTCTATACATCTACACATTGTTGGTAGAAAACGTGTCTGGACACACAGTAAAAAGGCAGTAAGATTAAATACTGGGTCAGGACATAATTTTCCCTCCTGTTCCCTAATGGTAACTTGTACTACGCACGGCATACATTTCATTAAATATTTTTCCTCAACTGACAACTTCTTTCCAATGTGTAGTGTAACTGTCAACTCTTGAGAAGTGAACACAGACAAATCCTTTCTTGCAACACCAATGGCGCAGTCTTGGTAAAACATTGATAAAGCACAGAGACAAGGCTCACAGTCATATTCCCATTTGCTCCACGCATATCTTCCTCAAATATGTTGATGTCAGTTTTTCTGGCAGTGCAGTCAGTTAAAAGTGTGCCATTGATGTAATTCAAAAGCCACCGAGTACAGAGCTTCCTCTCCTCCCCAGCCTGCCTCACCCAATTGGGGTCCATCACCATCACCAAAACAAACTTCTCCTCACTGCCAGGGTAATTTTTCTCCTCTTCCACCGCTGAGCACCAGTCATATTAATATCTTTGTAGAAGGCAAATGTATGCTCCAGGAGGCCAGTCCCATGTGCTTTTTTCCCAAACCTCTTGCTGTTTCTCTGGCCACAGCCAAGTGCATTAACATATGTTCTCACAGTGCACAGTGCTACTCTGCATTGGTAAATGCCTTATTACAGCAAGACCGGCTCTGTGCTCTTCTATTGAATATCCATAAGTAGTAAAACACTGCCATATCAGCCCACTCAGAACAGTAGGGATGTGTCTCACATGACAGGGGGGCTCCTTAACATTTAGTCAGAGGCCCTCTTTGTCAAATTGATATTCCACCCACTCACAGTAATGGCGGGTGGTAATAATGACAAATAAAGGCAATATTGCTACTGCATGGTACACACTGAGCGTAATAAGGTCATCTGCTGGTTGTGTTTTTTTTTCCACCCATATTTATGCCTTTTTAGCATGCAGAGTCAAATTCTCTCAGTATGACTTACATCTCCAAAGACTACGCCAGTGTGAAATATTCAAAGGCAGAGGGTGAGAAAAATATCCTGAGCAATGCAGCATGTTCTTGCCTAGAGAGCTTACACGCTTGTAATCATTTCCAAACTGCAATTTCCTCTCATTATTCCATTTGTTTTTTTGTTTTTCTTTGAAGAGATCATGAAATATATGTCACGGAATAAAGACATCAGAACTGTGTCCTCTGCAATTGGTGCAAAGCTAGGAGATGACACTCACTATTGTCTAAACAGTCTTTTGATACTCAAACTACAGTGCGCTGAATAAAGAAAAGTAACAGGAGGAAAAATAATGAGGCACACTGAGACACCTCTCAGTGTATGGCGGGATATCCTTGACAAGACAATCATATGTTTGCAGTTGATTTAACTCGTGTGTACTAGTTATGCTATGTATAACCTCTTCAGTTCATAAAACAGAGGTGATGACATCCAGGGAAACACATTAACATGAATTAGAAATGCAGCTTGATTAGCACCTAGAGTGAAAGTGTTGCTTGTATGATGAGTTAGAATTGTGAAACTGGAGAACAGACGACACACCCACTAGGCTATCTGCGATTACAGCTTGCTGATGATTATGTTGATTGCTGCTAAAACACGGCTTTGGGTAGAATGTGTTTGCAGATAGCAACCGGCCGCTGCGGTCGTTTCAGTTAGTACGCTCGCGGTCATTGGCTCCTTGGGAGTTTTTTTTTTTTTTGAGATTTATTTTTCATTTCTAATTTGGGCGATCTTTGTTCTACCTGCTGTTTTGATCTGAGGACAGAGTCTAAAAGAACGTGTATCAAACACCACAGAGAACTTATTCTCGCACAGAGAACTGAGGGCTGGCATCCGTGTCATCCTGCAGCACTGCACTGATTTATAATGGTAGGGAGCAAAAAATAAGAGGCCAGGATACATCACTGAAACATGAAGGCATTGAATAATACTTTGCTCATGAATAAAATCATTAAAGTAAGCTCTTATAAAACTTAGACCATAACCATGAATCTTGAGCATTCTATGATTAATGCTTCATCTATAAATTAAAGGTTTTTAGATTTCGAAGGTTTCCATTTATATATTTATTTATCTATTTATTATTTCATTTCAGTTTTGACTGGCGAGATCACCTGAGGACACAAGTTTTTGTTTGCTTTAACTTTTGAGATCCATTTCTGAGACAATCTAGTTTGGGCCGCACCACTGTGCAAACTAATGAAGCCTCGAAGGCTTTGTTTAAGTCATTAAACATGGAAATCTAACTACACACTTTTCTTCTAATGGCAAACAATTACAAGACAACCTGGCCAAGAAAATTAATGTCAGAGAAAAATAATGTTGCTGCATTGTTTATGTTTCAACCAAGGGAATTCAATGCCTGTCTGAGAATTAGAAATGGTTGACTGGTCATTGCTGGGGGAAAAAAAATGAATAACCTTCGTAACCCATACTGAAGTAATGCCATTCCCCCATTAGGTCAGTTTAAATATATATGTGTACAGGCTTATACATTTCAAAACATTATTAACCCGGAGCTTGCTTCTAAGGAATAACAGTCGAGACCTTCCTTTTGGCACATATAGCCTCAATCTCATTTTTTTTTTTTTTTTTTAAACTAGACCTAAATTAAACAATGTAGTATTCTCTAAAACATTTAATTGTCATTGTTGTTTTTTTACATCACTGATCAATACTGCATTTTATCTTCACCAGTGAAAAAGTGTCATTTAAGGCAACATATACAGTATAATACTGATTATTTCTATTATCACCCAACCTGCAGCAAGCTATCCTTGACATACACAAATTAGGCTTGGTTAAATTATTATCGACAACAAGAAAGTGGATGACTTTTGTAACATGATGCTAATCTTATCCACAATCAATCAATTTGAGAGAGACATTGATTCATTCACATAAAAAAAATATTTCCACACTTCTGTTAACGTGTGTTATGCAACGTCTGCCTCTTCTTCTCAGTCAAAACATAGAATATATGAAGTAGCATAAAAATGCCCAAATAAACTGGAGTCAGAGCAGCCACATGTATTGATAAACAAACAGGTAATTAAAGCCTGTCAATAAAAAGAACAGCAAAGAACTAATTTTCACTGATTGTATTGTATCAGCAATGTGCTCCAACAGCACTGAAGCAGCTATCATTATGCATGGCTGTGCTTATCTATAGCACCAGTATCATTAATTAATCAGACATACCTGCAAACCATCCTTGCTGTTATATCTCAATCGGCATTATTTAACATCAGAAGGTTGATCAATGATTCATTTGCAGAGTTCATATTGAAACAGACTTACAAAGTGCTTCACGCTAACAAATAAAAAAATTAAAAGCTCATTAATAACTGGGAGATGATGGCTGGAAAGTAAATAAAGATATCGCTACAATTCATCACTCATAAAAAATGGAAGATTAAGTTTATAAATGCGCCTTTAAGTGAAATTTTACATAACGGTGCCGACTGCAACAGCACAATCAGTGAGATTGGAAAACAAGCTAAACAAACAAGGTTGCATCTCACACTTTATATTCCCCTATCGCTTTATCTTATCAGTGTCAGAAGTCTGCATGAGTTGCTCATACTCTCACCGCACATTCATCCTTTGTAAGTACCTGCTTTATGTGTGGGTAATGGCGTATTGATGGTTGATGTGCATACTATTTATACGCCTGGCTCCTAGCTGTGAGTGATAGGTGTCATAGGTGACATAGTTTGGTTAATGTTTAGAAGCCAGAGCAGCAAATCCTAAGCAAAAATAATGTAAAACAGGCCTCGCTACACTGACCTAAGAAGTGCAACTGAAGGGCACAGCGTATGTGTATAGCTGACCCAGCATATACAAGACATATACATATACAAATGCTGTATGCATGTGTGTTGAGTCATTAAGAGAGATGAAGGAGTTGCTCCATTCAATTAACTGTACTTTACTATAGTCCTCATTTAGATGAAATTGCTTGGGATTTTGATGATAAAACTCCAACAGAAGAGCGTTTACATCTAATATTCCTCCCACTATTCCACACTACATCAACAGTGGCAAATTGCTTTTCTCCAAAGCCCGTTTAATGAATGAACCAATCACGCATTAATGGCGCAATCTATGGAGGAGTGCCTCATGTTTGGAAACTTTCCCCATTCAACAGCCAGTTTGTGAGTGCAGAATTGACATTGTAAAAAAAGATGTGAGCAGCAGGGAAGAGGAGGAATTGATGCTATTTGTTGTGGTTAATGATATGGATGCCTTACTACTTACCACTTACTTGTAATATGTTGATGAAGGTTCTCAATCATCAGGGTCATGGCTATACTAAGTGCTATATCGTAGGCAACTGGACTTGTTCCAGTCACTCTGTAATCATTTGCACACATTTTATTTACCATCACCCTTGCTTGATATAGATCTCTGATTAATTAGATTGCTGCAGCCATGTTTCATTAATTATAATGATTTAAATCACACACTACTACTGTGCTGTTTACCTCCTCCTTGGGTATTAGTGTAAGACGTTGGCAGGCACTCACTCTACTCACTGTACTGATGAATAAAGATGTTGTCAGTTCGATGTTGACAAGAGAAAACATGGTAATGCTGCACATGTGAACACCTGCAGGACTCGCATGATGAAAATCTGAATTTCTGTTGGGTATCATCGGGTCCTCTGCTACATTGGATTGAATCATGCTATATTTTGTCGCAGTAGGTCAAATGTGATAAAGCTGCATTTTAAACACCTTGGTACACCTCCTGCAGGTTTTATGCTAACCGTATGAGCACCTCAAGTAGGATCTGCGAAAGTCACATTTCCCCCGCCTTAAAAATAGTCCAAATCATTAAGATAGACCCTGGGACTTGGTATTATCCATCGGTCAGGCTAAGATGCTTATACATTAGCAATCTAGGCTACCAGGCAGCTGGACTGCAGTCCTGGAGCACACAATGACTTGCCATTAATAGGTTGGGGAGCGTCAGGAGAGCCCACCCTGAGCAGAGATTTCCATGTGGATATGGCCTATGGCACAGGGGTACCTGCCCCCAGCCATCTGCGCTGATTTGACAAATGATTCTATATCAAAGGCCTCTGCACTGATTTGGGTGGTAATTGATTGGAAGTGAGGCCCTCAAATCCCTGATTGGTTTAGCTGGATGTAGGGGAGAGATATGCTGTTGCAAGTGAGAGCGAAGGACAGCCAGCAGGAGAGAGAGAGAAACTACGGTGCAGGAGACCTGGGAAATCTACAGAACTCTGCCTCATTTGCACTTTGAGAGAATTCAGAATGAAATTTTGTGAGATATGCAATTCCTGCATACAATATATATATATATATGTGTGTGTGTGTGTAATATATATACACACCTAGGGGCAGGTATGTATTTTTTTCTTTTGCAGAATCACCCCTGTCATCGCTGTGTTTTTGTTTCTTTCTTTAATGCATCTGTCAGGATATCCAATTCGTTAGTGTGTCCGTGAAGATTGGATTTCACCATTCAAAAGGAGGAATTTGGTTAGAAATGGAATATTATTGATTTGTTCCACATTGAGGTGTGGTCTGATGCAGATATATGAGCATGGCAGGTTGGGAGGGAGGCATGGATTATATATTCCTTCATCAATTTCCCCTGAATTTTTGATGCTACTAACCCTTGTTGTGGAAATTGTGTGACAAGAGAGATAACATCAAACATGGAGGCCGGTCAATGTCAGTAATTCCCCTGGGGATTACCTCAACCTCATAAACCATTATAGGAAGAGCACTGCATGAAAGGGCACACACACATGAATGAATGATATGCTGAATACTTATTCTATCTATGAAATGTAATCTGTTACCCATCTTTATGTTTGCCATACATCTGAAGGAAAATTGTTTTGAAGTAGTTAAAAAGCTCCTTGATGACATCAAATACAATTTGAGGAATTTTCTGTCAGATTACCACCACAAATGTGAGTGCAATCGTGTTTATTTATAAAGTATTCCACACGTGGCCTTCAAAAGCGATGAAATATTAAAGCTTGCATGTTGTGACCAGCCCTTCAAGGTATCTGAACAGTAATGTATACAGCATGACATGTTGGTTCCTCTGCAGATAAGCCAGGAGACCTGAGAGCCCTGCTAATGCAACTGTGGCCGCGATGCTACGTACATGCAGGCCCACTGCCTTTATTACACGGCAGGCTGGCTGCACCGCAT
Source organism: Pagrus pagrus (assembly GCF_965226575.1). Lineage (NCBI taxonomy): Eukaryota > Metazoa > Chordata > Actinopteri > Spariformes > Sparidae > Pagrus > Pagrus pagrus. The sequence continues at coordinate 25,701,949 of NC_140189.1, forward strand.
ACCTTTTGCCATTTGACACAGACATGTGGTGCTTGCTAGTGACAGATGCTGCACAGTACTGGTCCCAGAGGTCACAAATGACCTTTTGGATTGTCTTTTTTTCAGTCACAAAGGATTATTTGTTTGACGATGGCCACCAATGCAACCCCAGGCACCCTGATGGAGCCGTGGGTTGCTGCTGCTTGTCTTCTGAGATCACATTTACCTCAAATGAATTTTGTGTACGTGTATGTGAGAGGGGTTGAGTGAGTGAATGTGCGTGCCCGTGCGCTTGCATGCGAAAAGGACGTGCATGCGGACATGTCCAGGAAGATGCCTTACTAACCACCCATAGTCTGCTTGATGCCTTTAACTAAGCTTAATTGCTGCATGACTAGCCTCTTGTTTGGATGCCAGAGGGATTGTCTTTTATTATACAGAATGAATCATCATTAAGATGTGCCTATTCAGTGGCCTTTCCCCAGCTTAAAAATGCTCCTGCACACAGGGTTTCTTAAGCATTTTATCTGTGGCAATCAGTGTGTTTACAATTGCATCCTGGTCGCTTCACAGGGTAAAGTGTTTTGAGAAGCAGGATGTCTGACTAGCGTGTTTGTCATCCAACCTATGGGAGGCAGATTAGAGTAAAAACAGAAAGTGCACATATGTATTGAAAATATGCACAAACATAATGAAATTGTTCACACCTCACCACCTTCACACACAGCGGGACGTAGGGCTGGGATGATATACTTATCTCCTGATTCGGTACTGTCATGATACTCGGGTGTCAATTCGATACATATTGTAACATAAGTAAGTTAATAAATAAAAGCAGACATGCCTGCAAGTACGAGCATGTGTCCTTTCATGTTCAACATGTGTAGCATGCTGATTACCATTAGCATGTTCTTGGTAATTACCATTATGTGTTAGCGTGGTGCTAATGCAGTAAGCGCTAGATATACGAGACTGTTTAAGGAATCATAAAAAAAGATACTTCTGAGGGTTGATTTTCTTTTCCCACTTATTGTGTGTGTGTGTGTGGAAATCTGAGTGTGTGCGTGCTAAATAATCTTAAAGGCTCAAAAGCTAATTTACATCTATAGTCCCTTGGCAGGAGACAGAGACAACACCTCTGTTATGGTAAGAAAATAAAGAAACACAAATTTAACACTTAAAATTAAAAATATATTTTTCGCGCGAACACTTAGACACGTGCAGGTGAAATTTCAGTGTGCACATTTTCAGGGCGTGAGTTTCTGCCCAAATCGGCTTCCCATACTCGACTTTTCCATTGTTAGGTGACATCTCACAGGAGAGGCTCTCATTCTGTGTGGAAAATAAAACTGTGAAACGGCATCCCGGAGTTGCACGGCTTTAGTTTACCTTAGCAATTTCAGAGCTGGCAGGAACAGGGTACAATGCAGGCCCCATACTGTCAGAGGTGCTTGATCCCCACCCCCATCCTTGCCCTCTCCATCTGTCACCTAACTAGATTGCACTGCTCACATAGACACATAACATGCACTTATGCATGCATGCACGCACATTCTTACACACATATAAACAGTCAGACACAAACAATCTCACTGGCTAGAGCGCTGCCCTCGAATAGCAAAGGAGTCTTTGAACTAGCTACTATACAACGGTTTGTCGAATACAGGAATAAACATGCACTTAATAGTTATGTGGCATAAATTTCTGTTTACCACCTGTGCAACAAATGTTTGTATACACAAACGTGTATATATGCTCACATCCCTGCTCACATTTCATTCTTATCCTGTTGTGCTGTAATGAGAGGCTGTTATTCATGCTGTAGATTCAGAAGAAAACCTTGTGAAAAACTGACACAATTTTCTACCGCCTGAAGCCTAGTGTCAGAAATATGATCTTACCCTCACCTCTTACCCTGACTGCCGTACTGTAATGATGCTCTGAGGTGAGCTCACTCATCAATTATTCACAGAATGCAAGATTTTCACTCTTTATCTTCTCGCCAGCTCGAGGAGACCGTTTAAGAAAAATAGGGGTGAAAATATAGTAAAATAGAAGGAAAAAAAAAAAATCAGCAAGCTCGGAAGCGCTTGGCGGGTGAACAAGAGAGTTTGCGGCGGACAGACAATGCTCTCGATGTTGAGTTATAATTGTAGTTTAACAATGTGTGGACCTCTGGGATTTTTCAGTATGCAATATATGGCCTTTATACTAGGATCGCTATGGAAACCAAAGGCCCTGAACGACCTGCCGTGCCCACCCACTCGGACAGCCGTTAATCATCTTCGCTCAGATCCTGGCACTGCAGAATTTGGCCAATGTGTCAAGAAGCAATTATATATACTTAGTGCTCGGGCACCCGATCTCCTCCCTCTCCTCTCTTTCCTCGCTCTCTCACTCTCACACTCTTAATATAATCACAGAGCAGTCAGTTTAAAAGCCCTCTGTTCATTTCACTATCTATCTGGGGGATGCACACAATGCAGATGAAGAGAAGTGTAAAAAGACAGAGGATATTCTATTCTGAGAGCCATTATAATCTGAATATTCTTCTCGTATAAATCATATCCAGCCATTTACTCATTTTACCAGCCTCCTGAGCTGACTGACATACTAAATTAGCCCAGCTGGCCCATTGCATTCGCTGCACATATTGGGTTGGTGCGGATCATGGAGACTAATGTGAGCTGACTAGAGGGAGATTATGTTCCGCTGCTAACAGCTAAAACGTGAATAACACTCTCCGCAAACCCACGGTGTTTCCCCATTACAACAGCCCTGATCAGCCGTGTACAAATGGAAAGTGAGCAAGTGAGAGAAAGACACAGACAGAAATGATCGGTGGAGCTATAGAGAGAGAGAGTTGTCCTTGTGTTAAAACTTATCTCAACATCCGATCCTATAGTAGACTCTGCGAGACGATTTCTGACCACGAACGACCTAAATATGAGAGTTCTCGTCCTATATGAAGGACGAGAACTCTATCGAAAGTCTATTCCATATAGACGTATACTTCCAAACAAAAGTCGATTGACTTCCTCGTGATTTCCCAATGACAGACACGCAGCGGGGAGTATCATATTTTATTATTATTTACTGTCCTACCAGCGTCTGCAGCTTTCAATGCCACCAAAGTCATTTTAGACAGCTAGCTGTGCATTAGCGATGTAGAGCCGTGTTAGGCTTTGAACAGTTGATGACAGGCTGTCAGACAGCTCCCCTCCATTGGGCTCCTTTTACTAAGGTCCACTCTTGCAATAAGCCACTCTCCACCATACCAGCCATTCATCCAGAAAAGGACACAGGCATTTTTGACACGTTTGGTGCTAAGTGAACTGAAATTGTGTGATTTTCACTACATAGCACATTATCACATTTGCAAGAGGCACGCATGCAGGAGCAGGAAGTGAAGGGGAAAGTTACTTCAGACAACTTGAGAGCATCAGAGTGAAGTGACGACTCTGACTGTGCATGTGCAGGACTAATTAGGATTGAATAAATCTGCCCTTCTCGCCTCATGTCAAATAAACGTTGAATAAAAACATGCAGACAGAAAGATATTGCAGGGACAGAAAAGACATGCTTCAATGCACTTTTAAGAAATGAAAACATTTTCTTTTTAGAATCACTGATCAGCAAATTAATTTGAGTCTTGTGATAGTCGAACGGAGCATCACATACAGTATGTGACAAGATGAGCAGGGGCTCGACGTGATATAGAGATGGTTGAAAATGTGAAAAGACACACAAATGAAAAAACAGCCATTCATTAGAGGCTTAAAATATGTGCAATTAGTTCACATAATGTTGTTTTTCTCTGGCCTGAAAGCAAGCAGGAGCTTACCTTATGAGGACAAATGGGGGGCGGCGAGTTAAAAGACTTTTCCGGTGTCTGGCTCAGGTTCTACAAGAAAAACACATTATCAGGGACATGTTTTCAGTAGAGGGCATCTCCCAGCAAATCTTCACTGACAGTAGTTGCAGCTTATTTTGGGTCCGTTCCATTAGCATTTCCTGCAATATCTTTTAGAGGGGTTAAGAGATTCTCAATCAACAAGCAGGTCTTTGCCGCCCACTAATCCAAGACCACAGCTTTTTCTGACAGTCACATTTTAAATCTTTATCTTGACAATATCATCTTAGCGTGCATCGTGTGAGTGGGCATGGTGATGTATTATTGTTTTGTTTTGCCAGTTTTCCCTTCCTTCTATCCCTCCACAAAGATTATAAATCTGTCTTTGTCAGAAGATTTCACTGAACATATGTTTGGACTTTTGCATACACGCCTGGATGCATTTTTTTGAGGTTAACTGATTATCACATTGTTAATACACCAATACATCACTCAGATACAAGAAAACACCATTAAAAGCAGACACAAGGTAAGTCAACAAGCCAACAACAGATGGTCCCGCTGCTTGTGATTATGCAAAGATCCAAAGTATTTGCATACTCACAATGCCACCGCAAAAAAGGAAAACAAGAAGCCATTTTGAGCTGACCTCAGTGAGAAATGAAAAAAGAGCAGTGGCTGAGGAAAAAAACCCAGCAGGAGAGTGAACGGGCTCTGCAAACTTCTTTGGGAATCTACCAAGGGCCTGCCTCCTGGGAAGGCCCTGTTGATTTTCAAGCAGGTGCTTTCAGTTATGCCCTCATATCCAATTATGTGCCTGTGGTATGTCTGATGCTCCCTGACACTATTAATGGCTGCCTTATGGTATCACCAGGACAGATGAGACACTCAACTCTCCAGACTCTTAACATCTATATTTCATTGCAACGTAGAAGGAGAACACCTCACTAGCCAAGGCAACTGAGAGAGAGAAAGAGAGAGAGAGAGAGAGAGAAAAAAAAAAAAAACGCCAGGCTTTCACTGCATAAACACCACGTCATGAAATATAAATGAATAAATGGGTCTTACTGGGACGGTGGAATTAACAGACAAATTCTTCCCTACAGATTGAGTAGACTATATAACCATGATATCTTAATTGATGTGACAAATAAACACGAGTTATTTTCTTTGGGGATGAAAGCAGGAAATCGAATTAGCTTGTGTTTGTGTTGCAGGGATGTAGATGGTATGATAGTATATCCGGTGGGGAAAAACACAATGACCTAGATTTCAAGCAATGCCTTCAGAATTGTGACTTAAATATTGTATACTTCTGATTGAAGTGGCGGTGGACGAAAAAACCGAGGATAGTCCAATTAATTTTTGGCCTGAGCCGGAGCTTTTACAATATGCTAATGATCCTGCCCTGCACCGCCGCTGTTGGTTGATCAAGAGTAACAATACTGCAAATGAAAAGCCTAAAAAAAAAACCCTGCAGCACACGTTTCCACTGCCATCTGAAGTCAACTTGACAACTCCCAGTCACGCCAGAATGGTTTTAGGTGCTAATAAAAAATCAAAAGGTCAAAATCTTCTGTGTAATCAGTGCAGAAAAATCAGAAGCCAAACAGAATTCACCGAGTAGAAAATGTTTTGTTTTCTTAAGAGATTTAATTAAATCCGTTTAGAATTGCAAGTAAACAACGGGTTGTGTAGTCCAACCGTTTTAATTTGAAAGCACAAATGATGTGGAAGAAGCATTTTTTTGTGTGTGTTGCTGAAAACTGTTTGGATTCAGTGCTTTAGTTGTAGTAAATAAAGGAAGCTGTTTGAGCTTGATACCAACCATAGATAATCTAAATCTCATTCCCTTTCTTGGACACACAAACAAACACCTAGCAAGATCTCCCCGGGCTATAATCACCGTTGTTTTTTTTTAATACAATCTCATTTTATTCTTTGAGCAGAACAAAACATCACTTTTTATTTACCCCTTGTTTCATTGTCACACTCTAACACACACACATGTAGAAGGTAATTATTAATCATTAATTTTTCATCCGTGTGGATGTGGATGTTCAGCTTCGTGAGCAACAACTCATACTCCTGTTTTTACAGGAAACACAATTGCGAGAGGATCATATAAAACAGGAAAATGTCGAAGAAGACGAAAAAAAAAAAAAACTACTGTCATTTTTCAATTCACCTTTGGTCTGGAACATTTTACATCTGATAGGCAAACACTATTGACAAGGCTTGCAACAGAGGGTCTTGGATTACACCACATATTGATGTTTTTGTCTTTTCACAGTGCTCGGCGTGGTTGTTGTAATCCGATGAGGCCCAGAGAGCACAATGCTATGATATATAATAAAATTTATTTTCTGAGGAAACGGAAAGATACTTGAAACATGATGTTTCTTCGTCTGATTTCTTGGAGACATGCTGATTTAGCAAAGATCCTTTTTGCTGCGCCTTAGGTAAAATCGGCAGAAAGAAAATAGTTCCTACATTAAACTGGTCGCGGCAAGGTATGTGGATTATTTTAAAGAAGACATATTATAAACACGTTCAGGTTCAAAACTGTATATGGATATGGACTGTGGGAAAAGGTTTAAATGCTTTAATGCTTTATGTTTTAGCTCCTGTCTCTTTAAGGCCCCCCTCCTGAATACTCAGTCTGCTCTGATGGGTCAGTTTGTACATACCTGACCCAACACCGCTAACAACGACAGAGCAGCTGTGCTAAATTGTATTTTTACGGGCTGAACTAGCCGATAGGCATAAATTATGCGAATGTGTGACATGGTGACACAGATTTAAATGCAGGACTTGCGATGAGGCGCTTCAGGAGCAGTGTTTTCTGTGGGAGAGAGGAGCTTCTGCTGGTGCAGACTTTTTAACTTTATATATGTTTTACATGCGCAAGAACATTTATATTATATAAAACATGGGGAAAGGAAAAAAAATGCATAATAGGTCTCCTTTTAGTAACATAATTTCATGATTTCTGGAAGTCTGGAAGGAGACATTGCTGTCGAGTTTGTTTTATTTTTGGTGCTTCGAGCACCACAAGCCGAGTGCCATCTAGTTTCATCATATTCAAGAGAATGCAGGCATCTCTACACCTGATATCTCCAAAATTCAGCAACTCACACCAAAACAATCTAGATGGATAAATAGCACTACAGGCCAGATGCAAAAAAAAATGTATATTTGATGTCATTGTGAACTGTCCCTTTAAAAGGAATATCAGCCCAAACCTTGCGTAACTTGCCCTCTGTTTCTATGTGCCAGATGTAGTATAAAGTAGTCTGGTCACATTCAACAAGCCAACTTCCCCGAGCCCCATGAAAAAAACAAGAGCACTATTCAGTGGTGAGTGGACAGGGACTTGTGGCACATTTGTGTTTCCAGCCCCACCAGCTCATCCTCCATTCCCCCCACACACAAGGAGGCTTTATACCGTCGTCTTCGCCGACTCCCTCAAAAGTGCCATGCTGCATTTAGTAAAATGCATTTCCAGCAGCTAGTTACTGCTTTTCTGGCTCTGTTTGCCGCCCTGACATTGTTTCTCCCCCTCCCCTCCCCCTATAAAATATAGTTCTCTCGCTAGGATTAAAGGAGCAATGTAGTTCAAGGATTATCAAATGCCTTTGATCATGTGACTGCCATGTTTTTGATCTGCAGCACATCGCACCAAATATATTCTCTTTTTCTTGTCTTCTGTCTCTATCGCTCTCCATGGATTTCCCTCTGCTTGATGGTTCTCTGCAGTGTGAGAAGACCTCATGACAGGCAGCGAAAGAAGACAGTGTAACAAGTGTAAAACCCAAGTGCTATGCCAGATAAAGCTGCCATGTGTTGAAGTTTGTTTAACACTTTTATGACATGTATGAAGAAGAAGACTCATATTTATTTTAGCCCCAAATTGGTTTTGTTTCTGGCCCTGTATAATGCCTTTCTTCTCAGTGCATTGAGCTACTCATACATTTAATGTTTCCCCGCGTTTGAGGCGACGGCACAGATGTTTTGAGCATAAAGAAAGAGACCATAGATTATTTGCCTTTGAAAACAGGAAGTAAGGTTTCAGATGCCGCAACACCACCACCCCCCCAAATGCACCCCCCAACTGCACCCTGCTGCTGTTCATTAGCAATTTCTGAGCCTTGGGCTATTTTGCAGTGTTTCAATCCCTGCATTATTATTATTTAGTGGCTGACTTGGACATGCAATCAAAGGGACACGCAATATGTGCAACACTTGTATCCCAAAGCAATGCCTTTTCCACGATGCCCAGACGAAAACCCTATAACGGCGAGCCAGGGGATCCGTGGCTTAAATTTAGTCAACAAAACCTCAAAACAAATTTTTTATCCTCGTCGTACGATCACCCCCTATTAATGTCATTGCCAAGGAAAAAAACCCAGGACATATCAAAACAATTATTTTGATCTCGCTTCAAGCAACGCAACCTTTCAATGTGAATGGCACTCGAGTCCTGAATCATTATAAGGCGTGGTTTCGGGCAAAAAAAAAAAAGCCCATCAAAAAATGATTGAATATCATTTTAATGGGCAAAAACCTACGAGGCTTTCATACTGTCTACCTGCCATGTTATTAGATAGACCATGTCAGTCAAGTTGAGGAACACAGAAACAACATACAGACAGGCTGACAAGACATAAGCATGCTGCCTTCCATCTTCCTCCCAGCTTGGCATGTTTATCTAGTCCTCCATGCGAGCTTAGTGCAGCACTGTGCATATGCATACAGAATGATGAAGGTTCAGAAAGTAGTGCCTGGAGGAAGCTGCACATATAGCACAAGCTCTTTGAAATTGTGCCAGGGTGGGCCTCATTTGCAAAGCAATTTGACAACAAAAGTAAAATACTCTACAACTTCAAACCAAAATGTGAGAGATGCCAACTGGTACAGCTCTGCAGTTTGCTCAGAGAGGGAATCGAAGAGGGTTACATCCGGTGTCTTGTGTGTGTGCGCTTCTGACATGGCTTATTTGCAGACCTAGCATTGCACCAGTGCAATGTCATGATTGCTTTGGCAAGGAAAGAGCGCCTAATTTACATGAGAGGGAGTCCTAGAGGCACACGGGAGCTTGCCTTTGACCAAGGTGCCAACAACCCTGCAGAAAAACAATGTAATTACAACCTACAAAGCTGCTGTGTTTAGACCAAACTCACTTCTAATACAGCAGGACCACATACTAGTAATTCAGTCAGTGTTCAAAATGGGCATGACTAACAAATGTGGCAATGTTACAATGCTCTGCACAATGGTTCATTTTCATTATTCTTTGCAAACTGTTGGGGCTGTTTTGGATTTGTTTGAATATATTTTGTGAAAAATGTCCAGTATATTTTATTCTCGCCGGGTAGAATTCAATGCACCTCCAATAACCGAGCAGCCAGTCACTTTCCAATCGATCGCCAATCCTCATTCTCTAGAGATCCTTTGCCGTCCGTGTGATTCTGGATTCCATGGATTGTTTCTACAAGTGCTGCAATATCGCTGTGGATTAACTTGAACGGGATTTCATACGATGTGGGTTTATAATAATCTAAAACATGTCGAGGAAGCTTAACACTGTTTTTATCTATGACTTCACATTAGGAAAAATATGTTTTCAAAAACAAAACAAAAACATAGGACTGCTACACGTGCACTGCATATCCAGTGGCTCAGCAAAGGCTTATGTATCAATTATGGTGCAATATGTAAAAAAAAATATATTTCAAAACATTCAAAAATGTACTAAAAACATATCAACAAAATGTGAGGAAACAACAGTGTTGGTGTTATTTTAAAGAAGATATATTGTGTTGAAGAGATAGCCACTGAAGTTACAATGCTAACCACTTAGCCCTGGTGTTACCAATAAATCTCTGTCTCCTTGGGCTCTAAAGCACCTGTGCTGTCAGTGTAAACACCAACGCTCCCCTGGCTGTCCGGCTAGCTGCACGGCTAACTGAGCTAACAAGCTAACAGTAGCTACAGTCATGGCTGCATTAAAAGAATACAGTAAGTAGCTGTTAGCAGTTGTCCTGGTGATAGCGCTGCCTTTATTTATAATTCTTACCTTGCTGCACACATTTTTTTTCTGTTTTCTTACAGTTTCAAGTTTTTCTACCTTGACTCAATGCTGGCAGCTACAGCACCTAAGCTTCAAGTGAGAGAGGAGCTGACTTGATTTTTTATTTTATTTTATATATATATATATATTTTACCTCAGACAAAAGCCACATGATCACACCATGTATGCACTCTCACTACTTCCAGCTGCAGCCCAATTCTTAACCGAAACAATATTTATTAAACATGGCGCTTCTTCCTCGTATTTTTCATTAGAAAAGACTGTTTCTGCCAAACTGTAATCAGATAGCATTATTTTCCGGGTGTAATCACAGATGATCACGACGGGGAAAAAGTCATTTGTAAATGATCAGTTTGTCGAAAGAGTGAATTAAGTGATAGAGTATGAATCAATGATTCATCAGTGCGAGTCACATTTGCATGGCGTTATGAAAAAACGTGAATTCTTGCTGATTCTTTCCCTAATTGTCTCAAATGAGTTATTTCCCGATTTAGAAGGAGCGAGGTCTCCTCGGATTAAGTTGCATATAATTATATGTCTGTTTAGAGACTTGTGATTATTACCACGCTGTCAGCGTCTAAAACATTAACTAACAGGCAAACACCACAAAATCACTGTTGCTGAGATAGTTTGGGAGAGGAGGGGCAGTTTGATACAAATTGAGGCCACGAGACGAGAGACTTCGCTGAAAAGCTCTCTAATCCAGTAATATTTTGGGTGACTTTCTAAGATAAATACTTTGGCATTGTCTTGATGAGAGAGCCTCGCCTCATTTAAGTGTCTTTGGGATCCGGATCAATCCACATGGCGGGAGTCAGACTTGTACACTTGACCATATAATGCGGCATGCTTGTCACAACCCGGAATGCATTTCTCTCTTCAAAGTATATTTCTTGGCCTGCTCTCGTCACTCACTCCCTCTAACCAATTTGTCATTCTAAGCCTAGCCTCACTGCTGCCAGCGCCTAGATGATAGCAGTGGGCCTCTCTGATCCAGGCAGTGGCAAGGGAGCAGGCCAAGTGTTACGCGAGCCACTCTGGGACACCGAGCAGGCGCTTCTGCCGGCTGATGCACGCCTCCACGGCCGAGAGGAACTGGCTTTGCAGATGCTTTCAATTCGACACAGAATGGGGCTCATCTACTTTGCGAGGACATTTCGCTTTGTGTTTGTGCACTGCATTTGTGCTTGTTTGTGTATTTTGCGCGCAAGTGTGCCCGCGTGTGTGTCAGAAAGATTAAGGGACGTCTGTGCGTGTGTTTGCGCATTCGTATGTGAGTGCGTGACTGAATATATCTGTGTGTGCACGCGTGAGAGTGTGTGAAGCTGCTTTTTTATATAAAGACACAATTATCCTGAAATGAGGCTGAGCTTTTTTTTTTTTTTCTTCCTTTTTTTCTGCGGTCCGCAATTACAGTATTCTCTAACTTCTGATGACCTACTATAGTAATACTTCTCTGCTGATTTCCTTTAGAAGTCACCATTTTCCTCCATTGGCAGACACTCCTCTCAAGAGCAAGAGGCAACACAACACTGTCGTTGTCACTTCATTATTCCTGTTTTAAACAACCATTAATGCCCTCATTCAAATGCTTGGATGCCGCTTTGCTGTTAAGCTTATCAGCAACAGTCAACCAATTTACTACTGCAGTTCTCTCTCTAGTCGGGTGAGCAGAGCATTAAGTGTATTCAAAATTACATTAGCCGCGCATTGTTATTGACTGGCTTCTCACGGTGAGGCGAAACTTTATTTTGATGAATGAAAATAAATGCCACCTTATCAAGTTTATTTACCCGGTGTATGTATTATGCATAGGCAAATCCACTCTATGACTTTCTCATTTTACTGCATTTTTTGAGAGCAGGGGTCAGGAATGATAAACATCTCAGTCGCTTTGATTTTACAAAACATTGCGTTTGAGGAAACAAAAGAACATAACCCTTTTTAGGGGGTAGGTTTTGCAAACATATGCTAATCATCTTCTGTTTTTCAAATTACAGAGAAGCCACTCCGTTGTGATGAGCAGTCTACTCTCCTCTCAGCAGAGATGCTCAGTGTCGACCTCTCAGACCCCTTGTGTTTTTATGTTGCAGCCTTTTGCAACCATGTTTAGGATTAAAGTATGCATGGCTAATGCATTTGCACAGATGTATTTATCTTTAGAGCATACACACTCACCCAGTATTCTGCTCCCAACAATCATCTCTCTCCAAATAGACTCTTTCGTCCGTCTGCATAAGAATTGGGACTTGAAGTAGCTTCTTGAATGCCTAGCCCGAGCTTTCTCGTTAGACATTTGATACCCATCTCACAAAGCAACAGCAGCCTTTTATCTGTCTGAGCGTGATTCAGGATTTGATTGGGAATGAATCTGGAAGGTTCCAATCAGTTTCCCTTGTATGATCACAGTTAGCATGTGTGCGACTGCTCCTTGAGCACTGATGGCAGAGACATGGGCGATTAAGGCCAGAGCCCAATCAAACCAGCTGTGTGCCATTCCCCCATGGCACCGGTTGTGCCAGGCATGTGTTCCACACTACTAGCAGGCACAGAGGCCTCGACCAAACCCCCAGTCTAGGGAGTTACGGCCACACATGAACCAGGACATGTAGGCAGATCGGGGTTTTAGCTATACAAACAGTTTTCAGAGGCAGAGCTGCTATGCAAGCAAAAATAATCTCATTGGTTTCGTGAAACCACAGTGGGGAGTTTTCCTGGCCAAGCAGCAGTAGTTTGCTGCAGGCCAATGTGAAATGCAGGGGGTAAGGCAGTAGGTATCTAATATTATGCATCCCACTGCTCATCCTGAGCAAAAGAATGCAATTTAGCCCTGCTTAGGACAAGTAATCTGCGCTGGATAGTTCCCATGGTCATGCATTTCTGAAAGTCAGTTCACATTTATATTTTTCAGAGAGTTGTAAGTTACAGTAATAATAATAATTAATCGTATGCAAGATTAGATAGACCTCAAGGCCGGCACCTTGTTAACCATCTTTTATTAAAGTTTGAAGTACCTTGATGATATAATCCCAGTTTTTCTTTTCAATTGTGGTTGGTTAGGCCAAGTTTTTCAATTTCCCCATCTCACATTGAATAAGCATTAACCAGCAGAGTCGTCCTTTTGGTGAAGGATACTCTCTCCAATAGGAGAATGCCTGCTTTTACAGACAAGGCTAGTCTTGATATAATAACCCTCAATTTTTGTTATTTAATTTCGACAGAAAAGACATTATTAAGGCAAGACATTGACATCTGACAAAGAATAGTTGATACCCATCTCATCATGAGACTGAACCTCAAATTTCCAGTAACAACTTCACATTTTTCAGCTAACTCACACATGCACAAACACATAGCTGCTACAAATGTGTTCATAATTTATGACCACAGTCCTTGAACGAATACAATATTATGCTGGGCCGCACGACTGTGATGAAAATGACCAAACCTACAAAACAACCACGCCACCAGACAGTAGGTACAGTAGCACACTAGCACTGGGAAGTGCTGAAGTCAGAAATTGTCTGATTCTTTAAATCACGGTTTTGAACTGGTGTTGAAAACCTGTTCGGTACAGGTTATCTGGTCATGTGAGGGGTTAACGGATCCGGTCTCAATCTTCCAGAACAGCTCACAGAGTCACTGAGGTCGCCCTGATAATATCACACATCTTTGATATTTATGATTTAAAATCTGGATGATTACATTGGTACTTTCCGAGCGGGACCACAGCGACCAATGAGAGGCATCCTGGAGCATCGTAAACAGTCCAGTCCTGAGACTAATGTTAGCTAGCATACTGCTGTTGACAGACATGTAAAATATCACCACCAGTTCTTGCTGAAGAAAAGAAAACCTGTGTCGACCGCAACTTGTGTAACCTTCTGCTTTAGTTTTTTTATTACACTGCAACACGTTACTACACCAAGTTGTTGTACCATGCTGATCTCCATTTTGTTTAAGTCTGCTTCCCCCTTGAGATCACGTGAGAGGGGTCGGTCTGCAGAGCCACGAAGCAGAGAGCTTGTTCATATAACGTGTTATATGACTGAACCAAATTCAACTCTGCACTCCCTTGGGTCCTCAGCAACAAACCAGTGTGAAGTAGATTGGATGAACAGTTCTCGAGATGTGCGAAGGACATATTGACAGAGGTCCTTGCTCTTGCTTTATAGTTAGATATTCACTAAGTTAAACTGCAGATTTTTTTCAATACAGCTCAAGGTTTTTGATAAGAAAAATATATATTTTTTTCAAATCAGCAAAGTTTAACTACAGTATGTCTTTGCATTACACAATTTTGCCCTTGGAAATAGTGTAAGAGAAATAAACTCATAGTGCAGTCATTTAGAAGGAAATACTGCCTCAGCCAGTACATGGTCAATAATTTGTGCTGAACAGAAATCAATCTGTAACCCGGAGCTCTTCGGGGGGCTGCCCTGTCAATCCTCACATGTTTTGAACATAATCACTGGTGCGCTACAATCACAAATAGAATTGCAAATCTCATATTTGTCTGTTTCATGCGGACATATATGAATAATGTAAATCTACAGTGTTACACATTTACAAGAGATTGGCTTTGATTACATGTTCTCGTTCTGCAGTCCAGACATCCTGCTAAAAGATTGTGGTCCGGCTTCAGCCCCTCCCCCCCAACACAAACCATTTTCTCTGAATGACATGCGGAACCGTCAGCCGGCCATCAAACGCAGGCACATACGAGGCCTTCTAAACACCTATTAGAGCTATCGATGGCAGAAGCAGAGGTTATGACCATGGAATGGGGAGGATATTTGTGTCTCTCACTCCGCATTACCAGCATCTTTGGAAAAAAGCTTTATAGATTTGGACAGAGGCGAAGGAAGGCTTTATCAGCACCAACACAGAGAAACACATTAAGGGATCAGAACCCCAAAGGTCAATTGTGGCTGTGGGCAGTGCTTTGTTATGGTGTCCTCACTGTTTATACAGCGCTGAAGCCAAGTGACAGATGTGAAAACAAGTAATGATACCAATTCTGGGTGCATTTTAGAGGTAGTTCTCAATGTAAAATATACAGTTTTTTATACTTCATACTTATTTCCCTTTTTGTGCAACATAAAAGTGAGATAATAGCTGCTGATGGAGCATAAAATCTAAGAGATAACTAACAAACAAACAAAATGTCAGAAAGCTTGTTTTAGTTACTAGCTTGCAACTGCCTGAATTGAGTCATTTGTCATCTGTGAAAGATGAACTCATATGTGACATCAGTATATAAAAAAAGTCCAAACACAGGTTTTGTCATTTCACACGGAAAACTGTTACTGGAACTGTAGCTGAACTCTGCTGCCAGGCATCACTCTAACACGCCGTTTTTTTTTTCCAAGCCTCAATTCTATGACAGCTAAAACAGCACATTGCCCCTGTTCAGAGGATGTAAACCTCTCCTTTTCAGGATTTAATGTCTGCTTCTTTTTTTTTTTCATATATTTTCAGGATCTGAACAATAGACTTTGTGACACTGTGTTGTGATTTACTTGTATTTTTCAGGGCAACACTCACTGGTTGAGACAAATCCTTAATCCCTCACAAGATAATAATAATAATAATGTAATCCTTATTCCCAGATGGAACCATTTTCTGAAAAGACGATTTTTGGCCCCGCAGAGGTTCTATTCAAGAAGAAGAGCGTTGGGAAGTCATTTAAAATACACGGCAATTAAAATAAGACACACTGTCCAATCCTACCCACCATGCTAATCCTCTCTGATACAGATGTAGCTATTGTAG
This sequence comes from Pagrus pagrus, assembly GCF_965226575.1. NCBI lineage: Eukaryota > Metazoa > Chordata > Actinopteri > Spariformes > Sparidae > Pagrus > Pagrus pagrus. The sequence continues at coordinate 25,717,650 of NC_140189.1, forward strand.
TAAGCAAGTTTCTCATTTTACTGTATCTATTGTGTATCAGTATATAATGCCACACTCTTACTCTATTCCCAAGTGAATTCCTTCAGAAAATGAAAATGTATTCTTTTCACATGCCAGCAGGTGCGACTAGTGATCTGACTACCTGCCGTTGAAGAAGCACGGGGTTTTTAGTTTCAAAACCACCGAGTTTACAGCATTTTGAGGGAGAGAAAAAGGGGGAGAAAAAAAAGAAAGTATGGCTGCAACAGCTGCTGTAGTGCTACTGCAGAATAAATGCAGCACAGATGAAAGATGATGAGTGCCGTTTTACTCCTGGACTTCAGAGAAGTCTTAGAACACACACATGCGCAGGCGTTCGCGCGGACAAAACGCATCCACAAAATGCAAAACGCAGGCAAACATACGTCTGAAGATGCGCCGCTTAATGTTCCCCCTTTCTAATGCAAAAAACGACCAATCCGAGAAACAGATGGAATCATTTCTTACCACGAAGATTGCTCATGACCACAGTTAATGATGGTGAATAATCCTAATGAATGCTACACCATGTTCGTGATTGCCATCTTGCTATCTGCACACGGGCTCGTGGAAAATGTTAATTGTTATGCTAATCTTTCAAACGGAGAGATGAGCAACATCGCATGTTTGAGTCATGTCAAGCTTATGTATCTTGCATATTCCTCTCTTTCTCTTTTGATTTTCGCCCCTTCCGTTTGTTTTTGTCTTTCATTCCCCTCTCTTTGCTATTTTGAAAGGCAGTCTCTCTAAATCCAATACAGTTTCTCTCAGCGTGAGGCGGCTTCAAAGCCCTGCTCCGTGGTCAGGCCCGTCGATCCTCTCACCCACCTCCTGGTTGTTTAAGAGAGCAAAAGCACAGCGGTGCAGTTTCTTAAACACACAGATCCACCCCAGCACCAACAGAGGGACCGCTGTTTGGCAAAAGAGCCTCTCTCTCCCTCTTTCTCTCTCTCCTCCACTATGTTTCCTCACCTTGGACTCTGACACTCTCCCCCCCCTCTCATTACCCACCCTCCTCCATAGACCTCATTATACCCGGATACTCCTCTCTCTCTACCTTTCTCTCCTCTCGCTCGTACAATTTATCTTTCGTTGCTTCTCTCGCACTCACTCACCCTCTCCATTCCTCTACCATCATTTACCGTTCTCCATCCCCGGCTACTTCAGCTGTCCTCGCTCTTCACCCGGCACTCCATCCCAGTGTCCCGTGCCTCCCTTCTATCTATGCTGCAACTCAATCCCTATCGCCGCCTCTGCCTTTCGCCTCACTCTCGATGTAAAGTGATTGATGCCAAGCCTGGGCTCCGGGCCATCCCTCCTACCACACACGCAGGGACATCACACCGAACCCAGAGGGGACGCCGTTACCTCAGAAGGGGAGTTGGAGTGCAGGGTGGTTTACGGAAAGGTTTTGGCGAACAAGCCGTGCCCACCCCGTGTCTGAGGGGAGGCGGGCTTGGGGGGCCCCTTGGTGGGGAGCACGAATTGGTACACTGGAGTGCTCATTATGGCTCTGTAGGGACTGTCCTGCAGGGCATTCACTGTGTGGCTGTGGAGCTCATTACGGCAGGCAGCCACGGAGCTCGAGGCATCCAGAGGCAGTGGGGCTCAGTGCAGAGATAAGAAAGGGGAGGGCTGCCCAGATTACCCTTAATCAGAGGCACCTGTAGACAGCCGGCGCCTCCCTCCTCATTGCCTTCCGTAAAGCCCCCACCCCTCCCAACGCGCACGCACACTCTTTTTTGCTGCTGTAATTATTGCAATTGCTTCACTTGACTTTCATTCCTGAGCACGGAGTTGCACAGCTTGCCTTCTAATGAGAAACCCAAGCTATGATCCGGAGGTGTTATTTATTTATTTAATTATTTATTCAACACAGCATGTATAATGTCAATTATTTAAATTAGTGTGATTTTAGCACGGCACGCTCCGCAAAGCCCCACCACCGCGCGTTATCGGTATTCGACTCACATCGCACTCATCATAATGGTGGATGGAGCGTTAATTAAGTTTTAATATGACATGTGCACCAAACTGAAGGGGTACCATTCAAATCTCACCGGAATAGGAGGCGACACCTATAGTTGAATTACATAAACGTTTCGATGCACCGTCTCGCCAAAAACGCAAAGGTAAGTGGTTGAGACAGGGGCCCGAGAAAATACATATGGTGCGTGGCTCAGTATCATTCCGGTGCAATCACAGCTTAGCTTTTTTTCTTAAATCAGTTGCACTGGAGTCCAGGGGTAGTCAGGTTTCAGCTAAAACAAGCCCAGCTGCTTCACATTACACCATTTTAGTTTTTAAGTCAGCAGGAAGTGAGGAAATCAAATTTTGGAAACTGATAATCTCATTCAGCCGGCACATCAGTTTTCCTCCACCTGTAACCTGATGTGAAACCAGCAGTACCCTACGCTGAGAACAATCCAAACTCCTACCTGCCTATTTGCATAATAAGGAGCGTTGCTGTCAGTTGTTTGGGCAAATGTCTATTTCTAAGGATGACACAACAAACAAGCGTCGACTTTGATGTGAGTTACAGGGTGCTAGCTAAAGTCTGTTTTAACTGCGGCGGAGATGTACAGTAGGGATTAATAAAAACAAGAACGTTGTGATGTGCATGACTGAACCACTTTTGTGATTCTCTCCTTCCTCGCTCACCTCCCTTCAGGTGCTGAGACGTTCTTTGAAACCAACTGTCAAGCTGTTGTCTGTGCAGGCAGCATACAAAGAGTTCATCCCAAACCTGCACTTTATTTTTTTTGAAGCGCTTGAATGGATATGTGGCTCGGCTGTTGTTATCGCGCCTGCTCGTGATATGTTTGAGACAACGTGCCGACATTTATCTTCCGAACGGCATCGTCAGAACCACGGTGGGTACTGTGATTACTTGCGTTATGTGTATATACAATATGTGCACGACATAATCACACCGAAGACTCGGTTTTGAGATACTTAAATTGTTATTCCTCTGTCGAATTACATTGTTTCATGTCACTTAATGGGTATTAGGAAATATAAAACCAAAAAAGCATAAACATTTAAACTCCTTAGCAGCTAAAACTCCCACCCACACTCCTCTATCACGCCCAACAGATCCTGCCTTAATTGAATTATTACGCCCACTTGTAAACTGGTTTGTTGAATTTATGGTTTCAACCTTTATGGTACGCATAGACGCTTTTAGTGATTCATTTTGGCTTTTCTGCAAAAATAAAGAAATAAATAATAACACAGTTTTGCAGTTCAAAAAGATCTAATGTGCATTCATGATGTAAACAATGCAAAGAAATGGTAATGTGATCTTTGGTAAGATAATCACAAGAAGCAACTATTTGACAAAAGGAACTGTTTACCATCACATAAATATCTAAAGAGTCTTGTCACTAATCATGAAACATGGCCTCATTATTTCAGCTTGATGAGCTGCCACACCTGACAGAAATATGACACGAATAACAAAAACAAAAGATTCGTGTTGAGCGGGCTGATCAGCTCGCTCCCTCGGTGCCCAGACAGAAGACTTGCTTCATGGGCTACACAGTAGCTGCACCGTGGGGGGAAAATGCGAGTTCAAAGAAGTTGTCGTCTCGCTAACTGGAATAAAGTGTTGAGACGTTCACAAAACATCCAGTTTTATGCGTGCTTTATCTCCGAGTTTAGCTGATGAAATGAAACCGCCACACGTTTTGTTTTGCCTGCGGTGAGGAGGCAAAAGGTGAAACAAAGAAACTGGGAAAAAAAGGCTCGTCGCAGGATGTGCTTTCAATCTCTGTCATGGTCACGAATCAAAATTCCCCAAGTTTTACGAAACACGCCACCCCACCAGCCTTCATTTGTTCTTATTTATTCTGTTTGTAGTTATGCAACTCTGAAAACTAAAAGCTAAGGGCTTACGACAGAGTAACTGAAACCAAATTGTCATAAATTTCCGTCGCTTACAAGATGATGGATTACATTCATCAGCGCGAGGCCTCTAATCTAATCTGGAGCCGCGCTCATCAAACTCCTCTCAGAGGAGGTGTGCTGATCTGGGATCACTAAATGTGTCCTTGTTTTTCTTCCATTTTTGGCATGATCTAAAGCTAAAACTGATGTTAGATCAGCGTGGGTACTTTGGAAATAATAGTCCTGATCTCATTTGTGCTCTGATGAAAGAGCTATAAAAGACAGTATCGTTGAAACATCTCAACGTGACATCCAGAATTTTTTATTGTAGAAGCAAAATGAGAATTCAGATAGATAGATAGATTGATAGATGGATAGATGGATGTAATTCAACCTATTTGCTTATTTCCCCAGAGTACTGTTAATTGTAATAAATGTGTTATCCACTGTGGTTACGTGTCTATGAAATGACTCCACTCCGATTTGCAGTGTCAGGAGAGCTCTGCTATTAGGACACTTTTTGGCTTTCCCTCTCCCTGCTCACACATAATGACACACTTGAGTTGTTAAGCCCGCCGTTCTGCGTAGACCGGGGCCACACAGCCCTCATACCAAATGACACTGGAACATGAACTGTGCTGTAGTGTATTTCTTTTCTTGAGCCTGCCAGTACATTTGTTTTCATTAGGTGGGATTGGTCAGCAGTCTAGGCCCTTGTGTCCAGTAATGGAGCGTACGATTGCGGGCCCATTATAGACTCGCGGCGAAATAAATGATATATTGATCTTAAATATTCCACACTCTTGTGTCTCTCCGAACAGCTGCTACTGCCAACACAGAAATCTCGCTACGGGTCTTCTTCGGGGAATATTCAATGTACTTCATGCATCTCACTCATTGGGTGTAACGCTATAAAATGTGATTCATACCGGCGTTCTCCACATAACATTTCTTAAGTTATTAAGACCTTGAACAATACAGCGACCGACTCGGTAAGGCAATCACGGCTAATGTAAAGCTGTAATGAAAACAAACTATACGCAGAGGTGCAACACTGAGCATTAATGAAATTACAGAGCTGGAACTCAGTACACTTCTCTCTGTGCTGTGCAATGAAACAGAACAGGACAGGAAAGCAACTGATGCATGCAAGTCACAGTCACAATTACTATTTCATTAAGGAGCTGCTACCATTGGCAGGCGTTCTCTGGCATTGTTGTGAGGAGGCTGGCACGGCACCGGAAGGCGGGGTGGAGGGGGGTGACGGTTTGGGGGCGGTGGCGTTGGGGGGATCTGAGGAGAAAGGAGGTGGGGGGAGCGGTGGGTGGGGAGGAAACATGCTTTAATTTGGGTCATCTCCCAGTCTGCACGGGGTCGGGTGACAGAGCCTCCCCTGCACCCAATCTGAAAACACATATGTTATACTGGGTATCCACCTGAATTAATTGCCCTAATTATTCCTGATACAGGAAGGAAGGGGAGCTAAAGACAGAAAAACATTTTTTAAAACAGTATGGCGTGTTAGTCGTGGCACGCATCCATTTAGGGGGATGGAGGCTACCTGTCAAGATGACAGGTTAACCCTTAATTGCTTTAAAAGGCTTTATGCTGGAGAATGGAGTGCGGTTGTCGGGGGGGGGGAAGAGGGGGGAGGTCATCTTTGTTACCACAGACACATACACGCACACACTGAAGCAGACAGGCGCCACGAGTCAAGATGTTGGTTCGGATGCCGCAGCAGTGCAGTAAACTGCTGCTCGTGTGTCTCTCATGGCAACTTTTCATAGCCAGCCAAAAGAAGAAACTAATCAGCGGGACCGAAAAGTCAAACAAAACAAACGCGCTTCGAACTTTTGTTGTTGTTGTGGCACATTTGACTGATAAAAAAAAACCCAAATCCTTTAAGAAATGGTCACAACGGTAGCTGTTTGAGGCCAAAGGGATTCAGGGGGTTTTAGTATATGAATGTACTGCGTATGAAAACATGTCTAACCCCACTAATATTTGTTGTTGTGGTAACAACTGCTCCCAGAACGCGAGGACAGAGAAAACAAAAGGGTAAACACGGAGCAAGTCGCGGCACAAAAGCAGGAATTACGCTTCATTACCGTTTATTTCCAAATTGCCTTCAGTTAGCCTGACCACTTCAACCATCACAAAACCCCGGCTGATGCTGGCTAATTTTTGCAGGTGTTATACTGCACTTTATTCATCTCACTTTATGTGTTACTGGTTATGTTAATAGGATTTCAACTCAATTTATTCAAGTGCTGATCAATGGCATGCAATCTCTGCACCTCATGCATTATGTATTTTAATGGAACTCACTTGCTTTATAGCTGAATGGCTAAAGGTTAACAGTCCCAATAGGTGGGACTCCCTGAAGACTAATCTGAACTTCAAACACAGCTTTTTTTTTTTCTCTCCTCACCTCGCAAGGCAAAAGCGCACAACAACAGAAAAGTTGTTTTTATCACCACTTCTTATGGCTCATTGGGAGAAAGAAAGCGATTTATTACCCCACATCCTTTGCTCATATTAATGCGACTATAAATGCCCATAGACATTTTACTCTCCGTAGGAAGTGAGGCAGAAAAAAGGAGGAGTTAGAGGTTGGGGAATTAGCAAGAAGGGTACTGGTGCAAGGGAGGGAGGAGGGAGGAAACAGGGAGGGAGGAATGTGTAGGTGGGGTAGAAGTGAAATGAGATGAGGGGAGGGAGTGGAATAGCAAAACGTGGGATAGAATCTCAAACCAACAACAGGGATAGATATGTCAGGGCTCCCATAATTATGCTACTTTAAGTGGCATTTTGATATCTGAAAGGAAAGTCATTTCGCCAGTGAGATCTTAAGCCTCTCTCTCTGCAGTTTAATATGGAAAACATCCAGGCGTCTCTGAGGGCCCTCGTCTCTCTCCACTGCCACTCCCTGCTCAATAAAACTGGCATGCTATTCCCAAGATGAGAGTCCCACTGGACGACACGAGGACTGTGAGGTAAAAACCCCTCCAGTCCCTACTAAATCTAGAAGTGGAAGACAGAAGGTGCTAGAGACATATCCTGTGAGGGTCACTTGGCAGTTTTCACCTTATTGTATTCTCAGTCATCAAGATTTGCCTGTGGCTTTCGGAAAATGATGTTGAGCCGCCCATGAGATGACTTTTATATTTCTATGGAAACCGTACATTTCAAAGTGGCATTTTTGTCACCTTGGCAAGGAGGAGCTACACGGAGATTTCAATTATGCAGAGCAGCGTAATGGAGAGATGTAAAGATTTGATCAGTGGTTATTAAGAAGCAATCGAGTGATGAAATGATGATGGAAAGATGATGAAATGACAGAATGAAGAAAAAACAACCTCGATGAAATCTGCTGTTTTCAGGGCTCAACGTGGACAAGTGCTGCGGTGAGCCTCACAGCTGGCCTGCTTGAATATGGATTGCACTGCTGGGACGTTTTACACTATTGCTAGGTAAACAAGCATGAATGCATGAATCAATTTAGAGCAAGTTAATGAGATCGAATCTGACTTGTGCAATCAAAATTTGGCAGCATTAGCCGCCATTATCATTCTGTCATTGTTTTAGTTTCACATGGATGAAAGTGGATTAATGGCAAGATGTACGATTGCTTAGGGAATGGGGGTATTTGGTGAGGCGAGTGGAGGCTTAAAGCTGTCAGAAAATCACTTAGTCGACAAAAGATTCCAGTCAGAAACATGACGTATGACCTGTAAAGAAGCACTTGCCTTCAACACAGCCTGAACAGGGGCCAGCCGTTTTAACTGGCGCCATCAGTCTCCTTCAGGTAATGCAATTAGATGCCACTAGTATCTTGGGATGCTCTTCAAACTGCAAATGCACTTTTGCTAAATAGCACACGCTGTAATAACTAGTGACAGCACTCAAGGAGCCAGATTGAAAAAGCTTTTGCATGTGATTGGTTCAAGTAATTGCACATACAGAATGCTCCCACTGATAGAATTCATGAACTGAAAACAGATGTTATCCAAATCTACGCCGGCTTGTTTGCTTTGTTGCCAGGCAACGCAGCTCACCTTGGTTTAACACGTGTATGGTAAATTTGTAAGACAGGCTCGGGCAGTCCGAGGGCGCAATTACACCTCTGTGGTCTGTTTGTTGGAGTCATGCCTATGGAACGAGTCACCAGGTTCGCTACGCAGACCACAGACAAACTAATACACTCACGACTTGGTGGTCGCAATTTGGCTCGAGCCTGAAGCTGCAATTAGGGAACCGTTCCATCTAAACAGGGAATCAGGTATCCTGGAACCTATTTTTCTACCAGTGCAAGCGGTGTTTCCCACACATATGTTACACAAGTATATTTGGCGACCCATTTTAGCGTTTTATAGCCTACTTTAACTTTTTTTCTTTTTATTACTTATGCTTTCTACGAACTTTGTAAGTGTCACCTGGTTGTTGCGTTGCTGTTCGCAGCACATTGGTTTCCACCGACTACATAATCAACGCCACGCTTACTCCACAGACGGCTCACCTGCTGTTATGACATCGGAATCGCATCGTACACAGCCATTGTACGGGAGACATTGTCAAGCACGCAGATTAAAAAACAAAAGAAATAAAGAACTAAAAGAAAACATTAAGAGAAATCAAGCTTTCCTGGTTTATGCTTTCTCATTCATGTTTAGAATGCAAACCGCCTACAGCAGCTCCCGAGTAGCTCGAGGGGAAGCTCTGGGGCTGTCAGACCATCGATGGCAATGCTCCCGCTATCTTGTACCAGTCAAAGTCGCCCACACGGGAGATGAAGACAGCCACCGTACTTAAACACACACAAAAACACCACGCGTACATACAAATGCACACGATGTGCATCACGGAGATGCCTTAGGGCTACAGACGTGAGTAGTGCATCATCAAAAGTTCATTGAATCACTGTAATCTTTGGCTAAATCTCTTCACTTGACGGATTAACTGGAATATCAAAGAACACAATGCAATATAACTAAACACGGCTGATCAGGAGCTGCGATAGTGGCTATGTATCCCGAGAAAGAGAGAGATAGAGAGGCTGAGAGGGAGGGAATAGGATCTGCTTCTTGCTCCCACTATTCCCCTCAAGGCAACGTCAGGATAAATCTTCTAAGGGATTATCCCAGCTACACAATGTTCTCTGTTCTGCCCATTGTATGCCTCTTTAAGCACAATTGATAAATTAGTTATTTATATTGTGGATGGATGAAAGTCAAACACTGGATTTTCCTTTGATTCGTCTGGTTTGGGAAGCATTACGAACAACGGGCTGCGTGTGTTCCCTCCCTGCCAGATTCCACTGAGAACATTCATGAATCTGTATAAGATTACACATCCGAGTGGGGAAACTTTAGCAAGCCGGAAATTTGGCTTTTCTTTATTACCTAATTGTACCTCGCAGATATGGTTTTCGAGTAAACCTTAGCCGTTTCCAAGCTAAAGAAAGGGCATCGAGCCAGGAGGAGCTTAGACAATACCATGCAGTCAGAACGCTCCGCTACCCTAATTTCAGATCGCCTGCCAGCTCAATAGGGGCCCGAATCAGTCTTAAATGAGTTTCACATGGGATCAGATATCTCTGTGGGAAACCCTCTGCTTTTAATTTAAGGTAAACTAATAGCTTCATTTATTTGTAATTAGAAAAAAAAATTAAATAATAATGTCCTGCTTTTAAACTGTATCATGCTATCCACTTTCTACTGGCAGCTCACTCTTCAATAGTTCATGAATTTTAATTCATCTCGGTGGTTAGGCCAATCCCCCAGTTGTATGAAGCGACAGAGAGTTTTAGTCAAATTGAATTACCCTTTCTGTGTTTCACTGGTCTCACCCCCTACCGTCCTCATTTCCCTCATTCTCCTCCTCCTCCCTTGCTTTTCTCTTTCCTTTCATTTTACCCTTCCTCTGCTTCCTTATTTTACCCACCCCTTACAACTTCCTTATTTTCTTCAGAGACTGCCTCTAGACAGCAGTAAGTTGTATGTCTGTGTTTTAACTCTGGTTGCCCCTAGCACATGTAAATGACTTTGGTACTTGATGTTTGAAGAGAAAAGATGAAGAAAAAAATCCCTAAGTGCAAAATCAAACAGATAAGAGGCAGGAATTTTCACTTTGCTGGGGAATGTGTGTCTTGACATGCACTGCCTTTTATGTTTTCCTTTCAAAGTAGTCAAGGACAGTTAGTTTTGGAGGTATTCTAATCCTGAATGTTAAGGATTCATTTATGGGTTTCCATTTCTGTGACATAAAGTCTTTCTCATGAGCAATCTTATAGAAGGAGAAAAGACGTTGCTATAACTTCCACACTTCAACCAACCGGATGTGTACAGGTTGGCCCTCGTGTTATCACCCACCCCCATATGTGTGGCCCTGCACTCTGGAAATAGTCCACAGAGTGACTGTACATACATAAGCAACCAGCCACGGTCGCATAATAAAAAAAAAAAAACTTGCTAGAGAGGAAATATCTCACATGCCAGGAAGTTGGTTGCTCAGTGCGTTTGGGGCTATACAACCACATGACCCGCATTACACCAAGTCATTCAAATGACCTCTGAGGTGTTATCTCCAAAAGGCAAACATGGCAGCAATATCGCCCCCTCCTCCTTGCCAAGGATGCCAGAAAATATCTGACTTTGCAAAGATGCGGTCTCGCTGCATCTGCAAATTCACATTTTCAAGGTCAAATGTTGCATCGAGAATATGGGAGATAATGGTGTTACAATAAATTATGGGAATGCATCCCTTGCACAGTTCCGGATGAATAAATCGATGGTTGAACGGTCCTCGGTGATAAAAGTAGGGACAAGCTAGCATGTAGCAGAGATTTAGAAAAAAGCAGCCCGAACACAAGGGAAAAGATTTGTTAGGAGTTGAGGTTAAAGGTACAGTGAGAAAAGGATTAACATTTAGAGTATGGAATCTAAAGGGTTCAGAGGTTAGAGTCTGTCTTGTGATCCCTCATAAGAGTCTGTTCTTAACTTTCTGTGTGGAGCACCTTGTCCTTCTCTGACCTGGATCATCAGCAGTAAACCCATTAGAAAGAGAACACCAGATGACAAATACCCCAGGATCATGCTGAGTATTCATCTGCCACATTTGTCTGTGTGACAAAGCATTTCCTGCTGGCAGGGAGGGTCATCTTACAGGGCTACCATGCATGTGGCCGATGGATGTGTACAGTACATAACTCAAAATCAACTCTCTTGATCTCATTCACGGTGTCCATCATCTGTTAGGACGGAGAGAACGACCACGCTCGGACACATCCATCCACAGAGTCCCACAGAGGCTTAATTGACATTGTCTGGAGGGAGACACTGGCCTCTATTTCTTCCCAGCGTGCGTCTAAGCCCTTAGACAAGCGACTGTACATTGACAAGTGGATAAAACTCCATAACTTAACCGGAGAGACTGGACACCCCTGGCAATCTCTTTGTTGTGTCTAAAAATAGTGGCTCCCAACAGACTCTCTTGGAAAAAAAGCAGAGGCACACTTCATTATTTCATTATACCCCCCCACCCCTCTCTGATTTACATGCACACCAGAGGAAGAGTCATTTTTATCCGAGCGTCATGGCAGTGGCGAGGAGCTGTGTACTGATCCCCAACAGAATGGCAAGACGCGAAAACAAGCCAGAGATTCCACTCAGTGCATCAAACCCTCGGGAGGCAAGACATGATCTCATGTTATCCATGTTTCCCCCGAAGCATTAAGGCATGTATGCATCATGTCAATGAGACCTGGAAACTGGGAAACTCAGCCTTATCGCTCACCGTGTTAAATAATGTATCAAGGAGCTGAATGTGTTTAATTTGAGACGAATCCAGGATTCAGTGTTGCGTCATCTTTTCTGATGCACTCAGTGTCATTCACTCAGTGCTTTATTTTCCCTATATGTTATGCATACTAGAGTACTTAGATGCATTTGCATATCCCCAAAGAAACTATGAATAATTCTTTACTCATCTTTTCGCATTGACTCACTGACAGTGCTCTACATTACTTCGCACTTCCACTGATAGTTGCCATTGAACTATTTATGACCTCAGCGACTCTCCCTTTGTGCAGTCAGCACCCATAGCGAGCACAGAGCAATATTGGACACATGAGTAGCGGCATGCTGTGCACCATTCATCGATTACATGATTTCAGGCCAACCGAGGCGTAAAAATATGAGTCTTGTGGCTCATATTTGCAAGAGCCGGTTGCACCCAGAGAATAGCGTGTAGGAAGAAATACACTTTTTTTTCTGCACAAACGCAATTTGTGGTGTTGAAACTACCAGAAAATTTAAAGACCTTATGTCATGTAAGGAGGGGACAACATGTTTTCTTGCACCTCCCACGGAATGTAAGGCGCTGAAAAAAGGGCCTGCTCTCACAGGTGTATTTAATCATCCCGACACTCTTCCCAAACACGTTATCAATGACCAATGTTTGCATTGAGGAGGAATCCCACAAAAGACTCCCAGAGGATTTGCAGACATCGGTCGATTGCGAGTCACCGAGGGGGTCAAACAAATGTGGTGCGCCTGGGTGACCTTAATCACTTCCAGGTTCATCCAGGCTCGGATTTCACTTGTGTGCCTTATTTCAGGTCACTGCCTCAAAGTCAAAGTAGGGCACAGTCATTATCTGAGGGAGCATAACACAATCATCCACACAATACAATAAGGTCGGCACAATTCACTGAAGTGCTGTCCATTACCGCTGGGCTTGAACACATGTGCTCCATCACGAGCAGCGCCTGTCTATAAGTGTGGAGCATAGGTAATATATGTAGCGAATTTGTCCGTAATACATGTGCAATTCTCCTGGATGCTTGGCTCTATCTCTTTTGCCCGAAAAAAGAGAATGTAACCCCAATCATGGCAAAACACAGGCAGGGGAAAAAATGGTTTGGAGAGAACATAGTGGAAATGCGAGAGAATGGGCTCTTAAAAATAAGTGAGAAAGAAGAAAAAAAAGAAAAGTAGGTGATTACGGGCAGATGGGATTGAGGTATTCTGATCCTCTGAAATATTTTAATCACATTGGATTGGCTACATTCTCTTTTTGTGGAGAGGCACACCTAAAACCAAAATGACTGTGAAAAGCGGTCAGATTCTTGTCTCATTGGTTTTAGCTTGTAAAAATTGGTGGAGAAACTGCAATGCCCTATCGGGAGAGACTGCAAATGAAGTCAGTTCGTTTTAAAAAAAAAAGTTACTCTTAAAACCGAGACATAACTGCAAAGGGGTGTAAAAAAAGAAGGTGAGGGGGGAGCACCAAGGGGTGGTGAAAAGCACCAATTTCCCTCAAAATTCATGGCGCAGCGTGATGTGAAGCCATATCACTTCATAATGACTGTGTGACCAGTCAAGCAACAAAGACCTCTGCAACAAAAAACTGTCAAAATGACATGTAATAATCTGTCTGACTGATCTTGGGAATGAGTTGCTGCTCTTTTTGAAGACTGCATGCACATAAATTCTTTATGACCATCAGTGAATATCACACGCATTATTTAAGAAGCCTCTTCAAAATATCCCTGATTCTATTATCCTTTCATGTTTTCAGCCCGAGCTATACTTTAACTTTATTGAGGAATATGATCCAGGGCTATATAACTATATTTTACACTGCACCCTGCTGTATATTAAAAGCATCTCGTTATTCAGGTAAAGGTGTTAAGATATGCAGAGCTGCTCCGGATGGAGAAAAGTGATTAGTTGAAACTTTGCTAATGGCTTCAAGATGTTTCTGTGCAAGCTGTCAAACCGTGTCCTAATGTTGGTACAGGTATGGATCGGGCCATCACAACGAGCTGCAAAGTGTGTGTTACCACTAATTGGCATTAGCTTTTTGTGGTTCACCATCTATTATTCTCTGCTAGCGGCGCTGTGCATACCTCTTTGGTGACATGCAACCAGTTTTCACACACATCCAAAGCTCGTGACATGCCGTGTATTTGTAATATGAAGAAGCACTCACATAGCCCGGCTCTGATGACACGAAAAAATGAAATTACTGCATTAATCATCGCAAGTACGACACAAAGATATCAAGCTGCGAATGTAGTTCCAATTATAACGTAAAAACGTCCGTGGCTCTCATACAAACTGCTTCAAATGCAATCAGATATCCACATTTCCCTCAAATGCTCGTTGCGGAGTATTTTTCAAGCATTCACTTTGAACCCTCTCGCTTGTCACTGGATGAAGTGGGAGCACAGAGAGGAAAAATCAGCATGTTATTGTGTATGTGTGGATTAACTTTGCACTGTGTACATGTCTGAGCAGGATGCATTTGGGGCCTCTGCCTGTCTTCTGGGTTACTGCCCCAGATTGAGCTTGACAGCTATGCACAATATCCTGTTACAGATCACAACTGCACAGACAGAGAAAGAAGCAAAAAGCATCAAATGCTTTGTTTAAGGAGCCCTCCCGTACGTGCAAAACCTTTCCACACTCATCCTACTTATGTCATGCGAAGCTCTAATTAGTTAATGGGCTGATCTCATTAGAGGAATGCTTTTGATGCAGGTGTCCAGTCCGGGTTGAGGAGATTGCCAGAGGCATAAGGTCAGAGAGGTGGGCTTAGGAAACCAACATAAACGACTTAATGGCTTATATCTAGTCATGCTTACACACTGTATGGAATCAGAAGTATTCCACTGTCGCATTAATAAAAATCTTGTAGTTGTCGCAGTGACATTTCACGCAGTTGACTTGTAAGTAAGAGCTGTCTCGACGTCTATTGTGATTTCCATTGCGACTGAAAGCAGAGGAAATGTTTCTTCCTTTTCTTCTGCTTTAAACATAGAAGAGAATGGGCTTGCCTCAGTCTGCAGTCAGAAGAGGTCAGCACACTCACTGTTCAGCCCTGAAGTGTTACATTTACCCTGGAGAAGATTTCCGGGTTCGTAGTGTGTGTGTGTCATCGAACTGAGGAACAGGCAGCTTCAAAAAACAAGCACTTATGGAGATATCACTCACGGGATGGCTTCTCACGGCTGGATACGGTGTGTCCACCGCGCCGGAGCGGGGGGTGTTTGAAATGCAGCGATTAGCGCAGTGTCCAGTTAATTTTAACAGGGTTTGCAATGGGACTAATCAGGAATTAAGAGTCGGCATCTACTTTAAACCGCCTTCTTTACGCATTCGTGGGGGGATACCGTCAGGATGGAAAAAGGCAATTGTCTGCGGTTTCCCGATTATCCCCGGCAAAAGCCTATAATCTGTCTGAAAGTACTTAAAGAGTCAAGCAGCAAAATAAACAACATTGATTATCATCCCACTGTTCTTTTTTTTTTTTTTTTTTTTCCGAAGTGGACCATGCAGAGAGGGAGGGGGGGGGTTGGAGGCTAAGGTTGCGCCTTCCCCCATCAGCGCCATCTGCTTGGGCAAATGTTAAGGCAGGCTAAATACCCCCTGAGTCTTCTGTTCAAACCAGATTATCAGCTATTCTAAGAAGGCGGACCAGCATCTTATCATCTCCCAATCTCTTTTACAAAAGCAAATCAAGAATTCTGAACGAGGATTACCAGGATTAGGGAGGACACAGACATGGCCCTCCTTGGACAATGTCTTAAGTTGTTGCCTTTCAGTCTGGCTACCTTCAGCTTGCAAACATGCAACGGCTGCATCCTGTTGTGACATTGTCCTTCACCCCGCTTAGTGCTCTCGAGCTAAAACATCACTTCGAGGAAGGGGTCGCTTTTGTGATGTATGGAATGCGGTTAACACTTTGCCAAACAAACCATCTAATATAGCACCGCGCTGTTCAAATGCATTTATTTCCGACTGCTGAGAGCTGAACTCATTTGGTTACAGAGCTCAGTTACACTCCCTCTGCAAAGACCCTCTGCTTTACACAACATTGACAGCATCACAGAGTGTTGAACAATGACCCACAGTGGGACATGGCTAGGTTTGAAAACTGCATTTATTAGCCCCAACAGCATGATAGATTGCTGGACAGGTTTTCCACTGTATGCTTCAAAGCGGATAAAACGAGGAACAAAATTTCAATGCAAACAACCTCTATGTGGCTGTAGTTTAGCTGCAAATGTCCACAGAATGCAGATGCACCGGTGACCTGGTGGCTAAAACGACGAATAAATGTTGCCTTCTCTTTACTGTATTTGTTTTTGTGTTCAGGCAGGGATTAGTGTTAAATCTACATGGGCAGGACTAAGGTTGTAACCTTGTGATTACTTCAAAGAGGGGTGGGGTGGGGAGGGGAATGGGGAGAGTGGGTGTCTCTTAAAGAATCATGTAACGCTCACTTATCCCCATGTTACAACCGGAGTAAAATACATATACAGCAAAACAATCAAGCACTGATAAAGCCACGCCAAAGCGCCAGCAACTACATCTCCGAAACCTTTGCGTGGGTATCAACCGTGAGGGCATTTTTAATCCTACACGGTACAATCACGGTGGATTTCTCTACCTGTGTTATTCGAGGGCAGACGAAGACACGCAAACTGTCTTGCAGGCACGCCATCAACCCTTATGCTCCCTGCACACTATCAGCAGCTACTGTTTTAGATCACACTTTTAACAAGGAACAAACAATTGTACAAGCAATCGATGTTCCTCAGATCCCCGCTCCACAGTCACACCTCGTTTAATCAACAGAATTGTTTTCAATGAAAACAATCTCCGGGCTGTGGAGCTACTCAGTGTCTCAGAAAGAACCACTCGGCGGGCTTCCACACTGATTTGATTGTTGCACACACAAAGGTAGCTAGACCACCGCAGCTATGGGGATGATTGAATTATTCAGTTTGGCAGAGATTTGGCAGCAATTGTGTGGAGTGTTGCCTTGAGTGGAGTGCAACAGAAAGACAGCATCTTCTTGTTTCCTGCACCACTGCACAGCACATGCATAAATAGCCCCTGCTTAGACAGTCAGTCAGCATCGCTTCAGGAAAACTTCACATCATAGCCCTAACATGCTCGCTGCTTGGCTAATTGACCCACACCTCCCCACGGACAATAAATGATAAATACAAGGCATTTATAGTGCTGATATTTGAACATTTCAATGAGAGGCATGGTTTTTTAGAGGTAGTACAAAATCCCAAAATACAAGTGACATCTCTGAGGCAGCTTAATATAACTGATGTAAACACTAAAATCATACATGTGTTAGAATTTCTCGTTTGAATTGAATATTTGAATTGTTTTCACATGTGAACTAACACGTTAACATGTGAAGAGAAAATAATTGCACGTGTGAACTATATTTATGTTATATGATATTATGTTTTTTACACAAAAGACTGAAAATATCCTCACTGAAATTGACAGTTTTCCCATTTGAATTAAACACCTTCATTAGAGCTTTTTTGGACACGTGGAAACAAAACATGGCACACGTAATCACCTGACATTTGCTTCCTCACATGTGAATTCCACATTGTCACATGGGATTAGCTTTTTTCACTTTTCTAAAATTTCAACATGCGAAAATAAATTGACGCCACATGTGCACTGGACATTTTCACAAGTGATTAGCTTTGCACAAATAAGACATTTCCTCAATAAAATGTACAGTTTTCACATTTGAATTACACACGTTCAGATGAGATTGGCTTTTTTTGGACGTGTGGATTAGAATTTCCACATGTGGAAACAAAACATGGCAAAGGAAATCACATGAAATTGGCCATTCGAAGCAAAGTTTTAACATGCAAAAACACATGTGACTTAAAGTTTAACGTGACAATAATTTAATGCCATATGTTAACTGAACATTTTCACAAGTGATTGTTTTTTTAACATATGAATGACAATTTCCACACCAGAAAATGCACATTTTCAGATATGAATTACATACATTCATACGTGATTGGCTTTTCTCACATGTGGAACAAGTTCTGGTTGAGGTAATAACAAAATCCATGCAGGCTTTCAATCACTGTTCTCCTTCCATACAATTATTGAGAAAACTCACAAATTGCCCCTGCTGCATTAAGTCATCTGAGTGATGACTCAGTGCAAATCTCTTTTAAAAATCTTGCTGAGGCAGCCACTACTGTGGCTTTTGTTTTAAACAATCTGTAATCTTGAATTGTCATTCTATACTGCTGCAGCGGATGACTGTGATCTCAGCGGAAAGTGAGTGAGTGACTTGTAAAATCAATGTAATGTGAACAGAATATGGGTTTTGCCATCTTGATAGCTCCGTCGCAATGTTATCTGCATGAATAACGAACATGTTCTGGTTTTATTTTACATTTATCAGAAGGGAAGAATTGATATTAGGGTACTGAGGTACTGAGGTACTGATTGCACTGATTGCATTGTCAAGGTTGTGGAAAGTCACCGGGCAGGGCATGTGTGCTTTATTCAGAATGGCAAACTTTATATGTGGTTTCTGATTCATCTTCATTTCATTTTCATAACTGGTAATAAACATGTGCTTGATTGCAGAACATCTAAAAGGTTTTTTATTACTGGAAACTGCTGCATAAATGAAGTTTTACTGAAGAAGCCTCATAGCCATGCTGTGGATGGTAAAGTAAAGAAAGCGGAACAAAGAAGAGGATGAAGTTAATGAAGTCAATACGGATAGCCACACCACCACAGCACAATGCATTGCTGCATGTGTGTGCACACTCCCGTGTGTGTGTGTGTGTGTGTGTGTGTGTG
Organism: Pagrus pagrus; assembly: GCF_965226575.1. Lineage (NCBI taxonomy): Eukaryota > Metazoa > Chordata > Actinopteri > Spariformes > Sparidae > Pagrus > Pagrus pagrus. Next base: position 25,736,219 of record NC_140189.1, read on the forward strand.
TGTTGTATTTGTCGCTCCATCCGCAGACATATCATTGCATTAAATGTAATCAAATGTACTACATTCAGCCGGCTTCCTGGCCTGTTAGATGTAATTGAATACTGCTTCTTCATAAATCATGAATCAATATGTCAGCAAAGAAACTCGGGAAACACTTCCCTCAGTGACATACTGTAATACAACCGCTGGGACAACCTTTAAAAGACATTTTATAGATGATAAAAATCACTGGGAATACACTCAATGTGAGCTGACCGAGATCACAATGCTGAGTGCCGTAACAACTGCACATCTCTGTGGGGACAGAGAGCAACGACAGAGTCGTCCAAAGACACATCAAAGACAATTTCTGTTATAAACCAGACCAGTAACTCCTGTTTCCACTAAGTCTTCTTCCTCCCCCCCTCCCCCCATCTCTTCATTCTCACCTTTGACTTTGCACTCGGAAGCAGAGGGAAAATCCATTTATCGCCTACACTATCTCCATGCACAAATGTTAAGACTCATTAATGCTGTGGCTTTGTTGGAGATTGTTTTTTTTATTTATTTATTTGTGGCTCATTTGAAATCATTTCATTACCTAATTATGCGTAACAGGAAATATCAAATCATAATTTATCTAGCTCAAAGAGATACAACTACCTTATGATCTACCCGAGCTCTGTTTTTTTTTTTTTTTGAAAGTTAGAACGAGACATTTAGCAGGTTTACATTCATCTATTAATAGAAAGCTGACATTTCTGCACTCTCTATATGCGGATGTTCTACTTGAGTGTGCACCATTTTCTCAAATCACAGAGGACACTTTCCCCGAGGGAACTGATTAGCTCTTCTTCAGTTTTAAAATATGAAGCAACTTTGATAAGCAATTAAACATTTTCTGTTGTCTCGACGCTGGCTTTGTTTTATGCCTTTCAAGTCTGTATTTTTGGATCAAATCCGCATAAACACCGCATAACACAATGTTAGAGCGGCGGTTATTGTACCCTCTAGCATCAATCTCCCTCTCAGATGTGTAAAAGCCTGTGTTTGTGCACTACTGTACATCATAATAGCAGGGTTATCATTATCAAATCATCATTATCAGCTCTCATGGAAGAGAAACGGAAAAAAATAAAAAAGTTGTGTTGTTCCAAATAAAGCCTCTGCTCTGCTGTTTTCTGTCTGTGCACTTCAAAGGATGTGCTCCCACCGAATTTCCATAACTTTTTATCTGTAATCTGTTCCTAATGAGCGATGTATATCTAAACCATTTCTTCACTCCTTCCTCCTAGTAAAGTGCTATAGTGTTGCAAAAAAATGGAGAAGAAAGGAGGAACGGGCAGTTTTTCTGTGGCTGAAATGAGCCAATTAATGGTGTCCACACCAACACAGCCACACATACTCGTACAGGGCACAGCCTGTTTGACATCCACTGTATGCTGCTGGCTGTATATGAGAAAAACAAATGATTGTTCTACAACATGTGCTTTGCCTCATTGTTTTTTAGTCTTTACTGTTCTCTCGAAGCAGATACAGTGGAGTGTGCAGAAAACTGTGATGCAGAAACTAATATTGAATGCTCAAAAAACAATGAATAAGAAGAGTCGTCAAAATATGCAATACAATGCAAAAGACTTTAATAAATTTCAGAAGCGCACACATACATAAACAAAACATTTACAGTTTTCTCCACACTGGCAAATCAAAGTCAATTACAAAGATCATGTAAGGTGCATATTGTACTTCACATTGAATAAAAGTGAGGTTGTCTGTCTCCCTTACAAGGACAAAAAGCCCTCCCCATGTATGAGTATTTTTTTTTCTTTTCCCCAAAGATCAGGCAAATCTAATCATTACACAGTGCTAGGATGCTATGTATACTTCATACTGTGGCTCCTACGCAGTAGTGAATACATTTGATACCATAATTACATGAATATACCTCCTTCGATAATAACAACCTGCCTCGCAGAGAGGCAACACACATAAAATTAAAAGCGTTAAAATAGACATAGTCGGTAGAACCGTGACATATCGAGACTGGACCTAAAATCACAAAAGGCTTCCGGTCCTTGCAATAATTTCATTAAACTATATATAGTCTCTCACAAGAGGGGAGAACAGCCTCTGGTCCAGTCCATCTGCACATTTCCAAATGAATACACAGGCTATGTCCATTTTAATGACTCTAATTCTATGGTTATATGTATGTACTGTAGGCCTTACCTATCAAAGCAGTCTTTAGCTTACCAATTAACAGGACTATTGAACAACAATGCTGCTAACCCATCAAGCCAGTAACTGGTGTATACTGTAGAAATTATTCTAGTCAGGACAAACTGTACCATTATGATTCTAAATGTGTAGAAACAGTAGAAGCAAAATGATGCTCTGAACAAAATGCCTAGGAAGTCGTAAGTGCACCGTAGTGGATTTTTCTGTCAAATGTTAACTTATTGCTGTTTTCAAACTGAAGCCTGGATTACCTTTTCATTTTGGTGTTTTATGTTCTTCTTGTCAGAAAATTTATTTTGTCAGTGTGAGTAAGTGCACAAAGTCAAGCCATTTTTTGCTTTAAGCCCACCAACTCATATTAAAGACTGCCTGAGGATTATTGTTCTTTTTTTTTTCTTTTTTTTTTTTTTTTACTTCATCATCTGGTGTCATTTTAATGTGGATCTCATAGGTTAAATCACTTCCGAATTGGAAGCAACACACAAAAGGTTAGGCTTAGTGCTCTTCAAATCTGCCCTACATAAACAGCTTTTGATTATAACCCCAGCAGTTAGTCCCCTGTGATTGTGGCTTAGCTTGACGTATTAAACTTGTCCTACCATTCCTCCCAGTGTAATAACAGCATGGCGATCAGTAGCACGCTTGTAAAGCTCTACGAAATGCGGGTCGTATTGTGGGGCCATGCGTGCCACACTCTTCGCTAACAAATGCTATCAGTGGCATCAAAAGTGGGACGGAAAAGTTGACAGAAAAAGGTACACTGTGATGTGGGCTCAATACTAATGTAAGCCTACAGGTTGTAGACCTTGCAGCATAAATACATTATAAGTCATTAGTTCCATGAGCAAGCCCACAAAGAGCAAATGATACAAAAATCAGAAAGTAAGAAAATAAAATGGCCCCCAGGCAGTTTTGAAAACAAGGCAAAGAAATTGAATCAATAAATATAAACACCATCAACTCTGTGATAGATATACATACATACATATAAACATACTTTACAGATCTACTGACTGTATTTGACACCTATTTTACAGAGTGGGTGCTGGAGTGGGACATTTTTCGAGGCGGGTTCAGGGCATACAGTATCATCCTCACTGACACAGGTACAGTAAGTTATAGCATAGGACTCAATAAAGCATTTCAAACTTCCAACAGGTTCACAGGAGGAGCTTTGTCAAGATTCAGGCAGGCAACATGAAGCGTCTCTCTTTTTCTGAGATTTTTTTTTTTTCCTCCCCCCTCCAAGTTCATCTTTTTCTCTCGATTGTATGAAGAGGTGGGGTTTGAGGCTGTAGAGACAATAAAGTACTTGTTTCACCTCTTCAGTTCTCACCTTCCTTCTTTCCTCCCTCTGCCCTCTCTCTCTCTCTTTTCTCTCTTTTTCTCGCTTTAGGTAGTGGGAGCTAGAGATTGATTTTAATCCTGTGGGAGCGAGCTGTACCTGTGCCACAGAGTGTGCCATAGTGTGGTGGTTTCAGAGCCGTCTCCTGAAATATAGAGAGACAGACAGATATAGGGAGATTGTAGTTACAATATCATCGAGCTCTGAGCAGCCTAAGCTGTAGCCTTATCAGTGCGAGGCTACACCCAACACTGAATAAAAAATCTCTGAAGAGAGAGTAGAAGATAAAAAAAAAAAGCATTCTTCAAGGCACGGCTGGCAATCAAGTCATTATCTTGTCAGGTTTCCTTGAAGAATGCTACAAGTGTCACAAGCTTGTGCATTTTTCCTGTACTTATCAGAGCATGCAATCTTATCCAATTATCACTCCCAATTTGTCTTTTTGTCTCCCACCACACTAGTGCAGCACTCTTCATTTCCCCTCAAAAAGCCATTTGGATCAATTTAGGCCCACTCTTTCTTTCGGACCCTTGCCAGTGGGTCATCTGATATGTACAGAATATGACATTTTGCTGTCCCTAGAAAGGTTAGCAACACATCTGCCAATATCTGAATCAGGAGGAATCTGGCCCGGTAGTGCTTACATTAGCAAGGCACAGTGATTACAGATGCAATGACTCAACAGAAATAAAAACAAAACAGAAAAGAACAATGATAATAAAATAAAATGAAATAAAGCCACAATCAGTCGCTCAGATTTAATACTGCCATCAGATTTGATTAATGAGACTACTTAGCCTTTTAAAATCACGGCTTCTACCCCTGGCTATGCACCCACTGCTAGTCAGCACAAGCGCTTTGTCATCAGACCATAGGTGGCTCGTGTAGACGGTCCGTATCGTTACCCACACAAATAAATGGCGATATGCAAAATGTTTTTTCACTGCTGCCCTCGTTATCCAATGCATTTATAATATTATCTTTTTGTAAAGATAATACCATGAATTGCATTATAAATAAGGCATAAGAACAGCACTTATTGTCTAAGGGATGTTTAATCAAACTGTAATGCATGCGATACTACAGAAACACTTGAAGCAGCTTCTCCTATATTGAGTCACAGGAGGTTATTTTCGTTGAGGAGTGACCCTACAAGCTGCACAGGCCAAGAATTATGTGCCAAACAAAAGAATGTATTAGCCTTTTTTTATTCCCTGCATATTCATGGTGATGTCTGAGATCACTCAGGCAGGGTGGTACTCATTTGATCTGCCTCCGCTAAAGCACATGCTCTCACAAGAGTTCCTCATCACTGGAGGCAGATTGACCTCTAATAACACGGGGTAGGGGTTAAAAGAAAATGATGAGATGCGTAAAAAACTGAGAAGAGGAGGGAGGGGAGGAAGTGCCTGCAAATATGGCTCTCGCTGTATAATGAAGCCATATGGTGGCACAAATCTGTAGTCTCTGAAGTATTTTTTACAAGCTTTGCTCTTTATCAGCTACATCTGTAAAGTCCCTGAAAACATTTCAGTGACCTTAAACCATAATCATCTCCTCCCGCGTCCCCTCTCCATTGTTATTCCATGGGTGGGCATTTTGTCTTTGCTTTATTTTCAGCTGCTTTAGGTGTGTGGGGGAGTGTGGGGCAACGAGAGATCAGTGTAAAGCACCATCTGTCACTTTGATGAACAAAAAGGAAAATATACGACAACCTGCCTGTGATCTTTTGCCTTTGGACCTCTGGTATTAGGCTCAAGAGAGGCTGGATAGCTAGCACTGAAAGACCAAATATAGCTTTTGTTGTACTAGTCACACTCAAAATCATATCCTCCAATTCTGGAGTGCTCAAATATTCTCTTTTTACCTCCTCAGGTGAAAGCACCCACAACACCTTTTTTGTTTTAAAGAGTGCTGTTTTTAAGTGTTCTTCCTCTGACTTTGAAAATAGATTTTGCACAAAGACGGAATCAAGCAGAGATGAAATTATTATCTGACAAACAGGACAGCTGCACATCTACTGTCCCATCGCTTCGAATCCTGACGACGTGACTCACCCGAGGATAGTACGTGGCATCACTGATCATCTTAAAGGATGGCTGCCTTTTTTCATCTTTCTTATCAGCCTCATTCGAAACCTAATTACAGTGATTTTAATCATACTGTATTACGAGTGATTAACCCTTTAGTGCATTTAATTAACCTTTGCAGCCACCGATTCTCATCAGGCAAAGCTTCATGCCATTTTTTTCTATGACACAGGCTTTAAATAAGCACACTTAAAACTGGTGGGAAATCTAATGTCTAAAGTGGGAGGCATCACTTGTCAGTTGCTCAAGGGGACAGGAGAATTTTGATCTATTATCAGCTTAACATCTCTGAAGATATGGTTGGTGAGTGGAACCAATGAGGGCAGATTTTTCTTGATTATATTCAAATTCTGGGAGTACGTGACGCCAAATATAAGGATGTCATACGGATTCACTTGAACCTGACCTCTCTCAGATGAATGAACAAATAAAGCTCAGAAATAATCCGATACAAGAAAGAGCCGGAAAGATTTGGAGGGACGTTGTCTAATCATATATTCATCGATTTTAAATTATTCTGACAAAAATACTCCACTCTGATCAGCAACATAAGTGAAAATCAATTTGAATCCTTGATGCATAAAATTCATGACGGATAATAATTCTGAATCGTGGAACACAGTCTGAATATTTCTGCATATTTCAGGGCAGTCACTATCAGTAACACGGGAAAATCATCCTGACAACTCGTCAGTGTGTCGTATAAACACATTATGAATTAAATCTTTGGTACCAAGGGCATGTAGTAGGCTTATGTATAATGTACCACGGCAGAGCATAGCTTTTAACTAGGGTTTTAAATAAAAGGTGGTTGAAGGCAAAGACTATCAAATCTGTGTGGGTGTCTTCATAAATTATCCGAAGCACAATACTTTGCGGGATCAACAGTCATTTACCAAAACTATGCCATAAGGAATTTTAATGCTTGCTAGATGTCACACAGAGGCGCACTGGGAGCGAAAAAAAGGCAGAAATGAACCAAAGCAATATGAGGCTAGACACAAACAAAAGCAAGCACCTCATCAAACAAAATCAATTATTGATGCAATATCATGAAATTGACCCAGAATTGGATGAATGGCAGTTGTGATAATTATGATCAAAACAGTAACAAAAATGAAAGCCAACGCAACCAAGCAACAACCAAACCCGCAAGAAATCTTAAAAACAAAGAAAAAATAAAGAAAAATGGAAAAAATAAAGCAACAAAAATGATTGAAAAAGCCAGCAAATTCAACTGAATATGTGACACTAAGTGAAAACTATGAGTACACACATCATCATGAGTAAATTGCTACCCCGTGCGCGGACTAGTCAGCCTTGATTAGTTCCATTGTGCTTGTGATAGCAGGTCAAACATGAACATGTACATACTCTGTCATGTGTTAGGGATACAAAGATCGCAGCCTCTAACACGAGCTACAATGCATCACAGTGGCAAACCATTGTTGTGATGCCAGTACATCCTCTCCTATGTGAGCTAATTTAAAGACTGTAAAGAATGTGTATCTACATATGCCATTTATAACAATAATTGGGGTCATTAAAATAGAGCATTTATGGGCTAAATGCAACGTCGACCAGGCAGGCTTTTTTATGGACTACTGCTCCCTTGGTGTTTAAGTATATTGGTCTAAAGGCTCTGCGTCACCTTGATCCCTGTGACCCCCTCCCCCGCCCGGAGCAGTACTCAGTCTTCCCCACAGCGCTCGGCTCTGGCTGTCAGCACAGAGCAAGGCCACCTCTCCTTACCTCTGATTTACATTTATTTCCCTCGCCAGCTTTTATTTATTGGGGCACTTCGCATTTGGCACATATCTCTTAGGGAATCATAAGCCCTTTGCTGTACCTTGGCATTCAAATGAGCTTCTCTCCCACAAAGCCTCACTGGCACAGTTAAGGCAGCACTTAATATTTTGAGGACAGAAGCAACAAAAAGTGGGATTATTTATCAAGTTGTTTTAGCACGTCAGGAGAAAAATGTTTTTGTTTTGTGCCATTACCTTCACACTTTTTTGCTTTAATGAATACCTGATGAATTGCCACTCTGGCTGTCATATTTATTTTGTGCTCGGCCATGTTTAAACATGTCAGTCAAATAGATTAGCACACAGCATCATTCGCCCTTGACCTTAAATACATCAGGAGAGAGTTCAATCATTGCCGCCTATCCCAGGCTCTTCTAAATCAGGCTACATCGCCACCAACCACTCACACTGAAGTTTTAAATAGCTAGCCATCCTAATTGCACTGCTGCCATTACTCAAGCTTTTGAATATGAAATTAACCTGCACATGTATTTTTGTAAATGATTATGCAATTATGGATGCTTATGAAGGCGGGTGAATACATGAATTAATAACAATCCGTACAGTGAAAGGTTTGCTGTATTAATGGCAACAATTAATGTTTTATTCTTTCGTTTCATTGCAAGTCTCGAGCACACTCGTTTTTAAGTGCAAATGACATTCATGTAGACATGGTCATGGTCTGTGTGGGAAAATCCCCTGCCTCCATGCTGCCACCCTCCCCCTTTCACATCACCTACCATGGGACAGCAAGGGGAGTGTGAGTGGGGACTAGTGTGGGTGGGTTTAAAAAGGAAGTCATGAATTACCTGTCGGGTGGTGATTTGCCCTGCAGTCTTGAATCCCCCCTGACAGCTGCACTCTGAGACACTGTAGGGGTCGGAGCTAGTCGATGAGCACTTGGAGAGTGAGTCACAGCCCACCACGAACGTGTTGTCCAATGGGAGCTCCTGGATCACATGGTGTTTCTTTGGGGCCACTGGAGTCTCCGGTTTGATTTGAAATGTAGGCTGAGGGGACGCTGACTTGTAATGCTTGGCTAAATCTGGGCTGTCGGGTTTGAAGGTGGTGGGCGTGGTGGCCCAGTTGTACTTCCCCATGGTTTGCTCCTCTAACTCCACAGGGAGATCCAGTGTACCATTAACATGCTCATGGGTTGGGTCGTCAGGCTTGGATTCATCTATGGTTACAAAGTTCAGCAGGAGGCTCTTTGGGGATCGCTTCTTTCTCTTCTTCTTCTTCTTGATCTGACGGTTGTCTTGGTTGGGTGATACCCACTCGCCACTCTGCTTGCCCTTCTGTACCACTTTGTGTCTGGGTGTCTGCCGGCAGCGCACCAAGGCAGTCACAAATATCACCAAGATGACAGTCATGGTCCCTGCTATGATAGCTATGACAACAATCACATATCCGTTGGCTTGAGGAGTTACCTCACTGTCCCCTATGTTACGGTCCAATGGTGTCTCCATACTTTTTCGCAGCTGCTCTTGAATAAAGGTAGCGTTTGACACAGTGTCATTGACAAACAAGTGAATGAGTGCAATAGCATGTAATGACTCAGGCTGGCCTAGATCTTTGACCTTGACTACCAGCCTATGCAGCCCCTGATCAGCTGCCACTATTTTCTCCTGCAGTGTTATGTTACCCGTTGTTTTGTCGATGGCGAAGAGACCTCGAGGGGAGACCCTAGATGTGATGATGATGCTGCTGATTATACTGTACTGCAGCTCAGCATTCATACCTGTGTCATTGTCAATGGCAAACACTCTGGTGACCACAGCGCCAGGGGTGGTGGTGGTTCGCACTAGGTCATATGAGTAATTGGAGGATGGGATGACGAACACGGGGCGATTGTCATTCACGTCAACTACATTGATGGTGACCTTGGCGTAGGAGGAGCTTGGAGGTTGCCCTCCATCAACTGCCTTGACCATAAATGTGTAAGAGCTTTGCTGCTCCCTATCAAAGGTGATATTGGGCTTGATCACACCAGTTTGGGGGTCGATGATGAAATTATCTTTCCCGTTCAAAATGGACAGCGTTATTACAGCATTATCTCCCGCATCTGAGTCCGTCACTGTGATTAACCCGACAGTTCCATAGAGAGGCAGGTTCTCAGGCACATAGAAGTTGTACTCAGGGTGTGTGAAAGCCGGGCTGTTGTCATTAAGGTCCTGGACGATTAGCCTGACAGTGACATTGCTCTGCAGGGATGTGGAGCCATTGTCCCTCCCTATGACAGTGAATGAGTACCTCTCCTGCTTCTCTCTGTCCAGTCGTTTGCCAACAGAGAGGATTCCTGACCGTCTGTCTATGTTAAACCCATCAGGCGCATCAGGGCCAAGAGTATAAATAATCTCAGCATTATGTCCGCTGTCTGCGTCAGTGGCGCTGATTTTTATTAACTGTGTAGAGGGGTCATTGTTCTCTGGTATGGAAAGTTGGATTTCCGGCTGGGGGAAGATGGGCGCATTGTCGTTCTCATCCTTGATTTTAATTAAAACCATAGCTGAAGTGTTCAAAGGAGGCGTCCCTCTATCCGAGGCCACTATCTTAATTGCATATTCTCGAGTCGACTCATAATCTAGGGGGGCAGCTGTCTCTAGTAAAAATTGATCATTAAAGACAGGCTTCAACCGAAAAGGAACATCATGGTCAGTGTAGCAAGCTACTTTGCCATAAAGATCTGCATCCTTGTCAGTAACAGTAATTAGGGCTATTTTGGTGTTGAGAGGTGCATTCTCAGACAGAAGAACAGTCCCATTAACCAGGTTGATAATGTAGCGAGTGTCTATGGTGGGAACATTGTCATTAACGTCTGTTACATTAACAATCACTGTGGCTCTGGAGGGGGTGGAGCTGCCATCGCTGGCAAGAACGATGAGTTTATGAACAGGAGTTACCTCCCTGTCTAGTGGCTGCTTCACAGTGATCAGTCCTGTAGAGCTATCGATGGCAAAGTGACGTTTGGTTGAGGCAGAGATCTGGTTGCTGAAGGCGAAGTGGATCTGTGCGTTGGAACCCAGGTCTGCGTCCGTGGCGTGAAGCTGAGCGACCGACGTCCCCATGGGGGCATTCTCTGGGACTGTGACCTCCAGCTCACTGTCCTTGAAGATGGGACGATTGTCGTTGACATCAGAGATGGTGACCTGGAGAATGGCAGTGCTGGACTTGGGAGGGTTGCCACCATCCTCCACCTTTATCTTCATGACGAAGGTGTCCTTCTGCTCGCGATCCAGGTTCTGCTGAACGATAAGCTGCGGCCACTTGTCGCCTTCAGGAGTCTCAATGATGTCTAAGCCAAACTCGCTGACACTCTGCGAAGACAAGATGACATTTTGAGTTATGTTTATTCTGTTTAGTATTCACAACATTCAAAAGAGAAAACCACACACACGGTTTAAACACAGATGCTTTGACTGTTGTTTTGATTGTTGTTTTGATTGCGCTTTCAGTTTTTCTTTATATGATTTGAGGATCTAAGGTTTTGCAAATTGTAAAGCTGTGACTGACACATCCGCGAGTGAGAATATCAAAATTTCACAAATAGAAGTACAGATTGCTCTAGTGATGCATAAAATGTTCTATGCTGTAGCATTCTTTTTGATCTTAGATTGTAGATTTTTCAGTTGTCTCAAAAAGCCAAGCAGCTTGTCGAGGTATTTCCTTAGGTTACTCAGGTTCATTTGTAACCCTTCTTAGAATCAGGCTTTTAGACAGTGATGAATGTCAAGAGCAAATTAAACGGCCCAGGAAATTCTTAAACAAGGCAGCTGGTTCTTGGCTCTGCTCCACTCATCTCGGTTGGGTAGCAGTAAATCAAATGCATTTGAAAACATCACTAGCTTGTTTTAAATGCTGTGCTATGCAGTACAGGCCACAGAAAAATACAAAATGTGTGTTTACTAATCCTTTTAAAAATGACCAATCATTGTAATAAACAAATCCAATCAAATCCACCCCTCCTTGCAGCTACTGCTTGAAGGGGTTTCATTTAGCTCTTTAGCCTCCTCATCAGATTTCCTCTGCCTCCACTAAAATGAGATTGCACTCTATCTTCCTATCTTGTGTCAAGGTAGAATAAAGCAGGCAGCCTTGCGACTTTTCAGCTTCATAATGGAAGACAGACGGCATGAATTTGAGACACACCAATAAGCTTCCATTTTAAATACACTGCCAGACCAGATCACTATAGATTAAGAGGAGGGAGTGAACAATCCTGCATATTAGAAAGCCTTTTTGCTCAAGAAGGAGCTAAATCTAGGCAAAAGTAAAGCCGGAGGAAAATGAAAAACAAATGCATAAGTAATCCCCATGAGAAACCAGAGGAACTGGCACTGGCTGTTAAGAGTAATTGCCTTCCACCCAAAAAAAAAATCAGCACTGATATTTACAATTTCTGATGGGGTATGGTATGGATCCAGGCATGTTTTCAAATTAGAAGAGAGTGGAGGGTAAGGGTGGACCAGAGATGGAGCGAGACAAGTGACAGAAAAAGGAGAGAAAGAGAGAGTAGGGGGAGGAAATAAGAAGAAGATCAAGCCCATGAATGAGCTGCATGCACATTATGAAACAAAGAAGCCCTTTGAAGCTCTTTCAGTCAGAAGCAGTTTCATGGTAAAACAAGAAAAAGCATCCTCTTTAAAGAGATAAGCTTCATGCTGCACATAATGTTGGAAGAGATTACTCTGTCTAGGCACAGCTATCAAATGAGATTAAGATATATACATTCTCCTCGTTCAAGGAAGGAACATTTCAACCAAATTGTGAGCACAAGAGTCCTCAGTATGTTTTAAAACCTAGAACCGTCCTTGTGCCAACACAGCCGAGACACGGAAACGTGCAGCTGCAGCATGTAAATTATTGTGTACAGTGAAAAACTGCTTGCCGAGGGAATGTTGTCAACATGTCAGTGATTGACAGAACTACTTAAACCAGCCAACGCTGCAGCAGTGATCTTTCAGACCTTATTTTGTGATCCTTCTGGCAAGCAGAAATCACATAGGGATAAGAGGACATGGCGTATAAAAATATGTGAGGAAATGTAGAGATACTGCCTTATGGATGAACTGTGCCGCAGCTTTATGCACGTTGCACAACTATTTCTGTTGTAACTGAAAGGTCCAAAGCAACATTCCTTGGGCTCTATTGCTAAGCACTACTCCATCCGCACAAAGCTCCTCAATCCTCAGTTGTTTGAATAGTTCACAGATTCGGCACAGTAGCTGAGTATCTGCACTGATATTTGGCAAAGCCTGATGTTAATAGTAGGATGTTGAGTTAGGATGTGTCAAAGGGAATGCTGCACAATGATTTATGAGCCAGCATTTCCTCCATGCTTTTGTCTTGGTTTCACACAATTTTACAACTGACAAGACAGCACTCAGTGCATTTCAATAAGTTGAAGAGAGCTATCTCTCAGGCTGTGCATCCTCCTGAATGCAAAATTAGTCTGGTGGATTGTGATAAGATCTAGGGCAGGCTAAGAAAAGGCCAAATACTAGCATGAATCACTCACTGGAAACCCTAAGGCTGAGTGAGAAGGACAAAGCTGTCTAAACAGCTAAGTGCGCACATTATACCGCGCCTCACTCTTTCACCACACATATATACTGTACAGGTTTGCGTCGTCTTGAGCTCGGATGATTCGCCATTCATTCCACATTGCAGGGCCACAGGTCTCTGCAGTGATGAGAGAGGGATCGGAGCGATGTATATGTGGGATGTGCGAGGTACACAATCTAATCAGAGTTGGCTTATTTAAATGAAAATGATTGAGGGACACTGACAGAAGCAGAGGTGGCTGATGATGAGGGAAGGATGACTCTGAACCCTGTTCTGCAGACAGGCGCCTCAGATTATCAGTGGATGCATCTTTCAGTCAAGTTGATGACCTTATTAAAACTAAGAGGAGACTGAGATTGGGCTGTGAATATATCAGGAGGACTCTAGTCACGGTGATGCCCATGGATGGGGCTAACTGGGGAGGGCTATTCATCATAAGCTATAGCACCTCTTTATAATGCTGATAGAAACTCCCTCTCTCTCTGCCTCCCTGCCTCCCTCTCTCTCTTTCTCTCATTCCTCCCTCTTTCTGTCTCTCCATACCTCATACACTCCTGCCCCTGGCAATGATCTCATGCATATAATTAAGACAAAAGAAGCTGGGAATTGTTTGTCTCTTTTTGTCAACCCCTGGAAGAGGATGATGTGTCAAAATAGGATGCTAATGAAAACTGGAAATGCTTGACAGTGAGCTCTCTGCCCAAAAGTCCTATTCACTGCCTATAGGCACCATGCAATGCATTAATCAAATTTCTCTTGCTGCTTGGGAATGGAGCTTGAATAAATTTTGCATCTTCACATGCAAAGTTAGAATCAGTTTAGAATAAAATTATTCAAGCTCCTACTTGGAGTATCGACAAAAAGACCACTCCATCCACTTAAAAATCTTAGGTATATTTGGGATAGTCATGTTGTAACCAAGTGGAGTGAAAAGTACCCCAGGAAAAACCTAGGTAGGTGGCAAAAGGTTAAGTCTAAGAGCCCTCCAAGATCGTCCAACCAAAATACAGACACCCACTTCATCATCCAGTTTGCCAGTGTGGCATAGCCCAGCCAGCAGCAGAACATTGATCTACATGAAATGACTTGAACAAGACGCCCACCTTCAATGTGTCTGAAGATGCTGACTAGGATGCAACTCGGACTAATGTAGCGCGTGACGCTGCAAAGTCATATATCACTGGAGTGGGGTAAGGAAAGGGGGCAATAGTTGTGAAGAGTCAAAATCCCAAACAGCAGAATCTCCTTTAGCCTCGAGTGTGAGTGAGTTATCCTGTGAATATGTAAACTGATCAAATCTGCTTTCATGGGAGATCCACCTCCATCCATGCATGTGATTGCTTTCTCTGACCTTGACCATTTCTTAGGACGCCTCCCCTGCAGTTCAGGTGACGTAACAAGCCGCTGCACTGCACTGATGGCAGAGTTTCACTCAAACTGTGATTACCGCCTATTATGTGCGGGGCTGGAGCACTGTGTAGGATGGAATTACCCGTTGTCCCTCATAGCTTTGGAAAAGGACAAAGCTGTACAGAAAAAGGCTACCACACTTCTTTCATTTGTTCTGTATGTTGACAACTGAGGCATGCTACATGTGGAGTGGCGTACCACTGAGAATTGCTCACTGTGATACACAATGGTAGCAATTTCAGCACCGTGCCCTACACAACACAAGAAAACTGGGCAAACTATCATTCTGGGGGAGCTTCTGAGACAAATCTCGCAGGACCATACAAAGATAGTCCAAGGGTGGCTTAGCAGCCAGGAGCTATTCTAGGAAGTGCTTGCGCATTCCTTCCCCACTAAACCCTTGGCTTTCTGCTGCACTCCTAAAATAAAAGATACCAAAGGTTGAAAAATGTTCTTGCTCTTTTAATGCTCCTCCCTGTGTTTTACTCATATGGAATCTGGAACACAAGGAAATTAATCTCGAGTACAATAAGAACATAATGAGAAGAACTGAATCAGGGACGCAGTGCCGAGGATGCTCAAAGAAGAATTTCCTGCGAGAGATAATCCGACCACAGTCTAGGCGAGGATTTAAGAAAGCTTTATATTGTGAAAAGGGCACAAAAAAAAAATGATTGCAGATGATCATCATAATGAGCAGAACATTTGGTTGGTGATTTTCCAGGCATAAACAATTCAGGACATTGCGCTGGAGAGGCCTTGGCAGTGGGACTCTTTAAAAATGCAAATTGGTATTCAAAGCAGACACGGACAGCAACGATTCTGTTCATTCCAAGCCAGTGTTAACTTCATCTGAGACACAAGATGGACTTGTCATTTCTGTCTCGCACCGTGCTCTCAAATCCTGTAACCTCCCTTTATTTATTTTGTTTAGGTTTTCCTCCAGAGTGCTTGCATCTCCCTCTTTAATTACACTCCATTTGTAAGAGCTCGTGTCATCTCCAATATTCATCTATCCACAAAGCACCGAGTGTTGTCTAGACTATAAATGAAGAATGCATGATATTATCCTACATTTCAAGATTTAGGGCTGACTCCATTAGGCAACAGAGAATATTGCACCGCAGTTTAATAAAGCATCAATTAGATGATGAAGAAAAGCTTTTCCTAGTTCTGCATGAGACACCGATTAACATAATATAGTACATTCCTTCTCCCTTGCTTAGATCTACTGGCACATGTAACCTGTTGCTGGAAATTGGACATGCAGTAAATGCTGTGTGTGCACTTTCCGCCGCGTGTTCGCTGATATTACTGTACATGGTGAAAACTTCCCCTTCTTTACAGCCTTCTCTCATAATGAAATAAAGCATATGGACATATTAATGGCTGGTGTAAAAGATTGCAGGCTTCATGACATATTCAGCTTTATGAAAAAGTAGGTCATATTTTCAACAAGTCAAAATTAATTTCCTATATGGCTGTACACCACGGCACTAAAGCTCTATAGTAATACAGCGGGTTTACAGCAGGAGCTACAATGCAGAATCTCAATCATATCGCATTAGAAACACATGGGATGAAAAATCTGGCAAAAGAAAACGTTGGGAGAACTTCCTGATTAAAAATAGCCAACTAATCAGACTTGGTATAGACAGGTGGCATGCTGCAGGCATAGCAGCGTGTCAGACATTCATCAATAATATGTGTGCTGACTAATAATATTCTGCTTGCACCAGAGACAGTCATCCATTAGATTTGAAAAGACGATTCATTTCCTACTTTCTATCCGGTTTTATCTCTTTTTAAGTGTTTCTCCTCAATGGATTGCTACATGGTCTTTGTTTCATCAGAGGTAGAGACGTAATTGTTCTGGACCTATTCATTTTGCTAACGTTAAACCTGAAGACTGCACCAGTATCATGAGGCTTCAGGCCCTGTATCTTTCAATATCTTTCACTCAGTCGCTATTGTGCTGAATTAATTTGTACAAGATGGCTTTTAGTTTAGCCGAGAGATCGCAGATATACTGTAATAGCTTCTATCAACTTCAGTTTTAGTGGAGTGAATCTGTACTTAGAAATTCAGCTCGGATGTTTGTCATTATTAATTATTTAATCGCAGCTGACAATTCACCAAATATCAAATAAAATATATATATGATCATGTCTGGTATGTACCCAGACTCTGTAGCAGCACAAGATCAGCATTCATAAATGAACAGGTAGACCTTCAGATAGGGCTGGGTGACATATTGATGCATTGTTGCTGTTGCATGTTCATTTTATTTCCTGGTTTGGCTGACTAGACTAACCAGACTGTTCTACTTGTTCCAATACTTGCCCTAACCCACTTGATCATCATATTACTGATGATCAAAAATCTGTTTATTAGAGCCCGGCTGATATATTGATTGGCTGATACTATCGGCCGGTGTGCAAATGTTTTGGTTTTAAAGAACACAGTGCAGAAAACGATACTTGGGTGATTTATAATTATTACATTTTGAGTGACGTTTACTGTTTCAGGTCACTGATGTCATTTTAGACTATAAAGTTATATGTCCTGCCTTAATTACATACTTTTGTCACAAGTGTTTGATCGCTGCAAAAATTATAATTCAGATACTGAAATTATATATATATATATATATATATATATATATATATATATATATATATATATATATTGTGTACCGCAATAGAACCTAAAAGTATAGCGATACATTTTAAGGCCATATTGCCCAACCCTACCTTCATAAATAAGCTTCATATCAACACGAAACCGACAGTGATTCAGAGAACATGTTCGTTTTTTTAAGATGTTGAACAAGCCCCATTTTTTAAAAATCAGTTTCACTAATCAGCTCATGACTCTAACTCTAGCCCTGTGGCATCAACCTCACCAACCAAACACTCTGCAATAAACCTACATCCATAGTAAAGGCACGATGGGTTTGGAAAATGCCCCAGTGATTAATACGGCCACCCTAAACACAGCAACATACCTATTCATTTTCATTGTATAGGTGTGAGAAATGAAACAGGAGGGAGCCTCACCTTGACCAGTTCATAATGTTGGATCCCATTGATTCCTACATCAGGGTCAAATGCTGAGGGCACCGGGTATCGGGTGTTGATGGCTGTGTTCTCTGGGATGGAGATGTTAATTACAGTGGACTGGAAAAGCGGCGCGTTGTCATTTACATCCTCGATCAGGAAGCGGATCTTGACCAATCTGAAGATCTCATCGGGCAGCACGGCCACCTCAATCTCATAGTAGCAGCGTTTCTCAGCGAAGACCCCAGAGCACAGCTTCTCCCGGTCGATTCTGTGATTGGTGGTAAAGATCTCCCCGGTGTTGGCCTCCACCCTCACCAAAGGCACGTCACCTGTCTTGTACACAGGCTTGAACTGCAGGGGCGAGGAGAGCCTGATGTTGGGGTCTAGGTTGAGGTCCAGGTCCTTGCGCAGGTTCCCGATGCGGACGTTCTCCGGCTGCTCCTCCTTCACCGTGTAGTCCCTCTCCTGGGCCCGGCATAGCAAGACCACACAGGTGAGCAAGACCACCAGCACATGAGCCTGACTTGCTAAGTCCATACTCAAGAGTGGATTGGGGCTTCACTTCTACGGCAGCAATTCTGCCACAAGAGAAGCGAGACAGAGAGAAACAAAAAAAAAGAGAGGGAGACAGAACACACAATGTCAATGCACAAAATGACATGGCCTTCAAGCTCTGTTGTAATTAGTACTATTCTCCCTCACGGAGAGTTTTCAACTTGACCTATTCATTCTAACTAGTTATGAGCCCACATCCTTCCCATGTCTTTGAGAGCAAATTAACGGCGGTTTTACACAATTAACCTTTGATGACATCCATTGAGCAAGCAGACACGTAAAGGTTAGCAGTTCACGTATTCCATCAATCCATTTCATCACTGTAATGAACCCTTTCATATTTTTATTGAGACGCATGAAAGCAGTTGAGTTCACTGTTGCGATAAAATTGTTTGCTTTGAAAAAGCTTGTTCACAAACTACTGTGCATGCGGGAAAAAAATAGGACACGGCACAGAGAGGAACTTTCATATCTGAGTCAACGTGAGTCAATATGGTGCAGTGGTGTCTCCATTAAGTGCACCTCGCATCCACACTTGAGCTGATTTGGAGGCAACGGAATTGAGCCTTAAGCATCGGTGCCTCCATGCATGAACACACACACACACACACACTCGCAGTAAACGCTTGACAGCAGCTATTAATGGACAACCTCATTTGCTCTGAATGTAAACAATGGAGCTCGCAAATATTTCATGAACGCCCATGTGTGTAAACATACACAACGTGATAAGAGCACTGTTTAGAGGAACCGTGGTGGGAAGAGACAACAACGTGAAATTATTTATTGTGGGAGCAGCCATCAGTCAAATTAGCGAAATTTAATCATAACTTCATTACATCCTGACGAATGTGTTTTCTCCGACATCAAATTTAAACAGCATTCAGTTTACTGTTTGTGCTGAGCGATGCCTGTGATAAAACCTTTAACAGAAAATGCAGCGCGGATGGGTTATGCCATCACTGAATATAATTGATTAATAAGTCTTCTTGTGTTGGCTGCCACTTCATTTGATGCTGTTGTTCTACAAAATCTTTAATTGTTTTATACCACCAAATGCTTGCCAAAGGGCAACAACCCCAATTGCCAAAACTCAAGTAGGTCATTGGAAGAGGATGAAGGAGTCATATTCTGCAATGCCTTCCCTGCCAGTATATGCTTGCATGAAATATTGACTGCTTTCCACCAGTTAATTAGTAGGTTATTTAGTCAGTTACTGGCGCAGCTACTTCATGTGGTTTGCTTGCTGACATTTTGACTTATTCATTTATTTAATCTATTCTTGCATATATTTAATTGATGAAATCCTCTCTTTAAAGGCATGGCCACACACGCTTTCATGTGCTTTTGACATTACAGTGGTGGTAACGCAGTGTTATTATAAACACATATCCATGTGCAGCGATTTTTTTTCTGTAGAACAAGAGAATTACATTTCTGGTCTTGAGATCGTTTTTGGTGAGCGATGACGTTTCAAGGCAAAGCCACCGATGCACAGCTATGTTTACTTCTCATAACAATTCCCCATGTGTATTCCAGTGCAATATATTTAACAACGAACATAATTTCATCGCTCACATCCTCCTGTGTGTTTAGGTCCAACGCCCCCCTGAGTGTTTTTATCAATCTAATATGATTTTCCTCGAGATATTATTCATAAAGCAGCAGCCTTGAAATCAAACGTCCGTTCCCTTCAAAGTAAAGCAAAATTGTATGACAGCCATCACAGCAACGATATACAGCTGGTGCCGAAAATGCATACGTACCTGCAGTAACAAGGGACCGTAAATTGCTCACCGGGAGCCGTATTATTTCCTAGTTTATGAAATTTCCATCCATCCATTTACATGAGTCAAACAATATCCAGTAGAAAAGGTATGACTACCTAAACTGCACTACAGGGGTTCTCTAAATTGGCAAGGCAACAGCGTTCATAGCCATTGAAGCTCTCGGCCTACCGACAAAGGGGAATTGATTAAAAATAAGAATTTAATTAAGCCGGTTTTGAATCAGCAACAATTGCAAGGCATTCGGGCAGCCTGTAAAGACAGATTTCTTTTCACAGGTTTCATAAAGCAGTCACATGAGACTCATTAAAGAACAGTTGGACAGAAAAAACGTGGCTGACATTGATCAGTGTGAGGGTTATTCATTGTACACATACAGCACAGCCAGTGTTGTGCTGTCATGTCAAAATATTGATGAGATATATCCCATTAGCGACTGTGACACACTTTACTTTGAAGTGTGCATCTTTCTGAGAGTGAGCAGCAATTGCTTCACTGTGCTGATCGCCAGGCAGTCCAAGGCTGAGCTTCGCTCGACGCATAATGAAGTTTAAATTACATCCTTAAATGGGATGTGATTCGCCCAAGTGAAAAAACAGAAAAGATCAAAGCATGATCTAGATTTCCTCTCCCTTGTAAGTGACAATAATGTTCCACGGGATGAAGGGGTTTAGTATGTTTTTGACTCAGAGTACATGCAGGAGAACAGATGTAGCTACAGAAAGTACACCGTGGCCATGCTAATGTGATGTTAAGGAAAACAATTTTACCGGTACTGGAGGTAGAAAGATGCACAGAGCCTATTTCTCTTCAAACACAGAGCTCAAATGCTACAATTATGCATTTCGATACTTTATAGGCACGTTGTCCTTGAGCATATTACGGCAAAACCTGTTTACCCCTCTTATTCTATTAACTAACAGTGGGTTCTTTTCTCAAAACCATGATTTTCAACATCTGCATGGCTTTGCACTTGTCACAACTCTTTATAAACCTGTCCATGAGGGATAAGCTAGGTGAGAGAAGGAATTGTGCTGGAGGGGGAAAAAAGTAAGAGGGAGGGAGAAAGAAATCCTAGGTGTCAGTCAGAGTGTCTCCTTTGCTTACATTTCACTAGTCTCCTGAAATGCTATTTTGAGCCCCAGACAGCAGGTTGAATCCAGTAGGCAAACTCAAGCCTCCCTCTTGGGAAACACAGAGTGAAGAGGAGCAGGCCGGCCCTGGATCACTTTACACAACAGTTTGATGGACAGGCCTTCCTGGTGTGTGCACCCGCTGAAGGTAGCAGCGAGAGGGGAGACATACAGCTACTGTCACCCCCTACGTTCACCCCTAAAAATACCATCAACTGGAAACTTTTAGTGAAGTGAGTTTAAGGCTGGGACCCGAGACATCTGGAGTCCTTTAACTGTCAAAGGCAGGTTTCAAACCGCTGCAGTATCTATCAATATTGCCTGTGGATCCAAAGAGATCTTCAAACGAGGGCATTGGTTGAGGTAATACTTTTGATTGTCTTGGGCTTTTTCTCTTTTAACAGCTTTAAGGATCACTGACAGCCTGACAGACCAGGTTTCTGTCAAGATCAGTCAGTTTTTTTTTTCAGTCCACACAGCCAGAACAATTCTCTTTACACGGTGGAGGAGGAAAAAAAAGTTGCGCTCTCTTGGGAAACTTTGACTGTATTACCTGGATTTTACCGGAATGTAAGGAAAGACAAGAAAGTGACGCTGGGAATAAATGGCAACGTTGACATTGTTAATAATAGATTTAAAACCGACAAAAGACCCGTATTCAAGTTCAAATATCACTTTGATTTGCACATCACGCTATCTTTCAGAGCCGCAAAGCAACGGATGATGTATCAGAATCTGACGCAGTGTTTGCATTAAGCCTGGCTGTGGTATTTGGCTGCACATCCCAGTGGCTATTCACATTTAAATCCGCTTCTTAAATCTTCAATAGACTTGGATTATGAAGCGCTGTGTACAACTCCTTGTATGATTAAATGGTCGCTAGGTGATAATTCTTACCCTCGTGCATTAGCAAAATGACGCACTAATTTACAATGTCGTAATCATGGACCTCAAGAGGGCAGTCCATACATACAAATGTAATCCTAAAGCTAAGTGCAATCATTGCGGTGTGGCGTTACGTCATCTTGAATGCTAACTTTGAAAAAAATCCCTTATTTTTACTGACAGGGGCACAAAATCCTAAAATCTGGACAGGTACATTAATAGTCAGAGAACCAATAAATTAAAACGGAGTCAGAACAAAATAAAAAACATGAATATTATGAATTCCTGCTGAAATATAATTTTCTTACTCGATAATACAAAACACATTAAAGACCATTTTCTTGTTTTTTTTTACAAGTGGCGCAAATTTGAGCTGGAAAATGTGCTTTTGACACCATAATGGGATTCTGAAATTGGCTCATTCACTCACGTTCAATAACACACCTTTTAATGGAGCTGAATAGGACAATTCAACCACTGCAATATTGTGACATCAACAAGATATTCAGGAGAAGATCTGAATGTTAACATGGCCCAAAGTGATGGAGAAAACTCTTCACCGAGCTTTCTTTAAAATTTCTGCCTCCACAGTCACATATCTTTAATGTATGGAGCCGGAGTGTCACCAGTGGAACTGCCAAGCATACACTGGAGGATGAAAAACTAAGAGCAAAGCAAATAGACAACATCTGTGACACCTGGGAGGCGTCTCTGAGGCTACAGGTTAGCAACTCTATGAACTCTTTGGAAAGTGAATCTGCCAACGTTTAGCTGCGTTCATCAAAGGGATGGAAGGAAACTGGGGGTATGGTTGCAACGCTTACAGTAAGTCAGGGTATTGCAGGCTATGTGATCAATTGTCCTGCACCTACTGATGAATCTAAAACGGCATGTGCATGAGCAAATGTTTTTATTGCGTTTCTCAAATCAATCAAACACTCAACCGGCTTCCATTTGCTCGCTGCCTCTTCTTTTAATATAAACGCCTACAGCCAAAATATGCTGCTCACCTTGGGAAGGTTCACATTACCATTTGATTTAATTCTCCAGCAAATATAGAGTTCGGGGGGGGGGGCCTCGTGGGAGTCTTTAAAAAAAAAAACGGGCCCAATAATAAAATAATCTATTGCATATTGAGCAGGTAGAAGATATTAGGAACCCAAACAACCAACTGTGGCGGTTAATCTTCAAGCCAGCGGGAATTAACAGCGTGACTATTTGAACTATACCTGGTAGAAAACAGTTATTTATTTATTTATTTATTTATTTTTATTTTTCCTGGAGTCTGAGCGTGAACAGACCAGTCCCTGAGGTTATGGTCTGTGACGGCTTGAACCGCTTGACCACGAGCGCGCAGTTACCGCGCACCCACGCACCGAGCTCAGCGGCCAAGCTGCTGAGAAACCCGCACTGACAAGTCCCCGCAGTTGGATGCTCCTGGAAAGTAGGGCCTATCTATCCGGCGATCAGTGTTGAGCAGGGCTAAATAACGCCCGGAGTCGTGACCAAACGCGCGGTGCACATTCGTAATGCGACAGCTCGGCTTAGATTCTCCACGACGCACCGCGTCCGTGGATAATTTCTATTTACATCAGGTGGCTCGGGGGACGCCTGTTTTCTTTTTGGAGCAGCTCTAGGAAAACCCACGGCACACCAAAATGACCCGCCATCGCGGCACACTGACTCATCCAAGTGCCACTGAATTTGCGCAAAGCTCATGTTGCTGGTTGTAGAGACGGCGCAGAGGCTCGCCGATATTGGGACATCAATTTCGATTTCATACGGAGCACATAAATTAGGCTGCTGGGCGCTCTCCAGCGTGTCTGAATGCGCTCAGGAGACAGACCAGTCATGTGCACGCATTTGCTGAGAGACCGCTAAAGTAAAAACCCATTAAAGTCAGGAATGAAGGAGCGAGGCTTACCTTTTTTTTCCCCGAGCGAACAGCAGGAAAAATCAACCGTGAGTGCCGTCGCGTAGAGACATCACTGATTTACAAAAAAGAAGTGCCACGAATTTAACTGAAGTAGGGGGAAAGGGGGAGAAAGGATCCTCATCAGAAGCGGCAGCAAAATGCGTTGCAAGTAGAAAAAAAAAAATGTTATCCACTACAAAAACTTATCCATGCGCTAAAAAAACTGCGGTCCTCATGTGCAGGAGACAAAACAAAAAGCAATCAGGCACAGCGATCAACTTTGTTTGGAAAGGACGCTGTAATTCCTCTTCGGATGGCTCGGGCTCACAATCCCACGGGCGGAGATACGCATCGGTCCAAGCTTGTTTTACATTAACTTTGCATCCCCTAGCCTATAAATCCCTACTTTAACTGACCGGCTTGAAAATCGCCGGCACCCCGAACTTACACGTGCGCCTTAAAGAATTCTTGACCCGCGCGTAAAACTTCAATCCAAGAGCGCAAAAAAAAAAAAGAGAGGAAAAATTAAAAAAACAAAATGGACTTCTGCTGAAAAACTGAGCGCTTGAAAGCTAATTTATTTTTATAACCACTTGTTTTGACTGATTCGAGGTTGTGCACGCTCCCCCAAAAACTCTTAAAGGAGGGATGCTGAGAGCGCATCGCCCCCCCAGTGGAGTTGGATCAAAGTGTGCCTCAGTGCAGCATCACTTACAGGAGCCGGGATAGGCGGTTCACCGTATCTCTCTGCTAAGCTGTAGATGTCTCAGTAGTATTGTATGAACTCAGTTCCTCAATACTGCCCACCTCTCTCCCTCTCGCTCTCCCTCCGACTGACATCATGGGCTGAAGGAGGAGCCAACCGCAGATTTAAGAGCCCCGGTCCTCTTAAAGCCGCACTGCGTTGGAGAGAGATGCTTGCTCTGAGATGTAGGTGGATGCCGTGCTCTGTGTGTGCGTGTGTGTGTGTGTGTGTGTGTGGACCACAGACGCCTCTGCCGTTTGCAGTAGCCACACTGCTTCAGAAATCCGCCTGAAAGCAGGAGGGGGGCACTGTTCACTTTTACACGGAGCTTTAGTTTCTGTTTTTCATTTCCAATTAGGTCTACTGTATCAGCGACACCACCTGAATAAGGATGACGTTCAGATTGTTTTCAGACGCTCCCCAGAGTGTCAACAGGCCATGGTGAAGCTCTTAGCGGGGATGAGAGGAGAAATTAGCCTGGAAATGGGTTTATCCACAGTTTCCAAGTATGTAACGGTGTCAAATCATTCCTGCGAACGAGCCCCATCAGAGTTCAGACTATTACCATGAACACTTGAAATGCAAGAATGGCAACAAGGCATTACCTGGAAAATTGGGGGTGGAAGGGGGGGGGACCTGTATAAAAATCGACAAGGTAGCTCAAATGCCTCATTAAAATGATGCAGGATCAGATATTCCTTATCAGTGAAGTGCTAAAAGTTGTATTAGCAGCGTGTATTTGCGGCCATAAAACCGACTGGAGTAAAAAATCAACAAATCTCATTGCAGCTGAAGGGCAAAAAGTCAGACAGGCATCAATGCAACATATTGACCGGCTCCAAAATCACCGATCACAAATCATCATGCTGTCACTTCTCCGCTGCGGCAAACCGAATGGGCGCTCCGTCCCTAAATACCCTCAAGTAGATCATCACAGGTGCTTTTATGGGGGGTCATTATGGGTTATGGTCACGCAAAGGTCAAACGATCACCACCACCGCCACGTTACAGCTGATTAGCCTTGTCCCTCCGCCGTCACCTCACACAACAAATGGCTGTAACTTTGCATTTTAACAAGTTTAGCCCCTGGCAAGGTCTCACAAACAGCATTCTTCACCTGTTCAACGATTCCTTCCACATTATTACACGTCACAACAGTCATCCCTGAAGACAAGGGAGCAGCGGCAGGGCCAGGTGGCTGTTTCTGTTTAGTCCACATCATACTTAGGTCCAAAGGCGACTGCTGCAACACAGCACACCACAATATGTGTTTTTCTTCATTTTACTGTTAGTGTCTGATGATCTCTTAAAGACTCGTTCAGAGGATCTGAGGGGCGCAGAATTCCTCATGCATGATGCTTTTTTTTTTTTTTTTTGATATTTCCAAATGAACTTATAGAGAATTTTTTTTTGGCATTTCTGATAACTTGAAGGAAATCTACTACACACCGAGTCCAGTTATGTAGGACACATCAATAGTGTGTTTTAACTCCTACGCATGAAATGAAGATATTTATAATATGTGCGTGAAATATGTCTGATACTGGCGGAGATTTCTGTTTAACCCCTGATTGATTATTGATGACAAAAGCAGCAGTTTAACCAAAGCAGAAGATTAGCTGAGAGGTCCACTGGTTCTCGTGCTAGTGAAGAGTACTAACACAGAATGTCCCTGGAGGTCATTACAGCTCAGGGTTGACTTTCAAGACATGACCAGTTAAGTGGGACGTTTAGGGTTGTAATACTATCACATATTTCTTATCATATATCAAACTGAATAGGATAATGAGCATTAATATGCAATGCTAACCTAAAGAGACCATTTTCTAGATTGTTTTGCTGTGAGTTGCCGAGTTTTGGCGATATGGGCTAGCTGTGTGCCTTCTCTTGAATATAATGGAACTAGATGGTACTGGATTTGTGATGCTAAGAAAGAAAAAAAGAAAGAAAGAAAGAAAGAAAGAAAGAAAGAAAGACAACCTGACTGTGAGCAGTTTCATGTAGGAACTATTTTCTTTCTGTATCATTGCACAGTGGGAAGTGTGCATCTACTCATGGATGAGAGGTTAGCTCACTAAGCTAGCTAACATTACAGCAAGAGGAGGAGGGCGCTTTTAATGTTAACATCCCTCCCTGTCAAGAGCACAAGCCTCTTGACCATTAGTAGATGCACTTGTCCTTTCGGCAATTCGGTTCTAAGAAAGTAGTTACTACATGGAACTGACCACAACAAGGTCTGTGGATTGTGTCGAGTACCTCGGTCATGATTTCCGAAAAGAGACATTGCTGTTGAGTTTTTCAAATGTATTTTGTTTTTATTTATTTTTTTTTGTTTTGTGAGCTTTCAGCACCACAAGCCCAGTGCCATCTAGTTCCATTATATTTGAGAGAGGTCAGACATAAATGGTTGATAACTTCAAAAGTAAGCAACTCACACCGAAACGATCTAGATGGAGAAATAGCACTACGGGTAAGAGGAGATATATGTATTTCTGGTGAGTGAACGGTCCCCTTGAGACGTTTATAAATCTTTTGCCTGCGACTTCGGTCTGAAGCGAGGCTTGCTTTTGTTTTTCAAAGATATGATCAAATAGACCTTTCCCACAACATTGCTTTTAATTATGCCTGCTGTTGGCCTCCCACTGAATCCATGACTTGTTATGCACACATGTAAAAGAAATAATTGGAAGAAAGAGCACCCTCACTAATATACCTTATCAGTCAGGCACAGCTAGGCAAGGGGATGGGTGAAAGAAGGGGTGGCAGAGCTAAATTGCAAGGTCGCCATGTATTAACATCCAGAGGTTTCAAGAAAGAATAGATTCTTTGCCGACCATACTCAATTATTTTATTATTTTATTATTTTATGTATATGTGAGCGTTTGGGCCTAAATTGTTAATGTGGATATTTCCAGCAGTGTAGAAAAAGGGGGTGACTCGGAAAGAGAGCAGTTTATGTATGTCCAAAGAATATTCTGTGGAAATACAGAAGACGTTTTTGAGGAGTTGGGAGACATACTGACAAAACATTTTTTTCTTATCCATACAGGCTGGGTTTGTATCCATGGCAACTTTGGAGAACCACTGAGATTTACCACAATGAGTTGAAACTATCTCTATTGCCTCATTTCTTTCTGTCTGTTTCTTTCTCTCCCACTTTCTCAAGGATCTCTGGAGAAAGAAAAAGATTTGAGAAAGATCGAGTGGACAGAGCGAGGACAATTCAATATTTGCTTTTACCTTATTGGCAACAGAGGAAGACTTTCAGAGAAACGGTGCAGAAACCAGAGATAGTCAAAGACACCGTGAACAAAATAATATTTGAACTTTTCCATACAGTATGAATATGCAGCATGCATGGCTGATAGTGAAGATGATAAAAAGCCTTGAGGCAAGATGATTACAGTCTGTCATGTCTGCGGAGAAATGGCTAAAAGAATCAGAGGGTCGTCCATATCAGACTGTTGCTTTGAGTATTATTAGTTATTCAAGCCAGAGGTCTCCATATACAGAAAGAATTACATTTCTAGTTATGTTTTAGCTTTTAATATTCTTTGCCTTTGTTGTTGCTCAAGAAGTATAACTTTAAGACGTACAACTTTTTTACTGGATATGTTGTGTCTACTTTGTATTTATGTATATTAAGAGGCTGTTCCGACCTGATATCAACATGTGTCCTGACTGATCGGATCACACGAGGACAGCTCTAAGCACAAGTGTAAATATCACACACTGTATGTTTCAACCTAGCATTGAAATGGTAACCACAATATCCCCAGACTCATTTATTGTTAATTTGAGAGATGTTGAGTGAGGAGAAACTCTAAATCATTCAAGCCTTCTTGCAAATTCAGCGTTTGTCGAATATATTGAGTTGTTTCTTTCCTCGCAAAAAAATGTCATTGATTAGCAGCTGTTTGCAAATACTGTTTAAACCGATTTTACCATTTACACTAAATATAGTATCAAACAATATCACATCATTGTATTGATATAAACAATAACCAATATAAGCAACTTCTGTAGTGCTCGTGGAATTAGTCAACAGGCACTGTTTGGCCCTTCTTGTTAATTTGGCAATTGTTATTCATGACAGTATTTCTTTCTTTGTGTAACATAGTATGCGTTTGTTCCATTGATGTATGCGTTTACTTGCATATGAGCGAACATGAGATCTGATCATAAGTGGCGCATGTCGAGATGCATTTCAATACCAGGAGAGAACTGATGGGTTTAAAGATGTCCACTCATGATTGGATCTCTCAAGACAGATGTTATGACCAGGTCTGAATACCCTCTTAGTAAAAGTAATCTTTAATTGCAAGTAGTGATTCGATTTAGGAAGACACAGGAAGTTGACTTGAACCGACCATTGAATGGAATTTCTTTAGACTTTGACTTTTGATTGTGCTATTAAAGGTCCAATTCATAAGATAGTTGATTGTTGAGTCTCATTACGACCTCGTCAAATGATGCTTTGGGACGGTGGACAGCTCAACCTACCAAACCAAAGCCTCAGTATTTGACGAGTTGGTTCAGTGGTCTTAGAAATTCGACCTTTAGAGCACTTTTTCCAGAAACTGCATTGTAATAGTTTTGTTTATTACATACATAAAAATATTGTTAGGTACTTTAAAAGATTGTGTCACTTCAATGTGTGATGCTACACCTTGGCCGTGTCATGTGATACCTGACTATAAAAATCCTAAATGATCAAAACAATTGTTCATGTGAAGAGAAAAGTTGTGGCCATCGTCATTTAAACAGTATTATGGTGGTGTAAGTACAATTCTGTTTGTGTGTTTAAAGCTAAAAATATCCTTGTATTTGATCTCAATCACGCCTCAGCCTCAACTTGACGTGGAAATCTTTTTTCTGAGAAGACCACTGACAATAAAATCCTGTCAGATGAAGTTGAAACATGGCTAAAGCAGGACGAGACAGAATTCATCACAATGCACAGAACTCTTGAGGCTAATGAAGGGTCTAACATTGACTGACGTGCATTTGCAACATACCAATTAGACCACAGCCAGCACTGTGAACCACCATTATTGTCAGTTGACATGTTCTCACCTAATGTTCCACTGGAAAATTAATATGTGTATGTTTGTGTGAGAGGGAGATACCGGTTATTGTCTGCAAGAGCTGATTCAAATGTGTCTTAATGTCTTGCAGAAAACTACTAATTGCATATACAAGAATTGCACAGGTTTGGTTGACTTCTCTGCGGTTTTGTCGCGTCATGTTTTTGTCCTTGTCAGATGCGACACTGCTAATTGCTTTTGGCAGACTAACAAGTAAGGGTAATCCTATCATTAAGTACTTAAGTGCCGATGTGGAATCAACAGTGACCATTAATAATTTATGATTCACCTATTTACAACACTGACATCATAAGGTGTGTTTGCGGAAACCTTATGTCATAAAGATAAACAACTGTTATAAATAGTGCAAGCTGAATTTGATCATGGTGTGATGAGGCACGGGTGGAAAAGTGTCAGTTAATGACAGCGTGCATTCATATGACTTTGTGTGTAAATTAATAATGTAGCAGTCGTAGTGTGTTGTTCGTCTGCTCCGTTTCATGTACATCACACATCTGCTTTCTCTAACAGAACAGCACAGGATCAATTTGGAGTGCAACAAAGAAGAACAAATGTTTCACCTGCTCACTTTTATCTGTCAGTTTCCGCTCAAAATAAACACAAATATTACAAATGCTTAAAAATACATGCAGAACATCAACAGATTTCAATGTGTCAGTGTTTCCTTTTTAAGATGGATGCCTAAACTCTATCAATTCTGCTTTTTCGGAGAGCTTTCTCTTTCTTAAGAAGTAACTGACTGTTAAAACAGCCTTTGTTGGTTGTTTGATGAAGGCGATTGTACATGCTGTGGTGATGTTTCTTTCCATCTGTCTGCTGTGAAACAGAGCCTGGGGCAACACTGTCAGACGAGAATGGTTTGCTTGGCTGTATACTGTACATTCAGTTGAATAAAGTCCCATCTGTACTCATGTGCATCTGTGCATTCAGTCATTCGCACAATCGTTTGGGAAAAACATAAAAAATCCTAAGAAAAGTCAGTTGGACTGATTTTAGTCACTCCCAAAAACTAAATATTTGATTAAAAATGATATTTTACAACATCTATTAAAAGTAAAAAAAAAAAAAACGATCATAATGAAGTTTTAAGTTCTTCAATATCACTCACACAGGACTGATTAATAAAGATATGCAACACTTGTTTAACAGAGTACCTCGGGAGGGGTTGCACAATGCGTTGCCTTTGCGTGGTGAAGGTCACTGAATTGATTTCAAATAAAATTTTATGTGGTGAAGATTTCAATCTTAATGACTAGCCTTTGTGAGGTCAAGAGCAACACTGGCCCTGGTGGCGACAAAAGCAAGTGGAAAATAAATTGCATGGAAGTGCGTTGAGGGTGGGAGGAGAGGGTTTAAATCAATCAACATCTTTGAATTGGCAGCTTTTTCTCGCTCCATGTTTGAAATTTTCACATCAGTTTTTTTTCTTTCTCACACAAGAAAGAAGCAGCTGACCAATGACACTGAAACACATGGTGAGATCAATACTCACATATTTCTCCTTCATCCACTATTTTTTGGGGGTGTGACAGGAGAGAAAAAGAATAGTGCTTCCATAATCACCAAGGAGTCATTATTTGGCACTCTTCCCCCCCAGATGGCCGAATGCTTGATGTTCTTGTCACGTTGTGTTGCATTTTCCCTGCCTTGAATGGGCTGTGTACACAACCATTGTTTGATGAGTAAAATTGAAGGCAAGCCTTGTAAACTGTGGGTGCCCCCTTGCCAAAGACATGGCACTGCAAAGACAATGTGTGCAGACATCTCTTTTGCACTCTTGAGACTTCATGCTCCTTAGCTTGGAGACTTGAGAGAGGGAGCAGTCTGTATTATTTGAAAAAGACTGACAACTTCTGGAGCTAGAAAACTTTTATTGTTGAAGAAAAATAACCTTTTACCACAGTGGATTTATGTTAAAATACCATGTCACATGCTGCAGATTATGTTGCATTGTAGATGACATCTCTTTGCAGTGTACAGATTTTCATCTCAGTTGACAGAGAACAACTTTGCACATCAGTCATGACTAACGCTGCCAGCAGCACAAATCTGCTACATTTTTTATTTTTTTATGTTATGTTTTATTGGATTTAATTTATCAGACATTCTGAGTGACATAAGTGCTTTCAGGGGCAACAGAAAAAAAGCATTAAGCATAAATCTATCAACATGCATCCACTGAACCACCAATCTACTCCATTTATCTACTCATCCATGCATCCATTTTGTTGTTCTGATAAGGGTCAAAATGACAACACAGCAAGCAGTGCAATACAGACATCAGTTTCCCCAACAAAACTCCTTCGATGATCCCTCTAGCTTGTCCTGGGTCTTTTCTGAATGAAGACAGTACTTGTCCACTTGGATGATGGAGGGAAAGACATTGTCTTTCCATACTGAGATGGGCATACTTTTGATTGCTTTTTGTTTTTTATGGTTTGGACTGGGTCCTTGAGTTCCTCGAGGAGAATTCTGATCTCATCATACATTAATGATATAGTGTCTAACACGGAAACAGTTTGGGAAAGGTTCTTTCTTGTTACAACATAACAGCGCCCAAGTGCAAAAAGTGAAGTCAAGTAAAAACTTGACTGATCTGCTCAGACAACCTGTTCTCACTCCAAACTCATCAAATATGACAGCATTGGTGTGTGGCCCTAAGCTTCAAACTACTACGCTCTACTTACACCCTTCGCATCATCAATGTCCGGTTAGACTTCAAAGTAAAGCTTGCTGAGAAACATTTCACATATTGTGTTTTGGAGTCTTAACGGTGTGATATGGTTGGACTCTGGTTAGATTTGGGTAACAGAAGTACTTGGTTAGGTTTAGGAAAAGATCGTACTTTGGGTTCAAATAAGTGTGTTATGTTATTTAAATCATGTAAGTTAAGTCAACTTTGATTTTTGGATGCACACAGAACTTGATTCCAGGTCCCCCTGGGTGACAGTTATGTTTGACCCATCCATCAATGCTGACAATGCCAACTTTTCTTTCTCTTTATACTACTATGCTAGAGGGGCACCTTTAGAGATAAGGCCCATGGGTGCCTATAGCATCATAGTTTGACGCACAGGGCCACGGACAGAGCTGCTGTTAATGATGCATTGGGAGTGAGAAGGGGCCGGCTCAGAGCCCTGACCCAAACCCCAATGAACACCTTTGAGATGAACTGGAACTGCAAGTAGGTGATATTGCCCAACATCAGCGGGCAGACTTGACTAATGCTCTGGTAGCAACCACCTGCAGCCAGCTTCCAAACTATTTTGGTGGTCACATTATTTGTTTGAAGCTCCATATAGTTTTCTTTATGTAAACTTTGTTTCCTGCATTGTGCTTAGTCTATCACTCTCAGCGCCCGCTCCAATGCAAATTCCACTGAAGTCAGAAAGATGGCATCATCTGCAAAAAGCAGACATATTGATCCAAACATTACCAAGACCCAGACTCTGCAGACCTCAGCTGTACTTTGATTTTCTCCCCATGAATATCCCACACTGAAGCAGCAAGAGGATTCTTGTCAGTCTAACAGCTTCAGAAGAATATCTGGGCAGACTGTAATTCTGAGTACACAGCTCCAACACTGACAAAGTAAATATAATAAATATAGTGCCATATCGTTGTGTTGTCCTGTTTTGTAGTTATTTGGTGTGCCAAGTCTCTTGCTATAAAATATGTATGCTTGTTTTTGACCACCTCAAGCTGTCACAGCCCATCAGAAGTTTAGATTTGATCATCGACATTGTGTTTTTATTTTCTCTACGGTTTCAGACCACTTTAGCGAATGCTACCCTGGGAGCTAGTAGCTTGCTCTCCCACTCCACAAGATGTTTCCTTGAAGGTGTGCATGAGTAATGCCCTGTATATGTTTGTGGAGGCCTTTTTGATCTAGTGTATAAATGTTACTGATGCAAAGCACAGATGATAATGGCCCCCAAGGTAATTCACTGGTTTCTGCTCCCATTCCCACTGTCACACAAGGATATTAAATTATTTCTAACTACACTTAAGGTGGTATTATTTCACTGAAAGAATAACCCTGCTATGTCTGAGACAATTCACGTAGGCGAGATACAGTGCACAGGCGTTGCTTAAAGGGGAATAGTGGGGCAGTAAGGCTAAGTGACAGCATAGCAGCGTAGTTTGACAAGCAACATGGCTAAGAGGGAATCAGCATGTTTATTCATCAGTCAAACCAACTTTTTTAACATTTTGGTGGGGGTGTTAAGGGTGGCTGTTATTTTACAAAGGACACAGAGTTTACTGTGACTGACACTTTTGTCTTTGTTTCAACATGAAATGTGTAAAAGCCACTTGGGCACAGAAGAGGAGACGCTAAAATGTGCAGACTGATTATCCAATTAATCTTAAATTCAAGGTGGAGTGTAATGACGGGAGCAAATGCGGCCTCGGTGCTTGCATTTTGATGTAATATACAAGTAATTTGTGTTTAACAAGAATAGAGATTGTAAAATGGTCCAAATTGTCAATAAAATTTTCATGTAAAATCTCATAAAACATAGCATAAAACTTACTTATGTACCCCGTATGCAGAGAATAAATGTATTTACTCTTGCAGATTGTGTTAGACTCTAAGACGTTTTATACAGTCACCTTGGTAAACAAACATTCCAAGGTGAAATATAAAGTAAAGCTATGTGTGGATATAATTTATTTCCTCCTGGACTCTCTTTCACATGAGCGAGTCTGGCAATGACAAAATAATGTGAATAAACACACTGAAATGTTTTCCATCCCAAACCTCGCCCATGCTGAGTGGCCAAAACAATACAAGGACAAAGGAGAAGGACGATTTAGAAGATAGAAGTGTAACATGAGTTTCATGTGAATCACTAGTTCTGTGACCAAACTTTAATTTGCCTGTAGCAGGATATGCCTAGTATTCTCTTGTGAAACCACTCCTATACTGTATGTAGTTAGACATGTGACCATAAACCAGTACAATGGGTAAGCTTAGTTTATTCCAGCAAGCCTTTGCCCTCTAATAGGCTCAGTAAAGTCTGGAGGAAAAGACTGACATTTGACACCTCCAGCTATGACATCAACATGACATATTAATATGTACCAGTCACTTGAGAACATGCCTGATTGACACATTGAATATGAAAACCCCTTGGCCTCAATGCAAACACCGACCTAGGAAGATAACAAACATGACCATTTCAAGGAAAACCTCCAATCACTTCCACACATTACCAGTCAAACTAATAAATCAGCAAATGGTCTTGCGCAGCACTTTCATCAACATGCACTGGTCTAGTTCTCGTATAAAACACTCTTTTGTTAGCATTCATTTAGAAGCTCCCATTATGCTTAGATACAATTGCAGTATTTAATCCTCACAATGAAGTTGCAGTTGTTGGATGCATGCATTCAAAATACAAGGGGTTCAAATTGTACTTCCCAAAACAGTGCCCAACAAGCTTAGAATATTTAGAGAAAACCTTTCCAAATAAAAGTAAACCTCTGAGAAAAATACCTTGTGGAGCTGAGACCAGTGGGAAAGAGGGTTGCTTGGAAAGGTGCACTCTAAATTTTCCACAAAAATAAGAGGGATAATCCCAAATTTTCCAGCCTGTCAAGTCTCATAACATGGATGCTTAATCCAGACATGGCATCTTTTCCTATTGTGCCAGAAGTAGGGAATTGTGGGCATGGTGGTAAAGCCATGTGCTTATCATCGAAGACAGTCAGATTTGTTTCCTAAAATCTTCATGGCATGGCGTCATGTGAGGGGCAGGGAGGAAGAGCTGCTTCACAAAGTTGCTATTCAAGAGGAAAGGGGAACACGGTTGCAGAAGACTTGAGTTTGCCAGCAGCGCAACCGTAAGTAGTAGATAGTTGAGATACTTGGCCAACAAACACATTCTAGCTAAATAAAGGAAAGCAATAGAGGGTTGCTAAACAGAGAGTGGGATTTAACAGAGTAAACAATGGAGGTACTCACCAGTAGTACTCAGAGGAAACTCTCCAACGATGAGAAAAACAGAGCCAAAAGAAGTTGCCAAACAAAGTAGAAGCCTATCATGGAGAGGGACACACACATCGCCTGCATCAATTTTGTTTGGACTACTGATGGCAATAAAAGGGTAGAGATGTTTCAGCTGTAAAATATCTGGAACCAGATAGCTTCCTTTTGTGAAACACCCATTAGGCTGTTGCACTGCAGTGCGGACATTCTCCTGGGAAGAAGAGGAGGATAGTTGCTTTACAGTGTCTGTACATGAACACTATGCCCTGAGCAAAAGTTTGTCAAAAGAAGGCACTTTGAACAAAATGGCTGGGTTCAACTACTCCTGCTCTGACGTTACCACAGAGTGAGATGCCATCAAGCAGTCTGGTACTAGACCAGATTGCTTGATGGCAAGGACAATGGAGTCTAAAATGCTGAGATGCTTCTGCAGCTTTCATAACCCAACTGGACTCCCAAGGTAAGCGCAGAGAGGTAAGGTTAGATACTTGCGCTCCAAACATCCCCAATGGTCCTGGACAACCCCGAGCAGCAGCTGAGCTCTCAGGCAGAGGTTGCAGGTCAGATGAGGTTCACCTGCCAGTGTGTGACCTGGACAGGAAGGGGCAGTTTCAGATAGCATAAGGGTGAGAGGGAGTCTTCGCTGTCTGATGGTAGGTCTTCTGAAGGCGTTGTTACAATTTTATTTGCTAAATGAAAGAGAATGCCCATTTGTTCACGGTACTCTTCATATAGAGATGAGAACAAGACTATAGCTTGTCTTGATCAGGATAATTAGTCCTGAAAATGCTTCAAAGAGGAGAGTGGTCGAGGCCATAGAGCAATGCCTGGGTGAGTTCTCCTTTTTCCACTCCATTCTGGCACTGTGTCGTTCTTTTTGCCTTTTTATGTGTTTCAAAGCACCTCCATTGTGAAAGACAAAGAGGGCATAGCAAGATCTGCCATGTCAAATATAGATGTTTTCCTTGACATATCTTTCTTTTGAAATGTTACTGCAATAACAACTTAATGGGTTGGGTCTTAAAACACTACTTGCTTACCAAGGCAAACGGTAATTGCTGAGCTCCTGTGTTGGGACCTTGGATCAAATTGCAATTGTATAATGCCAGCTTAGTGCAGAGCCAAGGCCAAAAGACTGAGGAAAAAAAATATGTTTTTTTTCTTTTAGTACTGCCCACATTAGTGTGACATGGTCTAATAGCAGGAGGGAGACAGAAGAGAAGTGGGAGAGGAATGGTAATGGAACGTAGGGAGGTCAGAAATCTG
Organism: Pagrus pagrus; assembly: GCF_965226575.1. Taxonomy (NCBI): domain Eukaryota; kingdom Metazoa; phylum Chordata; class Actinopteri; order Spariformes; family Sparidae; genus Pagrus; species Pagrus pagrus. The sequence continues at coordinate 25,773,102 of NC_140189.1, forward strand.
GATGCCATTGCCAGGAATGGCCAAATGAATATAATGTGTTCGCACCAATGGAATTTGCAGATTGTTGTTGCAATAGACAGCAACTCGCTTCGGGGCCACTGCTGCCATCTGTGCTGCTTTCATTCATAGGAATTGATGGTATGCACTGTAATTAAAATCTAAGGCCCAACTGAAAGGGTGATTTCTGTATGCCCTGTGTATATTGTACCCTCAGAAGTCAACAGCAGCGTGCCAAAACATAGAATGTAGGGCTGCAGAAAAAAACACTGGAATTCAAACAAACATACATACAAGGTTGGCAAAACTTAAAATGAACAAGTCTACTGGCTTAAACTGGAAGACTGTGACTTTGTGACAGTGAGAATAATTTGCAGCATAGAAAAGGTTTGTTGTGTGACATTTCACAGCATGCTAGAGGTGAAACAATGCACTATAGTTAACTATGTCTATGTCCATTGATGTTGTTTAATTATGAATTTGCAAACATAATGACTCAGTTTTTGGTTAAATGCACAGTATGTGGTTTCTGCTGCTTGGGGTCTCCAAATCAAAACAATGAAAACAAAAGACAGTTTGATGAGGTTGCGAAGTAACATTGGATCATGGGAGTTTTTGTCTTCATTGTGAAACAACCATCATTGCTGATGAAATTACATCTAATGTGACTCATGCTGAAATGTTCATGGGGGAGGTAATGTTTTAAGGTTTTATTCATGTTATGTTGAGTCACGTTTGCCGGTTTCCTTCTTCAGCCTCTGACTTATCATTTGGTATTTCCTGTGTAATGGTGACAGCCAGCAAAACAGAACAGACCGTTTCCTTGAATAAACTTAAATAGGATTTCTCCTGGTGTGAACATTTTTGGAAACATTTGGAAAAATGTAATGTATCATATCTTTAGTTGTTTTCGGACATTTTGATGTGGAAATGTTACATATTGTATCTTTAAGGTTAGGGTTAGGTTCAGGTTGTGGGAGAATTTCCAGGTAACCATTCTTGAGACATTTCTCATGTATTTTAAGACTATATCTTATATAACATCAAGGGTAAAGGGAAAAAAAGTCTAGTACTAGTTATCATGCTATTATTTGTGTTTTTATTACATAATTGGAGGCAGGGTAGATCATGGACAGGTCACCAGCCACTACTTTAACCACATAAAGATAATTTCTCGACTGCTTTTCCCCAGCATATTGATAGCCGCCTCTTATCTAGTTGCTATATAGTCTCTTTTAAATCACTGTCTAATATTGCCCTTGTTAATAAATATTTGGGATGTAGTGTACGAATCAAAAAAGACACAATTCCCTGATGAATATATTCATCCCACAGCTAATTGCCAAATTTATCATTTTCGAAAACATTTGAAAGTGTTTGCACGTCAGTGTTGTCTGCAAGCGACTTAAAGTCATGATCATGGCCTCATCCCACGCTGCCAGATGCTGTAGTTAATGACTGCCTCAAACAATGGATTTTACCCTGCAATTCATATTCTTCACTTGAGATAAAGACCTGTATTGTTACACTCTGTTGTGCGCAGTTACTTCATTGTTGGACTCATTACCAATTAGACAAAGCCAGAAATGTCCTCTTGTTAGGGCATTTTGTCTTTCAAGTCTTTTATTTCAATGCTACAGTCTATTAAACACAAGCAATGGTACAAATACAAATACAGCGCTGGAAGTGACTCAAAATGTTTGAACCAATTCATCTGTCGTTGCATGATGACCTTTGAAAAGGAAGTAACAGGAAGCGCCAAGGCAAAGAGCATTTAACAGTTGGAGACAACAGCACAAACTCGTTCAAATACACTTCCTCGCTGTCAGCAAGAGATTGTCACAATAGATCACACAGTAACTTCCTGTAGAGCTGTCTGTGTCAGTCCATCAGTCACATTAGCAATCTAAGTGGGACTCAATCAAGTGCAGTCTTGGTAAGGGGAATCTGTCTGTCCCCAGTATGTGTCCATCAGAAGGAAAATGTTGAGTATTGATTTCATGTCTGGATGGCCTACAGACTGCAGCTGGAAGTGACTGTCAGTGACTCAGCTCAGTTTTGGTGACAGACAAAAGCTGATAGAGAAAGAAGCTTTGAAGGTGCACAGAGAAACGATCAAGCAGATGTTTATTGTAGAGACAGAAAATAATTTATTCTTGACAATGTCATAGGAACATCGGCTGCCAACTAGTTAACATAGCATCGCTGAACTCATAACCATCTTCGAGCTTATTTTTGATAAGAAGAATGACAGTAGTATGCCACGTTTATGGCAGTCTGCCAATCGTGGGTGCCAACACAACAGCTCTGTGTAAATTCGCATTAATCTTCTTGCCAAGGAGTAACAGAAATAAGAATAATGAAAACGATGGTATCAGTTTTGTCCTGTTTTCATGTTTGGTATGCTGCCATCCCTCTTGCTTATTGACAGTAGATGTTTACTTTTTATTGTTTTTTATGTGTTGGCAGGTCAGACTTTTATAATGAGGGCAAATAGAGAGGCCAGGGCATATAAACACAGAGCCAAGTTTGTGTTCCAGAGTTAAATTCAAAAATATTGACTGCCAGAAAGAAGTGATAAGCAAAGCTTACTGTGAAGTGTAGAATTAATTTATACTGCTATGCAGTTTGTTTGTTTGTTTGTTAGATACATAATAAATGTTATATATATGTTTTATAATCACAGCATACTGTGCAACATACAACTAAAGGTCCAGTGTGTAGGATTTATGGGCAGAAATGGAAAATGATATTCATAATATTAAGTGTAAGGTTTTTAGTAGTGTATGAAGCCTGAAACTAGCAATTGACCCTATTCACACAGTGGCCATTTTTTCTGATGTCGTGCTCAAGGTAGGAGGCTTAAATGCTCGGATAGTTGTTATATAAACATAGATAATCTGACAAATTGTTATCATTCCATCACTAAACGGTTGAGCAGAAACTGAAAAAGATATTCGACAAAGAAAATCTGGAGTGAAATTGAGCCATATTTTGAGGTCAAACTACATGTATGATAACCAGTAGCTAATGTTAGCATTCAACCACTTCCTAGCTTGCGTCTGATTATGTCCAGTGTGTTTCACTTCCAGGCTTATATACATTTGTTCGGGATATGTGTTGATATGGTAATAGAAATAATTTATGCCTTTCCTCGTATTGTGTATCAAACAGTAATGTTAGCTAGGAAGTGGTTGAATGCTGACATCAGCTGTTGTCTAACAGAGGCTAATGGGTCATCAAATGACCCATCAATATGCTGTTTTACCCCGAAACATGGCCTGGTGTCTCTCCGGATTTTGTCTATCCATTGTCTTTTCAGTTGCTGATCAATCTGGAAGCACTGAAATGATCATGTTTTTCTCATTGTTAATAGTGGCCATGGACAAGGGGAAAGCTTGGGGTATTTAAGTGTTTGCAGTCTGCAACCTCACTGCTAGATGCCCCTTAATCCTACATAGTGGTTCTTTAAAGGGGCATGTAAGGGTTTTTTACAAATAACCCACGGTAACTCATCATGCATGTCTAATGAAAGATGTTGTCCTGGTGCACTATGGGAAATTGATCCATACTAAAAACTAAGGTTCAGGATAGTCTTTAAAAAAAAGAAAAATAAAGGGCACTTATGACTCCCCTTATATGTTTGTGAAGGGAAAAGTACAACATGACATCTTAACAGCAGCAGAAGTACAGCATTGTTGACTAACTTTATCAACTGTGAGAAGTTTCTTCCCTGAAGAGCCATGTGGACGAGACAGACACATTCCCTTGTTGTCTAGTCTTTGGATTGTTTTCTTTATCATCAAGACGCGATTCTTTGTGACAACGAATGATACTTCACACTCGCCCACTGAGAAAGATTACGTTTGGGAATATCAAAGTGCCAAGAAGAAAAACACAGAATGTAATAAAAGCACATGACAACACTTGCCACACACTCCAAATGTTCAAACATGTGAATGAATGAGAAATAACTTATATATTTTTCTTCTGTTTTGACGCCGACTAAAGACATTTTCACTCAGGCAAAAAGGCTTGTATTCACTGTTTATTAACAAGCTCTTGAAGTCCCTCCCTGTACTTTGTCAAAGCAACAATACAATCCCCCTTCAATTTTATTATTTTGAGACTTAAACAATTCTGTTTGAAGTGTTTCTGCTTTCCTTTTCTTTTTTTGAGGATGCAGATTTGGCTTGTAACCACGGCTTCTCTTTTTTGTACCACAAGATTTACATAAAAAGCCTGCAGTCTGGAAAGTTTTGAACAGATTCTGGCGAAAAGTAGACTAAGGATGAGCGACCAAATGAAAGCCTCGAGGAATGGCGGGTTTTTTTTCTCTTTTTTTTTGTGCTTGTGTGTGTGTGTAAGTGGGGGTGTTGGTGGCGAGGGCGGAGGGAGGGACACTGGAGGGGGTTGCTGGGTAGCTGAGCTTTAGCCTGGCTGCGTATGAGAGCAGCAAATCCGACTTGGTTGGTAAACAGAGGCTCCAGGGACACTTCTTTTGCATGCAGGCTGCTGCGGACGAGATGGAAGCCCTGTGTGATTCTAATAGAGTAAGCCCATAGAAATCACCGTAGAAAATGCCAATAAGGCTGTCAGCCACCACTACAGCACAACACAGACTCTCACTCAAACACACCAGTGCTGAAAATTATACAACACACAAGGAGACAAATATGCATTTATTTGTGAGCTCGCTGGCTTTCCCGCATATACACATTGCCTTCTGAAGAATAACTCACTGTTAGCTTAAAGTATCATAAGGGCATCATCTTGCTTTAATTTAACCCCCGTTGGCTTGCACTGGGCTAGTTTAAAGCAAGCGCAGTGCTTTTCAACCGCACAAACAGCAAACAAACTAATTTTCTGGTCTGTATTTTCAAAGGGGAATGCCACACATTTGAGAAAAAAATCCAAACTGCGTGTTCTTTTGCCCTTGGATAGTTAAGTCAAAAGCTGAGTTTGTATGGGGAAACTGACTTTGTGCAGTCATGAGATTTTCCTAAGAGTGAGGTTCAAATTCTGCTTCACAGAGCAAGGATTTTAATTTTATTTTGGAGTGAACTTTTTCGAAGCTGCATGCAGTCAGCGTCCGCAAATCAGCTGCCCCCGATTTTACACCCCAATGACATCACAAAGTCTAGGGTTGTGCCTCTGATTTCCAGCTTTAGAAAAGACTGATGCAAGTTCACAGACATCGACAGAACTGTCCTGGGACACCAAAATAACCTATGAATACTTAAAAATGTCTAGTATTATCCTTTAATAAGCCTTTCCCTCTGATCTATTCTGCTATGGACTAATGCTGTGTGTACAGTATATGGACAGTCTCCTCTGAATATATAAGTAGATGAGACAGACCTCCCCTGAGAACTGTTTTCACTTCTTTTCCTTTCCTTTCTTTTTCCTTTAGAGGGAAGCACCAGTAATTTGTCTTCATCAACCATTATGGACATCCTCAGGAACAAAACCTGGACTCGAAAAGTATCAAATCAACAGCACATTTTTCAGAAAATGGCAGATCCAATTTTATACATGTCCCTGAGGCCTCCCCCTAACTGTTGGTGTGCTGATCCTTCACTCATTTGATGCCGCTTCTCGCAGCCTAGGAGGAGCTTTTCAAGATTGTTTCTGTCTCCTGCAACCTGTGAGATGGGCCTCATTCGGAGGAACGCTAACAAGATGTCCCAATGATGTTCAATAAAGCACCTTTAAGACATGCAAACCTGCCCCGCCAAATTGCAAATAATCTACATGAGAGGAAAGAGATGGAGTATCGTCTAATTCTGACATCTGGCGAGATAGCGTTGTCTTGTTTGTCACTTAACGTGATGTGTGAGGAGAAAAATGCCGTAAATGTTGATTTAAACCTCCAAGGAACTTCTCTCTTTACAGCTTCCGTGTACTCGCTCATGTTAACAAAATGTCTGAAAGGAGGAGCACTGGACTCAAAACAGAGTTTTTCCTGCAGATGATTTGGAAGCCCCTCAGTATTTGACTTCCTGACACTAAATCGGTACATTTAATGCTCAAAACTTTTTCATTTTGACATATTTTACTTTGCTGAACCACTGTGACTTTTCTTTTACTGCAGATCCTCCTGCAGTCCCATGAAATATATATTTCATAAGCTTTTAGTCGTTCAGTTATTACCCTGCAAAAACCTCAAATCTTACCAAGTATATTTGTCTAATTTCTTAATCAAAAATATCTCATTACACTTAATATAAGACACAATCATCTCACATTTCAATGATATATAGGTCACTTGTTTATAGACAATTTTCACTTCTTCCATTGACAGTCTTTATTTTACTTATTACATGCAAAAAATATCTTGTTTTCACTATTTGTTCCCTTTTTTCTGAAGTGAAATTTTTTTTCCAGTGCAAACTGACACATCCTTCCCAATCTTACTCCTCTTCCACGTCTCTTTGAAGTGTAAACAGTCTTATGTCTTTAACCAAAAGCTTTGATAACTGCTAGTAAGCTATGAACTATGTTATTGTTTAAAATTCTCCACTCCTGTGCTTTGCCTCACTTCACTTCTCCTTTGCTGCTAAACTGTGGGTTGGCAGCAAAAAGCGTTTCATTTTGTTGGACCCTCTACAACCCAATACAAATGTAATATAATTTATGATTAACGAATAAAGAACATGTTGCAAGGGCTTGATTTAATTGGTGAAAATATCAGGGAATGATAACCACAGTGTCTGTTTAAACATCTGGAGCCTGGGTTTCAGAATACACCATCTGTAGTCATCAGGCTAAATTGTTGAAGGTAAATGCCTAACTAAGAAAATTACACAAACTACTGGTGTATTTATCCAGATGCCATTGACAAAAACGGCATTGTGTTTTGGATCATAATGAATGTTACACTGATGAACCTGATTGGTAGATCAAAACCTAGCAAAGCTGTAATTGATCTATATTGCTACAATTAAAGGAGACCTATCCTTTTTTGTTTTTTCCCCTTCTTTCTGTGTTTTATATGGTTCTTGTTCATGTGCTGTAAAAGATCTTGAAAGTTAAAAAGTGAACCAACTGAAGCTCCCCTCTCCCACAGAAAACATCGCTTCTGAAACGCCTCGTCAGTAGTCCTGCCTTCAATGCCGTTACTTTGTGACATCACACTACGTCACAGATTTGCATGGTTTGGCAACTAAGAGTTGATTTAGCACAGCTGCTCTGTTGGGGTTAGCGGTGCTGGCTCAGGCATTTGTGAGCTGACCGATCAGAGGAGACTGGGTATTCGGGAGGGAGGACCTTAAAGAGACAGGAGCTCAAACAGAGTGACAGGATGAGAAAACTGATGTCTTTTTTGAACATTAAAATATGTAAACCTATTCTAGCAGTAACCCAAAATAAAATTCTGAACCTGAAAATGAGCATAATATGTCTCCTTTAAAGTAAATTCAGATACTGGATCTTGTGCAGTGGCTGGCTAGAGGCTAGATAGATACATTTACAGATAATTCTACATTTCTGTGTCATTGTTTTATGTCTTGTGAGTAATTAAAGAAAAACATTTAATAATGTAATCATATTTCCTGTCGTTAAATTGGCTGTAGCATTTGTCATGTTGGTAGAAATTGATGAGCACTTGCTCAGCTGCCTCCCACATTGATATTCTGTGTGAAAATCTTACAAGTGCATAAACAAACGAGGTTTTCCTCTGACACTAAAAATACATTCCAGCAACTTTGATTGGAATACTTTATGGGGTTTGGGCCAAGAGTGGTATCAAACAATATGGATCGGGTCCACTCAACATACTGCAAACTGTCAGGTTCAAATGATAAAACCAGACTGAAATTGGCCTGCGTGCAAAGGATTGCTGAGGGCAAGGATTATAAAGGTTTTTCACCCACCACCTTGCCCCCCCTGTATTGATTTAGGTATAACTAGGAGATTTATCAACACACAATGTTTGACAGGGAGCTCAGTAACACTTAGAATTAAGTTGCAACTACCAGAGTGGAATAAAAATGCCACCGCAGCAGAGATTTAGGAAAAGGACAGTTGGGTCATGTGGCCTTTGCTCACCACCTATACGTACTGTACATGTTTAATAGCTGTTTGTTTGAGCCTGTTTTAGCTGAGAATACATTTCTAATACAGGGGACCATGAGATCTTTCTGGATGTGGCTATGGGGCAATTCAAGTAAAGGTCCTCCTAAGAAACTAATCTATACACGACATCTACATGCATACACAAATGCATATTTTGATATCGGGAGGGTTTATTTTTCAGCCTAACTGCCAGAATAAATGTCGGCATTTAGCCCCAGAAATGTTTCATCAAAAATGTTCAATCAAAAGTTTTGTTGTGACTAAAAGGCATTTCCCACCAGTGCAATGCGAAAAATGTGGTGTGGCAAAACGGAAAGTCCCCATACCCCTAAGTTTGTGGAAACGTGAATAAGTACACTGTAACATTTCATGAATGTGGCCCAATAAGTTCCCCCTTGACCCATCAATCTAAAGCCATATATTGTCTTTGAATTAGTTGTTGAGGTGGTCATTGTGGCGTTTGCCATACAGTAAGTTGTGAGACCAAATTGATAAGGTTTTCTCACATTTTACCAGCTGAAACAAAGGATTTGATTGGTCGAATGTATATTTCTGCAGTCGGAAAAAGCTGCCATCGGGGTCTGCCTGCATATTCTTTCTCCCACACGAATGATCTGCAGAGGTTTGCATAATAAGAGCCCATACAGTCACTTTTTAATATATCCCACCCACTTGCTTTTTTGGTCTATCCTGGTTTAACACTGTCTCTGAAAAACAATGTGTCATGCTAACAGGTTTTATAATATCTAAATATGTAAATTATTTTCACAAATGTTTAGTCATATTTATTAAAAGAGAGGCTGTGAAAAGATTTTCTTTAATTATTACTTGATGTTTTTTAGCTGCATATACCAGACCAAATACTGGAAAACAATTCTACTCCTTAATCTGGTATCATACTGATGCACAGCTTCACAGATGCACTGGTAAAACAACACAAATTGCAGCTGTGTTGTTATGGCTATTAGCTTTAGAAGAAACACATTCAGGATGACGAGCACACTTCAGAGAGCGTGTTCCCCCCTATCAGGAGTGACGGCTTGCATTCATGATGAAAACAGGCACATGAAACATGGCTTACATGCAGTGTGCGCATGCACTAACCCTCAACTGTACTCAAGATTTCCTATTTTAGTTGAAAATTCAAGACACTATGAATAATCTTTTCTATCTCTTGGTGTATCTAAGCCAATACTTATCACTGAAAGAACATTTATACCCCATCTGTTTAACTCAGCAATGTTATCTTTATGGAAAGCAGTCTGTGAGCCTTGCGTTGCCTGGAAGCACATGTGGGATGAGATAGGAGACGGATACAAGAAGATGGGAGACAACACAGTGTATGGAGCATTGAAGCAAAAACGCAGCAAGGGAATATGTCAAGAAATCAAAGCCCAGACAAGTTGAAGGAGAGAGGATTCAGATGCACAAACATACACTGTGTTTTTCGCAGACCTGGAGGTGGAAAAACGCAGCTCAAATCAAATTCCACTTAGCTATTTTTCAATTGGGTGTGCTCTCAGTGTAAAACAGTTTTTCACAACACCTTGTTCTGCCTCAAAGTGGGACGGCCGAGCCTGTGACTGACCCACTTGCGTAAACCTGTGATGTTAACTCTAAAAAAGGCATACACATATGCATGTCCTTCCAAAGTCGAACAAAAGAGAAGGAAAAATGTATCAGAGCCTCATCATTTTAAACAAGCCACAGTTTGATAACCATGTCAATTGAACATTTTTGTGTGCAGTATTTTAAGATAGCAGAGCTGGCATGTCACAAGAAAAGGACAGGCTTCTCATTAGGGGCCATTTTCCTCTTTTTACACTCACAAAATCACTTTGTATTGTAGCCGTTTTCTCAACTGCTCTATTTATAGTTTATAATAGGACTCAAAATGTACTTGGTTCTCAAGTTTGGACAGGATTTGGCAGTTTGATGATTATCTTTAGACACTTCTCTTTTAATTAATGGTGTTTGGATAACTGTGATCTGGACCTGTTTTCCAAAAAATAGAGGAAAGAGCTGCAAAAACTGTTATTACATTAATGAAGCGTTTAGTGTAGTCAAGCAAAATCACAAATCTTATTCCGGTTGTCTTTTTCACTGGGTTTTAGCTAATGAACTCCCAAGCATGTACACATCCACTTCCAATGCTCATCCGAAGAGAAGATTATTCAAACTACCTTTCCTGTTGCACTACATGTCATTGCTGTCATTGCACTACATGCTGCTTTGCCCCACGTTCACCCGTCGTACCAGCCCAGGGCCACGGCTCCTCATGGGAGATCTTTGGCGTCAGTGCCGTTGGTGTAATTATGCAAAGACCTTTGAATTATTTAAATCAAACATCTGCATTGTTGTTTACTTGTTTTTGCTTTCATGATTGAAAACTCATCTGCCAGAGAGGCGTCTCCTTTGTTTTCGGCTTCCCTTTCCTTTGCGTAGCTTCTCTTCTTATTGATTTCAGATACATTTTTCATTGAGAACTCCCCAATGCCAGTGTACAAAACTGTTAATATGATGACCCTGCCGGACATCAGACTTCCTAATGTTCCTAAGTTCTGCTCATGGACAATGTCTGTCTTGAATGGCAGCAAAGTTGTGTGACCTATTTATTTTTCCCTAAAAACAAACTTTATATATCACATACAGCTCTGGCTGGCAGACCGAATACATAACGAAAATGTAAACAAATGTCCAATGATATAAGACGCTTATTTGACAACTGATTAAAAATACATAAAATGCAAAATATATGTAAATTAAACATTAAACAGCCAACACTGGCAGAAGTACTCCAAAATGATGAACTTAATGTTAATGGAGGCAGCATCCAGGTGTCAGTGTGCGATCGTAAGTAAGCAAAACTTGACACAAATTTGTTATTTTATTAGACGTAGCTAATTAACACATTTGGGAAGAGGTGTATTTTCCTCTTCAGCAGTGCATCTGGCATATCAGCCAAAAACATGTTCTTGTTTTTTTTTTTGTAAATGTAGTAATAGAAAGCAATTAGACGCTGTAACTCCAGAAGCAATTATTCATCACTGCTCCTCACAGATACTGTCAAATATGATTTTGATGGTTTCACTGATAAATAATATGGGGATACGAAGGTCAGCGGCGTTCTGTAGAGCACATCTACAATTAAGAACCACGGACAAGTATTAGAGCTTGCTTAAATGGAAGTTATCTTTGCAATTACTCTGCGCTTGCTTATCTCTGATGATATTGGCACATGGCAGCACAGAATAATGATGAGAAGGGATGACATTTGGCTATCCTTGTTTTGTCCTTTCCCCACTTCAATAAAAATGTAAACAATGTTTACAGTTTGTCCTTAAAGGCCAAAAACTCCTGACACAACAGTATTATAATTTACATAGATGGATGATAGGGGACAGCATGCCACATCTGATTTTTTAATTGAAAAGAAAAAAAAACGGGAAAAAAAAAACGATATTGTGATAAAATGCAGTTGTTACAGGACTGATATTTGGCCTTCGGCATCCACAATCACATCCCCATTTGACTCTTGTTGGCTGTTATAGTTCTTGCACTTATGCACACATCGTCCTCTTATTCCTAACCCTTCTTCCGAGGCTTGAGGTGTACTCCAAGCTGAATATAAAGCTCCATAGTGATGCAAAGGATGCCAGTCCAAAGGTTTAGCAGCAAACAACAATCTATCATGGGACTTCAGAGCACCTGCTGGGACCCAGATGTGCTCTGGCACTTTTTTACAGGGCGGCTGGTGGAGCGCTCCTTGAGGGACTCAGCCTACAGCTGTGACAGTGGCTACAGTGCGTCTGCCTGATCTACACATCCGAGCCCTTCCCCGTTGGTTTACATACAGATGTGCAAAAAGTCAGTCTGGAGCACTCACGCATGTGCCTGAGCTTTATGAATATAATTTCCATGTAGGAGGATAGAAATACGAAGAGTGTGGCAAATAGAGAGAGCACATCATCCACATTTAAAGCCTTGAGCATAGGGTCAGACGGTGAGTAGCAGCTGGCTGCTGATGGGTAATTCTCTATCCAGCTATTGTAGGATATACAGCTACATCAGTGTAGAAATAAATGAGCTGACCGGTCTCTCACTTGCCACTCATCAATCATTATGCTGCTACAGATGAGAATTTAAAATACACTTAACACAGGGTTTAATTTGTAAAAAATATGGTATTACATGTCAAGGATTAACATCTAAATAATAAAAAAAGAAATGCATCTATTTTTGAAAGATAAAATATTGTCACAAGATATCTTTGAAATCTTTGTGCATGAGTTTCAGGATATCTTTTTTTGTTATGCCCCCTGTGCTTTAATCACACTGTGTACTTGAGCTGGCATGGAATCCTCAAGCTTGTGCAGTGTTCAGCAGAGCTTCTTGTGATGTTACAGAATGCTTGGCTTTCTCAGTCTTCAGATAGACCCCGTAACATGTCCAGTGGGGTTGAGGTCAGGTGACTGTAGAGGGGAAGTCCATGACAGTCAGGACTCCTTGTTCTTCTTTGGTCTTGCAAGGCTCTGAGGTGTGTTGGGGTCATTATCCCAACTAAACTTGGTGTATTGATCTTCTGATGGTGTTCTCGCTTCGGGTCTTGCTGGTCGTGCTTTGGATGCAACTGATCCACTTTCTGCAAATCGTTTTTTCCCTTCGAGTCTAGTCATGGTCTGACGTTGAGAAAGCCCCCTCTGCTCAGGGTAACAACTTGACTCGACACTTTCATTTACGTAATGAATCCTTAAACCTTCTAATTATTTCCAGGTTAATGTGACATTATCCGAGATTTTCAGTGTGGTCTCAGACTTTTGGACCACTCCATATCTGTTTAAGGGGAGACACTACATGCACTTTTTCATGCACTTGTTGATTTTGAGATTTTGGGTTGTCTTGCCTCCTATCATGCCTTCTTTCAGGCTAGTGGAAAGGAAATGACCAAATTACATATTTAGGTGTTTATTTTGTACAGACTTGTCTTCTGGTAATGTATGCAAATTTGTGCATATTTAATTAGATAATACACAACTTATATAAAAAAACAAACAAACAAAACAACATTTAATACACAAACAATTGTTGCAAGTAATCAACTAGGGACATTTTGTGGGGATATTTATTAATCCCCTGCAGTGTCTCCCCTTATTACAGCCTTTTAGTACAGAAGTTCTTTACACAACAAGTGAGAGAGTAAATGGGCAAAAGGAGTATGAACTCACTGTTACCCTATGTCCTGTAGATGTACACACTTTTAATGATTACAGACAATTACCACAAAGCACATACTAGCTACAGGATGTTGTGTATCCTGTTTATTGCAGACAGCATGGTTGTAAGTGAGTCACTGGAGGGGAGGTATTTGCAGAACCTTTTCCAGGTCATAAAATCTAGTGTTTGTCCCCAGAAAGACAGAAGCACAGGAGCAGAAGGACTTTCTTTGAGGAACAGTGCTTCGCTGATTCAATTTTTTTTTTTTCCTGCTGGTGGATAGTCACTGTTGCTACCTACAGTGTCCCATTTAAGAGCTGCTATTGACATTCTATAGAGTTTTCAAGTGTGCGGCTGTTTGTGCGTGCCGCCTGATGCATCTCTCGCAGCACTTTAAAGGCAGCATACTGTGTGTGTTGTCTTAATGTTGTGCTAGTTTTTGTAATGTTTGAAAAACTGATTGAAATGTGTAGTTTTGATGTTTTATCTGATGGTCTAATACAAGCATCTGCTCCACGCTGTGTTCTGTTGGTGATTAAAAATAAGCCCCAAGGGAAAAAGGATTTTGTCAAAGGCAAATGAATTGCTCCCTTTGTTGTACCAGAGTCATAATGCAAAATTCTCAATTATAGACTTTTACCAGATGGGAGATTTGAGTGTCTTGTCTCGTCATTTGATTGGCACAAAACTGCGATCCTTGTAGGTGGAGGTATTACAGATGACAGACTACAGACCTGCAGCGTTAAAAACAATGAAAATCCCATTATCCCTTATCCCTTGGGTAGACTGTCAATCCAACGTCATACCTGTTGACATACATTGTTGACCTGTAGCTCACCTGAAGACAGCGGAAATGTGCTGAAAATGCGGCAAGAGCATCCAAAATATGGTGCTACAAAACAGATTTCATCCAACTCTTATTTTAGAATTAAAAAAGAGAAACAACAAACAAGAAAAGGGCTCAGGCTATAGCCAGTCAATTCTTGAGAATGTTGGAGAAAGATACACAACCTGTCACATAAAGGCAAATGGCCTCGAAGCCTCAGAACAACCAACCAAGTGCTGTCATTTGTCGAGTATCTTGCCAGGAGCCACCCAGAGGCTCAGCCTGTGTAAAACAGACATTTGCCCAGAGGCCCTTTTCTTGTTTTTCTCTTTTTTTTTCTTTTTTTGATATTTTTTTCTTGTAATTTATGTTCTGGAATCTACCCCTACCTTCACACCTGGTATCCTGCTGCAGATTCTGAAGGCATCTGCTTTCGTTAGAAACCAGGGCAAGATGAGCGCAATGAAAGATGACCTCAAACTCTGAGATGCTGAGGACTCTACGTCCGGTTACAGTTTTCCTGCCTTCTGCGTTTTGGAAAGGGGTTGAAGGATCTATATAAAGAATAAAAAATACAGGAAAACAGACAATAAATAAAAAAAGTATAGACCAACTTGCATATACAACAGAGAACAGCATGGAGTTCAAAAGTGTTCTTTGCATCCTACTTAGTGTGATGCAGGCTGCCTTTCTTTCACTATTAGTGTACAAAAGCCAAACAATAATAAATCAAGAAAGCAGTTGAGGCAGTACAGTATGGGTACAATGTTAGTAACATATCTACTCTATTTCACAACTGTTTCACAACTACAACCTATGCACTTTACATAGGTCACATTACATTAAGTAGATTCTTCACAGATTTGATAGAAGTCTGTTAATCATAAATAAATATTCACACATCGTGGCTTGAAGAGACAAAGCAATTCAAAAGTTGTATTATATAGACAGTATAGTATCTGGACTGCCTCTTGACCTCATTTGACCACACTGGAAATGATATATAATCTGTCAGAATCAAAGTCTCAATCCACTTATTTATTATTTTCATAGTGTCATTTCTTTTCAGACTTTAGATTTTTGTTATGCAGTGGGGAAAAAGATAAAAGATACTTTGTTTTTTTGCTTTCTAGTTATCTTTAGTAACAAGTGCTGTTCAAGAGAATTGCTCTAAAGTGCAATGAAACATGTACTTTAAGTCCATGCTTAATGTTTAACAAAAAAGGACCAATTACCCTTCAGCACAATAACAAGTGGTTTTAATTGGATTATCAAACCAAGGTTTGGGGATTATCCATGTTTAATCAGAGCATCTGAAGTTCATTATATTTAGGTGGAGATATTGCCACAGTTTCTTTCTTTTTTTTTTTTTTTTTACTTCTGTTTATGTATTACAAGCCGGAACAGCGTGGCTGGTATTGTTTTCATCTTTTGAGTCTGTGTGTGTTTGTGTGTGTGTTTGTATGTGCTCCTGGAGACACCAAACTAACTGACTCAGAAGCACTACTTTGCCAGGTGTTGATGTGTCTGTCTGTGGACAGATTTTGTCGACACAATAGAGACACAACTGTGCAAGATACACACACTTTACAGGAGTGTAGTTGTGCACTTTTGCCCACTTTGAGTCAAACCGAGCTGCACCGATTTGCATTTCCATTACCGGTTTTACCGTATGGACATGGGTTGAGCATCAGTGCCTGTGATGGACCACCTGTGGAGTGGGGCCAAGTGAGTGCACCGCCTCCAGAAGTACTGTGGCGATATCTAACGACCGCGACCAACCCATGACAACCCCTTGTCTCTCCCTCAAACAAGCCTGTGTTGCAAGACTTGACTCATGTCTCTGCAGCAAACCTGAGGGAAAGGTTAAAAGTCTCAGCGTGTTCAGCTCTCTGTATTTTTGTAGCTTCTAGCTGGATCTCTGTGATTTGAAATTAAGTTTATCTCCAGTGTCCCTGTTCGACTTTCAGACATCTGCTGTATTTTATTGTTTTATTGTGTTTCAGCTGTTTCAGGAGTTTTGTTAAGTTACTGCTGGTGAAAACCCAACATTTTCTGACTTTGCTGTGTCATAATAAAAGCTTTTAGATAACTAAATAATGGAGGACTTTTATTGTGATGAATGTATAGGAAATTTAACAAGTCGCTCACCTAATTGATCACTACACAAAACAAGCGCGTCATCACTTAAAGATACACTTTCAAGCAAGTCGCCCTGTTGTAATGGAAATGCAAATCTACCGCGCTGGGCTGACGGACTCAAACTGTCTCAAGCCGAGCCAGCACATGTGTATTGAAAAGCCCTGTTGGCGACCCCGCTTTACGCCCCTGGTCCACATTCTTTTTAATGAAGTCACAAAACTTAACAGGTGTGTAGTTAAGAAAAATAAAGAAGGTCGAGTTTGAAAACGGTGTACTGAGCACTCATCTGATAATAAATAACAGTAATAAAGACTGAGTACGTTACTGAGTTGGAGTATTAACATGTTGACAGGATTGATGGCTGCTGTGAAGCAGGATGGTCTCTATATATTTGCTCTGAAATCTGCAGTCGGTCCTCCATAAGGAAAACGTAAAGGAACTAAATGTAAAATATAAGAAATACTGAAGGTTGTTTTTTTATTGCATTCCAAATTGAGTCAAAAAATGAAAAGTTGTTGAACTGATCTTCTACCCTCATCACTAAAACACGACCCCGTTCTTTGGTGTCAAAGACAGACACTTTAGACAGCAAACTTCATCCTCCTCCCTTATACTTCTGGTGATGATTTCACTACGTCATGTTTCCCTTCTGAAAAAATAGTCACATTTGGACAAATTGAGTCTACAAGTGACTGTCACCGTGTTTGTGTAAATATCGTTCTTTGAGTCGACATGAACAGAAATACAGTATGTCCCTTACCTCACGATGAACCTCAAGTCATTTCACCACTTATTTCTGCGCTGGTGACACATTAGCTGGTTGGGTGGGTGCATGTGCTCACATGAGCAATAATAACAGCTATAAGGGTGTCTTGGTTTCTGTCACCGGTGTTAATTACGTGTTGTCTTGTACTATAAGAGCCAGACCGGGCTTGAGGGTTACTGGAGGGTAATATACTGCTGATTTATGTTACTACAAGGCCTCCCATGCTCATGTGTGACTTTTCTCAGTGACACATGTCCCATATGTTCCTTCATTTTCTTTACGAGCTCATTCCTATTCAGGGTCTGGCTGGTGGATGAGGTGGAACATGCATGGGGCAGAAAGCAAGGTTACACCCCTGACATATACCGAACATGTTGCAAGTCTATCACAGGACTTATATACTGACAGACAAATAGGATTGCACCAGAACTGCATGGAAAGAAACACACGACCTTGACATAAAAACTCAACAACAGATGGTAACACAGCTGAGGTCTGAATCTCTGGATTTGAGCAATTTCCCATATTATTGTTGAATCACCCCTACAGTAACAGAAAAAGAAAAAAAAAATGTTTTAGTAGTGGTAGCAGTAGGTCTCATTTGACATGATAATATATTCTTGCATTCGTCATCAGAGCTGATGGCTGTGTTCCTCGCACAACTTTTTTTTTTGTAATATTGATGAGCTGTTGGCGTCTTGGCTGAAGTAAACGCTAGAGAATGCTATACCTTGCTCAGATAAGATATGATGCTTGAAACATGTGACCGGCAAGGAAATGTCTTGGAAATGTTCTTTCCTCAAAATGATCCTTTTTGTTAAACATTTGCAAACATTATGCTTTCACTATGTCCAATAAATGAACACAAGGATAACTGGCAATGCACTTTGGCTGAATAAATGATCTGCATCCAAGAGATCTAAAAACCTACACAATGTATATATTAGCCATAAAAGATGGCTGAGGTTAATGATAATGTCATTGGATGAACTTGCCAAGTTACAGTGTCCAAAATTAACTTTTGGCTCACCTGCCAAGAGCCTCGAGTTTAGCCTCAAGTTGGCTAAACTAGAAATTGCATGCCAGGAATACTGGCCAAAAAGACAATTAAATGTTAATTTAATATTTGCATATTTGTTATTCATTATGAAGCCTAACGCAGGTCAATAAAACAGAAGCATTCAAACGCTCCCGTCTCAGTTCACAACCAAACTGGCAGCTGACGCTCATTGATTTTTATCTTTTCTTCCAGGCATATTTTAAATGCACTTAGCATTTTGTGTTTCAGACCCTGCACAACTACTCATCCTCCACCCATCTTGATTTTAATATTAAACACCTTCAACTTCTACATATATTCACTTACATTTCTGCATTTAATAGCCACAAACAGCCTGGAGTTTGCAGCAAAGATACAGATTTCTGGAATCTGTTTGAAAAAAATAAGAACAATAAAGAACCTTTTCTAACAGCTGAATATGTATTATTATTCATCAGTATTTTATAATGCTTTTTTTGGTCTGACTGTATGATATAGGCCCCTCTCCTTGCACTAATTGGACCTCAGTGAGGCAGTGACTGTAGAATCAGGTTTAGAGGGGAGTTGTCAAAAAATCTTTGATATGATGGCTCAAAGTCAGCTAACCATACAGCTCAAGTGTGCTTTAATAAGGCCTCCTTGAAGACTATTGCAAGACAGGAAAAAAAATTGTTGTTGATTTTCTTCTCTGTTTGAAACAACAAAACTTACTGTTACTTTTTGATTGCTGTCAAATAATGACTAATAGCGAGGCAGAAAAATGTGATGTTGTAAAGTAGTATTGCATTGAGACACTGTGTCATTTGACACAGAAAAATACTGTATTTAGTGTCAGAAAGTTTGGGCATGCCTCAAGAAAAGCGCAGAAACAATCCGCCAACACCAACATGACGCTGACATCAAAAGGTGTATCATTACAGGCCATGGATAATATCCTATCAAATGAGTATGTCAGACATAAAGTGGGCAGACATCTTTGAATGTATCATTTTTTCAGCGTCCTTGTCATCATGGCCTTATCTTGTTTAATCACAGTAAAACAATTGTGTCTTTGAAAAAGCAAGCGAGCAGGAGAATACATCATGTCATCACCATTTTTTTTTTCTGTATAAATAATGCGAGAAAAATAGACTTTTGAAGGAAAGAAATAAATAAAGCTCTAAAAATGCTTCACTTTCATCCATCCTTGAGCAACAGCATCACATATAAAAAGCCTAGCTTTCCCACCATTACACACCAGCAAGAAAGAAGCTCAAAAACGATGTTTCTCGCTGCCATTTTAATGGCAAATTTACTTGCAACTTTACCCAACAACCACAGAGAGAAAAGGACATGAAAGTGAAAGCTGCTTTGTTTCACTGGCTGCTGCTCTCGTGGGTTTACCGAGACATACGGTTACTGCTTTGTCTGCTGGAATCTTCTGTGTGGACCTCCATCATTATAGCTGACATGTGAAATAAAGCAAGCAAAAGGATCTGTACTAGTTTTTTTTTGTGTGTAGTGCGTGGAGAATGTAAGATTAACAGATACGACTGATGGCAGGGACCCCATGTTCATAATTGCTGTTCGCTGTGAGCAGTCTGTGTGAATGCATGCAACTGTTTATTGGACATCAGAATACACAGACATCATATCAGACAGAGACTGTGAAATCTTGTATCTACAGTCTAAGGTGGGCAATCAACCCACTTAATGCTCTGCTGTCATATATTTCAGGAACTAGGAAAGAAAAACAAACCTAGTGAGTGAATAATGCTGGCAAAGAGACAACAAATTAATCTTTATTTTGTTATTTTTTTATTTCCAAATGCTGTACAGATGCATTATCGCTTGCCTCAGAATAAGCCTTGGTGCCACACCTGACCTTAAGACTAACTTTTCACTTAGAAATTAAATTGAAATCCATCAGACGGCAGCATCGATACCATGGGGAATTTGATCACTAGATCCAGTTATACTTGATAATGCTGAGGATAAAATGTCAATGGGCATTAGCTAATTTCATCAGTGATGCTTTTATTAAATTCTTTTAAAAGCCATTCCAGTTTCCTTGCCAAATATGTCATATTTATTTAAGGATGGAGGCCCTGAGAGAAGTGTAACCCAATTTATATATTAATATGGAAAGCCTGTGTTACATTTTGAGGGAATTAAAAGCACATGCAGCAAATATATTGCCTCTGATACAGAGATACTCAATTGGGGGGTAATGCTTTTAAAGTCCCAATCATCAAAAGTGTTAAAGTGTTAAATTAATTTCTCTGGTGAATCGCAATTGAGCAATGAAGTCCAATGGTTCAATCTGTACATTGCGTTCGCTTAGGCTTTTAAAGTGGGCTATATCAGGCTGCAGAACATGATGTAAGTACCTGTGTTCTTTCTTCTCAGTGTATCACGTGATTTTATAATTACTACCTTTTGTTTTGCACCGGTTGTTAGTCTTAGAATAGTTTAGCTTTCCAGATGTTAGGTCAAAAAGTACACCCCTGATGGGTTGCCACGGCTCGCCAACGCTGCAGAAGAGCTTCGGTGTCAGTCAGCCGTCCTCTAACCTTGAGAAGCAGCCTTTAGTGTCTTGTGTGCACACGCCCTTTTCACATTGCTATAGGTTCCTATTAAAAAAAGGAAGATGAGATGAAATAAAATACATTCTCTTGTTCCCACTCACTTCCTCTGCGCCTCTCTGTTTGCATGGTTTCCATGGTAACAGGCGTGGTGCTTTGCTCATCCTGACTCCTCTGTCAGAATCTATGCACCAAACTAGCATAGAGCGTTGTGTAATTTAAAGCAGTGCTCACTTTGATTTAGCAGTTTTACCGTGATATCGTCTTCCAACAAACAACCGCACTCGA
Organism: Pagrus pagrus; assembly: GCF_965226575.1. NCBI lineage: Eukaryota > Metazoa > Chordata > Actinopteri > Spariformes > Sparidae > Pagrus > Pagrus pagrus. The sequence goes on from NC_140189.1 coordinate 25,794,014, forward strand.
TAAGATGAAAACGGGGAGCAGTTTTTGAGGCACCACCAACACCGAAAGGGGAATGTACAATTATGTAAAACACCTTAAAAGGACTAACAATGATGTGAGTTCTTCACACCGTCAGATGCATGAGGTTTACTATAAAAGACTCATTAGGTAATGTAAAACTGAATGATTTCAGTGATTGAAAAATACACACAAGCTGCTGTGTTTCCATTAGTGCTGTCAGTTAAATATACCAGTCTGGCTTGTAAGAAAAAAAAAAAAAATGAGTATTTAAAACGGTGGAAACTAAATGTTTGGAATTAATATGATTAGATGAATCCCACTGTTTCGTTGTCAGTGTTGCAGAAAGTACCCAAAACTTGAGTAAAAGTGAGGATATTGGGTTAAAAATATTACTTTTTTTTTTTTTATTACACTGTTTTTGAAATGTATTGCCCAAAACCCATCCGTGTGGTCCCGAATTTCAGCTGTCTAAAACAGCAGGCTGTTTCTGCGCCTGCACCTTTAATGCTAATGAGCTCCGTCTGTCAGCGCCTGTCTTGCCTGCTACGCGCCCCTCTCAGGGAGAGGATGCCGCTTAAGCTAGCGGTAGCATGTGCTAATGTTTACGGTGGATGTATCGCTATGGCTCGCTGAGATGCTGTCGTTCAACCATACCAGTTTGACCCAGAATCGGACCCAGAAGGAGAGGCTCCTGAAGTAATACAGACTCTGCGGCTACAGCAGGACGTTTCAGAATGGTTAGTGCGTCTCATATGTTACTTAGTTTGTCCGTATGTGTTGTTGTTACAGTTACTACCATGTAGCTAATGCTAGCGCCTGCTAACGGTAAAGGTAACTTATAGAAAGCGAAAGCTGTGTTTGTCTCCAACACAGTCTCCAAACTCTTGGACACTGTTCGCATAGTCTCTGTCTCCAGTCTGCACATGTTTCCAGACTTTTAACTGTGACAACCAAGCTCCCTCGTAATATTATTAACATTAAACTCGCTTCAAACGCCGTTGCATAGCGGACCGAAGCGGAGCTTAGCTAATTTCAAGCTGACTTCACCAAACTCGTAGGCAACTGTAAATACTATCAACACGTGGCGACACTTACCTGTGGCTCGGGTGCAGTTGCTGGGTCCCGTGTGGTTGGGACTGATCCTTTTACGAGGGTCAGTGTCGAGGCAAAGCCAGCTTTGTACTGACCCTCGTTACTGAAGCAGTCCGATGTGAAGCGGTTAGCACACACAGACAAACTTACAGGAACCGTAGCCGGCACGTTGTCGTTAAAAATGAAACGCAACCACTGTCTCTTCTGTTCTTCTGCAGCTGGGACAGAATATCGGCACTTATGTTGATTTTTACAACCAACAACAGAGCAATTTGCGTGTCTAGCTGTGAGCGATGACATTGCGAAACACTGCTATTTTACTGCTGGACACCCCGACCTTCACCTCGGGGATGAACGCCGCCCTCTCGGGTATCTCCGGGGAGAGGGGGGAGTGTTGTCGGCCTATGAAAATCACTCCTGTCGTTACGTAACAAAAGGATCTGAATCTGAACAGCCTGTAGGAGCCCCGTTTAACCAGTGGGTGGGCTGCAGAGATGATGCAGGACTCGTTTGCTTTCCTCATTCTGGGAGGTGGTAGACTCAGGGAGGACCAGGTTATATATGTAGAGACCAGAGAAAAACAGTTTTTCATAATATGGGACCTTTAAAGTATCTGATATTCAATGTACTTAAGTATCAAAAGTAATTTTCTGGCAATTAATGTACTTAAATACCAAAGTACAGGTAAAAGTACATGGTGCATACATTTACATGTGTGTATACAGTATATAGCCTACACTGTATACTGTAAGTTAACTGATTACCTGCCTGGCCAATTATCAGATCCCGTTTTTTGTGATCATCAGCATCAGTGTTTGATTATTTGATGTATTTAAAAATGTGCTACTTTGGCTGTGATGCAGCATCTGCAAAGTAACTAGTTACTAAAGTTATCAATAAATGTAGTGAGTAAAAAGTACAGAATTTACCCCCAAAATGTAGTGGAGCGGAAGTATGAAGTTGCAGACAATAGAAATGATCAATAATGAAATCATAACTCTTTTTAATACCCCATAAAGTTTCCTAAACAGTGAACTAGGCAGATAACATTTAAGGCATGTATATTACCAACAGAGTGAAGTTTGACCACAATGTTAGAGTGAAATTATTACTTCCCTTTAGGCCTGTTGTCCTGCTGTGAAAAACCAGCCATGCCACTGTCATGTCAGTATACGGTAGGTCACACTGTGTGGATGAATGGGGGCTTAAAGGGCATGAACACATCACTGACAAAAGTTGTGATCCGTCAAAGTCAAGCAAGCTTGTGGTAGATAGTGCAGTATATGTTACAGAGAGCCAGTGTGACATTAAAAAAAAAAAAAATGTATTGGAACTGTATTGCAGGAAGTGGTGGACACAAACACAGGAGCCAGTTAGTTCTTGGGTATGTGTGAGGATATATGCTGCCATCCACCAAATTCAGATTATGGTCTAATTAATGCAAAGTGATATTGGCACACAATTGCCATTTAATCGCACCAACAGGGAAGAAAGAGTGCATCTTCACTTAAAATAGTTGATGATTTTATTGCCACGAGGCAGAACCAATTGCTTGACAGCCAGATTGTGACTTTTAATTTAAGAGAACTGCCAGTAAACAGAGAAGGCTGCGTGATACAACAGTGAAATTATGGACCTTTCCAGAGCTGGAGGGTATGAAGACAGCGACAAAAAGAACAGACAAAAGAGGAGCAAGAAAAAAACCTTTTACTCTTCATTTCCTTGGGTTGAGAAATTAAACAGGGAGGGCAATAAGGAAGCTGGTTTCAACAGAAAGTCTCCGAAGATTTCTTTAAATGCCTTCGAGCGATGCATAAGAGTGACTAGTAATATGAATGCTCATTTATATTTTTAGCTGCTATTCATTGTCTGAAGTTATAAAAAGAAGCGTTGTATAATAAAATACAGTGCCTGGCAGGTATTAGTGGTAAACTTTTTGGATAATTTGTGCGTAGGTGATATAATGGACCTTCAAATTGCTTCATTTGTTCCCTTTAATGACTTATTTGTGAATCACTTGACAGACAATCTGTTTTTCTCTAAATATGGTTAATGGATGCCGAAGGTAAAATAGACAAAACCAGGAGTATATGGATGTATTTGGTCCAAAACCAAAATAAGATTAAACCCAAAGTGGCTAATTGGAATTATCTTTGACCTAACCAGAAGCTCGCCAGTAAATGGTGAACAAGAGCTCAGACTGCAACCTGTAACTGATAGCAGTGAAGCAGCGATAGGAGGCAGAGGAAGCAGAGACAAACCCTCTAGGATGTTTAATAGAGGATTTAGAGAGCTTTGTGTCTCTCTGTGTTTTGTACAAATTCTAATCACAAATCAAAGAGTGTTGGCATAATGTGCATGCTCGCAAAAACTTCCTGTGAACTAGACTTTTTGCCTTTTTCACTTTGATAGTTGAACATACAAATTTAAATGCCTTAAAGGCAGAGTCTGCACTGTGCGCTGCTAACACTTGGGGGGCTCCTCATCTTTTACAAGTTACAACAAAAATGAGCTGGCAAAGCATGTTTCTCGCAGATTAATTGATCATGTTTTTTTACCCTCAAAGTGCTTTCTCTACTCTCTCAACTCTCCTCTACTCTCTACTGCTAAAAACTTTATTTACAGGCAAATGATTCAGTCTGATTGTGCGTGTTGTTGATCGTTTATATGATTCATTATTTAAAAAAAACAAACTATCTAAACATCTTGGCTTCTTCACATCCTCATTAGGGCAGAGCAATGGTTCTTTCCCTTTTGAAAATGCCGTATTCAAATATCCAGCGTTTAAAACATTTATAGCTTGCCAGACAGTGGTCAATTTACCGAGCAGTATAGCGGCCATCCCCTTATGTCAAGGAAATTCTAATATTTTTCATGTTATAACAATATATTTATATTTTCACATAATTACTCTATGACATCCACACTTATCGAGTTAAAATGTGATAACTTCTATTGTTAGAACAATATGAATTATCACGTTTTAACAAACTTTTCACGTAAAAAAATATAATTATTATATTGTTATCACAAGAAAAGTTACTTGTCATTATGTGATAAGTTTGTATGTCACAATAACGTGAAAATATCTTGATATACAGTCATTTAAAAATATGCTGATATACAGTATTGTAAAAATATCTTGTTAAAACCTGAAAAATGTCTTGTGATATTGTCAAAATATTTGCTAATGCATAATACATGTACATGATACATATATAATACATCCATTAACTTATAGTTGCAGCTCGAAACCAGAGCTCAATATGTCTTCGAACCAGTGAGTCTCTCATGACAAGCTGCGGCATATGGCAACAAGTTTTCAACTAAATCCAGATTGTTGAAGGGTCACAAACATTTTTCTTTAATTAGCTTGTGCACAAATGAAACTTCTCACATCAGTGCAAATGCTGACAGACGCAGACTGCAAGGAACAACAGGAATAAAATAAACAAAACTATTTATTTTTTTAAATTGCACTGGCTCTGCTGTCATCAAACGGAGTGCATTTAAATTAAATGCATATCGTTAGCTGTCAAAACAGGTTAATGAAGCAAATTCTATCCCTTCAAGCATCCTTTCATCCACTGTTTTCTTACATTTTTTTGTGTGTTCCATGTTATGACATCTTATGTTTTGCGGCACAAATTCAAGATGCTCATTGTAGGACTGTGACGGTGTCTGCCTACACACACCTGGATGTTGCCTAAAAGTCATATCCAGCATGCTTAATGACCTCGTTTAACTGAGGGAAGGTGAAGGTGCTCTTAGCCTGCCACATTTTCCTAATTGTTTTTTAATTACACCTCAGACTGTATCATCTGCAGTAATTTGAGACAGCAGGTCAGTTTCCTGATGGAATGATGAAACATTAATGAAAAATTAGGTATATAGTCCATTTACAGCTCCCAGTTTAATCTGTGGTAAGTCGGTTATGTTATGGAATTAATTATTTAAAGAAAAAAAAAATCAGGTCAAAGTGTGAAAGTACATTATTATCATATTAGAGTCCAAAATGGTCTGCCTTGATTCTGATATAATCAATGCCGAACCCACATGTACCGTATTGTCGGTGTCAATCACATAGCTGGTTATTGCAGCTCCATTTCACACGTCTTCACCCTTCAGCAGGCGCTATAGGTTTGCCTGGAGAGTCTTGTCTGTCTGGACTGCGGGGTGTTTCTGTAAATTCATCTCCTGCAGCAGTGGAAAGATTTTTGAAGCTGAAGATCTTATGGCATAGCGATGACGACACTGAGCTTCCTGCCTCTTCACATGCCGTGCTTGCTGGCAAGATCCAGCTGTCTCTCCGGTCGCCTTCAGAAGATGATGACCTTGAAGTGAGTTGCAAGGCACGCGTCCTCTCCTGTACCCGCTGATGATTTCAGAGAGTTTCCCCCACTGTCCACGCATAAAGACTTCCCACTTAATATCTCAGCAACGGCGGAATGCATTCACCTCCCACAGATCTCTGTGCGAATTTGGCCCCACGTTTCCGGGTGCATGTGACTTCAGACAGACTTTAAGATTGTTGGTGTTTCATGCTTCTTTCATGGGCGAGGTTTGGCAGTTGGTCAAGTACGCCTGGCAGGAGACCGTGCAGCAAAAACCGCAGGTTCCAATTTTTGTGACTTCAATAGACTGTCAAACAAGTCGGAGAAATTCCACTCCGGTGTTGGTTATTTGGATGAAGACATGGTGATGTATGTTGTCTCTGCTGCAGCTAGCTGGTCAGGTGGGAGGTGTTCCTGTTTCTCCTGCAGTAGTGTGAAAAAGAGATGATTTAATATCCAAATAAAATATACCTCAGCAGCATTATAGCCAGCAGCAACATGACCCTGCTCAATGTATCTGTGTCAGCTCTGTTTGTAGGTAAGCAGGTAATGCCTTTCTCTGAGGAGAAGATAAACTTCTGTCTAAAATGTGTGGTCAGCTTAACCTAGTTGGTCAACTGCAGGAGCCTGTGATTGAGAGAATATGCATGCAGAAACATGATCCACGCTAAAACACAAAAGACAACACCTGGCACAGCTGACACAAAGTCCCCGTACCGTACTGTGTGCTCTTAAGCGATGGTCAGTTCTCAAAAGGGCAATATAGAGCCAATCAACGTCTTTCTGTGACCACAGTAGTAACAAAACATGGAACAAGGAATGTGTGCTGCTGTGCCCACTTCACAGAATGAAGGCAAAAAGAGGTGATGAGATGTCATGATCATGCCGATGTGTACGGAAATGTTCAGCCAGAGCTTGTCAAACCATGGTTGTTTTGAACGGAAGTGAACCCCAAACAGAAGGGGTCTGATTTCTCTTGTTGTTTCATGCTGTAGCGCCCGTAGACTGCAAAGCTCAGGCTGCAGCACGTGTTTGCTTTGCCTTACAATTTTCAGATGACACACTTCAGAACACAGCAATGCATGAAATCAGTCTTGTGTCCTATTTGCTTACTTGCATTTGTGTACTTGCATTCTTGAGTGGACCATATTTCTCCCCCTTACTGATCTAAAATTGGCAGTAAGGGATAGAAATATAGCAGTGGCCATGTTTAGAAATGTACCAATGCAAAATGGCAGTGTTTATAGGTTTTGCTTGGTGTTTTGTGTACCCTGTAACCAAGTTTTTTTCAGGTACAACCAAAGACGATGTCCCAAACGCACCATGTCCCATTCTGGAGGTAGTAGGAGGTGGTGGTTCTGGTTATAGTCAAAATGGGAGAAGTGTCATGATTTGGTGTCTCTGCGTGTGTTTGTCTTTGCTTGGCGTGTGTTTTCTTTGATGTCTCAATCCACCAGCGTCTCCTCTCCTACCACAGCTGACGCTGCGGTGAGCTCCGCTACTGCACCAGCTGAGCCACCGCCTACGTCTACACCAGCATCTCCCCCTCCAGTGTTCCCACCGAACCGCTACCGTCTCCGCTGTGAGACCTCTCCTCTCCACCCGTGATCCACAGCCCGAGCCAGCGACTGCTACCTCTACACTGCACTACAGTTAGTTCAATAACTCCTTTAAACCTATCCCCGCCTGGTTGTCTGCTCTTGGGCCCTGCAACACACACCTACTAATCGTAACAGGAAGCCTGTTTCAAAGTGAACTGAAGTTGGTGATTGTAATCTATTTCTACTTTATCCTCATCCTCCAGGTGCTAACTCTGTTGAAGCAGATTTGGGGATAAAATGGACATTTATTTAACCTGTGTCCGTCTGCGTTGGAGGGTCCATCCTGATTAATCAATGTAGTGCCTGGACATATCCGTGTGTGCCTCCACAGTGGTCAGTAGATTGGCTTTTAGAACCTGCCAGAGGGTTGTATCTGCGCTCGTAGACCTAAGGTTACAGTCTAAAACTATAATTACAATGTTGCTGAACATTTTTAAATTACAGTTAATGGGAAAGAAATCAGATAATTGCAAGCCCACAGAGACCATATATACTTTTCTCCTACTTTTTCTTCCCCACTGTGCTTTCATTATGTGTCAATCTCAACTAACTCCACTGAAGTGGAAGCAGTCAATATCGCCCTGTTCTGTACCATGTGAAGAGTGAACTCTAATCGCGGACTGCATTGGGTGCATTGGTGCTCTAAGGGATGGCTCATCTTCCAAATAAAATGTGCTGAAGCAGAAAGAACGAGAACCTCGATTGCCTTTTAAAATACTTGAGAATCTTCTTCCTTAATATAGAATGTTTCGTCTCTGGCTGAGAAAAACAGTGATTTCAGAGATTTTTCTGGGTAATTGTTTTGTCAAACATTAAGACAACATTTAAGATTGTTTCATCACAACATATAAAACCAATAAGTCTCCATAAGTACTTAGACAACTTGCAGTCTTAACCGTAGCTGCTGTAGGGAACCAAATAGTTAATTTTTATGCCCACTCGCAAGCTGAGCAGTTTTACCGGGCAACCAGCAAACCAGCTGTTTGGGAGGTCCATTAGTATGTTACAATCATAATATGAAACTTAATTTGTGATTCAGTTGTTATTTAAATTCTTTTGATATCATTAATTCAATTAATATTCAGTATGGGGATACAAAGTTGTCAGCAATTGCCTTCTCTGGTAAGGCAGCATACTGTAGCACATCTACAATGGCATACCCATTAGACTACATTGTTGAATGTAATAACCAAATGATGGTTGCTGCTGGTGGTAATAGTGCCTTAAGGTTATAGCTGTCAGTGATCATCTCCAGCAATGAGCATTACAGGCTAAGCCCTCCCCACACCCGTCCTCTAGGACCCATAAAGGCCACCCTGCGCTTTTGTTCAGGCAATCAAGATATGCATGGACATTAGTTTCGAAAGCCAAATGGTGCAATTCAACCCTGACCTGCCTTCAGCGTAAAATGAATTGAGACTGAATTATTCTCCCCCAGTTACTTTCCTATGCAGCACCATCATAAAGAGCAGTCGCTCTAATTTCCTTTGACAAATCGTTAAAGAGCCCCGGCGCTAATGTGTCAATTCATCTGCACTCTATTTCTTTACTGGAGTACAGTATCCACGCACTCACACAGACACAGTTTAAACAAAACATGATATGTAACACAATATAGTATTTATTTTACATGATAAATAATCAATAAAATATTTATTTATATATTTGCTTTTTCTGTAAAATATTGGCCTTAGTTCCAATATTGCTGAACACCTTTAACTCTCAGTGTAACCACTATGTAAACGGAGTCATTATGTGCTTTTAGAAATCTAAAATAATGTTACATGACACACAATCTGACTGTCAAACTGTTTATTGTATGTGGTCAAAAATATCTTTAACTAAATGTAAGCAGTTCTCACCCCTTCATGTTTTCCTCTGTTGTGCTGCTGGCTTGCATTACAAAGAGCAGCACCTGTGAATTTGTATTGATCAAATGGAGAGACAGAGGCGGCTGCTGCCAGTTAAAAGACATTTTCCAGACCGCACTGATACACTAATAGATATACCTTGTATAGGAGTTATATAAGGACAGTGTCCTTTTGATGAAGCCTAATTGTGTACCTGACAAAACAGGTGCACCTCTGAAACTTTTAGAGAAAAACATCCCATTGACACCTTTAATTGAATTTGCAAACAACATCTCGTTTTTGTTCTCTAAACCTCCTTACACACACACACACACGAGGGTCGTAATCATCAAAATCCCACCCATGAGACATGCTGGAGTCATTAATGCTCAGATTTATTGGCTTAAGAACAGGCAAAACCGACAAAATCACTATTTCGGTTGAGGAGTAATTGCTAAATAATGAATATCTCTGATTTATATGTGAACACTTCTGATAAAACTAGCTACAGTAAGAGGGGGAAAACAGCAACTTGTGACCGACATTCATTATATGATAAATGGGCACAAGAGTATTGTGCTTATCATCTTGGAATATTTGGCTTTCATTTGTGTCTCTTTTTAGTTTGAAATGGACAAAACATAACATTCTTAGTCAAATGAATGATTAATCGGGCCCAGATCAACTGAAGTCAAATGGTTGCTGCTTGCCTCCTTTGAATCATTTTGATGATTTACTAGGAAATAGGGGAAATAGGTCTTGGTCTATTTCATTTACAAGGTAAAATCAAGTGTTGGTCACTTCTGCTTGTCACTGATGTTTCTTTACCCTTGCAGTTGTTAGCTTGTGTCGGTTTTCCTCCTTCTGTTTCTTTATGTCATGATCTACAGCTATATTACAACATTTTTTAAGTCATATTTTGCATTATAAATCCAAAAGGCAGAAATTTGACTGAGGCTCCTGTAAACTTTAATACTCCTAAACTTAACCTACACACACCAATGAGCCATATCAAAAATGGTCAATTAATTGGAAAATGTTTTTTCATTTTGTTACTCCCTTAAAGCATATTCACGTTGTTTTGACAAATGAAATTATCTGTATACTACCCCCAAAAGAGCAGTTACCCTTTCCAAAACGAAAAACATGATAGCAAAAGTTTAAGGGATGGATGAAACAGTCTGAGTATCTGCTCTAAAGTACTGTAAGCTGCAGAGGGGCATGTCCTTAGCTAAACTATATTATTTGGGGGTACAGATAAGAAGAATACCTGTTTCCATGCCATCATTTCCAGACCTTAACATGTCCCCGACCAGTTTATCTATTTCCTCAGTCACATCAGTCAAGTCGAGACAGACATTAATTTGTAGCTGTTAATGTTAAACCAAGTGTATAATTAAATACATGGCGTTCAAACTGTTAAGAACACGTAACGCCAGAATGAAGTGACATCTCTTTTAGAAGAAAGATGTCAACATTATCTTGGTGTATCCTCCGTTGAGTAAAGCAGACGTACTCAGCATGCCTCACATGTTGTAGACACGCAGTGGATTTGTGGCATACCCCTAATCTTTTTTTAATTGTGGGGGTGGGAAGAGTGATCTTCCTTTTGTGGCTGCTCTCAGTCTAATGCTGCTAAGACTATTAGGATCGAACCATGGCAAAGGCTTTGGGAAGTCTTTTGTTGAGTAGATGTTGGTGCATAAGCGATAACAAGATTGAGGTGCTTTCAACAACAAAGTTTTGGATAATCCACCGACAGAGAACTGGTAATGTGGTGTGGCATCAACAGGAAGGCCTGTGAGCTCATCTTACTTGGAGCAGTTGATTTCTAAATGAACATCTTTCCCCAGTCTTAACTTAATCTGAGTGAATAAAATATATGGAAAATATAACATATGACTCAATTACCTCCGCTCATGAAAATGCACATCCCTTTCAGGAGTACCAAACATAAACAGGCTGCTTTCCCCCAAGGTTTCACCCCGAGGCGACAAGATACAGATACTCTACATTGCAATATGAATGGAAGCATAATAACGACCTGACTCCTTCAGTTCCGTTCAGAATGCAAATGAGGAAAAATAGGAAGGTTGGATGAAGAAAATTTATTTTACAGTGTTAAATCCTTCCATGATGGCAAAACAAAACTGCCACTGACCAAAATCCAAAAAGTCAACCTAGTCATGCTGTCAAGTGGAGGCGTGTATAATATTCAGATAAAGCAAGCCAAGATAGGTTTTTTTTTACAAATTGTTTACAGAGATCAACACATATGCAGTTTAAGACCTCACAGCTGTTCTTTATTCAGCTATTTCCTCTGTCACACTGTGGCAAATTGTCACTGCGATGTGTGTCTGACTGTTATCTTACTGTATGAGTTTATTCTCTCAGATGACCCATGCCAAATTAAATTTTTAAAGGAGCTATATTTAATGAGTTTAGCGTTAAACATGAAAAAAGTATAATTAGAGTTATCAACAGAACGCAGAGAAATAAAAGTTTTGAAATTATGTCAAAGACGTCCATGTATTGCGTTGTGGGGTTAACTACTGAAGTTAGCATGCTAACCAGCTAGCCCTAGCCCACCCTGTCTTGTCTCTTGTGTCTCAAAGCAAACTTTAGGCATAAAAAATGCTTGGTTGGGGCTAGGAAAACATCAGTGGTTTATGGCTTAAAATAGTCTACCTCTTTTGGTCGCCTTGGACTTCCCTGTGGTTTGCAGAAACATTAACTGGGATGAGGGATAAAGTTTGATGCTGAACTTGCAACGCTACTTTCAGACTGGTACAGTAAGTAAAGAGTTCAAGCTAATGTTGGCTAGGTGCTGTGCATTTCGCTGTTTCTTACAATATGGGTGGATACCCCAACTTTTAGGTTATATGATGCCCCCAACAGACAGGTGGCCAATACACTGAGAGAACACACTTGTACAAAAATTGCGTACACAGCAACAAGAGCTTAATAAAGCTGAAGTGAAGTCTGCAAGTATTTGGATAACAACAATTTCTAGTATGCAGCCTATGCCAAGAATGTCTGCGATGTCTACAGTGATGGTTTTGCAGTTTATAACAGTAGGCATTTTGGCCAATCAGGTGACATTATATTGATGGTACATGTCCAAAGGGGTGTTGGGTTAGGGTTAGCCAGAATTCAACTTATATATCTATATCTATATCAACAGTTGTCATTCATCATTTTTCCAGCACCTGTGGTAAGTGGCTCTTGGAAAGCAATAACAGGCTCAGAAGAATCGGATGGCAGAAGCCAGCATTTAGCATAAACAGGAATGAATCAAAATTCTGGTGTTCACCTGTGTCTTCTCTGCAATATATTTGCTGTTTTTTATTATTTACTCTCTCACTGTTGCTGTTTCGCTGCTCTCTGGGTAACCTTACTGTGTAATTTTTCGCAGTTTTTAGAACAGTTCATGAACCTAGCAACAGGCAAGTGGACCTAACAACACAGAGAGTTTTTTTTGTTTTTTTTAAGGTACATAACATGGTCCGTCTGTAGTTTCACTGTCGGCACTGATGAAGCACGAAAATTAGAAAATTCACAGGGAGTTGGAGCAGCAGCAACAGGTCATCAGAAAATGGGGGCTTGCAACTGGCAGGAGAGAGGAAACAGGAATAGCTTGAACAGTAAAAGAGCATGCTGACACACAATTTGATAAACAACACAAGAACTGCCTTGACATACAGTATACACACACACACACACACACACAGACACTAATTAGAGATTAGAAGCAGCTGGGAAGGCAGGCAGCAGATCAGCGCTGATAAGAATGAGCAACAGGTGTGCAGGACGGAGGGAAAACACTGAGGGTGCCTGATGGACAGGTGAGGAATGGCCAAACAAGGGGGAAAAAAACAGGGATAGGAAAATCATAAACAGCGTGGAGAGATAAGCGAGGACAGAGAATGGAGGAGCGGTTCGAACAGCTGTGGCCACAGCTAGTTTTTATGTCGGTATAAATAAATAAATAGTTCCCCAATGAAATGCTGGCTGGGTAACTGGGAAATTTCCAGTGTTGGGGAGTAGTGAACTACATGTAATCAAACTGTTTAACTACTTTTTGAAGTAGCTTCCTGGTAGTTCAACTACAATTGAGTTATAAGTATTGATTACTGATATTTATTAAGAAATGTGTTGCATGCTATACTACAGCTTACTTAAAGCTCGTATTTGTAAGATAGTGAGAAGTTTATTTTTGAGTCTTTGCTGACAGTATTTGTTTAATTAGAAATGAGGCTCCAAAACCAACTATCTCACAAATAAGAGCCTTGACTAGATGAGTAATCCTGCTTTGTGCAATACCCTCTAATTTCTTGAGGCAGCTGTTTGACTCATGGACATTGTATATAAAAAAAACAAACACAAAGCTTTTTTATTTCTTTTTCAATAAACTCAACTGAGTGGCACTTTTTGGTGACGTGACTTTTTTTAATATAATTTCAAATCACATGTTCAATGTCAAGTGGATCTTTTAAGTAGTTTGAACTAGTTTTTCTAAGATTTCGATCTAGGGTAGCTTTGCTGTAATTCTTCTACCAGTGTGAAGTAATTGGAAGCTTTCAAAGCTATTCTTTCAAAATAACTTCCCCAACACTGCACATCACTACTGAATTTTCCAAATGTAATTTTCTTTTAACACTTTGAACAACATGAATAAAATCCATTCAACTAGGTTGTATTGGGGTGACATCTTAACATCTGGCCAAATAAAACAAGAACTGAAAGCAAACTGTAAATACCAAGGGAAAGTTGGGTATTATACTCTATGTTTATGTGCTGAGGCCTTTATGTGTTGAGGACTTCTTCATTATATTTGTAATATTTCCCTGTCTTTAATGTGTGCAATCTTTGTATAACAAGGTTTTAGTCAAATCTAACTGAAAAGCTGCTGCCCTGAGGCTTTCAATGATTTGAGACCAGTTGACCTCATTTCCTTCTAAATGATGATTATTTGAAAAACTGGGGGGGCAGGGCTTTTTAAAAGCAAGCTCTTAACCCCTTTGCACTTCAATTATACATCAAACAGATGAGGTGAGGTTGCCACCTTTACCCTCAGTCATATCTTGTATAAACATCTGAAAATAGTACTCAAGCAAAACCCTTAAAACCAACCTCGAGTTTCATGGAATACTTTTACAGTAGATCTTAATTTATGTTGATTGGCTGAAGAAACCTTTATGAACACCTGTGAGGGATGTGTGCCAGACTTGATAATTGAAGACTGCAACGGTTACTCCAACTCCTGAAAGAAAAGATGGAAAAATGTTGATAAAAGGGACAACATAACCCACTCACAGTAACTGACAGTAATTAACTACCGTCCAGCGAGCTTTTGTCTTTTTTGATAGACTTAAGAAGGTAAGAAAATGAAGAGAAAAATATTTACTTTAGCTTTCTTGCTTTCTTTCTCTCTGCACTCTGACTTTCTTCCTCTCTCTGTTTCTTAAATTCCTTTTAAAAGAAAATATCTGTATAAAAACCCTACACTGTCTGTGTGTCCATCTGTCTATAACTCGTCCTCCAGTTTGCCCACTGTTGCAGCTCAAAGAGACATCCAAGGTGAAGAAATCCCCAAAAAGACGTCACAAATATTACGGAGGCTAGAGTTAATGGCAAGGTTACTCAATCTTCAATTGAGATGATGTGTGTCAAATCAAATAATGTATAACTGCACAAACTTACAAAGACTGAAGAACAGATGATTGTGATACATTATGATGACCTCCTACGCTGTGATCAAATCAGGTAAACCGTATTGCACTTTCTTCAGCAGTGCTTTAACAAAAGTGGGACCAACTGACAACCCAAGGGCATGCACAGAGCAGATCCTGTTGACAAGCCTTGGAAAGTTGTCAAAACACTAAGTTAAGTAAAGTAATGTTGCATTCAGTCCATGCACACTGGACCAAGGGAAATCTGATTCGGTCCACTGGTGAGATTGATCCAGAGCCAGAGTTTGCTCTCCTGCAGACAACGGTGAAATTCTCCTCCAGGTTATAGACCGCTATCTCTTCCCCAAGCCTAGGAATCTCTGTTTCCCCAAAGCAAAGCCTCGGCCCTAATTGGCTTTTGTGATTGGCTTGTTAGGCAGCCATGGTCCTTTCCTGAAATTCCCACTCAAGTGTGGGGGGCCATTCATTTTCACCGTGAGCCACTGAGCCTCAACAAGATGTCCAGCGCTGCAGGCGGACCGCTGTGATCCTCCTGAGGGCAATCAGCAGGCTCTCTCACCTCCTGTGTCTTAGAGAGGACTCCCTCAGGTGATGACCGGGGCCAGGGATCAAGGAGCATGTCACTATAACACTCTTACTCTTAAACACAAGTTCATTCCTCACCGCCAGTCCATCCAACTAATTAAACTTGGTGCTCAGGAAGAAGCCTGACTTCAGCAGTTAGAAGAACCTCAGTAATAATCACAGCAGAGTGGAGCGAACTTGCTCGAGTTAGTTTTTTTCCCTCGTTTGGACTCTTGTTTGGAGCATTTCGGTGCTTTGAAAAATGTATCCACGCAGGGACGCGGCTGAAATTGCCATTAATAATATTGACAGTGTGGCATCTTATCTTTCTTAATATCCTGTTTAAAACATTTGCTCCATATTGATTGTGTAATTGACTTTTCAAAATGCAATATCAGAAGGCATCTCACAGTAACAAGCAGAGTGACTTTTAATGACACAGAATTGATTTACTTAGACGCCATCCAGATCTTTACAGATAAAAGGTTTAACTCGAGAACTTCAAATTCACCAGACACATTATTGGTGTTGCTGGTGTGACGCTGAGGATTCCTTAACATGCATTACGGCGGTGGCATGACGGACATCTTCCCCGGAGCGGTGAAGTACCTCAAAGGCTGTCACTTGTAGAGCACATTTACCGTGAACAAATGTTTGCAGAGGACTTGTTTCTAATTAATTTCATCTCAATAACAAGAATTGCTTTCCCTTCAAAATAGTAATTTCCCTTCAATCCAGACAGCGGAGCGTGTGAATGGGAGCTGTTCAGTTTGCATATTCTTTTGAATGGTGTTTTTCTACAAGTTTGGAATGAATTAATCCAGCTACATAGTCAGTGGCCCCGAGACTATATATGGACCTTGTGTTTATGCATCAAATGTTTTGGAAAATTGTTCATAACAATGGCAATTCACTTTGTTTTTGTATTGGAAAACACTTTTGTCCTCTGGGGTAATTGCCTCAAATAGCAGGTTGCTCCAGATGAGACAGAAACGACTAAACACAAGTGATATGTGGGGAGGCCGGGGTCAATTAAAGATCAGAAGTCCCGGCTGCTGCTGCAAAATGTCAGTTTCTAATGCATGGATTTGAGTTTTTACAACACACAAGTTATAGCGTGTGAAGAAAGTTGTTTGTTGAGTCTGATTGAAATGTAGTTAAATCAGAATGCAAAGAAGAACGAACTGAGTGAAATATTTAATATGCATGTCCCCATTTCTCATATTTCTTCTGTCCTTAAAGCACCACCCACATGCAGACAAAAGATTGATAGATAGATAGATAGATAGATAGATAGATAGATAGATAGATAGACAACATTTTCTGTTAATAAATTCATAGACTGGAACAAGACAGGGTTTTTTAAACAATTCCCCCATCTCTTCCTGCTCCAGCTGCGTGTTTTAGGAGGGACGGTTGATCATTAGCACTTCCCCCACATTGTGCAGTCTCTGGCATCACTCCCTGCTCCGTCATTGGCACACTCTCCCATCTCGTGTTTTAAATTGTAGGAGGCAAAGAATGGAGCTGTGTGGGGCTTGTTTGTTAACGACACAACACCCTCATGAGTTTGTGCTGGCAGCATGCCTAGCCACCAGAACTGTGGCGCACACACTAGAAAAACTGGAAGTGAACCCACTCTTGTTCTTAAACGTTTCATATTTATTTAGTCATTTACCCAGCAGTCATTAGGGCTGTGTGCGCGCAGCTTTCTTCTTGTGATCTACTCAGATTAATTATATCAAACTTGCTCTTTGGGTTCTAATTTGTTTACATTAGATGATATAAATGAGGCCTTTTCCTCTGACGGCTTCACAGATGATTGAAGTGCTGCACTGAAATGCAGCTGCGCTGGGCTTGGAGGGTGTCCCACACCTCCAGCTCAGTTTTTGTCCTCTGATTGGACATATGCTGCAGCTTTACAAACACTGGCTTACACGTCACAAAACAGTTACCTGCACCACAGTCTGCGGGATGAAATGTTAGCAGTTACAAATTCTGCGAAAACACAGATCTGTCCATACGTACGTGTCCTAGGCTATGTGCCATATCGTCACTGTGTAAAGGGTATTTGTAAGTGTGAAACCACTGTATCGTTTTAACGAGAAGCTACGCCGTTTCTGCATTTGTAAGTGTGACATCACTGAATATTTTAAGGCGACCACGGGACAATTTCTAACTCCGTCTGTGGTGACAGAAAACGGTTATGTTTAGCGGGAAGTTGTGCCATCTGCAGCTGTGTTTGTGGTTGCAGGACTGGGTGTTTTTAACGAGACCTCAGGACATTTCCAGCTGTGTTTGTGGCAACCAAAACAGGTTTTTTGAGCCGAACCATGATGTTTTCCCAACCTTAACCAGGTGTTTTTGGGTTTTTTTTCATAAAAACAGTGCTGTGACAAAAGAGGAAAAAACGGAACCGTCAAAATCATGAAGTTGCAACACAAAGAATCGTTAAGTTTGAACTTATCTGTGGTTTTGCAGAAATGTACCTTGCTAACATTTATTTCTGCCATTGGGTTGTTATCTGCTGCATGATGGCCGGTATGAATTATAACTCACATATGCATGCAGGGAGCCCTTGCTATCTCACACGTTCACGCACACACAACCTGTAAATGGATGATGATGGTCATCTGCACGTTCCACATCGGGACCGGAGACCATCAGAAAAGGGAAGAAGAGGAGAGCATTAAGGAGAGCTTTCTCTAAACCCATTTAGCCAACAGATCTCACTTTTGCTGTTGACTCTCACTTTAATAAAATGTCCCCATTTTTACCTCAAATTGACCTAAAATGGAAGTAAGACATTTTCACTTACTGTCTTTTCCTCGGTTTTCACAGCACTCAGACATAAAAGATGCACAGATTTCAGCCGGCTGTTGCTGGGGACTTGCAAGGAGTCTATTATAAACATAGCTCAATATTTCACACGGGAGAGGGGCATCAGATGGACACCATACAACTGTGTGGAGTGAAGTTTGGCTTTACATTGTCCCTCGGTACTTCTTAAATAATCCACGAAAGCTCTTAAGGTGGCCACAGACACAGACTTATAAACTTTTCATAACAAGCACAATGATAGTGTATTACTCTGATGGGATGCTGGAACTATACATTAATTATTAGGTCTTTGACGTGTTCTGAAACAGTTTCCAGCGAGCTGAGCGCGAGGCTTTCTGCCTGCAGAGCATCCGAGTTGAGAACGTGTGAGTCTCGTCAGGCACATGCCGCACAAGCATACTGTGCCTTGCGTGAGAGAACGGAATGAAAACCTTACTTGGTCTGTTTATAAGGCCTGCAAATATACAGCGTGAGTGAGTGCTTTCACTCTCATAAAGATGAATCAAGCCAAAAACAAAATGCATCAAATTATCAAGATACTGCCAAGGGTATTCATGTTTGTACAAGGTTTAGCGGTGGGGGTGGAAAACAGTTGTAGGTTGTCAGAAACCTTTGAGGATGAATAAATATGATGAAGGGCCTTAATTATGTGATTGCTGGCTTGGAAACCATATCACTGAAAATAGACAAGAGCTCGGCAGGGAGGGAGAGAACTCCCACACCCTTCACAGAGGGAGAATGACAGGTACTTTCTACCGGGGTGTTTGAATGGTGCATTCCGCATCTCTGCGCACTTGAATGATATTTTGATCCGTTGAATAGCTACAAACACACGTCCATGCACAGTTTAAATGGGTAGAGCTAAACTGAAAGACGTGTTTTGGATTATTCTTTGGCAACACATACAGGAGATTCCAGTTGGACGACTGCTTACGTCTCAGATACGAGCTCATTGTTGCCACTGCTTTTACACTCCTGCATTTACATGAGAATTCAGCTTTTAACCCAGTTGCTGTAATCTTGTTCATAACCCCTTCTTAAGGTTTGGATGTCCATCTCTCCCTGATGCTTGCTGTGGCATGACTTGTCTTATTCCCTCCAATTTGTTTTTTGTTGTCTTTGTGAAATCCGATCCGAGCTGCATTGTGGATACAGTTTACTGTCAACAAAAAACATTGCAGCAGCAATTCTTACTTTTACTATTGGGATTATAAAATGTAATATAAGGAGTAAGCTTCTGTTCAAAGACTCTAGCTTTGAGCTGAACCATTTCATACTTTTCTGCTGAAGAATGGTATCCATGTAGGGTAACCTCAGGTAGAAATGACTACTCTGGTAATTGGTTTATTCATAGCAACAGTGCACTCCATCACCGGATATCAAAGGCACATGTGCGTAATTAAACTTGGTTAATACTCTAAAGCGTGGCCGACAGCCGACAGTGCATGCAAATGTACTCCCTAGTGGTGCGAAAGTTAGCATTTTGCCATAACAATAGACAGTGATCGTTCAGTTGGCAAGTAGCAACTCCCGTGCATGGACAAGCTAGTCTTGCAGCTAAAATTCCTATATAAGACAGACAAACATCACAAAGCACAATGGAATAGACAGGTTCATTAAGATTAAGGCACTAAGATTAAGTTATTGTTGCTCTGAATCAATAATTTCCAGGACGGTAATCACCGAGCAGATAGAATGTTCTTATTTACAATGCTTACATGGTTTAGCACCTGATGAGATAATGGCTGAAAAACACTCGTGGGGCCATTTTTCTGTAGAAACAAATATGCCATTTCTAAAGTATGTTCACGCGGTGTTGACTTAACACGCAGCTCCCTATTGATTCTTTTTCCCTACAGCTCTTTCACACTCTAATCAGACTAACAAAACAACGGGACAGGTGCTCCTTGAAGATACTGGCAGCACCATTAAGTATTTAACAACAATGGTGCACCGCAGAGGATGTATTCCTATTCTAGGCTAACCTACTTATCACCACAGTATGAATGCAAATGCTGATGTTTATTACAGTGTGCCGGCATGTTTAAAACATTAGTTGAATTTCACATGTCTGCTCCCAGCACATATGGCTCTGTTGGGGAGGGGCCTGACAGGGGAAAGAAAGAAACATGAAAATAAAACGGTGATCATGTTTCAATTTTTAACAATTGTTTGCGTGTGCCTTTACCGCTATCTGAGATACTTCATGTGGTAATTGTATGTGTTCTGGTTTCCTTCTTCTGCGCCCGCCTCCCGCAGCATGTCAACCGTGTGCGGTACAAACACTGTAGTATCCATATTTGTGGAAAACGGCTTTGTATACAAACATCATTCCATCTCCGTGCCCCACAAAAGATGAAAGTCGTCTTCAGAGTGACAGCCAGCGTGCGCAGTCGTGGCATCGTTCAAATGTGTAACTTCGCTCCCTGTCGTCCCGAAACAACGTGAGCCATCCTCACATGGAACAAGCTCTTTTAGCCTTTTTTGTTGGACCACAATACCTCAGGGTGACAGTTTGGTCTGGCCCAGTTGACTGTCAATGATGCAGTTTAGCTTTTTTGTCTCTCCCAAGCCTGAGGAGGAAGTATAATTGAGAAATCAGCAGGGCCCCTTCTCCTCCTCCTCAAAGTCATTTGCTTACATACTGTGTTCCCACACCAATCATCAGCTTAGCGGCTTAGCTGTATTTGTACTTGAAGATTGTATGGCTGTTGCCGTCAGCCGTCTTATCCTGGCAGCGACTGTGAAGGAGAGTGGAGAAACTTTTGCTTTTGCATGCACATAACATTGATCCATTTGTTGCATGATTCTGTCAATGAAATTCTGTGATTAAAATCACTGGCAGCTGAGGGTGAGGAGCCTTTAGAAACACTGATACAAAGAAAAATAATAATCCTGTTAAAGTTGACACAGTGGTTGTTTTCACCAAAGTAGATAAATGATTCTGAAAGAGTGATGAGAAAAACAGCAGAAAAAAGTACTCATTTTATAAACCAATCCAGCTGTCGTTGCACCCTGATCAAACCTGCCCTAAAACCTCATGACGCACATTATGGGATGGCAAATAGACGGACAGCGTTATTAATGGCATATTGAATTGAATTTTAAAGCGCTGGACAAGTAATTTTACAGTGCTTTGGGAAGCTTTGTCATCCTTTTCATGTACTGTAGTATCAAAGGAACTGAAATGTTTTATCAATCCACAACAGTTCGGGGGGCAAAGGTGTGCTATTACATCACCGAGATACCATTTTCCCCTCGTATCGCTTTACCTTAAAGGATCTCTCCCTGCTGTATTGTCACACTGTGAGAGGCTACCATCAAATTCAAGTTACACTGAGAAAAATGCTGAGCTCTCAGATTTTCCGTAGATTACTGTGTCATCATTTTTGGGGGTTACGGTGAGGAGTCAAGCCCTTGGAGATGTGACCATTCTCCTCTTTTTTAAGGCGAGCAAATTGTCTCCTGAAGTGGCGAGGCCTTGTGCGGCCGGATCGCGGTGTGAATAAATTCTGAAATCATCTAACATTATTCCTTAAGTAATCTCCGAGCCCAAGAATACATCCCACAAAGATAATACACCTTCTGCAGCTTCTGGGAAAAAAGTGTCTACAAAATAACGAAATACACAGGCAAAACACATCTTACTGAATATTTTCTACTCTTGGATGCAGGTCTTATCTTTACAGAACTGCCCTTTGAATGAAATAAAGTACCTTACATTATACACCAAATGCTGAATTAACATTTCCTACCACTTGACAATATGAATAATATCCCTTTAATAACTATCTGACTTACTCCCAACTGAAACATGACTCCCCTGTCAAGATTTTATATGCTGACATCGGAGGAACCTATGTGAATTAATAAAGGAGACATACGGCAATATCAGAGCTCACGCTAAGAGAGATTACTAATTAAAACTGGCAATGGGAATTGATGTCTCATGTCAGCAGTTGATGAATAAGCATCAAAGACTGGTATGTTTAATTGTTGCCATGTTTCTCACCTATCATGCAGCACTTGCAGATCTTACTAATGTGAAGCAGGCCTCGACACATCCGACCTGACCTCCTCTATGGGAAACTTCACAGGTTTAACTTGGATGGCAACGCACTACTGCCACCTTTAATAGGGCAGTAATTCTTCCCATAATTTCAATCTAAGCATTGGAACTACGCTGTTGTTTTTCAGGTTGAAAATTGTATTAATTAAACTAACTTGCAAAAAAGACATTTCACCTCTGTAACGCCCTGTCATGAAGATCATATTAAGCTAAACTAGGAAAACTAATTAGTTGGTGGATCAAGCTAATTATTGCATTCATTACAGAATATGTCTGACAACACTGCTGTCCTCACACACGGCACAGGCGGTATCAGGTAGAAGTAGGAGAAGTTCCAAGGATGTTATTCTTTTCATGAGTTTGGGCTTCGTGCTCACCGTAGACAAAACAGAGAGGACTTTTAATAAAATAAATTGAATCTATTTGTATTTAGCTACATTTCATTTATTGGCTTTCCCACAAATATGAAAACACAATTGAATGAGTCATTGAGACGTGCACAATATCTTGCAAATGTCCTTGGAACCTTTCCATTCAATAAACTCTTAAACAGCTCCTCTCCCACTGGCAAATCATTATTACAAATGAATGATCGGGCATAGCTTGGATGAATTGAACCTTATTTTGAAAAAGGATTCAAACCGTAAAGTTTGCGAACAATACGAGTGTTGACAAAAATGCTGCGCCTGTGCAACACCCCTGGACCTAGACATTTAACACATTTTTCGATTTAGTGACAATAAATGTATTCATAAACACAACATTCCCCGCCCAAGGGTACAAGTGGATAAAGAATAAATGGCATCGTTATATATTGTGTAAATGATTTTGTGGTGACCTCGAGAAATATAGGAGAAACAGAAAAGATCCTGTTCAATCTAAAAGCTGTTATTTCTAATTCTTCACACACAAATTAATGGTTATGATAACAAACGTCACACACATAGTTATGACAGGCTGTAAAGCTGTTTATTTATCAGTTCCTTTACTGATAAAGCAAAACAGCTTCCTCCCTGTGCCTTTTATAAATCTGAAAATCTCTTGTTTGTGTGGATTCTTATGGAAGAGAGGAACAATCATAGCATGCAGGTAAATGGCTATATGTACAGGGGACTGCTGATGGAGCATTGGCTGTAATCCTCAGGCGTTAACACACTAATCTTCCCATCTGAAAGGTTTGAAACATGGCAGCAGCGTTTCCTGAAGTTAAAACACAGTAGCTTAAGGCGCCGAACAACCGAGGTGGTTGTACATAAAAAAAGGCAACAGTGCAGGTGCTTTGCTTTACAGATTCATGGTGCGGATATGAGTAGCCTAAGTAGCCTAAGGGTTTGGTGGCTGTGAAGCTTTATCTTGATTTTATCCACCTGTCAGTCTAAGCTCTCTAAGGCTATTCATTTTGTGATAACATCAAAATGTAAAAATCACTATTTCTAATACATGTTTGGTAGATTAAGATTATTATTATAGTTTAACAAATGCACACAAGAAATGTGACTGACATATAGAAGCAGAGATTTTTTTGCACACCCTTCTGAACATTTTTACCTTTTGTTTTTTGGCATATAAAACTTCTTGTAAGCTGAATACACCCATACGTATAAAAAAATGTTCAATCCATAATTGGCTTCTCAGTGATATTTGGGGCACATCTTATTTGCATGTCGCCTGTGGGGAAGCAAGTTCACTTTTGAGGTTAGATCAAAGCATTCAATTGTCACAGCATGCTTTTAGAAAAGAACCTAAACGTGATTATTGTCTGCGTGCTTCTGGTGGGTTTATGGAAGGCACTGCAAGCAGCTGTCCATGATGAGGGACGTCTGCCGGGGCGGGAACTTGACCTTATGAAGAGAAGGAGGGCAGAATTTACATTTTACATCACTGCCCAAACCATACAATACATTGAAAACGCTTTTGGAGATGTACGTTTGTTCATTTATACACCATTTGATTAGTTTATAGTGTATAAACAAGGTGCAAAACAAGTAACTTCCCAGAATCATAGTAGATACTGCACCATAATCTCTCTTCTTGTCAGTTGCCATGGAGAACCCCAATCGAGCAAGAGCTGAATTGCTTTAACCTTGATGAGGAGCTAACTGTAAAAGCTCACAGATAAAGTTACATATTTATAGTAGTTACCAAAGCTCTCCAAGGGGTTCAGTTTATTTATAAAGCATTTAGTCCAACACACCTTCATAACTAAACCACTGATAAGGTTGGTTGTCAGCGTCTCCCAAAATGATATCACTGTTCCTAAAACAACAGTACTGTTGCAGCAACACACATACTGACCTTTATCTTACAGATGCAGTTTGTTTAGGTTTAGGCACTAAAGCTACTTGGTTAGGTTTAGGGACTGAAGCTACTTAGTTAGGATTAGGGTCTGAAGATACTTGGTTAGGTTTAGGGACTGAAGCTAACTGTTGAGGTTTAGACACTTAAACTACTTGGTTAGGTTTAGGCACTAAACCTACTTCAGAGGTTAAGGTTAGGGTGCTTTAGGTGCTCGTTTCACCTGACCGTCCATCCCTGACCTCCTCCACATACAGACTTTTCACTTCAACTCTTCTCCTTTTACTCACTTCCTTCTTTGCATCTCTAATAAATACGACAGCCACCACAGGTCGCCACTTAACTGACCTCTATGTTTTTTCTGATGAGAACAGGCAGATTTATTCACTCACATACATTGACTGGTAGGTAAATGGGCAAGCTGTCATCCTCAGTTTGAAAAGAAAAAGTTGATATCAGTTCAAACACTGAACAAAAAGACTCCACAACAACTGCCTTTGCTGGTTGGAACAAATACAACAGCATCACCAACTCCTTGATATAATTATGTTCTCTGGTCCCCTTTCTGGCATCACATATCCCAAATTAATCGGACTCCACTTGTTTCT
The DNA here is from genome assembly GCF_965226575.1 of Pagrus pagrus. NCBI lineage: Eukaryota > Metazoa > Chordata > Actinopteri > Spariformes > Sparidae > Pagrus > Pagrus pagrus. Next base: position 25,818,961 of record NC_140189.1, read on the forward strand.
TAATTACTCTGGGAGAATGCCGAAATGTTTCAATCCAGCTGTGAATCATAATGTCTGCAGTAGAGCTTCGAGATTAGTAAATACTACGAGGAAGCAGCTGTTCTCTGGCCTCCTTCCTCATGGACTCAACAGGGACGAGACAACTTTTTCTCTTTTTTTTTTTTTTTTTTCCAGTTTTCCAAAATGCTCACAGTGGCACTCCTGATGTGGAAGCTTTTCATTTAAAGATGGGGGAAGTAGTCTGCTGATGTGTCGAGCTTGCCCATTAAGGGGCAACATTTTCATTTGCAGAAGGGGGAGCTTCTAGTCTCCCCACACACCTTGTCCCTCCACCTAACTTGACGTCTTATATCTATATTTTTTGCACTTAAACTTGTTCACAGTTCCCCAATGAATGGAAATGCACATTGAAATCTGCTTTTACCAGAAGCACTTCAGAGATTCTTTCATTTAATGCTTTAAAAAATTAGGCTACTCCATCAAAAAGGATGCTACCAAAAGAGATCTACTTTCATCACCAATTGGTTCAGGCAAGCCATACTTCAATCTATTGGTGTGTTCTGCAGTGGTTTATGAGCAGCACAGAATTCAGTTGGACTTTTATAAGCCCAAGAATCACTTTCCGGTAAAGAATCTAATTTTCTTTTGTATCTATATAGTTTTCACCACTTCTATTAGCTGTGGACCAAGCAATGCACCCTGCGGAATATTTAATAACCCTCAAATTATCCCAGACTGTATTATAAAGAAAACAACACGAAACACCCAGCGCACACTCCCACAGTTCTCCAGTCATTCACCCATTCACTGAGAAATAATAGAAAATATACCCAAAAAAAGAATATATAGCAGGAATAAACTTTTACCATGCATTATTTAGTCTGGGTTCACCTTGGCAGCTTGCTGTACGAGATTAAAAGAATAATTTCAAAGCTGTAAATAATCCGTGCAGGCACATATCACTGCCTCTGAAGGGCAGTGAATTATTTATTGTAATCTGGCAATGCAAGGTTGTTTATCACATATTAATGTGATACATCAGTGGAGTAATTCTCCTCTGGCACACCACAAGCAGTCTCACTCACTCGGCGTCAGGGTACATACTCTATCTGTGAGGATTCATGAGGCTCTAATCTGAGTGGGAGCTAATCTACACCTGCAGCACCCTGTCAGGGGCTGATGCTGATTATTTGCAAAGACTTGTGTGACTACATACAGATAAATTGCTCAGGTGTTGATATTCCCAATACGGACTTTGAAGCTAAGTTGTACTGACGAGAATGTTCCCTTTGTACATTGTTCTTGTATTTGTAGGCAGTAATGAGGGAGTATTGTTGCTTTATCAAAACAATGAGTGCGACATTATAAATCTGAATCTGCCTAAAATGATGCTCTCTCTGAGGGGATGTGCACCTACATGTTTTCTGTCTGAGAATGCTGAGATGGGCTAATGCAAACTGTGTACAAATCTAAAAGTTAATACGAGGAACTTTTTTTGTTACTTCGGCAGCCCCTTTGGACAACATAACACTGGTGAAATGAAGAAAACTGTTGTAGTCTGGTACCGTACCATCAGACTACAGGGAAACATCTTTCCTCAGGCTGTAAGACTCCTCAGTTCATCCACAGCAGTCCACCATAAATATAGTTTTGAATTTATGACTTCTCCAACTGGTTGGGTCAGACTTCCATCAAGTGAAAGGCTTTGAGATTAACTAAATATATTAATGAGAAACAGCTGATCTTCTTGCTGATTGTCTGTTTGCTTACGCAGTCAATATAGAGTGATCAGTATTAATTGAGACTGTTTCACTACCAGTTTAAAGTTCTAAAGTAAAATGTTTAACTTTAACTTTATAGCAAGTGATGATGCTGAAAGTATTTGTTTGCAGAATTGTTTGTATCAGCAGAGAGGAGCATTGTTACGAAGTTAAACTGGTGTTACATAGGATGGCCCTGAAAGCTCAGTGCATGGAATCTTGAGAGAATATGCATGTGAATGGGCTAAACACAAGCAAATGGAGAAAACAATCTGAAATCACATGCGCAGTATTTAGAAAAAAAACTAAACGCTGGTAAAAAAAACACAACCAAACTGGCAACAGAACGTGCTGCAAAGACAGGAAACACAATACAGGTGAGTTTGTATTTGATTGTGTTTTGTCTCTTTGCATTTCTACTTTAATTTGAAAACATTTAAATAAATCCACACTCTTTGTACTTGGAATCAGTTTTAAGTGGTCCACCTAGCGTTTTTCTCCGCTTCAGTAACACTCAAGAAAAAGGTGGGCAAACTCCCAGCAACAAACTTCATTTTCTGGTGGCTGGTCCTCACTCTGTGGGCAGACGATATGTCACCAGTTGCACAAGACCCATGGATATAAGAGAATGAGAGATTGCCTTTAGGCTCATTAGGAACAACAGCTGGTTGGGTAATGAAGAGGAAACAGCGTGTCAAGAGGTTCCCTAAACTTCCCAAGAGATGCATTTCCAGAGTATGCGATTGAAAAGAAAGATTAATGTTGATGCATCATCACTTTACCACACTTAAATGACTCTGAGAATAGACTAGTCTCTGTTATTATAACAAAAAGTACAGCACGTATAGTTGAGATGATGCAGCTGCAGTGTATTCGCTTGTATATGAAGTAGTTTATAGTGCTGGTTGGGATATCCGAAGCCCTTACAGGTGTAAGTTGTGCATTCTTAATCAAGAAAAGCTCCTCATGTAGTTGCTTTATGGAACCTTAAAAAAGACATGTTTTAACACTCAAAAACACATCGGTTTGCTCATACTGTCCAGTGTTGCATCACTGTACTCTACTGTATTAACTCCTATCTCTTTAAGGCCCCCCTCCTGAATACCCATTCTGCTCTCATTAGTCAGCTCACACATGTCTGAGCCAGCATTGCTCACTGTGTCTCTGGTCAGCTCTATCGTGGTTTTATCTTCCAGTTAGCTTAACTTCTACCACGAATATAGCCATCAATCATGCAAATGTGTGACAATGTGACATAGTGTGATGCCAAGAAGTCACAGAATATAAGGCGGGACTACTGACGAGGCGTTTCAGGCACTTCAGGAGCAGTGCTTTCGTGAGAGAGGAGCTCCCATTTGAGTTCTTTCGAGACCTTTACGTGCACAAGAACCCTTATAAAACACTGGAGGAAATGGAAAAAACAAACAAAAAAAAGCATAAAAGATCTCCCTTAAAGTTGGAAGTTTGCTTTCTTTCCGAGAGTTGGATGAGAAGATTGATGCCACACTTATATCTGTATGGTAAATTTGTAGCTGGAGCCAGAAGCAAGTTAGCTTAGCTTAGCTTAGCGCAAAGATTGGGAAAAGGGCGCAATAACCAGCGTTTATCTGTCCAAATGTAACAAAATCTAGATTCCAGACCCTCTAAAGCTCACTAATTAAAATGTTATATCTTCTTTGTTGAATCTGCACAAAAACTAAGGTGTAAAAATAATGATTTGCCAATGTATGGCTGGGGGGGTTATGTGCTGTACAATTTCTTGGCCAAGACCATTAACTTCCTGGAACGTCTACTGATTGTCTGGCAATGCTAAACTGGGCTTGCTGATAGCTAGCCAGATACATATTTACCATACAGACATCAGGTTGGTGTTGATCTCTCAGCAAGATAGCAAATAAAATAATTTTCAAAAATGTCTGTGACATACTTCTTTTGGGGAGTACACAGTTTAATTACTGTTTTATGTGTTTCTACTACTTGATTTATAGGTGTTTGGAAGATGATATTCATTTAGATTCACATCCCATCTCATCCTCTTCACAGTGTCAGCCTGTTAGGTAATAACCTCCACATCTTGTCAAAAGGCTTTCACAGGGATACTAGCCAATGTTGACTTCAGAGCTTCCCACAGTAGCATCAAGTTGACTGGAAGTAGATCTCCCCTCCAAATGTTCAATCTCATCCAGCAGATGCTCAATTGGATTGAAATCTTGTGACTGGGCAGTCTGTTGCGGTAAGCTGAATTTTCTGTCATGTTCATGGAGCCGTTCCTGGACAATTCTGTTCATGTGGCATGGGGTATTACCCTGCTGAAAACATCCTTATCCTTACAGCAGTGCTTCCATGCTGTTACGGATGCACCTGATTGGCAATAGCACTCAGCTATCCTGTGGCATCGAACCATCGCTTCTCTTTTATCAAGGGTCCAAATATGTGCCAAAGGGAGAAAAAGACCACACATCACCGTGCCACGGCCTGATGTGTGGCATGATTGATGCATGTACTCATGTGGATTTTCCTCCACACTCAAGTCTTTTCATCAGTCTGGAACAGCAGGGACTAGGATTCATCCGTATTTCCAATCATCTAGTGGAGTGTTTTTGTTCCTTCATCCACCACATCAACCTTTTCAGCTGAGAGGAGTGGAACTCTGTATAAGGTCACTAGCTGCTTGTGTCACTGCGTTATATCATTTTGCCAGGGTTTATTGTTTTCATGGAAAGCTAGCTTAAAAGTAAATTAATACGGTAGGTCTGTTGTTTATTGACTATAGTTAAATTCTGTCCTAAAAAATCCATGCAAATACAGAGTCATTGCGGTTGATGGTTTATATGACACAAGGTAAAACTTTTACACACTTTTACAAGCGACAGCTGGCAATCTGTGTTCACTTGGCAGTATTTATGTCACGAATGCAGCTATCAAATGCAAAAATGAATTATATTATTCTTTCCCATGTCTTTGATTCATGTGCCAGTTGGAATTTGCTGCCAGATATTCGAAATTATTGCCTGAATGGTAAACCATACCACACTGCTACAAAAATGGAACACTGTTCGCATCGCATGGATGAATTATGTCTGCAGGTTGACAAGGATATCTATCAGCGGGATATTTGATAAAGCAGAATGGAATCTTACAATGTGAGAGGCAGAAGGCAGCAGAAAATTTACAGACCAATTCACATGTATTGATGCATTTGTTGAGAAAATGAGTGAGTGAGTTACAGGAAGAGAAATGATGAAGATCGGCAGTGTAGCTCAGTGTCATCCGTTAAGGTGATTACAGCAAAAAGTGTGATTAATGCCATGCTTTCCTATGTGGCTCGTATTCACTGTTGTAAAATATTTCTAGCTTATCTTTTTCACTTTTCTTTTAAGATTTCAGAGGTGCCAGTCAGCAAAGTGGCTCCCAGCCGTCAGTCTTCAGGCTGACTTGCTTTATGATCAGCATGATACCATTAAGTGCTTCTTTAAATCTTTCCACTTTAATAGACAAAGAGGGTGTGAAGAAAAAAAAAGAGCAAATTTGCTTGTAAACATTGTTAAATCATTCAAAAAATGTTGCACGCTAAAATTCATCAACAGCTATTGTGTTGTGTTTGTAGTTCTTAAAGAAGACATGCACAAGCTGTCTTCTCCTCCTTTATCCCATCAGCCTCACTTTAGATAAGCAGAGGGGTTGTGAAGGTTGAGATGCCTGATGTGATGGGATTTTTTAAAAACATCCAGGCACCCCTGGAGTTTATGTGTCAGGATGTATCACAAGTTTTCTACAGATAAGAATGAACTGCTTTCAAAGAAATTGTTTACCATTGGAATTGCTGCATGCTGATCAGCGCTATATTACTCAGCAGAGTTCAGGGAGAGGCTCCAGGGCAAATGAAGGGCAGATCTATGTGCATCATAGCAGAGACTTGTCATGTTTTGCTTATGGTGACGGATGTGCTGCCACTTCTAAATTGTCCCATAATGTGCGACTAAATCGCTGCACGATTACATCATTTTCACTTTGGAAATTGAAGCTCTGTAAAGTATGCACTGCCCTGACAAGCCTACTCAGTCTCACATTCAACATGGCCGCAGTATGCCTGCTACACCGTGCTGCACAAATTACTCGAAAGTGTCTATTTTCATGTCACATGCTCGTGGAATTATGTACTGTATATGGATCGGGATTTTCAAACTGTGACATTGTCAAGTATTAAATGGCATAAAAGTACATGTGTTAATGGGTTCTCTGCCACGGATAAATTATGTGTTCATGTATGGGCGGCCTGGCAGGTACAAATGTCTACACTAACCTTTCTCAGTGGCCGTGGCCGTTGGGTTCGCTATTGAATTTATAATTAACTTGTGAGGAAATGTGGGCATTTTTCTATTAAAAGAGACATCTTGTCAATTACAATCCTTGCAGAGATATTCACTGAACTTCCTGTTGGAAGAAAGGTCAATAGCTGTGTGTAATGAGTAATTGACTCAAGGCAGAGAGCAGCTCAGGCCTAGACTGTGGTTCTGATCAAGTAGAAAAATGTGATTTATTTCCATATCATTTTCTCTCTCATTTTCAACGTGTTATAGAAAATCAGGCCCGATTGAAGTGCCACTGTTGGGGCCAATTCATCACCAAAAAACGTCTCAGGAAAATGGAGCTCAAATGGCCTGAATGATGAAAAGAACATGGGTTTTTGAATATGAGCAACGACACAGACAGCAACTAATGACCTGCTAGGCTGAATATCCGACTTAAACAATGGGCCCGTGTTTGTGGTCCACTGACGATTGAGCACAGACCTAACAAGCAAACAATGGTGAATTGTATTCAAAGGATTGACATATTATGGAAGGTATTTATAAGTCAAGCTAAATGACACATGAACATTTAGTTTCTTTCTTTGTTTCTCCAGATTCATAAAGGGAAGAGGAAAGAATGGGAAAACAATGCCTTTTCTACCTTCCATAATATGGTAATAAATGTGTTAAATATTATTTATGTTCAGTCTTTTGCAAGTCAAATATTTATAGTAGAGCATTGTATCCCGTGTCCCAGTAAACCAAATATCACCCCGTATGCCTCAGAAACTTCCTGTAAACTTCCAGAGCAGCATCGACATTCAAAGGCACATAACACATGAATTTATGACTGAATTTATAAGCTGAAGCATGCTTTTATTTTGCCGAGGTCTATATTCAGGAAAATACAACATTAAATAAGAAGGCATGATAGTTGAACAAAAAAAAAACAAATCATAAGAGGGCACAGAAATAAATAATGTAACGGACTGCGAGATTGTTTTTTGGAAACTTGGTGTTCCGCTGCTAGTCAAGCTGATTGAATATTTATAGAAATGTATGACTAATGACAAAGACAACGCAGTACACACAAAGAGTTTGATGATGGCTTTTGGGCATACGAGGCATAAGAGACTTGTGTTTGTAAGGGATACGCACACACACCATCGCACAGCCAAACATACACAAACGCATGCACATTAAACACACACCCTGCTGACAGTTACAGTCTTTTATGGGTTTTAAACTTGATTACTAGGATATAAATTTGCTTGTCGAAAACAAAATTATTACCTAGTGAAAAGTTTCCAACTACCATGAGCGTAAGACGTTGCCTCGAGGCAAGATCATTCACTTCGGCCACAGGTCCCCCAGATGACGTGAAAAGTGTGAGGGGGAAAGTCAGGTCGATGCATTTCAAGAGGAAAATGAAAGATTTGGCAGTTTTTCATCAGCAGACCGAGAAGCTCCCATGATGCCGAGCAATATCACACAGACATCACAAAGTCGCGCACTGAGACCTTAGCTTAGATGTTCCTCTCCCCGCCAAAGGCAAGATATGTAAACATATTTGGCAGGTTAATCTTGACAACTGTTTAACATGGATGTATTAGGTCTGTATGATGTTGAGCCTACACTGTTGAAAACCCCATGCGTAATTCCCTGTGAAGTGTAAAAGCTAAAACTCTAAATGCTTCTGACAGATCCCAGCAGGTAAAAGTTTGGAGAGCTTTGGGATATGGATTTTAGCTGCTTTATTGAAGGTGGGGGAACATTTCCCGACTGTATCATAGTGCAACCTCAATTACAGTCCTCCTCATACTGAAGTAGCAAAATCCTCTGATATTCTTTAGTCACTGTTGATGGAACATGTGCTCCCAAGCTTTTTATAGATGGAGACCAGCCCTCTTTATTGTTAAGACGTGTAAATTTCATGAGATGTGGATTTTAAATTTAAAATGGGTTTTACATGTTTATGGTTTATCATGTAATCCACGACATAGCGGCAAAACACGATTAATGGTAACATCAGACAAATATCACATTCACTGATTTGAAAAAGATCCTGTTTAACATTTGCCCACAATGTGTCCTAAACAATATTTATCAATTACACTGTAGCAATAAGAAAATGTATCGTGTATGTATGTATGTAATTCTGGGGCTGCTCTGTAAATAGTTTTCTAAGAAATAATAAATATAGCAACTTCTATTCAATCCATATTCATTTCAGCCATAAATTAACTACTTCTGGTTCATCCCACACCAACACATCCTCATCCCTAAACGACTAAATAGGTCTGTTCGCATCGCATGGATAAATTATGACTGCAGGTTGACAAGGATATGTATCAGCAGGATAATTAATAAAGCAGAATGGAATCATACAATGTGAGAAGCAGAAGGGCAGCAGACAATTTACAGAGCAATTCACATGTATTGATGCATTTGCTGAAAAAATGAGTGAGTGAGTCACAGGAAGAGAAATAATGAAGATTGGCAGTGTAGCTCAGTGTCATCCGTTAAGGTGATTACAGCAAAAAGTGTGATCGTCATTGTCTCCCAAAGCAACGCTGACTGTATCACTGTTCCCAATACAATACACGGTTGCAGCGTAACAGCGACACATGTATCGGACTTTTGTTGTACGGACACGGTTTGGTAAAGTTTAGGAACTAAAACTATTTGGTTAGGTTTAGAAATTAAAACCAGTTGGTAAGGTTTAGGAAAACATACTGGTTTGGATTTAAATCACTACATTACTGCTGCAACTTCCATTACAAAATGACCTATTATGTACATGAAGTTACTTCACTGCATTAGTAAGTTAAAAGAATTCACTGTCAACATCTGGCTTCAAAGTGAATGCAAACAATGGTCTCCTGAATAAAAGTCCTGTGCTTGCGTAACCCAGCTGTCGATTCTCGACCTCCTCCCTTTGCACTCTACTTTTCCCCACTCCCTCCATTGCTGCTGTAATAAGTACCACAACCATTAGAGGTGCTGCCTTACAACGAATGTATGGTCATAATTTTCATCCCATATGAGCATTTTTCTGATGAGGACACGCTCACAGATGTCCGATTTAAGCACCACCCACTTCAGGTTAGAGTCCTGCATGTTCAGAGTAAAGATACGGATACAGATACAGATGTGTGTACTCGCTGATCCCTAGTGATTAAGAATTTATAAACCTAAATCTTTAATTATATCATAGACTGCTCACATCTCGTCTGTTTTAGTGACAGGTTTTCAGCAGGGAAGGAATTTCAATCCGTAGCACCACGGCAGAGGCTGAATTTCATTGGACTGAAATTGTAAAAAATTGAGTGTGTGTTGGATGGGTGGCCCACGGGTGGCTTAGAGGTCCAGGTCTTCCACTTTCAAAGGAATGCTTGATCTGAGGGGCATGAGAGGAATTTTTTTTCCATTAATAATTTTGATTATTTTCAAACCGTTTTGATGAGATTGGTTCTTAGAGGCCACTGTTGCCGTCATGTCGTTGTACTTCACTTGAGATTGTGTCACAGAAATTTACATTTTGCTTTATATGACATCTTACCTGTCAAAAAATATAAAGCAGAGAAGCTCACCTGTTCTTTTAACTGTATGATCTGTGGGTCAAACACAGGCAGGAGTTCAGCCCAGACATTCATAACCTCAAATGGATTTGATGAAAATTAAGCGAATAGAAAAATGAAATCTCGCAGTCAATCAAAAAAGAGCGAGGAATGATGGAGAATACATTACTTTTCTGGCGGACTTGCCCGACTGTCCACTTAACTTTTTCATCAGGAGGTGTTTTCTTCCAGCCGCTGTTAATTTGTAATGTCAGTCAGCGGCGTCACAATCCTCCTCACAGATTCGACACTTGTCAGCGGCAAATGTCACGACAGTCCGACTGACCTGCCATGTCAAAGCACCGCCTTCCACAAGGACTTTAAAATGCCATCACATGGGCAAATGGACCGGACCTAACGTGACCAAGTGGAGGTTCTTTCATAAATTATAATACCTGAAAACCTTTTCATATAAGCTGTTTTGTCACGTGAAAGAATATACCATGGAAGCAGGATAACACCAATGCTGAATATTAACTCACTAAAAGCAACCAGCAGTTGGAAAACATGAAAATCACTTCAGCGAGAATTCTGCCTCCGCTATGGCAGACTATCTCAAAATAGCTTTTCATGGTATGTAATGCTGCTCTGCGAGTGACTCTGATCACCGAAATGACTTTAAAATCAATACATTTGTGTGCGCTAAGAGCTAAAAAGGCAGATGCAGCCTGCACTCTCCCTCTTGAACATGCAAATACACTTTGAGTCCTTTACACGTACAAGGAGCAAGGTGATTTTTCATGGACTTCTGGCTCCTCGCTGCCGCCGGTTTCTGCTGTGCACTTCCAATGGAAATACTAAATGACCCTAATGATGGTACACAAGAATGTAGAGGTAGGTGTTTGACATTCCTCTAGAAGCGCCCGTCTCCTCTGCAGAGCCATCAACGCTGTATCAGTAAAGCCTCATTAGAGCCGGAATCCGACTGTAGAAAGGGAATTTTTGCAACATTAACTTTAACATTGCCAATCCAGTAAATAATATTCTAGTTATGGCCCTGATCACCTGCTAGAAAGAGCGAGAGAGAGAGAGAGAAAGAGCGAGAGAGAGAGGGAGGGGGGGGAGTGCACCACAGGAAAGAGAACTCAGGTATGTGTTTTGCTCAAAGCTTGTTTTTTCGAGAGGCAATTTGAGAGAAAGGTACATGAAAGTGCAATGATACTGAAAAAGCCTTTTAGGTTCAATTGTGTAACATTTTGGCTTTGAGAGAAAATTGTGATGTATTGAGGGTCCGTGCCCTAAAATAGTGTATCTGATTGAAACGGCCGAAGAATTCCGGCAACATTTGTTTGATAAAACTCAAAAGTAATTCAGCTCTCAAATGGTTCTGTACTGAGAACACAGTGTTAAGCGGGTCTTTCCTGGGAGAAATGTACTGTCACGTAGAAACAGATGTGTTCATGAATGCATCATAAATGGCAGAATGTTAATGAATTTGTTAAGTAGTAATGAATATAACTTTGTTATTGCTATGAGTGCTTATTCTAGGTTGCAGCATTGTAAATACAGTGTCAAGGAGCTCTTGTCTCTTTGAATGTAAGACTGTAATTGAGATTAGTATTGACAATAACAGCAATGCGGTGTAATGTACTAGTTTTCACATTGAGTGAAACATTTGCATTTTTTCTCTCTCTGTTCCTGTGATGGAGACCAGCAGTCATTCTGTTCATCTCATATCAAGTGTCAGTACAACAGCAGCCCATGCCTGTTTGTTTGAGGGTGTTGAAGCTGGTCAGTCCAGCAACATCAAAGCAGCAACATCAAAGTGTTTTGCTCTGAACTTCCCAAAGGTCACCTGGAAATACAGTATAATATCCACACGTTTTTTTAAACCCTAATATCTCAAACTCAATAAGTTGTTTTTCACAGGTCGCCACCATATGGTGCGTTGATAAATAACTAATCTCTTTACACAAATATCTACATAATAATGCCGAATCGGTAGGCGAAGCACAAGATTTTGCTATTGAACGCATTCCGGGTAGCAATTTGTAGCCCGTTTGTAGTCCAAGTAGGATCGACCAATCACGTTTGAGTGGGATTTGGTTGCATGAAGGCAAACAGTCAGTGCAAAGAGCAAAAGAGGTGGCACACTTTGGTCAAAATGCAATCTCGGAAACCCAATGGCTTTCTATTGGCTTTATTTCAAGGTATCTGCATCCATACGCCGATAAATTAAGATTCACAACGCCAGCTCCATTCTGGTGTCTCAAGGTGCTTATATGGACGGTAAACAATGACAATGAAGAGGAAGTCTTGGCCCCAATATTCAATAGCTGCTTGGTTCCAAGACAGCCAATTATTACATACGCCAAGGAGGTTGTGTTTTCTGAGTGTGTTTGTTGGTTGGTTGGTTTGTCAGCAGGATTACACAAAAAACTACTGAATGGATTTCCAGGAAATTTAATAGACCCTATTAACTTTTGGTGTGTATTTGGATAAAAGGGAAGGGTTCAGGAATTTCTTCTTACTTCCTTTAACATTGTGAGATAGTCCTTTTTTTGGGACATTTTTTGTTAATTTAACGCATGAAGCTAAAAAAACAAAGTAAATCAGTCATATTGAGGTGGGTGGTACCTATGAGTGAGTGAGTAAAGTTTGATCCCAATGAAAATCTAGTGCATTTAAATTTGTTCTCATAGAGGGTAGTATTTTATAAGCAGCTATATGTTAACACTATAAAAGCCTGCAACTATCACCAATATGCAGCTGAAGTACTGGGGATTCAGATTAGTACCATTTTTTTTAATGTCTCGTTTGTAGTTTTGGAAGTACAGTATATCCACACGGACATGACAGATTTTAGTGTGGAGCTACAGTAGATCTGTGGGGAGAGTTAAACTAGACTTTGATCAGCAGCTGAACGTTTTGTGAACGTTTTATATCTTACAGCCAATGGGATCTGCTTAAATTACGGTAAAGCAGTTACGGGTGGTTTCAATTTTAGAATGATACACAGCTGTTCGGTTTGATATTGGTTTAGCTTGATTGACTTAAAGGGGACTGTTTGGCCTTGGCAGAGGGCCACTTATTTTTATCGTAATAAAATAAAATTCATATTGTACAGATCATTCAAATGACTATTCCAATAGTAACCATGACTGCATTGTCAAAAGGTTAGACAATCTAAGCACTTGGTCAAGGTCGGGCAGAAAGACGTCAATGCTGTGTACTAGTATGAGATGAGGCCAGGACAAAGGTGTCAAAGTGCATTAAAAAAACAGTAGTATTTGCACCGTTCAGCTACACTATGACCTTCAAATTGTTACTTGCATTCACACAATATCCAATCAAGTCGGCAAAAGGCCCCAAAATGTAATTGCTTTTAATTATAATTGAACGTAATTGTGAGAAGATTGTTTTGCGGCCATGCACTAAAGCACACCTCCTGTACAGGATATTGACAGGACCCGGACATATCGATGTCGAGTGTCAACTGATATCAATAGGTCACACAGGATGATGTGTGATTTGACAAATCTGTCTCCAGTGTTTCATATGACCTTAAAGACCACTGTGCTACGAGTACTGCTGCTGTTGGTATTATTAGTACTTATGATGATAATAATCAGCACAGTGGTTCATGTATTTGATTCCAAAAGCTGTCTTTACTGTAAAGTTATTATTGGGACAAGGTCAATGGGATTTCTAATGAGTTTTTAATTTCAGCAGTCAACAGAGTCTCAATATACATGCTGTGCTCTTATTTTATCCTTGTCCTAATCAATATTGTAGAGAGGCAATTATAGATATTATTCCAGACATCCTGCAACCAGACAGCAAATCCATGGGTCAAAATACAGCAGGCTAAAGAATTACTTCCTGGGACGAAGAACAGGCAAGTAAGCTATGCCTATAGTGAGCGAGCCTGGACCTAAAAGCTTAAGACAGAGCCAGAAGTTATTTATTTTATCTTCCAAAAAGGTGCCCTTCTGTCCCTCCTTCTTCTCTCTGTTTGTCTCTCCCTCTTTTTCCTTTCTATCTCTCCTTCGATCTATGTGCTGAGTTGGCTAAAGTGGAGTTAACGAGGATAAGTGGACCACACATGGGCGAAATAGTTCAATAAAGAAAGCTAGAGCAGATGTTAATGATTATGGATTTACAAGGATGGGGCAGAATACATAATCACTCCTCACCTGGATCTACAGCTTCACTACGGACCTTTACTTTCACTGGGAAAGTTCGAAATAGAGGGGGAAAAAACAATTTAATTCGCTGTTTTAAAGTATTTTCAGAGAACAGACCGGCTGAATATCATCAAACAGTTCAAGAGTTTAGAGTTTCTCTCACGGTGAGCTTCATAGCGTCTTCTGTTGTGCTATAAGCAAAATGTTCCAAACAATCCGCAAACTTTCATCACTTTATATTTGGTGACATTTTTTTTTTTCTTCTCCAATCTCGGTGCCAGCACATTATAGAATACTATCAGTTCCACTACCTTGCCTCATATTAATTTTTCCCCTGGTTGGTTTTATATCCTTTCTCTCACCCCTAACTCTTAACTCTCCCACATTAAGGCTGCATACCAATCATTCCAGTTTTAATACCCCACTGAGATTAGCAGGTACAATATTATGGAAGACATCCACTGCACTGTAGTACAATGGCCAGCAAAATATCCCAACCTGCATATATAGTGTATAATAGGGGAGATGGTTATATGATTGTACCGTATCACTTAAAGATTTGTGCAATTGTGCAGCCTTACACCACAATTTAGTGTACCAAAAAAACATAAATAATGAAAGTGTATTTTTGATGCCACGCAGCAAATTTTGTACTTCAAGGGGTGGGGCAGAAGAATCAGCGGGGTCCAACCTTTCCACAGTTGAGCTGCTCATTAAGTAACAAAACAGGTCATTGATTTTACAGCTTTGTCCAGGGATTTTATGGGACATAAGTGACTCGCATAAGATTTCACTATGCGTCATTAAATCAGAGCTGTAGATGATCCCCCAAACATTTCCCCCTCTGTAATGACAATGAGCTAAAGTCTTTAACATTGCCCCCAAAGAGGTGCAGGGTATACATAGAGCCGAAAGGACTACTCAAGGTCGGATTGGTGTTTTCTATTCCTGTGCACAGCCACTGTGTGCCAAGCTTGTGAACAGTGTAGCATTACTGGAATAATGCTAAACTCCCTCATGGTTGCATTAACTGTTTATTTTTCAGCGTAGAACAAGTAAACGTGGTAATTCAGCTCAGGCTGGTCCACTGAAGAATGAGACACATGTGCTTGCCCCCTTTTCTAAAATTAATTTCATAATACATGAAAAGGCTTTTAAAGCCTCGCATAACTTAATGGATGACCTTCTTATGAGACAGTTGCAGTGAAGTGCAAAATTGTTGCTTGATCCCTAAGAGTGCTGGTAGACATGCAAATGGTGCCATCTGTCCACTTTGGAATTAATATCCTATTATGGGAACAAAATTAGACTTCACAATATTGATGAGGTGCTCTATTTCCGCAGTCATGATTTCACCATTTTTTACTTCATATGATGGCACTCGTTTTCTATGTGACAATATTATTTAAACCTTTATAGTACATGCTTTTTAATGCAATTAAATAAATAACAATGGTAACTGCTGTTGGTTTTCTTTGCAGGGATTAAGTATTTTGATTATTGAATACGGCTTCACCAGTTGACAGAGGTGCTGGTAATGATGTTGAAGCCATGAGACTGCACAGTCTCATGACTGAGGCACAAGAGACTGGAATGTGGAATTTGTAAAGTTGCCTTTTTCCCAAGGACAGCCACTAGTGCTGTACATTTGATGTAAACAGTTCTTGAAAAACAGAGCTGAATTCAAATGCTTTCTTTTCATTGACTTGAGACCATCAAGTAATAACTTCCCAAACTGGGTCAGATGAGGCAACTGCATCACATGAGCCTTTTTGCGAGGCGAATATATCAAACTTACTGTACCAGTGCGTGCAGAGAGACAGATATGGGTTGATTGCTGGAGTTGTTAGAGGACATTTACAGTAATGAGGTGAAACATTGCACAAATTTGACACTGAAGGCAGAGGAACAAGTGAGACACCTCAACCCCTGTGATCTCTACACTTGCTCATAGTGGAAACTTGGATATCTCTTTCAAGGTTGTTTTACTTTCTGTCATCTTTCCATCGCTCCGGAGGAGAGATGCAACCTTCAGGGTGTCAATCAAGCACCGCTACCGTTTTCCATGCCAAGTATACACACATTGTGAAATATGTAGACATATGGTGAAACATGCTGTAAGTATTGAACAGACTCATAATAATTCAATTTGCCCAATTTAATTTAACAGAAGCAGGTATTTCAAATCTAAATATTACCAGCTATCCCTTAAGAATTTGATAGGTATTTTAAGCAATGGTTAAGCAAAATCTAGCTTTAATTGAACTTTTATTTTATGTACTGCACTTAGTGGAACTTCCTTTTATTGGCTTGTCTGCTGGCTTAACTACATTATGATTGAAGGCAGAGTGACTTTACATTTAATGTTCGCTGTGGAATTTTTCCACCACCATTGGTGCCATAGAGGAATGTTTTCATGAGCGGATAGAGCAATGTTTATCATGAGCCCTGTTTGGGATTGATCACAAGGTTGCATGTGTGCGTGCACGAGCATTGAAACGATGTGATACATTTCTGCTGACTAAAGAGGGCAGCAGAAGGGGATGGCTGATGAAGTGAGAATTAGTGTAATGAAAGCCTGAAAACATAAATAATTAATACTTTTGCAAATATTTTCAACAAGGTTTTGCCTGACATTAAAGGTCACGAGTTCATAACACCAATACATATTTTTGTGCAAAATAGCCTAAAATTGCAGATAACTATGTGAGAAAAAAGGTTGGTTGGTGTACACCAGTCTAGAGCTGACTCATTCTACTGCCTAGTGTTCAGGATAAGCAGGTGTTAAATTGCCCCCTAGCAGAAGACAGCGAGCGTGCGAGTGATATGCGTCGTCAGCCCCCCTTGATTATGCACCAGCAGGATCCAAAATTAAAAGGTAAATCTCGGAAGGCGACCCGCAACGCTGGTGGGTAAAAGTTTTTAATAGTCATGTCATATGAAGCACGCTGTTTTCTGTCCTCTGCTGTCTTTCTGTGTCGGAGTTTGAATAAGGACTTCTGGTGCGTTCAAGTGCACCTCATAAACTTGGACATTTTTCAAATTATTTCCTATTTTTCTTTGTTAAAATAAATAGGCCAACATCTGTCATTACGTTCTTGTTCTTTTTACAACACCACTACTAGTTATTAGATGCTAAAATCATAACATTGCATTTATTTCTTTTTAAGTTAAAAAAATATATTAGAAAATCTTATGAAATTGTTATCAGCAACCATAGTCTTGTAGAAAAGATCCCAGAGTAAGTTGTTTTAGTAATAGCAGTTCTCAAAGTGTGGGCTGCACAGGTACTGCTGGTGGGCCACGAGAGGTCATTTACAATAAATAAAATAAAAGTTTTTCAATTAAAATTTTACAAGGGAGTTAAATTACATGTTATGTCAAGTCTGTTTCCCACTGATATGTGTGTCATCTACCGACCTGCACCACCGGATGACTTTGCAGGAAATGCTCACTTTACTTTTTAAAGGTGTGGATATTTGAAACAAACACCAGAGGAAGCCGTCACCATGTTGGAACGATAGCCACTGAAGAGTTTGACTGAACACTGTCCAGCTTCTTGTGCTGGTGAAGGACTGAAAAGGCCAAATGTATTTCTCCAGTTACCTGGATGATGATTTTAATTTGAAAGACTGAGTGAACTCGATGGGGAGCGAACATCCGCAGCCACGCTGAAGCTACAGCTGTTGACATTGACATCGAGGATAAGTGGTTAAACTAATGACAGTTTGAACAGTTTGTGTGATGTGACTTCTTTCGGCTGAACCAAGTACCCTTGTTTTTTTTTTTTTCTGTCACTCAGTTGTTTATTTGCAAGGTTACTTACACCTGGCTAAATCTCATGTACTGCAGAGTATAGAACAGCTGTGCAATAATTCCTAGCTGTTGACCATATTGTATTTGTGATAGTGCTATATATATATATATATATATATATTTGTTATAGTAACAGATGTTTATAGTGTTCTGTCCACACTCTTAGTGTCGGTGAGGGTAGACTTAAGAAACACCTCTAAGAATAATGCAACACAAACAGCCGTCGAAATGGTCGCAAAGTTCAAACAACACATCTCAAAACTGTTTATTTACTTACAACTTTCTTGGATGCAGGCTTTATTGAATTGCTGGTGTATTAAACTGTATTACCTCATGAAATGGAAACTAAATGAATGCTATTGTTGTATTTTTGCTGTAGTTTTTTTCTAATCTATATAATAGGCCTACATATCTATACCCTTGATAAATACTCTACCTTCTGGTCTGTATAGTTAATCTGGAATAAACAGAATCAAATAAAATAATGTTATATTCAAGAAATCTTATAAGACATTGTTCTACTCGACAACAAAAATGAGCCAACTAGTGTAAAATAACATGTTTCCGTGGGTGGGTTTTCCTCCTGTTCTCCCCAGTTTTTTGAGTCACCAGCCGCTACTGAACCACACAGAGCCAAACTCTTTGTGAGGTGCCAAAAAGAATTAAGAATTTCAATGAGCAAATGGCACCCCAATTACCAATCCACCGGGCGGCTGTGATGACTAGAACTTTTGCACTATAAGTCAATTTTGGAGGTTGTGATGGACATAAAATATGCAAATCTATTGTAGAATAGCAGGAAATTGGTTTTAAATGGCCAAAACGTCTCTACGGTAGGACCCTCACAATCCCCTTCCAAGGCTATGCACTTTTTGACCTCATTAAAATTTTGGTTCAGCCTTGCCTACGCACACGAGGGGGGTTAGTGACACAGGCAGACATGAAAATGGATATGAAAACACGATCAAGCAAGCAACGTAGAATTATCTGTGCAGCAGCTGGGATAAAATTGCATCTGTAAATAGGCTGTGTATGCGATGAAGTCCTTGCCCAGATACTGTTTGTGACCCAGAGGGGACATAAACAAGATGAGGAAATATTGTTTGGCTTACTGTGCCTTACAACTGCTTGGTACAATATGTGTAGCAAGCGGGCTGAAAGTAAAGAATGCAGTAGTAAAGTCATTTTAGCCTGACACATACGCTTGATTGTTTGCATTAATCAAGGCTACAGTCTATGAAAAAAGATAAATGAACAGGCAAAACTGTAATGAATGTATTGAATGTCATTTTATTTTAACACATATATAACTGTTTAGATACATTAAACAGCTACTTTGGCTGGCAAATATGAATGGATAAACACATTTAAAGTTTGTTTTTTACATTTCTGGGAATCTTAACTTCCCAAATCACTGCCTTCATTGTTGCTGACCTGGAGGGCACATGAAGCCTTTATTCCGATAAAACTGCTTGGTTATCCACTCGTGATTTATTCATTATTTCCCTGCTTTTGTCAATTACTTTGATTTGGGCCTCTGCTTGATGAGGTGCTCTCTTGTCCAAAGGGATTACATGTCTGGCTGGTGTTGCCAGTGGCTACGCTGGTGTGGTAGGAGTGGCAGCGCAGTTTTTCACAGTAACTGGGAGATAGCATCTAAATGTTTGTCAGATCCGTTGCCCAGTGTTTAGGGCTGCCATTACTTTTATTCTGTCAGGATTGTCACTTCAGATGGGAAACTGCATCAGCTCACTGTTGTCCCCTGAAGCAGAATGAGTACAGGAGGCTGCGTTGTCCTCAAAGATACAGCTTTGCACTTGTGAAGCAGCCAGACCTTCAGCCGGGAACTCTGGTTACTGTATCTCAGAGCGGGATTTGTTTAGTTTACAGACCCTGTGCGATAGTGAAAGATTTATGACTTGTGACATTAAATGCTTAAGATAAGATCATGGCATTCTAACTTTTGTGAACAGCACACACTAGTATAAAATGGAAAGAAACGCTTGCTATAGCCTGTTTCTTTGTTTGAACTGATGTTATATTCATCGACTGAATATGACCTTCGTCTACATACTGTAGAGTAATATGTGCCTCAGCCACCTGATGAACAAAGTGTACCCAATTAACAAGGCCTGTTGGTATGCCAACGCTTTCTCCTGCTTTTTGTTGACTTGAGAGTTCAACTCAATTATACTGTTTATCTGACTGTCAGACTTCACTGTTTAAAGATGTTTCTTAGTTCAGGTCTTAAATGGATGTGAAAGATATGTAATGGAGTTTCATCAGCGACAAATGTCCTCCCACACAAATGGCAGCTGGATGTGCTGCCTCCTCGCAAAACGGAGACAGATGTCTCGCAACACGTGATATACTGAAGCGTTTACTCCATTAACTCAAACTAAGCCTTTTTCACATGCACTTCCTTTCAATTAGCTGTCTTGATTTACAGTGTTGGGTAACATTGCTAGTAACTCATTATGTTACAAGATTACTGCCATCAAAAAGTAACGTGTTACGTTTCTGTGTTATCTACTGAGAAATGTGTTAGAGCGCTTGAGAGTTACCTACATAAAAATGATTAATCTTGCATTTAGATGATGTTGTTCTTGTCCTTTTCATATTTCCACATAGTTAATGCTGTCCTCTCTGCCATCTCGCTACATTGAATTAGCTAGCTGTGCATGCGCACTGACACAACAGGAAAGGAAAAGACAGCAAATATTTCAGTAACAATTACTTTCATGAAAAACTAACTAAATAACAGATTACTTGAATTGCAGAACTAATTTGCTACGTTACTCGTTACAACAAAAAAGTAATCTGAGTCTCTAACGGATTTCTTTGTAACAAGTTACCCCCAACACTGTTGATTTAATGCTTGACCTTGTGGATCCCTTTGCAAATGCAACATTTTACTGAATTCACCTTTTGTATTGTTAAATGAACCGAATTGTTTAAGGAAATGGTTTTATGGGCAAGAGCCAGCACTATTGTTCTGTTCAAAATGAATAAGTACTCCACCACTTTTACACAATAAAGTGTGTTAACAGGTTTTGAAGAGTTCAACACTGGAGCTGATTTTTCAGATTACATGCATCTTCTTCTTGGGACAGAAAAGGCTTTATATAACCTCTTTCAGATATGCAGTGGTGCTCCCCGGGACCTGTAAACATATGATCGATTGATGTGTGAAATTGGTGGAGCTACCCTTTAATGACAGGTAGATGAAAAACACACATATCTTTGTCAACCTTTTTTCAAATATTTTCCAGCATTTTAGCAAATATGTATACCACCATGAATGACTTAATATAATATGGTCAACCCAAGCACAACAGTAAATGTTGGAGAATGTACCTTTCTGCAAACCACCCATATGAGGAAAATATAGGAAAAATGTCACATGGTTAGCTTTGGAAACGATCATATTTGGTTTTGAAATCTGCATGTGTACTATGTGTAATTTGTACAGTACATATCCGTGGTTTGCAGAAATGTAAAATACCAATGTTTTGGTTCAACTGGGCTGAATATGGCACATGATAGAAAACAAGCCCCTAATTTTTTTGCACTTCACTGACATGATTTTCAGCACAGACAAACTGAAGTTTCGTGCGTAGTAACTGACCTTGGCGCTTGATAGAGTTCCATGTTTTTACAGTTCTGGCAGCTCTCTGAATAGTAATATTTCAAACTACATGATCTCTCGGGGCATAAAATTCTTTCAATGATCTGAATGATTTGGCCATTTCTTTCTCACATGTAGGCTTCTTCTGTCTTTCTAATTCATTATTTGTTAAAATAGCAATTAATAAATGAGAATCGTGTCCTCAACCAGCTTGTTTCAATTATAGAACAGCTTCAGTCCATTTATGTAGCTTTTACTTGCCAGTCTATGTACTTGCATACTTCCTGTAAATTAACTTAGCGTGCTCGGCTGTCATCAAGAGTTTGTTAAGAGCCCACTCATAAAAATGATTTATGTTCAGAGCCAACATAAAAATCAGGGGCAGTAAACTAATAATATTGAACATTGTTTGAAAGAAAACGGAGGATAGATGGAGAGAGAAACAAGGAAAGGAACCTTTAACAATCCCTGTGGGGAAATAAAGTCATTTTGGTAACAAAAGACAGAAGGGTCAAATAGAATATAAACCTCAAAATATACGGCTGAAAGTTTTAACATTTCAAATCGAACCTGTAAAGAGAGAAATATTGGAAAGGAGTCCTCTCGCATCGATAACAGCTTCTTCAGGCTAAATAAAGACATCAAGTATCGATATCTTATTTTGATATTTATTATTAAACATGTAGTGTGTGCTGTATATGCTGAATAATACATATACTGTAAGTATGCACAAATTATCTTTTTGATCCACCAGCCTCAGTTTGGTACATGTAACCTACCAATCACTCACTCCTATTTAAAACAAATAATACTGTAAAACTTCTCACATCACAATGAATCATACTCCTATTTGTGGTATGCACGTTTACAATTGTTCAGTGTGAACAACACCACTTTTTAATGTAACGGTAGGGGGTAGGCTGTGGCTCAAGGGCTCTATTAATCGGTAGGTTGGTTGTTCGACCTCCGGATCCCTGAGCTGCATGTCAAAGTGTCCTTGGGCAATATACTGAAAATTGCACCAGACGAACAGGTTGGTACGTTGCCTGGCAGCCTCTGCCATCAGTGTGTGAGTGCGTATGTGAATGGGTGAATGTGACAAGTGCTTCTGAGTGGTCATTAGACTGGAGAAGTGCTATATAAATGCAAGTCTAAGGCACCAAAGTTATCAACTTAGTCCACTCTTTCAACTTTGTTAGCTTAGAAACCATCACATCACTTTGACAAACATCAAACCAGACATGATGTTCACTTAATTGGCTGTGTGGTACGGTTTCTCAGTGAAGCATTTTTTTTTTTCCTTACTAAGTCTGAGTGATTCTGCTGCCTCACAAAAGCTTGAATATTTGAAAAAGAATGTACGCCTACTGAAATGTCTCCTAATTCCAGTCGTGTGTTAATTAATAAACAGAGGAGGACTTCAAAAAAAATGTATACATCATGTCACTCAAAAGGATAAATGGAAAGAATTTACAACAAGTTTGACAGACTCATCAGCTTTTCACAAAATGATGTGCTGAAACATCTATTTCACACAGTCTCACCCTCAACTGCACTACATCATGTGATCGAGCTACTGCCTCAACAACCGTAGACCTTTTTACGGCATTGACATGGGAAGAGGCGAAAGGGTCCCACGCTGCAGCAACCTGCAGTTTGAAGACTGTGACATCACACAGCTACTACTCTAATCTACTGGCGCCATAGTAATACATCTAGGCTGGTAGAGAGATACATAAAGCCAAATAGCTGCCCTCTATAACCCGCAGCTACTTCACTGAGAAGCGAACGAAGTTAGCGGGGCACCAAACATGCACAGATCATACACATTACAGATGAGGTCATCCTCGACTGAAGTTAAATGCGTCCATGTTGAGTTGCTCAGGGTGGAAGTTGCGCGCATGATGGGGTCGCAGCGCTCCTCTGGAAAAGGCTGATTGATTGCCTAAGTACGGTAGGTGGCCTAGTCTGTAGAGTGCCTATAGCCTGCACGAAACAGACAAATCCACAGTGTGATATACTGTGTATTTCCTTTCAATCAGCGCCTCAGTCGCAAGCGTTGCAGCTCACATCTGCACTGGTCTGAGATTTATTTCAGTGAGGCCTGCCAACAGCAAATGAGAGCCCAGATTAGACTGAAGTGACCCAGAAATGTTAATTCACAATTCTAATCACTGATTACATTAAAAGGGAGAACAATTAGAAAACTCCTTCCCTAAAACTCGTAAACTGTGCGCTTCAATGCAGCACTATACCTTCATCCTGTGTTTTTCACAACCCTTTCTTTCTGGCTTGTTCTGTCTAGCCGAAGCTTTACCTAAACTCCCCATTCATTGTGAAGTGCATACTAATTGCGCTTCTTCATGTTGGATCATCCGCGCTCCCGTTAGACCAACAGTCACAGCGGGATCATCGGTGACAGGTACAGGCAGTAAAAACAGACACATTTTCTGGCGCGAGCATATTCAAGACAACAACAAAGCTCACACTGGTTCTCTGTGAAATCTAGCATTCAGTGTGATGCCGTGCATCTCAAAACTGGTTAAGATTTACAGGTTTTGTCGCACAGCTCCAGTGTTAGGTGAGTTATATGAGGCAGAAATACAGATTATCTCCGTGGGAACAGAAGACGCGCAGTACGCATGTGCACAACAAGGCGGTAGAAGGGTTCTCTGTGTGCCCTCTTTGCTCCACTGAGCTGAGTCCAATTTGCCCTTCTTTGAATATTTGCTGTGGGAATGCTGCTGTCCCCCCCCCCACCCACCTATATGGAGAGGTGAGTACACCTTTGATTGGCAGCAGCGATGTCTGAACTGCGATTGAAATCCCCATCCTCAGAACCCACCTGCTGGCACGGCTTTCCTGATTGCCCAGTGGTAATTGACACATCCCTTTGTTAATTATCAAGGTGATGTGACACATGTACTCATAGAGATCAGTGAATCTGCATTGCAGACACATTCCCTGCTCAGCGTGTCAGCAAGGTGTCCTTTTGAAGCAAGCCTCTGTCTCAGGTGATTAAAGATCCTGTCATGTTACATCTTCCAGGGCCAATAATTAAAACTGAAACATAAAGCAGGGTCTAATGAACTGCAGCTTGATGATTATTTCATCAATAAATACATAGCATTCACGTCTATTTTCGTCCCTGAGTTAATGCCTCGCTTGCACTTTAGGGATATGTCAATTATTGTATGGGGCAAATAAGTCATCAAGAGCTTGCATCTTAATTGTAGTGGAGACCTGCGACTGTTTGTACTTGTAATCAGGTATATTATCACATGAATTACAATGAGTTTACACTGGGGTAAGCAGAATGTATAGCAGCAAAGATTTCAGTTTTAATTAAGAGCCAGAAATGTGTTGCCATTTACACACGAAATCAGCATAAATTTACTGTAGGAGCTGAGATGCTTGGTTTTATAATCTGTAGTAAGTAATTACAAATATAAACTTGGAATTTGCAGCGCTCACACCGTTGAAATCTAACACTGATTAAAATATAACACGAGCGTAGGAATCATGAAGATGAAGCGTCTGAAACAAATTCATTTTTATATAACCTCGACAGAAACTCTCATTGTAGGTTTTTTCGTGCCAATGAAGTTGAATTTGAATTCTCGGGTCTTTCATGTGGCAGCGAAACAAACCGATTCAGTTTGCAGAATAGGCTCATTGTTTTACCTTTGAGGATTTGCTCAGCAGCTTGTGGCACATTATAAAAATGAAAAAAAAAAAACTTCTAGGCAACCATTCACTATTTAATGACTTGCCTGTGTCTCAAACATCAAAATCGAAATTGAATTCATTTGAAAGTCAAGGCCGCTCTTAACAGTGACGACAATGTCAAATTGAAGCCTAAGTGGCAGCCCTTCCCTGCTTGAGTATAGATTTTTTTGTGTTTTGGTAAGTGAGAAATGCCAATCATCTGGCCATGTCTAAATGCAGTATAATGCTACATGCGACCTACATTGAGCTTCTAATACCTAATTATAACTTTCAGTCCTGGTCTCTGCATGAACCACCAACCAACCACTCCATTATAATCAGCACGGTCTCTCATTCTGTTTTTTGAGTCCGGCTGACGTGCTTAAATCAATGCAAGTCATTAAGTCATAATAAGATGCCGTAGAGTGGACTGGTCGACTGGTGACTGTTCTGGTGTCAGACAGAATGAGTTCCTTTCCTAATTAAGATCATTTTGTTCCCATGTTCCATCATATTGTTCTGGAGTATTAACACGTCTGTATAAGAAGGTCACAGCCTGCTCTACACACACTCTATGGCTCATATTTTAGGGCATCATCAAGCCTCAGGCACGAAGCTAAACGCCAACCTGGATGAGCGTGTCCGTTCCACTAATGATGGCAAGTCACATGAATTTTCATCTAAGGCCTCATACCGCAGTGTGTTTCCTTTAAAAGGACTAGTCTGTGCACCGCGTGCAAACAAAACCATAACCTGCGACAACCACAATGTTGTTAATCGCACATTTCCAGCGACAGATTCAGCGGTTGACAATAATTGTTAGCAAAGAGCAGTCTGATGCATTCATTAAATACTGAAATATGGCATAAGAAAAGTGTTTAATGATGATGCAAGACCAGTGACAAGCCTTTATTCTAGTTAAAGCTCTGAGGGATATCAGCAGGAATAGTGGCTTAGACACAGACAGAACAATGTATTTATTCATGAGTGACTGATAACAGTATTAATTTTACAAATTTTATTATAAATTTGGAAAGGATTAATGGTAATAGAGAGGGACAAGTTGCTAAGTTGTACAATATCTCCTCTTACGCATGCTGATCCACCAATTCACTGCATTCAGTTTGCACAGCTCAAACCACCAAAGAACGGAAGCCAAATGGAGCGGGCAAACAAAAAAGGAAACGAGTCTCTATAGTTGGTTGGCTCCGGTGTGTATGCTCTACGGCTAACATGGCGGCGTGGTAAGGAGGGAAAAGATAAGTGATGTGGTGTTTTTACACGGCTGAGGGCTGTGAGAGGGCTCAGGAGTGATATGTGGTGACAGCACAGTGCCACACTGTTGACACAGCCTGCATCTCCTGGGTACTGAGGGCTGGATCGCCCCAGGCTTGATTATTTACAGGCCTGCGTGCCTTCAAAAAATGTTCTGTGAGGACACCCTGAGAAACCCTTCCTTGCAAGGCCTTTTAATTGGATCAGAGCTATCATTTATTAATGGGACTGACTATATGCAAGTCTAGTTTTTTCATGCCCCATGATTATTAATGGCTGCTGGATCAAAAGACTGATATGACCTGTACGATACTCCATGTCAGCCTGAAAGAGGAATATATTTCCATCATCAAATTGCAGGGGGTGGAAGGGAGAAACTGACGTTCACACAGGCAGAGAAAGCTCAGGATTTTTGGAGTATGTTGACCCTGTAAGACATGCATGGTAATTTCAGTGAAATCCCGTAAAATATTGACTTGCATTGACTTGCATCATACAGCGCGTTTGAATGGGAGGGTTAGACGGATGTTCATCTATACTGAAGGCTCAATACAGTCAGTCGACTCCCGAAATCTTTGGGAAAGAGATTGTTTCAAAAAACAATTGTTTGAATTGCTGTGAGAAATCTCACTGTGAAAGACCATAGCGTGCAAGTCATTTGCATCTGATACGCTTCTGATTGCACGACAACAACTCGTCAAGGCTCATAAGACGAGTGTGTGTATTTATTCTCACAATTTCAGTGCCTGATTTATTTTTGTCATCTCGGAGAACAAATTCTAACCAGAATGAGGTACAATAAGTATATTGTAAATGTCTATTTCCAGCTAAACTCGCGACTAAAGCACACTGGACTCCACTTAATCAATCAGACATGCGCCTCCTCTACTATTCAATCCCTCTCGACTGCTCGCAGCCTTCCTTTAGGACTCTCTGTGCCATATTCACTCACTCTCATTGATTTAGCAGCTCAAAAAGTGAGTGCACTTGAAACATTTAACAAACGCTTAATGTGAGCGAAGAGAATTAACAAAATAAAATCCCCGCTTTGAACATCACTTCTCTTACCGAGATTCACTAACACATCTGTGTCACTGTGAAAGAGGATATGTAAAACAGCCTTCCAACACTATCCTGTAAGCCGCGTGTTTCAGGCTCGTCATTGTCGCTCAGCGCAACCAAATGAGACATGACATTCTCTTGACTGCTTACTTCTTCAAATTAATTATTTATAACCTGGGTGGAAAAGTGTGTCAGAGTGGAATTTAATTGTCAACGTCTCATTATGCTAAAGGGCATTTTCTTGTCACTCACTGGACTAAATTGTCTGAGCATCCTCCTCAGGACAATCATCGACATGAGAATCATTCATATTGCGAAGAGAAGACAAGGTCCTGTATTGTAATTGTGAAACAGAAAACTGTGATTCTGTGCCACACTTATGTGACAAGACACCACGGGGCGCATTATCTCAAACAAAATCAAAGAAGAGCCGCCACCATATGCACAGTGTACAGTACATACTGAGGCTGGCTATTGACCACGCATTTTCAGCTGGGAATGAAATACATCATTGTCAAATAGGGACAAGACGACAGCTTCCAGCCATATGCTGTCCCTATTAGTTAAAAATGAAGAGTGCATTGAGACCGCCACTAGCCCTCTTTAGAATGCCACTGAGGAAGATAACACCATACGTCAATCACTTTTACGGAAGATGCATTAGGGTGACAGTCACAACTTAAAAAGGAAAATGCAAGCACTCATTTTAAAAAAAAAAGCTTTTTGTAACCTGCGCTGTGCAGAAGTAATATTGTCTGCATGTCGCAGCTCAGATCTATTAGTTTATTTTTGCACTTCTGTCCCGCTGCTCACCTTTTGTGACCAAAAGCAAGCCTGGCTTGAACACATGTTTATATGCCCCTTACAGTTCTGTCTGCCTTTTTTTTCCAGCAAAGCTTGAAAGATTTTTTGAACCCTAAAGTTCAGCATGATTGTTTGATGTGACAGATGTGAGAATAGGAGTGGGTGGACTTGACTGATGTTGAGCTCTCAGCACTGTGCTATGATTGAGACTGGAATTACAGCTGTTGTGAAGAAAGAACCCGTGCTGACTTTTGACTGATGTGTAACGTGTGTTCGTGTGCGTGTGTGGTTTTGTGTCTATCTGGGCTTAGGCACCCCTTTATGGATGAATGGTATCTATGCAAATGTGTGTGTCTGTTACTAATCTGAATGCCTCGTATGTGGTCAAGCTATCTTGCAGATAAAGCGTAAAAAAATGGTGCTTTTGGCAAATAAATGTTACGTCTGAAGTATCAATTGATAGCAACCTTTTCAGAAGGCTTTCTGAAAATGTCTCACATCACATTCTCGCGTTCTCACAAGGGTGCCGTGTTGAGTGACGAGTTGAAAGAATCAAGAGGACAACATTAATACACAATGACTGCGGGTCCTCCGATGTAGCAAGGCCTTAATGTGCTAATGAGTTCAAACATGCAGTTTAACACGAGACTGTCAATCAAGCCTTTGGCATTTTGGCATCCTACAGTTGGATCATGTGCCCCTCTGAGGGACGCGAGCAGTTTGCCCGCATTACACTTGGCTTTTTTCACAGATTGCTGTGTAGAGCACAATTAGGAAGGCTTGTTTTATACGTGTAAATTAACAACTATTGGAATGTGTGTTAATGTCCATTGAGGGTAATCAATTTATTTTCACAGGTTTTGCATAATCTGTTTTCCACCACATTATGTCATTGATATATCCAGTCCAATTGTGTGGAGCCATTATCAACACTCTGTGAAGTGTTGTGTCTGTCTGCGTGTGATCTGCAGTAATTGCCTCGACTCACACCAGCCGAGTTGTTGTCTGCGCAGGACATAACTTTTGCTACTCCCAGAAATTAAATAAAAAAAACAAATGAAATTTAAAAAAAAATATATTAAACTGCTGGTATTTTTAGCATCAGCGCAGGACTTAAATTAGTGAGGAGATCTCTTCAAAACTTCAAAACGGGGGTGAATATTTAAAACACTTTCCTAACATCAAACAACTACAATTTATGGACAGACATTTCACAAAGATTCTTAGAACTCATTTTCATGATAAATATTTCACTGTCTGCTGAAGAGGAGACACAAAGGTGTGGGATGGGGAGAATTTGGAGATAAAAGACAACATTTTAATCCTTACATTTCTAATCTGTAAAATTAAAGGATAACTACTGTTTTTTACAAACTGGACCTTATTCCTAGCAAAATATATGATCATTTACTCACCCAGATAACTTTGGTGTCATTTTGGCGTCGTTCGGACAAAATTAGATCCAGTGTAGCGCCGATATATCCATATAATGCGAGTGACGGGGCACCGAAGCGCAGCCTTTATGAGCATTATCTGCCACAAAACTAGTTCATTTCACCAATATTTTGTCATGATACGCTAGTGCTATTCCCCTCTGAGTCCGGGCTCGTCTATTGTCAACATCCAGGGTCTGTAGGTTGACCTACTACCTCTGACCTGGAGGATGTCTCTGAGTCTCTGTCTCTGAGCTGCGCGCGCACCCGCGACAGCCCGGCTTGTTTACCTGTAGCTGCTACTGCTAGTTTGACCTCGGATGTTGATAACGGACGAGCCCGGGCTCAGAGGGGAATAGCACTAGCGTATCATGACAAAATATTAGTGAAATGAACTAGTTTCGTGGCAGATAATGCGTTATATAGAGGCTGTGTGTCGGTGCCCCGTCACTCGCATTATATGGATATACCGGCGCTACACTGGATCTAATTTCGTCCGAACAACTTCAAATGACACCAAAGTTATCTGGGTGAGTAAATGATAATATATTTTGCTAGAAATAAGGTCCAGGTTGTAAAAAACGGTAGTTATCCTTTAAGGACATTTCTGATTATTTCAGTATAAATTTGGAAATGTCTGACAGCAGTGGACAGCCAACAGTGGCCTCATGAGCTTCCCACTCTCTCTATATATACAGATTTCTTGTCACATGCCTTAGCAACGCATGTCATACAATTATTTTCAGGATATGCTCGGCTGCTAAAAAATACCATCCGTGTTTTCAAACACAAAGCAAATACTGGGTTATTAATGGGTTTGAGGAAAATATACATCTTTCAAAGATATAAGAAAAATGCTGGGGGGTCATTAACGGGAGCAAAGAAGACAGTCAGGCGATTGGATAAAGAATGTCAATATTCACACATGGGAAAGGCCGAGGTGGATGCATGGGTCTGACGCATCCAGACTTTCTCCCACGAGACTGCTGTCCATGTTCCTGGTGAAACCAATAGTCAATTTAATACATACATGTAGTAAGCTACGTAACATAACTTAAAGGGCAACTACACCAATTTTAAAATTCTGATTCCAAATGTTTTAATTACAAATTAAAGTGTGTTTACAGGTCTTGGGGAGTACTACTGAATATGCGGAAAAAGTAGTATACTGCCTTTTGTGGCTCCAGAGGAAGCTGCATGTAATCGGTTAAATTGTCACTTAGTGATGTCACTCAGTGGCTAAGTTGCATTGTGGGTAATATGCATCAGGTTTTGAAAAGCAGCCCTATAACACTACAACACTATAACACTGTTGGACTCATCATGGACAGTTTAAAAACGAATGATGAAAACGATACAGCTAGAACAGAGACATCACCATTTTTATTCCACACTTTCTTTCTTTCTTTTCAAAACCTGGCACCTACACTACCCACAATGCAACCCAGCCACTGACATCACTGGATGCAATTATCAGATTTCATGAAGCTTCCTCTGGAGCCGCTGGAGGGTGCTTTTCTCACAAATGCAGTAGTACACCCCAAAAATGAGCGGAGATGCCCTTTAAGTTACGTAACAATGTAGGCTACTTATTTTAACACACCATAATCTTTTATGAAACCTAACCATGTAGCTTTTTGTACTTAATCCAAACCAAACTGTGACCGTTTCACAATGTTAACCACATGACGATGACGATGAAGGTCCGATACGATGAAGGTCCAACAAAAGTCCTGTATGTCTGCTGCTGGTAATCTCCAAGGGTCATACAGACGACTATGTCATTTTTGGAACGGTATATGTTGTTTTCTCTCCTCTTTGGTCCGTAACCATGCATGTTCAGACTACAATCACCACAATCACGTGCTTTGAATACTGAAAAAGAAAATGTGTAAATGTAATCATCATTCTGTAATTCATGAGCACATTTAAAGCCTTTTATCTGCAAAGAAAGATCCACCACCAGAGATACTGCTTTCACTGGAAAAACTGACTTCTGCTGAGTTGAAGAATGCGTGTGTAGTGTCTGTGAGTTTTGATGCAAATTGTGTCATTTGGATTCAAAATTTGATATTCTTTTTCCAAAGTACTTTCCAGACTGACCTTCAGAACAGAAGCTTAAAGGGGACCTCAGCACACTACAATGCCACTAAATGTGTGTTTCTTAAGCAGTAAAAGTACAACGGGGTGTTTTTCATAATTAACACCCCAAATGTCTGAGTAATTCTGAGCATTTTAGATGAAACATTGTAATTGCATTCAAACAAGAAAAAGCTTACACCAATCAAAACTTTGAGAAATGCAAAATAGTGAAAACACATTGTCATTTCAAAAGACGCACCCACATGTAAAACCAATGCAGACTGTTTTTCATAATTCACTCCTCCTGTACAATGAGATTCAATTCCACGGAGTCGATTTTCAACAATCGGCATCGCTATATCTCTGTCATTTTCCTCAGTTGAGGTGAGAAATGAGACGGCTTCAAAGCAGTATTGACCGTGCTGCTAGTTATCTTGAGCCCGTGGAAACAAAGACAAGGTGTGCTACAGCCCCTCAATACTTGGCCTTGTCACAAGGGTCTCAAGAAAGTGACTGAAATTTTATTTTTGGAGTCACTAACTTTTGACTTGTCAGATTCTTGCAACCTGTCATCATTTCAAATGTGTCTGTGGGCCTCTACTGCTACCTTAAAACTCTGACTCGAGTCCTGTATAATTTCCCCATCTTCCCAGCTCCCTCTGTGCTAAATTGCATTGGAAGATGGATTTTTGGCATCTGAGGCTGTCAGGTCTCAGCCATGGAAGACTTTATGCACTGGTACACCCGCTATGAAAGTGATTCTGGAGGGATGGAGGGGTATAAGAGTGGTGAGTCAAGTACTGACACTCCAGCAGGTCTTTGAGCATTTTTCTGGCTGTGATTGTATGTATTTAACAATAATGTCGATGCTGTAGATCCCCCCTTTTCCCTCTTCTCATCTCCCCTTTCGCTTTTTTTCACTGTCTCACTAAATCTATTTCTGCTGCATTCCCTCAATCTCACTCTCTCGCAGGTGTCATAATGATGATAGGATCTGGTCCGGCAGCAATCTGAAGACCATCTTCATTCCAGACAGAACTATTATCTTCATTTTCATTACAGTTATTGCAGTCTGCATATGCATTGATTGTAGAACATCTTTCACATTATAACATGGCCTTGGTGAATATGCTATTCTGATTGGCTGAAGGGTGTTCATTAATTTTCAATAACAGGACCTCTCCAACAAAAAGCAGCTTTCACCAGTGATGGAAATTTTACTTGTGCTTACAAAAAAAAAAAAAAAAAAAAAAAAAAAAAAAATGATGTCAGGCAAGTTGAATTTAAGGATGTCTGTGCTTGGAAGTAAAGATTTTCATTGTCTTCTCCGCTTCACAGTCACAGCACTGACACCGCTGTGATAACAATGTGCAAATCCAAAGACGCCGTGGTTTTTTTTTTGTTTTTTTTGTCCAAAGCCTCCTCCTCCCTCCTCCTCCTCCTCCTCCTCTATGTTATTTGTGCAAACAAGACTCTTCCCTTCGCCGCATGTTCAAATCTTAAATGTGTTTTCTCCCCCTCTACCTCATCTGGTAAGCACCTATACACATATGAAAACGGTGCGAGCGAGCCAAAGAAAGAGCGAACAAGCAAGAGGCTATCAAGGCAATCAAGCTGCCAATATTTGCTGACAGTTACTTGACAATATTAGCCTACCACTGTTTGAGGGAAAAAGCCTGCTGCTCATGCTAACGAAGCAGCGAGAAAACCGAGCGGTATGTGAGAGGTCACAGAGCTGTTATGCGTTATTAAAGGGGCATGAGCAATGCAGCCATTTAGTGTAAATCACTAATTAGGCAAACCTAGATATGATTTGTCTCATTAAATGTTTAAAATTCTATACTGTGGAGCCTCAGAGTATGCAGGAATATCATGAAATATTGAGACCTTATAATAACAAGCCTCTTCACTTCTGAGCGAGCGATTCTCTATGGGCAGTCGGTATGTTTTAATATACAAGGCTTGTAGGGTAGATGGATTTTTATTGATGATATATTAATAAGCAGTGACAGAAGAACCATGTGCATAACCTACAAGGCCACTCTAAATCTTAATTCCTGGGGCCTCATTTATAGAAATGTTCTCAGAATTATGTTTGAACTTCTTATCTACTCTTATGAGCATATTAAACAGTATACTTGCGTACGAGCCATAAAAGATGCCGAGCATGAAAACCTTGCTTAGCGTCGAATGATAAATGGATTTTTGCATTTCCACAGCACTTTTCCAAGCCCACTGGTCGCTCAAAGCGCCTGCCACGCTCACCCATTCACACAGCCTGAGAGGATTGGGAATTGAACCAGCAACCGTCCTATTACCGGACAACCCACTGTACCTCCTGAGCTACAGCCGCTCCTAAGCAGGTTCTAAGAATCTCATTTGTAACTTACGCACCTGTGATATATTTATCTCAAATCGACTTTAATTGATGGCAAGTTAAACACGTAGCTTAGGAGTGTGTCGCCGATGCACGTTGTTCATAACGCTAATGCAAAATTCATCACAGGCTTGGACACATGTTCAAAATGTCAAGTCTAGACTGCTTAGAAAATAGCGTTTTATGAATAAGTACTTACATGAGGTTTACTGCTTAAGTCATGCCTAGTATCTTAAATTATCTTAAGTTTGTATTATGAATAACACTCTGGCCTAAAGTACCTATAGAAGGACATTTTAAGCTACAATATATCAAGACTACAACTAGAATGGCACTAAGTAGAGTGCAGAGAGTAACCGACAAAACCACCCTATCTAAGGTTAAAGAAAGTATAACAAAATAATTGCTAGATCCATCCCTTTATCCGGATCCACAACAAAAGTTAATGGGGTCTATTCTGGCCGAAGACCCATCCAAGTGTCATGGATATCTGTACAGTAGACTTTGTGTAATCCTGCTGAGAAACCACCCCACACATGGAGACAGGTGAAAACATTACCTCCTTATAATGATAATTAGTTGTAATAAAGCAAAAATAATTAACCTGTCATTATGTAGGTTTGTACAAACAAGGGAAGAAATCACACTTGAAACAACGCATGGACAGCTCCCAGTTGTGCACATAATACTTAGTTACTCTTAGTTACAGCAACATAAAGCTAACAAGAGTACCATACTTGTCTGACATTGACTAATTGCTTGAAGAAGCCTTGACTTTAAGTAACCGTAGGAAAAAGATGCTAGTTGGAACTGTACATACAAAATGAAGCTGTTTTTTTTTTTAAGATGCAAAAGAAAAAATAAATTAAAAAAATAAATTACCAAGCCGTCTACATTCAATTAATGTTTGACACCACAAGGTCAAATTTCTCTGCGTGAGCAAATTCTTCAAGTTTTGGTGGAAAATTAGTTTAACAGACAGTTCTTTGTTTGTTGGTCTTCACATATAATATATGTGAATTCGGCGAATGCATTTTATACTTAAAGATACAGCACGCTGTTCTGCATTTTAATTAGTGAGGTGGGTGTGTGCATGCGTACGCTCACACATGTTAAATCCAGCCCTGCTCCTTTGTCTCCTCCCAACAGTCTAAGGCCCCTGTTCCCCAATCCAGCTTAGACTCCCTGAGCGCTCTGAGGGTTTTCTCTCCATGACACACACTAACAATGACTGATGGGTAACAAAGCTTGCTGGAAAATGTCGCTTTCTATTTCACTCATGTGTGTAAAAGCATGTGCAGGGGGAGGGGAAACGGGGGGGAAGGGGGGTCAGTGAGGTCAAACGGGATGTAATGTGTACGTCCAAATGTAAGAAATGAAAAACAAAAGAAGAAAGTATAGTTTTATGGAACTGTACGAAAAGGACAATGCATAAATCACAATTGCTCCGTCAGATCATCTGTCACAAGGGATTACTTTTTGCAGAATTCATGGCAGAGCACAACACATTGTGTATGCCTTTTTTTTTTTCACACGGTAGCCAATCTGAGGTCATTATCCAGCAGAGTGTGTTGTGTCCATCAATCAGCCTCAACTCCTGCCATGGCATTAATCTTAGGTAGTCTTTTTGGCAGCAACTGGAAAGCCAGAGGCAATGGACAATGCTTAACAGCAGAAGTGCAGAATAATCAGTGGCATCAGCTGTGAGCAACAAAGTGAAACTATTTTCATGCATCAAGCTTTTTACCGCGCACTTACTCCTAACTGACCACTGTGTACCTGCAGGGTGTTAATAGGGTTGTCGATCAATACAAATGACTCAACGTAAGTGTTGGGTTTTATAGTATTTAGGACTCACTTTGTAACCTTTTCTCTGTTTTGGAACAAAAACTCCCTGACAGTTAATTCTGTGTAGCTCTTATCTCTGAACTGGCGATATATTAAACTCTAAATATTTTTCGTTGTTAATGCAAATGCATCTCAGAGAACCTCTAAAACAGACACAGTAATAATAATTAAATGTCAGCCTCAGTGCATTCTGGATGCTAGATGCTGACAGATTCATTTTATGATAAAATGCTGTGTGATTGAATGGGTTAGAATATAGATTATAAAAATACCATTTCTTAGCTTAGGCTAATAAGGATGGTGACATTTTTTTACAAACAGGCAGCTGTATTTTTTGCCATTTTAATCCAAAACAAGCATAACATATCTATTATTATTTTTCTACGATTCTACAGAGGCTCGTCCAATAACTCCAAGGTTTGATAAATACACTGCACAATACAAACCTTGATGCAGAACAAAGCCTGAAACAGTCCAGGCCTGTGATGCACTGGGACCAGCTTTATTCAAACAACAAAAAGAAAATAAGATGTTTTTCCAGTTCTTACTGGACTAGACCGGCTCACGCTACAAAATATTACCCTTCTCAATGAAAACCAAACACATTTCTCTGATTACTCGTGAAGAATTTATAATTCTCAACCCCTTGACACAACTCCCCATATGGACACAAACACACAGTTTGCTTGGGGTACTCTGGCTCCCATTGATTCACAAGTTTACAGTATATTTTCTCTTACAGCATCTGTTATAATTCTTTCCTGGGTAAGTGTGCACAACTGTGCACAACTGCAAAAAACATGCTACAATATAGGATATAATATGAATTCCCGCACCTTATCTTGTTGTTCCTTATGTTTTAGGTCGTATTAAGTATCATAAATATTGTTTTAAGTATTATTTTTACCATATGTGCAGATAAGTTAGTAATGTGTCTCAAGAATGATTAATTCATGCGCACAAATCAGTAGCCTGTTGAATAAATAATTTGTGTGCAGAACTACTAATACTTAATTGGGGTCCTCAGATAACCCAGTTCATTTCCTCATGTTAAATCAAATCGCTATTCCAGTCACTTAGCAACATGCAGTGTGCTAACGGCAAGCTAGCAGCTGTTGAATTTGTTTCCTCACATTAGTAGTGCTTAACTTTAACCAAAATAGGAGAAAACTTTCTTTCTGCTACAGCATACTGCTGTGTAAAGCACTGGCCCTGAGTCACCCTGTGAGAATAAATATCAGAAACCAAAAGGGGGATATATATTTTTAAATATTTACCAGCTCTGGCACTGTCAGTTGGTATTGTTTTCACTTTGTGAGTCTGTGAGTGTTTGTGTCGTCAAGTGTGTTCCTGGTGACATCTTTTGTCACAGGAATAAACACAGAAGCAATTTTGAGTATTTTGCCAGGTGTTCTTATGTCTCTCTGTCGGTGGATAGATTTTTATCAGTGCGATAGCATCGCAACCATGCCAGATGCAGTCACGAAACTCTATAGGTAGTTGAAATCAGAATGAAGGTAGTTTTTGAAAATGAATGTCGTCCAAGCAAGGGCTTGTAAAAGGGATACTTCTGTATCTTCTGGTTCCATTATAGGCAGAGTAGACAGTCACACTGAGCCAGACAGCAGCCTGCTACACAACACAAGACCCTCAGACTTTGAACAGCAACTCACATCAGCCCACATGCTAAAGTGCATGTCTTAGCTAACTTCCAAACATGAACACAAATCTTGTCCTGCACCTCAGCATCATTCAACATATGACCAATGAAGTCAATCAAACAGAGAGGAAAGAAGCAATTTGGATAACCCAACTACCTTTAATTGTTTCTTTTAATAACAGAAAATTTAACAATATTAAAAAATAAACATTGGTCAGTCTCATTGGGTCACTTGAGTAGACAGATCAGGTGTTAAGCACAACTATGGGCCATCTTCAACATCCGTTTGTTCTGTTATTTGTGCAAGGACATCATTAAAAGACTTCTTGCTTTATTGCCATACATTAACAAATAGTTTGCCCTGGTACCTGCCAGGCTAAGTGAGCATTACTTGCTGAAAAAAGGTTTAATTTACAGTCCTTAAACACACACTGGGCACACAAATCCCATTAGTTGTGATTTTCTCCACAGTAAATTCAGAAGTCAATTAGTCACCCTCTAATGGGTGAGGACAAAGTTTCCCTGTAACTTTAACAACTTTGCTCTTGCGCTATCATCAGGGTGCATTTCAGTCCGTGCCAGGGAATATAAATACTAAGCTGCCATTCATCGTGTTCCAGTACATCTGAGCTGCACGATACAGGCATGATACAAACAGGTCCGACCCTTACATAACTGTATTCTAACCTTATTACTTCACATGAAAAGACTGATGGATGCTTCTCTCTTTCTCACCCCCACACACTATCTTTTCCTCACCTTCAGAGCAGCAACACACCATGAGCTTGTCATTAGTTCTTTCAGTGCCGCCTTTGTTTATATCTTAAGATCCTCAGGGCCATTTGGCAGTGTTGCAGCACAGTAAATAAGACCAAAAGATTAGGTTTTGATATTGCACAATTAAGTACATGTGTTATTAGACACATTCATTCAGTAGGAAATACACCTCAACGAAGATCTTTAAAGTCGGGGATTCCTTTTATAGGTGTTGTCAGTCAAAGCTCAGTGTGACTGTGATTACCGCAATATTTCAATTCTTAATATGCATATACACATAATGTGCAACACTGTAGCAATTTGTCAGACACAAAATCATAATAGGCTTTCAGTACTGTGTTTTTCATTAAAAGAGGGACTGGAGGCAAGCTGACTTTTGTCCCTGGTTGAGGGCAGGCATCGCTGGAACAAATATCAACAAAACAGCTTTTGAATTTATTAAATTTAGGTCCCAAACAACATCATGCCTGTGCAGCACTCTCACACTTAAGAACTGGGGTCGGTTTTTATGATTTCTCTTCTTTGAAGTTAGGAAAACTTATGGAACATGAACAATTCGGGGAGCTCTTCTAACCTCATCCTTGACTCGCTCATTCCCACAGAAAAATATAACTGTTCGACGCTGATTAGCAGCCATGGCCATATCTTCATTCACATTCACTGGGGACGGATCTACAATCAGGGTGTCGTGGTGAGCACCCAGGGGCCAGGTATGTCAGTGTGCCCTTGTATGTGCAGAGAGGAGACAGAAATTAATCAGGAAAGAATGAGTCCTCCATATGAATAGCAGATGTCTGAGGTTGTTATATCTTTTATATCTGTTCTGTCCATGAAGACGGATCCATGGTCAAAATATCTATTGCTTTGTATCTGCAAGGAGGAAACGGAGGTCTTCCTCTCAACAGAAAAAAAATGAATACATAAAAAAATGTTCAGTATAGTGATAGTCAAGTGGAAAATATCTACTGAGCTGTCTCCTCGAAATACAGATTGCTGGTAATAAAATGTTTGGTTATAAGTTGGACCCTTACACGCCCATATGGTTCTAATCCAGCCAATGCATTCAGTTAGACGGTTACAGGGTTAGGAGATGTTAGACATACGCTGTAATAATGGAAACTAACATGTACAAATAGTTTGCTTTTCAAATAGAGAATAATCAGTCACTTAGTACAACTAGCATCAAATCCAATCAATAACTGATGAGCACTTTAACTGGCCATCTTAAATACAGTTCTGGCCTGTCTATTCCGGGCTCACTGAGAACAGTGAGGCTTGGCTGTATTCTCTCTGTCTGTCACCTCTTAAATCAAGGGACTCCCCAGTATTGGTAGTCTTACAGGGCCTCCAGGGTGATTTCAAAAGCATCGGTCTCCACAATGGTTATCTTGAACCAGTGAAGCAGAAAGAAAGTGAGAAAGTTTCAATTCTATCTTTTCTCACATAGAACTCCAAAGAATGAGGCAATTTTATTTCCCTATGGAAATATGCTGATGACGTACTATCTGCCTTGACCGTATGTATTTGTCGCTGACACTGATTTATTTCCTCTAATAAAACCCTTTGTGAATTTATGTCACTAATGTATTATTCCGACAAAATCTTTGAAGTATACTTTCAATTACAAATTCAGGAAACTTTCTCTTTTCTTTCAAGAAGCAAAACTGAGCTTTCGGATGATAGCAGCTTTAATTATTTAAATACTCGGACCATTATACTTTATTTGTCATGAATGATGCACTTCTCACTCTGCAAAACTAGCTGCAAGAACTACCCATCAAATTTATATATCAGGCAGCTCAGCTGTGCTCATGCAGAATTTATTCTATAATTCATGTGAATAGGTGAGATGGGCAATATTTGCTTGGCCTCTGGCCTTGCCTGCTGCAATGCTCTGTGCTCAATGGAGAAGGCACCAGGAGCCAGAGATATTTGCCTAGTAGCACGCCCATGGCGTAAAACTGCATAGGCACTGTGGCAAGC
The DNA here is from genome assembly GCF_965226575.1 of Pagrus pagrus. Taxonomy (NCBI): domain Eukaryota; kingdom Metazoa; phylum Chordata; class Actinopteri; order Spariformes; family Sparidae; genus Pagrus; species Pagrus pagrus. Next base: position 25,859,213 of record NC_140189.1, read on the forward strand.
CAAAACAATATGCAGACATTTTGTTTTCCAGGAAAAGTTAACTCTCTTCTATTGTGAGCAGAATTTAAGGCTATTCTACATTTATAGACTCCTGTATATTAGAGCTGCATTTGATTCATATAAACACTTCGGTTGGAGGTGTTTGCACATTAGATTGTGAATCAAGTAAATTTAGGAGGTATTGAAAGAGAGTTTTAAAGTGTGAAATTCACTGGAATAGAATGAGAAATCTTAACTGAGCCTCAAGAGTTCAGCTTAATCTGCTGAATGTGGGTTTCTCCTTCAACACACTTGCTGCCCTTAGAAAAACTCTATCTGCAAGATGCAGTTATTAGTCAGAGTTTGTTAGACTCCTGCCAGGTTTTAAGCAAAATCCCAATGGGATTGGCTTAGCTTTCATGAGACGCTTTCGCCTCACTTTCTCTCCTCTGTTTCAAAGAGGATTACATGACAAAGACATTAATGCCATAAAATACATTATTTTGGCATAAAGGTGACTTCTATCAAAAAGTTTTTTTTTTTGGTTCTTTTAATTCAGTTTTCCCAATATCTTCATAAAGGTAAGCATGCTATTTTGAAACTGTCAAAATTAAACATGTAAATAGGAGCTTAGATGCAGGTTAGGAGTACAGAGTGGAACTTCTGTTGTGGATTAAAATTCTATGATTTGCAGTAATGTTGAATGCCAACCCTAATCTGGCAACTGGGCTGCTTCTTAAATTATTCAAAGTTTTGTATTTGTATGGCTTTGATGTGATGTTATTGTATGAAGTACAATCATTGTTGACTATATGTATCTCCTTTGAATATCGACTACAGGAAGAGATCAGTTGTTGCCAAGGAACCAACTAATGGGGATCCAGATAAACAATAAACCCAAATTGTTCCTGACTCACAGAGCTCTAACCCAGGGGGAAACTTTGAGGCTATATATGTGAGATACTCTGCTTTGCCATGGCGCTACTGTCACACTTGATTTGAAAATGGTTCTCTGTTCGTACTTAATTTTAATTTGAGTACACTCAAACAAACAGCGCTTCCTTTCTGGATTATAATGAATCTCTGACACTTGTTATTTTGCATTGTAACTAATAACCCCACTCAGTAACAAGCATTTCCTAAACAAGCATGCATAGAAATTCCATCCAAATGCAAAGTAGTTATCCAAAGAATTTAATAGCACATTACCATGGATGGCTCCAGTAATGGGCTATTTGGATCCAAACAGCTATAAATCCACAATTTTACCTTGATCCTCACCCAATATGCCCCATTTTTTTTTTTTTGTCAGCCTGTTTAATTTGATTATTGTTACCTTAGTTTCTTATAGTTACAGTTTCTATGGTGATATCTGGATGTAAATGGTTGGTGACTCTGGCAACACAGATCAGCAGGATGTTACACAATTATGCAGAGGTCTTATTTACACGATAGCAAAATCCGTGGCTAATCTGTCTGAGCTGTGCATATCATCGGTGTGGTCATCAATAATTCTCATTAAAATGACAGTACAATGAGAGACGCTGACCCCCTCATCTTCAAGAGACCTGAAAATGACTTCACATATAGCCAGGTTTTAATGAAGGCTCTGATTGGTCAACACTATACATAGTTAAAGAGTCCTCCTGCAACAGCAGACAGAGAGGGGGGGAAAGAGTGGGGAAGGAAGATTGCCTCGGTGAATGGCAACAGCAAGGTATTCTGGGGTAAGATGACAATGATGTATTTTTTCTTGTCTCTTATCTCTTGATCTCAAACATGCAAATTATTCTTTCACACTATTAAAGTTAAGTGGAGAAGATGAGCAAAAAGCGAGGGATTTTGTCTGTCATGGTTGAGCGAGTGAGCAAGCAAGGCAGACAGTGAGGCAAGAGGAAGGGAATACAAACGAGATGCTTACGTTTCGGACATGATGGCCAACAAGAAATGGGTGTTAGTACGCGTGTCGACAGGGGCCACACTGCCTCAACCTAATGAAAATTGGCTGAGCATGGAGAAACAGTGACAAATTAAATGGGCCATCAAAGGCACTGCTCAGGGTAGAAAGACAGAGCAAGCATTTCCTGATGGAATAAGAATCATTGCACTTAATCTTTAATTGCCAGCTAAACTGCATTTCTTGTTTGACAACGGCACTCTAACATGTTACAGGGCTAGAATCAGGGAACAACAAAATATATGGGACAATAAATAGGGAGACATGGCCCCTGAAATTCAACCAATTGATTCAATAATCAATAATGGTATTACTTCATCCAGTACAGTACGAATACAAAACAATCCAAGACAAGGTGTTGTTAGTGTTGTTTTTCATACTACTGTCACTGGATTTATCCAAACTAAAACATGATGAACTGTGATAGCAAAGTAGCTCTTTTTAGTAAAACAACAGAGCCATGTTGTCGCAATAATGTTGTGCAATACAGTTAAATTATTTTAATTTATTTAAAAAGAAAACATGAGCCAATATGTTTCTCAAAGAATTACTTACTACAGAATGAGTTTGGTGGGAGTATGGTTGGAAAATAACCTGCTTCTTCACAAGTACTAAGACAGCAAACAATAATATGAACAAATAAAGGTCCTGTTATGTCTTCTATGAAACAAAAACATAGTTGTCTGGTCAAAATGCAGATAATGCAGTATAATCTGAAACTAACTTTTTTTGTAGATAAGGCTCTGACAGAGAAAAAGCAGAATCTTAAGTTAAACTTTGGTCCGATACAGCAGATAATGGTAAATCACACTAAGCAAGGAGAAGATGGTTATCTGAATCAAAAAGTAACCGAAAAATGCTTTTTTAACTTACCAGAGCAGGCAAAAGAAATAAAAGTCTGAAGAGAACATTTCCATCTGGTTCATTTCAATGCTTTGTTAAGTAATGTAATATGGGAGATTTTCAGATCCAGTCTTAATCCACCATAACTGCTTCCAGACTCATCTGGGCCTCCCCAATAATATCAAACATGTTTGATTTTTAGACCATTAGGCTAATACTAACTGAGAGGCATTAAGGATCAGCTGACAGTGCTGCGAAGCAACGGTAAACATTCTAACCCTTGAGGCGAACGCTAGTTAGCATACTACTTCACTTGTCACCTGTGTTGACTGTGTTTCCCCACTCATCCAGACTCGTTGACCCTCAGCTTTTGTTTATATGCCATCACGCCGGCGACAGCTGTGGCCAGAGGCATTATGTTTTTAGGTTGTTTGTCCATCCTTCCCCAGTCTTGTGAACAGGATATCTGACAAACTCCTTGAGGTAAAAAATCTTCATATTTGGCACAAACGTCTACTTGGACTCAAGAATGAACTGATTAGATTTGAGTGGTTAAAGGTCAAGCTGAGTTTGACCTTACAAGGTGAGACCTTTGACCTTCTGGCCATACTCAACAAATAATATAACAACATTTTTTACATGAATGTCCGATGATGAAGTCATGGCCTTTTACAGTTTGTCGAAAGGGTCAAAGTTCAACTGTGACATCAGAATATTCGGCAACAAATGTGCTGGCCATCATTCAACGCTACAGCTCACGAACAGCAACATGACTGGTGCATGGAGGCATTCAACCACAATACGGTAATTCTAGTTTCTCACTGCAGTGTGTTACTACAGCCAATTGTTGCAACACGATAATCTCCATTTTGTGTAAGTCTGCTTCCCCATGAGATCACATGACAGGGATCACATGTGAGCTGAGCTTCAGTCTGCAGAGCCATGACGTCAGAGGGCTGAAGTCATGCCCCCACTGCTGCACAGAGAGGTATTTATTGTTTATTCAAAATGTATTAATATTGAAGATTTTTGCAGGCATGTGAAGGAGAGCAGCTGGATGGTAAGACAAAGAGACAGGCTCTTGCTTTATAGTTAGATGTACAGACAGACAGACAGACAGACAGACAGACAGATAGATAGATAGATAGATAGATAGATTTCCATCCTATGCTGTCCCTTTTCTTATTTTATGTTGTACAATGATTTGGATTGACTTGTGTCTTAAAAATAGAATTAGATAACACAGGACCACATAACCTCCACTTTAACAACTATCTCCACCGTCACACGCAATAAATTTTCTATTTTAACAGAGTAACAGATGGCCGCCATGTCATTGTCAGACGCTTTTCTCTCTCTTTTCTGACATATATTGTATGGCTGAACGGATGGATGGATGAGATGGATTGGTGGGTGGACCGGTGGGTGTGCGGTTAGGTTAGAGGAACACACTTGAGTGCTGACACTTACTTTGCTATTCTGCCGAGTGACGTTGGGAGAAGTAAGCGGGCGGTGTGAAAAGAAAGTGACAGCATCAAATGACCAATCCTCTACTCCTATCCCAATGTATGTGTTTCTGAGTGATGAGTGAGACGAGAGTGGAGTGCTGCTGACAGCCAAGAAATGATCCTTCAAATAGAATTCAAGAATGATGGTACATACTGCTAGGTGTGCATGAGACGGTCAAGGCTAAGGCTATCCCGAGATACTCATTTACACTTTGGTTTATTGATTGCCACGAAAACACAGTGGCAATTTGAATATGAAATATATATTGAATCAGATGCTTCTTGTTATAAATTATGCATGTTGTGATTTATATATGAATGATTCTCCACAAATAATCTTTTTGTTGCAGACAACATTATCAACATTAATCACATATAAAAAAGGTTCACAATTGCATTTCTGAAGCGCACACAAATAGGTCTTGTTTTAAATGAGCGCAACAGAATTCCTCAAATACGTAATTTAAAAGTATGTGCAATTTTTTTGTCAAAAACATATACAGTATGTGATCTTTTTCATGTTACGCTTAATTATGTTCGCAGACTTTCTTCCTCACTCTCAGATGTATCACCTGGTGTTTGTTCTAACAACCGGCGGCCAAATAGCTAGCAGCTAGAAAGTTAGCTGGAATAAAATTAAGTATTTCCCTGGGTTTGAACCTGTTTTAACATTTGGAACAATTGAAGTACAAAGCAACAAAATATATAACCGAGGTCCAGTTGTTTTAGGGCATTTTAATGTGGATACGTTTAAATCTTAAACACTCGTGTTAGCTAGTAACGGGGATGCTACATGTAAATAGAGTTTGAATTTTAACTAACAACTATCACCATGAAATGTTCTCAGTTAACTACTTATAGTAAGACAGTTGTTTATTTTTTTCATGTGTGTGTTGTTTCTGAAGTTTCCTGAAATTGTATGTTCAAATATGCAGATGAGCTGTTATCTAATTAAAATAAACGTATTTGCACACATTTCTGGATGAAGCCAGGTTCAAATTTCTTGTCTCATTTTCTCAACATATTAAATTCAAAGGTTTTTACAGAGGAAATTTTGGAAAATCTCTTTAAAATCAATTTGTAAATCAGAAAATGCCCTGAACATCCACATAAGATCAACTTCTGCCATGTTTTTAGGAATGTAATGTTAGATTTATTTAGGCCACGACTGATATATGAACAAACCGCACCGTAAAATCCTTGAAAAATATAGATAGGAATACAACAAGAACATTTGGTGCATGTTAGTGCTACTAAAGTGGAGATTTCTGGCTTCTGCGATAGAAGTCATTTTGAGAAAATGGCCTATAAAGCAATGTATTGTAAAATCCATACCTCTCTCTTCGAATAAAAATGGTGAATAGGGTAAACATTTAACCCAATAGATATAAACATGAAACTACCCCGGTAGATTACTTACATTAAGGCAATAATAAAACATTTTCAAATAGTTGCATTATGCATTAATGCAAATGAAGTATTATCATATGTAAATATCCACTAATTTTCTAATCTCCAGAACATAAACTCCAATGAAAAGACACAAATGCACTGAAGTTTGCAAATAACAAGCAGTTTGTAAATGCAGGCTCTGTGCGTCCATAGACTCCATACATACAGTATGGCAGTGTACTGCACAGGACCAGTTTGTTCGGGTCTCAATGCAAAGATATACGATATGTGATGAAAGGCTTCATCTGGCGATGTTAGGGGCCGTTGTCCACTGACAGCAGCTTTTAGCTTAATCAGACAGCGTAAGCACCATAAAAATAGATTGCAAATAATTTCCCAGGTAATAAAGTATTGATGTTTGTCAGGACTTGATGTGTAAACAGCACAATAATTCATATGCTCTGCAAAGTGCTGACGGTAGTCCATAAGTCATGACTATCTGTCTTTCACACAGCGTGTTAGTATCTTGTAGTTCAAAGCCTACTTAGTGCTATTATTTTTTCATCTTTAAAGGGGCTTCATTTATCACTCTCGACTTTTCATGTACTTGCGCACACGAAATTAAATCTTGAGGATTAAGAATGAATACAAAACGCATGCAGTTTGCATTAAAACAAAACAAACAAAGAAAAAAAAACCTTAATCCACCTGTTTTTACTTTTTTGAAATCTCTTTCTCAAACGGATTAACATTTTCTACAGTTTAAGTTGTTTTTTTTTTCTTATTCAATTACTCTTACCAATAAAACATATTTAGACAGCCTTGTGTATGAAGGATACCAATCAAGTGTTGCTGACTCCACTTCACTACTAATTGTTAACATTAAAACATAATTAAAAAGTGACGATCAAGCAGAGACGCAAACAGGCTCTGCTTTGCTAATTTAAAAGTTAAACAATAATGTAATCCCTCAAGTATCACAGTGTGTATATGACTGTTTTAGGGCAAAGTTGCTAATGAGCATATCACACTTGCATTCATATGTGGATACACTGTAGAAGAGCAATTAAGAGCTAGCTAAAGAATAATATGGGAATAAAAATAGAAATGACAGCATGTGACAGACCTCCAGTGAAAATGATGTGGAACTTTGCTAGCATGTGTGCATAAGCAGTTAAGTGGTTTTCGCGCGTAAAGGACAAGATGTTCATTTGTTCTATTACCGAGGGAAGATGTCCACTGCACATTAGCATGTGAGGTCATCTGGCCCCTGTTGCATAAAATCTTCACACTATCAATACATATTCATCAGCATCAGAGAGCCATTCATTTGCCAGATTGGAAAATGGGCAGTGAAGAGAGCTTGACATTCACTTTGTGCTGAATTGTTCTCACTTGACACCTAACTTGCTGATTGATGAGAAATATTATGGCCTGGAGGAAAAGCAAAGTGAAAGATGAATGAGTGTAATGCTGGGGCTCTCGTCACATTTCAGAACCACAACTCTTTATTAATCTTTTGTTTAGCCCTGCACCTATCCATCCCTGTTTACGTTACACAAGTAGGATTGGATCTGTCATATCAGGTATTTACCTGCATTTGTCTCGTGGCTCTCCAGCGTGCTTGTGAGTGCGTGTGTGTGAGTGTGTGTGTAGATCCGTGTGTATGCGTGGCTTAGCCTTTACTAAATGAATGTATTTAAATTGCCCTCATGGTCCTGTGTTAACTGCTCGGAGGTTATGCTGTCAGCTCTAGGTTTTATTCTGCAAGTGCGTCGCAATTCAGGATATTCACGTGCTGTTAGAGACACATTCCACACCGCACTGTGGAAAAACACAGAACAAGCTAAAAGCACTCACTCAGGTTGCCTGTCCATGTACAGTAATATAAAGCATCTCCAAGGATAAATGGTCTTAAAAGAACTTTGATTGAACACATGGTCAGAGACATGTAGTCACATGGACACTTTCAAGGTCACAAAGAAGGAAAAAAAAAACATAGCATGTCTCGCATGTTGACAAAAAAAACCCTGATAGTGGAAAATGTTGGTGGGTCGTATAAAATGACATTTGTTTTCAGCACAAAGCACAGCATTCATTAGGCAGTGCACAAATTCATGTGAATACAGTAATCTTTTCAACATATTTCTGCTTTATGTTTTTGCTGTTACAATAGAATTATATTGAGAAATCATCTATCAGCAGCTGCACCAAATAAACCATACGTGGAGTGTACTTAGAATCACATAAAGAGAATTTGCTGTTAAAAAGAAATAGAACAATCAAAACACTTGTGTGGAAGTAAAAATAAATGTGATGAGCATGTTGGCCCAGTTTTTCTGACTATTGATAATAAATCATTGCTATTCTTCTCAAGGCTTTGTGTCGATTTCGGGGGGCTTTCTTTTTTCCCTCCTATGCTTCGCTGATCTGATCTGATCCGACTACCCCCTGTTCACACGCTTTTAATCATTTCCAGGGGTAATTTGTGTGAACTATGAAATAATTTTAAGGGGAACAGTGCTGACACTAACCCAGTCTGCACTCCTATCCTATCCCTAATTAGTTGACTTTACTAGAAACTTGTGTGGAAACCCGTTGCCTTTAACCATTTAAGCTTTTACACAAGGCGAAACCAGTTTAGTTGTACAAACTTAGAACCATAGCTGGATGTAGTAGACATGTCACGTTAAAATTAGTAGGCTTTGCTCAAAATCTTTAGTTCAAATACATTATTTTCTTTTCTAAGTTCTATGAAATAACTATTTCAAGTTAAACATACAGTACATAAACTTAAATATCTGAAAAAAAGGGGGAAAAAAAGCTATTCTTTATTTTGCTAAATGTACAACAGAAGACGATTAGGGCTAATATATAAAAAAGAGTTCTTAATTTCTCTCAGAATTATGACTTTAAATGAGTTTGGAGTCTGGGAAATTATGAAATAATTTTACAGCGGCCCTAATCCTCTCCCATACTTAACAATTCAGTTTCTACAGAAGTCTCTTGATGGTTCAATAAAACTCTGCAATTAGTTTACATATAATAGCTGAAGCTGTTTCTAGTGGAGCTACTTTGTTCCAACATTGCTACTGAGTTCAAACCTCTTGCAGCTACTCATCATTGAACTGGTACAGTGTGAGTGGGTGAAGACTCATTACTAACCTTTATCACAATCATAACTTGTTGTTATAACCATATATATATATATATATGGTTATAACATATATATATATATATATGTAGCATGACTCCCTTCCCACCCCCACACCCCCAAAAAATAAATATTATATGCACTTGTATGTTCTTACCCTTAGCACTTACATCATATCACTTTTGTACTTAAGGTATCCTTAGAGCAGCTACCTTGCTCAGATGAGGGCACGTCTGCTAAATGCCCTAAATGTAAATGTAAATGTAAATGTAAATATATAAATTGTATTAAAGACACACAGCAAGTTCCCATCATACGTGTTAAATGAAAAAGAAGGGTCTCAGGAGAGTTTTAGCTCTCAAACAATGCATGCTGGGTAATCTGCTTACAGGAACGTAAGTAATCTTTGCTTGACACGATTATTGTACTGCTTATTTCATCTGATAAGTGCAAACAACTAATTTAATTTAGCAATGAAACAGGTTTTTTTAAAAAAAACATAAAAGAATAATTAATGACCGCTCACACGTTTAATTAAAACTAAATCATGATTTACAGTGCACGATCACGTCAGTTGTTGCAAATCTCAAAGTCTCTAATTGGTCAGTTTCTCTTCATCTCCTCCTTGTGAAATGTGTGTTTATTTAGAAATAAGGGGCTGATTCACTGTTGCATCTTCAGTTTTTACCTGTATGGCACCTTTGTAATTAAACATCCCAACATACACAACAAAGATTTGTCACATTTAACGACAACAAGTCATCACATCAGTTAAAAATCAAACATTTGCAGCAGGCTGTGTGTGTGTGTGTGTGTGTGTGTGCAGGCTCCATTGTTTTCTGATAAAAAGCAGCTCCATTATTCTTGTCCAAGACGTACTGGAAAGACTCACGCTGTTATAGGTTGCTACAAATCACCACAAACGACCCAGTCGGCACATTCACACGTGAATATTTGACAGCTCAATGAATATAATGTGAAAGCGCTGAAACACAAAAGAGGGTATCCATTACTATCAGGGGGCTTGTTCCTCCCCTTCATTTTTAATTTCACGGGCATTTTCTGAACTTTCAAGGGTATTGTTTCCCCCGGTGCCCCTGTTAATTTCTGACCCTGCCAATAAAATCCAAATTGTGATTCATCCCATCTTTCTCAGCGCCGCGACGCACTCTACTGTCAGACCTTCTCAAGCCCCCATGCCAAGACTTAAGCCACGGAAAAGGTCAAGTGTCTGGATCATTGTCAGCGTCAGCATATTGATAGACTTGCTAGCCTGAGATTGATTGACAGATTGACTATTGGGTTATGTCAGGATTAAGTTTTGCTTGATCATTTCCAGCGCAGGTTCATTTACATTCCTGGAAGCTTCTCGCGACAGGACCGTTCTGTGGTCGTGTTTTCCCCGTGTGTGCGAGGCCGTTTTTTGTGACAGTGCAGCCCATTATCTCACAGTGGTGGTGTTTGGGGTATGACATTCGGAAAGGTCACTGTAAGCTTTACGGTCACTAGGGTGGCATAGTGGTGAGGGACCGTCCTATAATCAGCCCCCGTAACCTGCCCTCCTTAAGCATCTCGAGTGAGACACAAAATCCCTCCCAACTACATGGACATGGCTTTGTGTCCGACCCCTCACTCTGACCTCTGACCTCCCTGTGGAGAGGGACAAGAACACATTTCACGAGAGAGGCTGATAAAAAAAAAAAAAAAAAAAAAACAATAAGCAGAAAAGGAAGAGGTCACTTTCAAGAGCGGCTCCGAGCACTGTTCTTGTTTCTCTCGCACTAAAATCAGGTCAAACCAAAGTTTCACTCAAAAAATTTCCTCAGGGCACGAGTGAAGTGAGCTTTCTGAAGTGGAACCCTGCATGTCAGCCACTGTTGCCAGTATACCATTATTTGCACTGTGGCTTTGTTGTTATGTGTCATGCCAGAAAAAACTGCAGCGGCGCTTAGTTCAGGTCAAACCACCACTGAAAAATCGTATTTAAAAAAAATAACAAAATCAAAAGAACAAAAAGTTTGTTCTGTATTTCCAGAGAAATACAATCTGAAAACGGAGAGTTCCCGCTTGGTTGTTTTTTGCCTTCAACTCCTTTGTGAAGCTGCAATGATGTGCTGAGAGTCGGTAATGAAAAGGCTGATTGGAACAGCCGCTTTTAGAATCACAGGTCAGGCTGACATTGCTCGATGTTATTCCTTCTGGTGACAGCCACTGTTTGCATGAGAAGATTTACCAAATAATTACTTATAGTGTTTTTAGCTTGGAATGAATAGGACTGACCAAACTGAATCCATTCTTCTGTCAAGTTTGTGTAAGGTGGACGAAATAGCAGGCTGCAGTATAGATTTTGCATCAGCCAGCACAGGAGCTGTGGTTGGTAAAGGACGTATTAAATTATGTGACTGGTGCATTTTATCCGGCAAAAACTCTGCTTTTAAGTGCAATGATGGCAACTCACCGACAAAAACAGTGTAATTAAAAGCTATAATTTTATAATTTTATTTCCTGCGTCCCTACAGTGGACTTGTAGGAATGAAGTGAGTCAGGGGAACTGAAGTTGCCTAATTGGTTGAAATCAAGAGTATTGTGTTATGCTAATGCACATAAAGAATGCCTTAAACAATGATTTGAATTTGAATCTGAACTCTCTTTAAAACCCTGCTTTCTCTACAGCAATCCGTTTGAGACCTATAATGAAAGCGTGGGCACGCTCCAATGAGTTTGTTGAATGTGTATAAGATAAGTTGATATGCTTGGCAAATCTGAGTTTGTATAGTCCTTCCACTGTGCATAAAACAACTGAGATGGATCAGTAAAAACTAGTATGGCATGTTAACTCCAACAGCGTTGACTGAAATAGGATCGGTTGTTTAAATGATCCTATCTCCAAGGCTCCGCATCCTATCTGCGAAAGCATGCTGGCACACTGTACCAACTCATTTCACAGATCACAAAAACTTATATTTTATTCTGTTTTATTCACCTGTAGAATATGACAAGCAAGGTAACACAATGCCCCCAAAACATGTAGGAATTCAGAGAAGAATGGTACCTCAGGGTCTTCACAGACTTTGGCAATCCTTGAAAGTTTGTATATTGGAGAAAACAAAAGAAAATGTAGTCCTTTAAAGCTTTTGAAAATAAATGGATGACCTTGAAAGTACTTTTATTAAAATGTAGCGCTCAAATTCCGCAATACGCCTCAGCTTTCTGCAGCCCTCTCCATCCTGGGATCACCACTTCACATCCGGAGGAAATTCTGTGATGGATATTTGATGTAGCAGCAGTTTTAAAATGAATGATTTCGCCTACATTCCAGGAAGAGAAGTAAAAAAAAAACCTCATGTGTGTAATTTTGACCGGTGCTGTCCAACCCCAAAGAATAGCAACGCTGAGTCCTTGAGCTCCACCAGACGAGGCCTTGATGGTCACTGAAAAGCAAAAATGTTGTATGTCCAGGTGAGTGGGGGAACCCTGAGGTCAGATGAACACTGAAACGCCACAATCCAATTTTCACCACAATTCTTCCTCGCCATATATTTACAATGCCAGAACTTTCATTACAACATGGCCAGGGGCACAAGAAACAAGCAACAGAGCAGTGTGCTTATTTTATGTCCTTCAACCAAATGCACAAAATGCTAGCTTTCCCATTGCCATCTATTTTATACCCCAAATAAATAATTTATCAATGCATTGGCTTGTAATCTCAAAGGAATCATTATTGTGATGAATTACTTACCATGTGGCTTCAAGTGCGCAGGTGTAGCCTAGAGCTTTGACCTTGTAAGACACAGTTGACGCAGCACTGATGGCAAATATTACCTTGGAAAAAGAGGAAAGTATGCAAATGATTAGTGTAACGTTAAACTGTGAATATTATGATTCAACAATATTGTTTTATTTCTTGCACAATTACATAAAGAAGATTATAGAGGAAATTCTACCAGGATATAAAAGAATCACAATTTCCCCAACACATGAGCTGTTTACACTTTTAATTACTCTGCTATTTTGACTGTTTTTCCGCGATGGGTGAACTGCAGGGCCAGCGTCACGTCTCGAAACCTTTCATCCTCAGCAGCACATGCACCGCGTATAAGCGACATCACACAACTTTGAGCGGCATGATTTTCTGTCATGTCCCTTCAGTTATTCGCATCTCCGCAGCGAGCGACTCTCAGTCAAACACATCACAGAGAGAGAGACAATATTTCTCAAAAGAACGAGTGACAGGCCGAGTTTGAGGCTAGTGTGGCTTGCTTGGTTTCTAAGGATACATCTCGAGAAATCACACTTAATTTTGAATGGCAGGATGTCAGTTCATGCTCACAGCTTTCAATATAACCTTGTGTAGTGTATGATGAAATGCAAACTGATAGAAAGCGCAGAAAGGCTCTGCAAGCACGGTAAGGTCAGCTGGTGCAGGGCCTCCTGATGCTAATATATTCAGCAATACTGCCAACTACACACACACATTGAATTATTGCCATTGAAATTATTCCAGTTTCAGGTTTAGGTGGCACTTGAGAAAAGTTATTCTCTTCGATGGAAAGTGTACTGTCAAAGAGAAGACACGGAAATGACAAAAGCAAGATTTGAACCTGTTAAAGTGCAATTATGAAAGCACACAACCTCCCCCCTATAAACGTGTGAATCATTTACATCAGAATAGCTTACCAGGCTCGTTTTATTGTTGCACGTTCCTCTAGCATCTATTCTTTCCAAAGGGTAAATGAAGTTCAAAAGCACACGCTCGCTGAATGGCTGATTTGTCCTGCATGAAAAGGATAGTGCAGAAATCTACAATGGCTCCCTGCACGGCAATCACGAATTGGCCTGAATGCGCAGGAAGCCATGCCACCATGAGTCTGGTCCAAGCAACTCTATTCAAATGACTACATCCATGTCTCCCTGTAGAAATGGCTCAAATGAGCCTGTTAGCTTTTGAATGAGTCGGACAGGAAAACAGGACATGTCAACCAGGGAGAAATCAACAGGGAAACAAGAGGAGCATTCGTTTCCGCCTCGGGGAGTTGCACTAGCTAGTATCCTCTGCTCTCCCCTGCACTGATTTGACAGTCAATGCTGATCCCCCCCAAAACACTGTTACGTTTAATGAATGAAAGGCAACTTCACAAAGTTTTATGTCAAATTTGTCTCCAGGAGTGGAACTTTTTGACTACTTTGTTTCCCCTCTCTTGAAGTCGTTTCAGGCAGTTTTTCCTCCCCTCCCTCAGTCATAAAAGATAACACAGGGACGTGTTTGTTGCACCACAATCAGTTATTATTAGAAGCAAAATCACAGCGATGAAGGTGGCACTGAAACAAACAAAGTCAAAATCTTAACAGTTCATTCTTTCCATCTGTGTTTTCAGAAAATATGTATGCATGATAAAACACACTGCAAACTGAAAATAATTGCTGTTTCAGATTCAGAGCAAGAATGCGGTTCTGGTCCAGAGCCAGTTCCTTGGCAAACGTCTTGAAAAGAAGATAGTTTGCTGGCTCCCTACTGTTCCTCTCCTGGCAGCATCGCTGTGTTTAACTATCAGCTTGACTGCTTTAAGCCCACTTGAATCAAGGTCTCTTAGTTTTCTTGTCACCCGGTCAACAACCAAATCTTATACCCCATGAAACTCCTTTCTCTGCGTGCTATGTTCCTTCACAGCATAGATTTAAAAAAAATAAAAATAAAAAAATCTAATTGAGCACCGACGTGTCACACTGTTTATGGAGGAAACCTTTTGTTTAACACTTGAGATTAGAATTGGATACAGTGCTGCTTTGAGCAGTGGAGGTGAGTGTGTTGGTGTGAAGAAAGAGACGCCTCTTCCTCCCCAAGGGATCAACAACATTCACAGTTACCGTGGTGACTGATGAGAGACTGCTCTCCCCTTGCCACATAAACCTTATTTACTATTGCAGCTGTTCAATTTTGCAACACCTAGCCCACCTTTTCTCTTATTTGGTGTTCATGCCTGAAGAAGTGCACCTTGCGCCTTGTCTCTACCCCTAAGATATATGCATCTGAGAAGACTGCAGCGGTAAGTCCTCACATTCTTAGAAAACAACCTCTAGGTTGCAGAAAATTCCTATTAGGCATTTTAAAGCGATAATTAGAATTCATTAGGTCAGCCCTCTTTATTAGAGCAGTGTTTTGGAGCTTGCCGTTTAAGGGATTTTTACAGTTTGTTGTGTTTTTAGGTCCTCACAGGCTGTTTTATTTTGTGCGGGCTTTGCGTCACCGTCTGTTTATTTTCCCGGAGATTCATGTCTATCAGAGAATATGCTGGGAACATCACAGAGCTTGACATGCACACACACCCACACAGATTCCTGCCCACACACATATAAAAGAATAAATGCACAAAGCCGTATAGTGCACATTTTCTTCTGTAACAAACACAAACACAACACAAGGAGACAGACCCAGAGACACGTGCACAGGCAAACAAAGCATTACGTCCCCTCCATCCTGCCTCATGCACATTCTCTACGGAGGGAGGCTTGCGCCGCTAAACTAATAAAGCCAGCATGGTGGCCGCAGCAGGGGCTGGAGCATTGTTGTTAGTAGCCCCCTCAGCCCCAGTCGCACTTCTTGCCTTTCTTTTTAGTTCTCAAGCACATCATGGCAGCATTATATCACACGCTTGTGCAGCCCTCATGTGCCGCCGGTATTCACATATCTAGTGGTTCACCATCAGAGCTATGACCTTAGAGACCCACTAAGCTGGGTAAATGGTGTGTTAATGAATCACATGTTAATAGAGCAAAAGAATGAAAAACAGGAGCGCTGTATTAAAGTCAAGCCATCTTTTTTTTTTTTTACAGATGCACACACAGCATGCAATCGCTTCGGGGAAAGTTAGAAGAAAGCGGTTTGAAATGCCAGCGCACTAATGCAATCGAATGACGCTACTCTGCGCCGTTTCCGAGATTCCGCTTCTACGTCAGGCACCGAGGACGGTTGCAGCAGATAAATGGTGTGATCAATGACGGGCGGGCAAGCCATAATGACAACATGACTGCCATTGTTAAATATTTTCATTGCTGTGAATAAATCTGGCCGTTAATGTGCAGTTTAGCCTTTGGCCAAATAACAGTCCAAGGCACTGGCATTTGTGGCACCCCACAGACAGTAGGACCGCTTCAGGCGCAGAACGCTCTCAAGGTCTCAGACAGTGAGGGAATTAAAGTCTACATCTTTTTTTTTTTTTTTTTTGTCTGCCAATAACAAGCACAGCCAAAGCTTAAATGTAAATCTGCATCAATAAAAGTGCATAGAAGTTAGAAGAAGTCGGAATGAACGGTTGATAGCAATCAGCATCGGTTACTTTTTGTTTTGCTGCATGTGAAGTCGATTTGTGCCCTCTGCACTGCTTGCTATTTCTTAATGACCTGGCTTACCATTGAGTTCAATGACAAATATGTGTTCAAAGGAACGACATGAGGGGAAATAAAAATACTGAAAAAACACATACAATTACCCACCTTCTTCACCAATTTATTACTGGATTTTTTTATTTTTTTTTCCTAATCAAAGGCGAGAGTGGACACTTTCAGCTCGAGAGTCATCTTCTGTGTTAATGAGTCCGTTCGAGACAAATTGAGTTCCTAAACCTGTCTCGATGTTTATTAAACTTCAGGCTCATCTGCAGGCGTGGAAATAAAAATAAATTCAAAAGAATCACTTTTGCAGCGAGTAGAGAGAGAAATGCTAGAAATCGATACGTATTTACATGTACTGTCGTGTCACGTGCTTGTTAATCCAAACATGAGGCATGAAATGAAAGCCACCACATTCAGAGTAGTAGAAGGAGGAGTAATTTTTCATTTTCAAGCTGAAGGCAAAGCCAGGACTTCGAGCTGGCATGTAAAAGTTTCTTCTTTACTGTGAGCTCCTTCCGTTTTGTGCCTGGAAGGAAACAATAATAGGAATGCTTTATGTACAGAGCACAAAAGAGAACCTAAGTCTTAACAGCACTTTCATTGCCTGTGGGAATTGTAACTCGTAACTGCGCCTTTGGGATGAACCTACAATAAAAATCAAAGTTTTTATTATTTGGAATAAAAAGCACTAAATTTCCGTCGGCCTGCTCGTCCCACGATCACCTAAAATCAGTTAAATATCACTCAAACCCTGCAGTTTCCTTCTCACTGTAAGATTATGTACTTTCATTGGTGTTTGCTGTTCATTCCATGTTTATCCACCCGAGGTTAAATTGTATTTGTGGAATTCCACAGATGAGGAATCAATATTTATGGAAGCATGTTTTCCCATTGTTGTGATACTGATTCAATTTCAAGTTTCGCTTCTTCCTCCCTGACTGAATTTCTGCCAGGAAATTGCTTTACTACAGCATTATGAGAGCATCACCTACTGCCCAAAATGGCTTCTGAAACACAGACCTGTGTTGATAGTAGACATGCACAAGTGCAACTTGCAGTAATGTCACAGGAATCGCTCTCCCTTGGCTGTCACGCTTGTTAATGTTGCATGTTTGAGTGTAATACACAGAAATATGTCTTTATCACAAATGAATTATCATGGTACATTATTTCAGTCTGGTTGAGAATTAATCTCTATGTAATCTGGAAATGTTGTGTTTTAAGCTTTTCATCACGTTTTCCATTTGGGACTTAACACTGAAAATACCAACCGAAGAATTTCTTCACCAAAATATTTTTCTCTCATGTCAGATGTAAGGAGTCAATATCCCAAAGCCTGTTTCTCATCATAAAGCCATTGTACTTCAGCCCAGTATCTTGTTAACGTTCTTATTAGACAATTCTCTATCTTACAATCTACATCCAATAGAGTTGTGAAGTGGGAGACTTTGCAGGTTCTGGAACTGTTTTTTGTTTTTGTTTTTCCTGTTCTGTATTCACAATATCTTCAATGAACGTAGACATGGAAAGGTCTGCCGTTGCTAGGGAATGATGTGAGTCAGAGGCAGAAATCAGTGAGTCCTTTTGATCAATTTATGAAAAAGATAAGAAAAGAAAATAAGAAAACAAACAAACAATGCAGTGCATGACTAAATCTGAAATTCACTCAAGTAAATCCAGAGTAAATTGATTTAAGCTACAGATTGTTTTATAATTTGTCTCAACAGCGCAATCTTTGCCGACGTTGCAGGTCTATGTGACAGAATATTAGGCTCAGTGATTGGAGAGGCCTTGCCGAAATACACATCTGGAGTTAAAGTTCACTTCCACCCCCAAACTTTTGATGTACACAGTTGGTACCTCTGATTTTAGAGCAATATATTGTCTAATACAATATGTCATCTTCAATGATTACAAAAAGAGTTTCATGTTTATCCATGCCATTGGCAATTGAGCCTGTCTGAGGGGCAGGGGTGAAATTAATTTAAAAAAAAGGACACCAGTGCGCAGTCAGTCTTCAAGCATGTTAGCACGCTTCCATTTTTAACATGGCGGCCTGGTAAGAAACTTTCTTACAATACTGCTAAACACAAAAATGTGATTGTGAAAACATTTGAAGTAAGTAATAGGCTATGCAGTGACATCAGTGAGTATCAATTCGGATTTGCTCAGCACTGTCTAATTTACGGTTTGACAGAATTTTGTGAGCAGTGTGTGTTCGGATGCATCTCTCTTTTTTCCCCCCAACTCAAGAGTGAAGGACACATGTATTCGTTTGGAGATGCTGTTTCTCTAGTGGCAGTGAATTCTGTGTAGTTAACATTTAACCCTAGCCAACATATTTTCTATAACCACAGTCTGTCCCTAACTTGAACCATTTTGCATTGGATGTTAAACAAAAAACAGAACAAAACATATTTATGTTGCCAACTTTGCTGATATATAACCTATAACCACAATTCGTTCTGTATCACTCCAGGTCCTAACATTCAAGAATTTAGTAGCAGTTGAATGGATCTCAAAACTGACAAAGGTTGCCGGACAGAAACTCTAAATTATTAAAAAGGCAAAATCCATCTTGTCCATACATGCCTCTGTACTGACTTTTACTCTTAAATTACTTTAGGTGTATTCATGTAAACTGCCAAAGATTTCCTCCTGCAGGCACAGTGTGTTCCAGCTGATGTCTTTGTATAGAAAAAAAATGCTCTTTTCCCAACAATAGCACAGCCTAACTGCATTGCAAGTCTGCAGATTTAAATCAGGGAGGACACTTTGCTGCAGTCGTTTTGATGTTGGAACTGACAAAATAAGGGGGATACTGCCCATTTTGTTCTCAATGAAGTATGATGTTGCCAAGCCATCTTTCAATACTGACCTATGATGAGTATTAGCACTTGCTCAATCACTGGGATAAAGGCGTGGGGGTCACCTTTAATGTTGTGCAACAAAAGGCCATCCTTAAAGTCCGGTGAGCTATTGAAGTCGGTTCAGCACTATAGTCCCACCACTGGAATGAGAAATCCCTTTTATGTCAGAAGGCTTGGCCTGATTGAATTCCTTTGCGTATCAGTGAATGGATCAAGTAAGAAAAGGGAGCAGATTTGTGCTTGTGATAAACTGTAGCCCCTGCTGAGCCGAGGATTTACAGCAGGCCATGTTGATGAAATCCACTCCTGCAGTGTGTACTGTAGCTACTGAGGTATTTTTTAACAGCCATGCATAATCCACATGCAGAAACTCATGACACTTAGAAATTACCAGCTCAGGTGATATGAATAATTATTGTTTTCTGTTGTGCCACCGCTCAAGTCTTGTTAATCAAATGAGACATGTTAGGCACTTGAGTTGCTTATTGCTTATTCTGAATATTGTAATTTCATGTAATTTCATAAAGAATCAGCACACACAATTATACCACAGAAATCTTCCATTTTACGCAGTTTTTAAGGTCGGATCGAGATCAAAATCTTCAGTCAGACATTGTGGGACCAACAGGGGGTGAGGTGAAAAGCACTGACTCTTAAAGTTTGACTTAATATTAAGATATACTGTAGCATAGGCAATCCACACTTATTTTGAGCCTGAGCCTTACTTATAATATTTGGAGATGGTTTTTAAATTATTATCAGGCAGATGCTATTAGCACCGAGGGGTCCGCAGCCAACAATGCCATTTGCACACCTAATGTGTCTATTTACACACAATAGAGGGTCTTATTTAACTCAAACCATGATCTTTTCCTAAACCTAACCAAGTAATTTTGTTGCATAATCCTCAACAAGCTGCAACTGAAAACTAAATATAATAATAATAATAATAATAATGATAATAATGAAAACTGAAAAGAATAAGTCAACTAAGTTTAAAACTAATAAGACAACATCAACTCTCTGTTGCACATTGGAAATAAACCGCAGCCTCCTGTGTGAACATCCTGATGGGATCATTCCCCCAACACAACCTCATACCTAAACTTCTCCCAGCAGCCAATATCTAAACTTATAATTACAGCACAGTCGGGTGATACTCACACTCACAGGTAGCTGCATTTAACAACCTGGCTCTTCTGCTAAATAGGAAATAAGGGACAGATCTTTTGACAGGGTTTGTAAAAGGAGGACATATGTACCATATTGGCTAATGTATTAGGGAGGACAGATTGGTATTTTAGCGGTACTGGGGAGACACAAAGCCCCCCAATGTATGCATGGTTACACCCATGGCTCAAATGATGTTTGACTTAAAATCTAATGTTTCTAATGTGGAGCCAATATAGTAGTGAAGCAATAATAAAATCTACCCACAGAAGAGATTTTCAGCCGGTCTTAACTTCCGACCTGTTCGCCGTTTAATTTACCACCATCTCTTTTATCCTTCATAATTAACCTGTGAGATAGATAGATAGATAGATAGATAGATAGATAGATAGATAGATAGATAGATAATGTTCAGTGACACTATCAGCTCTCTTTCATAATATTATCATATATTAGCACTTTGCGTCTGATTACCACCTTGTGTGTGCCAAAGTTTCCCCATTTGCCTGAATTGACTTTTTAATAGTGCTGGGGATGTTTTGGGGTACGTTTTGGGCCATTTGCTGCGCAAGTGTGTCATAGGGACACAGCCTGCAGTGAGCTGTGGCTATCAAGATGAGACTGCAGAAAAGTAATAGCAGCCACAATAGCTGAACCCAATAAGAGCGGAAAGTACAGAGAAGTCTGATGTGCAGCAGAAAAGGCCCATTTAAAACAGGAAGCACATGAGCATCAGTTTTCGATCTGAATGAGGCGATTAAGGGCTGAAACATAATGTAGCACTGGCCTGCAGCCTAAATGCAATTTTGCTCTTAAACAGGTAGAATTATGTTTCAGTTGTTGTTCCAGCACATTTGATTAATACATATTAAATGTGCCAGTTTTACACACAATGCTTCTTTTCTTTGTTCCTAGTCTGCAGCCCACGGTTGCCTCTGGCTTCTTTCCTTGCTCAGCAAATCACAATGTCACAATAATGACAACCTG
Organism: Pagrus pagrus; assembly: GCF_965226575.1. Classification (NCBI taxonomy): domain Eukaryota; kingdom Metazoa; phylum Chordata; class Actinopteri; order Spariformes; family Sparidae; genus Pagrus; species Pagrus pagrus. The sequence goes on from NC_140189.1 coordinate 25,880,465, forward strand.
TACACACCCCAACTACTACACAGCTATAGTTTTCAGGGTTTGGTTATGCAAAGTCATTGCAGTGTACGTTTACTAGCTTCTGCACTATTTGGTTTGTAACTAATTCTGTATAGTATAGATTTCTGAACTATTTCAGCTTAATGACCACCCCACCTACCAAAATATGCAACGCTCAGAACACAATTTTTAACAGCTTCCTGACACTTCGGCTAGCTCAGACACAAGTCATTTATCCACGCACTCCAGTACAAGTCGTTTTCTGATCCGCAGCACCTATCGGCAAGGCATCATCATTTGTCTGTGCTATCTAGAAACGTTACCAAAAACTGTTGGTTTGTAACTGCAAGCAAAAAGGTATTCTCTGTGTTCAAGTCTGATATTGTTGACCTGATCCAGGTCTTTTGGTCGTCTGTCTAGGCAGCTTATTATGAACCATATTAACATTTGTTGTCAGGTGGACACCTCTAGTGACCATGGAAATTATGATGACTAACAAAGACCACATATGGAGGATGTCGGTGCCAATCTACAAGAGGATTTACTCTTCAAACTCAGAACCACCATCAGTTTCCAAATCTAAGCTCGCTCAACTCTCTCCCTGCTACCCAGCAGCTACTGTAGCCCTGCTAACTTAACATTAGAGCCCCCAGCAGCAATTTCCTCAGCTAGGACCCACGTCAGCAGCACAACATTTGGACCGGAGCCTCATCTTTAACTTTGCAGGGACATTTCACATAAACAAGTGTTATTTGGAAATTCATGTTGAATGAATGAATTTATAGTAGAGTGCCAGTGGACGGCAACAGCAGCAACTGTTTTCAACTTGGACAATGCCTGTCGCCAGTACTCTAATAGTCATACATGTTTCTCATATTTGTCGTTCTGGGGAGTCATTAGCAATCAAGCTATTCAGTCGTTTATGTACTGTGTGAGGACGTGGGGATAACATCAACTTACCTTCTCTGTTGTTCCCATCATAATTACTGCAGCCACTAGAGGCTAAAGAAGAACATCATTATGATGCACTCTCTGAAACAACTGATCCTTGGGAAGACAGTCTCCTTTGACAGTATTTCCGTAATGTGTTGTGTTAAGAGCATAAAGTGCCTCGTATACTGTGATGTGAACGTGTTTGTAATGTTACTGTAGTTTTACATATGGGTGCAACTATGACGTTACGATGAATGATTTATGTTAAGTGGCAAATGGCAGCTATTTTCAGTGCAATTCAGCTTCTTTTTGAAAATAAATTGTTGCTTTTCAAACAAATTTATGATGAAGGCCCGGCTCACAATCATAACCAGTGTATACCAGTGATATGTGAGCAGACTTTTGAATAGACTCATTCAGCGTACTGGTGATTAAGAAACAGTGGACTTAGCAACGTTATTTCTTACCACCGTTGTGAGTGTAATTGGTTCAGGTGGCGTTCCATACGGGCTGATGCTCTCCATCACGTGTCACTCCACGCTCGTCTTCTCAGTCTCTGGAAAGACTTTGATCTGCGCTCCAATAAATACAACCCATCGAACATTTCATTTAGAATATTGTCAGACTTCACTGTGAGAGCCAGTTATTTTCAGGTAAGTCATTTCTTCCACGGCATCATCCACCAGTGGTTCTTAATGTTCCCCAACCTTCCAAATCCCACATAAACCCCTGGGAAGAATATTAGCTATTGTGCCACATTTTCCACACAGCTAGCGAGGAGCACTAGATAATCCCGCAGAGTTCACCACACAATACATCAAGAAGGTGTTAGAGTACTGACATGCCAGGACATGAAATACAATTCAGGAGCTCACGGTGAAAGGCTTTTATTACATCTCGTCAGCGGTATAGCATTATAGTAGTGGAAGGTATGGGTAGCAACATGCATTATTTACAGTGATAATTGATATTAGCTAAATTAATAAGAGACCTTGAGGAAAGACACTGACTATAGCATCACTATACTATAGATGATTGGAGACGTTTTGTTCTGAAACCAATTGGTTGCCATAGACGCAACCATAAAAAACCTCTAACCTTTATTGGGGCCATTTATACCTCCATTGCCCCTGTTGATGGTATCGAGCAGTAACTGTCCAGGATTTACAACGGCTGCACCGCACTCTGTTTCTGTCCCTCGCCACACACCTCCCAGGAAAAATCTAGGAAATAGAATTATAAGACTTTTATTTGATCAGCACGGTTTGTTTTTCTCAGACTGTAAGCCAGTAAATGTGTAACACATTTTTGACATCAGGCTGAAAATGTTCCAGATGAACTGGACTGTAATGAATGAATTCCAGTCAAATACTAGTGTAGGGGTGAGACAGAAACTAGAATAGAGATGTTGGAGATCTACATTTTTAATTAGCTTGAACTGTGAATTTTTTTTCCACCTGTTTGATCTTTTAAGTCTTTTGAAGAGTACATCCAAATATGGCAAAAATTCTCAGTTTTTGGTTATTTAACATATCTGAACTGCCCACATACAGAAGGTAGCAGATGGTATAATAAATCAGTCATGCACACCTAATCACCAGCTCAAATTTTCATTAAAACGATTAAAGACCTTGACTTGGATTCAGACGTATTATGCAGTGGTCTTTTCCCTACCCCGCTGTTAGTTTACATTGCTGAAAATGTCATGCAGTGTACACAGCAAAGTGTCATTATGCTCAATCACTGTTGAGGTAATTGTGGGACACACAAGCAAACACGAATGACCTACAGTATGCTCTTTATGGCATTTGGAAACATCTTAGACAAAGGGGGTGAAATTGCTTTGAAATATTATTGGCATGCCATTTAACAGTGTTCCTTTTAGTCTACCACATAAATCACATTTATGTTGTCTGAGATGCATTGTCATTCAGAAAGCAACAAATAACTCTTTTTACCCTCGGCCAGCTGATTTCTCTGTTCCAGCCACTGCTTGTTTATTTATGACCGACATGAGAGCAATGCAGAAGAAAGCCCTGTCACTTTTGGGCATTGTTTAATCATATTTTTATGATTTAACTTCAGAACATTCACAGGAATATATTTGAATATGATTTGTTAAGGTCTCTGCTGTGTATTTCTTGTACTGGGCCTTGTTAGACACAAAATGGAAACATGAAATACTCAAAGAAAGCAGTCCAGTGGAATCAAGAAAGATTATAAGAGGATCAAGATTATAGAAACACATCAGTATATCAAATTGCTTTTGATGTCTCGACAATGAATAATGTATTTTCAGGTGCTTTTTTTAACGCATACGGTAGCGCTTCAGTCACCGTTGCTGGTGTTGATGCCTTTTTTCTTGCGGACTGAGTTACTGTCAGTTCACTTAACAGTGATGCAGATAAATCGATGGGGAGCAGCAGGAACGCAGACATCACTGGTCACATGTTTGAGACGGCTGTCGTGATTTTGCCATCTTTCTCTCACAAAGACGCAATTTTCCAAAAGCAATCCAACAACAAAATTTGTCGATCAAATTGTGAGTCCAAGGACTGAAAAAAAACCAATGGGTGAAAAGAAAGAACCCTCATTTTACTTTGGAGGTTTTAGTCCACCAAGACAGGTTCAATTCAGTGACCCAGTCATTGTTTTTTATGGTAGGAATGGTTGAGTGGCTCCTGGCACACAAATCATCCAGTTATTATGTAAAATTATACTCAAACAAAGACAAGAATGACGTGTACATATAGGCTACAGTAACTGTATATGTACCCGAGTTGACAATATACTGATGCTTTTAATTCATAGTGTTGTCTTACTGCCACATACAGCACGTTTAATAAAGAATAACATGTATTTAAATTAAAAGATAAATCGAGAGCTGATTTTCTCTCCAGTTCATGTTGATTTCCTCAGTCCTGAATCTGAATTTGAGTCACTAGGTCCTTCCTCTGTGGTGGAGATGCAAAATAACGCTTGAGAAAGTATAGTTGAGAAAACATGCTACGTCCCTGGTGGCAGCTCAGTCCTCTTTCACACCATCACCGCAGGCTCCATGAGCACTGAAACATCTGCATAGCCAGAAAACTCCTCAAAAGAACTGCAGATTGTCTCTGGGCAATACCAGAAAGCACAATCAGAAGCTGATGCTTTGTTCGCACCCGGAGTGCTGTGTGGTATGCAGTGTGGGGCCTTGCCTCTGAGCTCATATGAAGCCATGTCACATCACAGTAGGCTTTGGGATCCTCCAGGCTCTAATTGGGACACGGGGAAATGAATTTTCCAGCTATGACCTGTCTAGGATTTGCAGCCCGGGCAAAGTGACGACACTTCTCATTACATGTAAAGAAAGATTTCATCTCTTTGTAATCACAGAGAGGCTTCCCCACAATGAACCCATTTCCTTTCAAATTCAACAATCTATTATTTAATTGCTATCATTTATTCTGACAGAATAACTCCGCAGTACATGGCATTTCTTTCTCTCTTCTTCATTTCAGTTTTGATGATTTGCCACTATGAATTCTTTCTTATCAGAGAATATGAGATGCAGAATGTGTGAGATGAACATGACCATTGTCAACTTGAACTGAATGTGATCCATCCCCACTTTTTGTGTACTTTATCACAGACAAACTGAACATCTGTAAAAATCAACAGACTTCAACATTCTCTCCGCTGCCCCTCAGTATGAAAACTCCATTATACTTATCTTATACAATGCCCTTGGCAGAAAATGAGTCATTACATTGTAATTTCATGCTGCCAAGATGCCGCGCACCCTTCTGGAGAGCTCATGTCATGTTTGTAGGGACTTGAATCATGATAGCCTCCACATTACAGACGCTTATTCTGTATGCTGTATCCACGAGAGTAAAAACCCAGACAGAGAAGCATTACATATAAAAGACCTTTCCATATTCTGGTGGATTTCGTTGTTATGCTTTTCTTTTTGCATTACATCCCTCCCATGTAGTGGTTTAACTAAGTGAAATTATTTATGAAATGCAACCACACACACTTTCCTGCAGCTGTGTGAGACTCACTGTCATCAAATTAACAGGAGCATGAGACAGTGAACTAAAAAATGCTTGCTGCCAGGGACTATCATAGTCACAGGGTACTAATGCACCAGGCTCCGATCATGCAATCATCCCTCTGCTGCAGGGAATCACGGGTCTACATGGCAGTGGGTGTCAGGGGGGCCAACAGGCGATTGGACTCCCCTCTATGTCCTCCGTCTGCACCAGACCTGTCAGATGCCCAAAACGATCCTGGTGCTCCAGTGTGACAAGACTGACCCGGAGCCTGTGATCCTCTCCAGCCTCCCTTGCATTTGTGGCACTTGCAGGCCTAATCTGAAAGCAGCATCGCAATGGCAGAGGTTCGGCGCGCCACTGGAGGCCACACGGTAAGGACAGGTCATTACTGCGCCGCCCTTCAAAGAGAGCTCCTTGCGGTGCTGCTGCCTCTCCCAAGCAGATCACCCTTGGCACAGGGTGCTTCTCATGCCTGCTGAGCTTTTTTACCGACACTTTACGCCCCTACGGGGGGCCAAAGGCCTAGGTAGGGCCAGACTCCTGCTCCCCAGAAACCCAGCCCTCCTACTTTTAATAAATGAGTATTCACAGCGTCAGACACACTAATTACTGTATTTAAGAACAATCCGTTATACAGTGGGAGGTCAACGGTACTGTCACTTAGAGAGAAAAAAGAAAGAAAAAAAACATCTTGCAGCACGGGGTCTCCATTGCCTTGGTGAGACCATCCTTGGATTGCACTGCTTTACATTCCCCATTTGTACCTAATAATATATTCCAAAGAGCATGACAGCAAATGTAGAATATTTTTTTAATTCCCTCGACCCCCCACCCGTCCTCCACCTCCCCATCCTCCTCCCCCCCGCTCCCGTCTTCTTTGCGTTTTAAGAGGCATGAAGTCGGCTGGGTTTGTCAGTAATGGTTGATAACTAATTCATTGGTCCTCTCTCTTTTTCAGAAGCCAGTGGTTTTCATCTTATTTCCCACTTTAGAAGTTTCACTTTTAATCTTTTACTTAGTCGGTCTGTCTGGATGCTGAGTCCCAAGCTGGGTGTTTTATATATCCTGCCAACAATAAAGCTGTCTTTATGAACTCACTGCATCTCTTATCATTCCCTTGTGGTAGAAAGCACATGCTTGTAAAAAAAAAAAAAAAAAAAAAAGTTTTTATCATTGTGTGTTTGTGTGTTTGGATTAGTATCCAATTAGTATGTAATCTTCAATAATTTGAACATGAGTAAGGCGAGTCACTTCCACGTTTTCTAAGCAGAGCAACATGGTGCATAATTTTTCATATCAGAGAACAATATCAGCCATAACTGGAGGCTAACTGACTGGAGAGCCACCCCAGGGCAGTGTTTTTGAGACTGCAGGCAATATCTATCGTAATCAAAGGCTTTTTTATGCAAATGTGTGCTGACTGACTCTTTTAGAAGTAGAAAGGCTTTTGTATTTCCTATTGAGAATCACTCTCATTAGGAAATGGAAATTCCTCTTCTAAATGAGCTGCAAAAAGCAACTTACAACAGCCATGCTCTGTGCATCATCACAGCGCCACGTTGGCGAACTTTAAGCTGCATGACGATAATTGTTGTAAAAGGAGATATCTGAGCCCATCGCTTAGTAAGTGTGTGCAAACAGGTTGCCCATACATCTCCTTTTTACCGTCAGTGTGAAATGGTGTCGGCAGGCGGTGTCGCTATATCTGATGTTTTGTCAGTTGATACCGTGATCACAACTAAGGATGAAAAACGGGAAAAATGAAAGTCAGCGAGAGCCGGAGCAACATGACAGAGGCTGTGCACACATCTCTGCGACGACACGAGGCTCTGTTAGCAGAGGCTCAAACAGTGCTCCTGGCCGTGTCACATCAATGTTTGCGTTTCAAGCATCTACCATTAAGTGTAAAAGCAGATATTTTCTTGCCGCATCCAAAAGCAGCGATTCTTCAAGGCCAGTTTTTGTGCCGTTGCAGAAACCTTTTGTCAGCAGTGTAACACTAATCAAGTGTGTGTCCCTGCAGAAAATGTCACAGCTGCAGAGAAGATGACCATAATTAAAGTGAAGATAAGAATTATTAAGTTTAAGAGATATTAATTTACAAATCTGTGCTCGGGTGTGAAATGCATTATGCAATAAACTATTGCCCTCTGTTGGGCAACGGTGCTATCTGCATTGGCTCTGGCATGCAGTGAACAGGTTATCAGAGGAGACAGGCTCAGGGAATGACATCTCTCCCCCTACTGTCACATAATCTAACGTGAAAAATAAGTAAATGCACATTCTCCACAGGGTAATTTTTCACAATTTGTATGAAGAACACCGTGACTTTGATGTGCAAGCAAGAGTCTTTGCTTTCCATTTGTGTATTATTCTGTTCCTGTCTGTTATTCTGTTATTTTCAGTCTAGGGCACCAATGTTGCCAGGACTCGACACCTTCCGCTTTTTTTTTTAATGTAGTTTAGGTGGATAATTGGATAACACAGGTTTATCCTCGGCAAGCACTTTGTATGAGCAATCCAATTTCACATCCTCCTGAAGGGAAACCATTATTCTTAACCAGGGCTTGATACTCCAGTCACCCTTGCGCAGAAATGCAGCACAAGGTTCTCCCCAAATCCTATCAGCTTCTAACCTTGTTACCAGCCAATCTGTATTATTGTGCTATAATTCCATATTCTGCCCTGTCCTCACCGTGGCACCAGCATTTGAAAAGATAAAGCTTTCGCTGCCGTTTTGTTGACAACAATGCCTTGGTGGACTGTTTGCCTTCTATCTGTGAACATTGGCACGTTCCACTGCACTGTTCAAACCAACATCTCTGGTGAACATTTAACTATTTCAGGGTACGTTTTCAGAAACGGCCCGCGTTTATTGCACTGGTAGGATCCTTATTTTGATATTCGAGTAGATTTCGCGATACATTTCATATTATATGATTGGTGACAGTGCACTTCCTCCTAAATCTCTAAACAGGCTAACCGTATCATGTATTGATCAAATCTGAACTGATCACAGTCTATAAAAGAAATGCAACATTAAAAGTGGATTATAAATGATGTATGCTTTATGAGGTCCAACAAAAGACAATCAAAACAAGAAAACAATCGCAATGCAAATTAAAATGAAAATACCAAGCAGCGACTCTACATGAGTCTCAGATGTGCTGCCTTGTTTTATAATTTGCAGAGAGAGCTGCCTCCAGCTATCAGCTCCATTTTTTTGGGCAAATGCTCTGCTTGATTGGACGATTGATTTCAGGTTTGCCAGGTAGTAAGCGAGATAGGCCAAGGATTTTAGCCTGCAACTTATGACATTGTGCGAGCGCCTCAGTAAAAGTTTTTTAAATGAACACTTTGGCGTAACACCAGCGAGAGCCTTTCACATTCACAAGATAAACGCCACCCGAAATCCAAAATGGTTGGCACATTTAAAATACATTTCAAACACTTTAACCTTGAAGGGTAGGGTGGTTGAATTTTTTTACATTTTGAATATGCAAGTGCTTTGAATCAGCATCCTTGGCATGCTTTTTGTGATGTGTGATATTGGCCCGCAGTGCCAAACCAATATTCTGCTATTTAAAATAATATTTGTAATAGGAGACATAGGGTATTTCTGGCACCTACTGTACCACACTGCTTCTTTTATTGCTTGTTAACTTATGGTACAGTAGGCGTTGTTTGGTGTGATATCTGCTAATCTGGCTGAAGTATACAGTGAAAACAAACAAACACAGCCACACAAAGAAATAAACAGACGGATACATTTGTCTATATGCACAGTGGTGTGGAGATGTGGAATTCAAACAAAAGACAGGGTGTTAGTAGACTGACTGGGCACATATCTATATAAGCCGCATTATTTGCTGCATACTGCTTTCAAACTCTGCAGTCATACCCAATGAAACATCAGTGTCGATAAAGTAACCACAGTGGCCCTGAGGATAGAAGGAATATATCACCAGTGGAGAAGCAGTCCAACAGACTTGTAATCCAAGTCCAGGACAGCGGGAAACTGTTTAAGGTCACAGAGTAAAAGATACACTATTTAAATAGTTTCATGAAACATTTTTTTGAAATGTACTTATTTGTCTGGGAGATTAGAAGTTTGTTATCAATTATGTCTGCGCATTAAAGGTGCAATATGTAAGAACTAACCACCCGCTGAAGGTCACGCCAAACAAATAGGAGGCCGCATATCACCAGAGTAACTGCTAATTGCTGCTCACTATTCTCTTTCGCTGTAACTGCTAGCCGCTGTTAGCTAGTTGGCTGCACAGCTAGCGGCCCTAAGCTGACCCGGAGCTCGTAACAACAGGAGAGGAGTGTTGGCAAAGTAACAGGGCTCAGCAGCCTCTGGAGGCACAAAGTGGTATTACAAGACAGGAGCGGCCATGCAAATAATAATAGACTTCTTTGACATTACATAAAAAAATCATAGTTCTTAATATTCTGTAATGTAATGTTTGATTTTTTTTCACAGCAACATTGTACAACCTTAAAATAACCTTCAAAATCATTAACAGTGTCTTGTAACAGGATGAATGTCTCCATCACAGCCGCTCCGCATCTCTATCACTTGTTTCTAACTACAGTGAGAGGGTATGGATCACAGAGAGTAAGCTTTCAAGACACAACATTGTTATGACTATATGAGGACCTGGTGCCAGAACATGGTTAGCCCAGCTGACTGTAGCATAAATACTGGAAGCAGTGGGAAACAAGTCTGAAGTGTACAAATGATATATATGTTTGTTTAATCTGCACAAAATCTAATGCGCAGAAATGTATTCGAATGAACATTTGTTTGGTTGGCTTTGGGAGATTACTTGCAGTACCATAACTATATTAATAATGATAAACTTTATTTATGCAGCACTTTTCCAAACAAAGTTACAAAGTGCTGCATTTTGGGACTGAGGCAAATGAAATCAGACAATTAAAATGATTAAAAAGAAAATTATAAAGTGGAATTAAATTACCCACAAGAGATACAAAAAAGAGAACAACAGTAATAATAAAACAGAAATGACAAGAATGAATAGAAAAGGCTTTTAATAAAAGATGCAGTTTGAGAAGTGACTTTAAAAGGCGTCACTGACCCTCAGGCCTCAGATTCTTGGGCAGGGAGTTCTATAGCCGAGGACACTGCCTGCAAAGGCCCGCTCACCTTTAGTCTTGAACAAGGCCACAGAAACTGCCACCAGAGAGCTGCGCAAGGATCTGAGGCTGTGCTCTGGCTCGACGAGGAGCAGCGACTCAGCAGTGTAGCTGGTAGCTGAACAATAAAGCCCTTTAAATGCGATCAGGGGCATCTTAACATCAACTCTAAAACTTACTTGTTGCCAGCCAAGAGAGGCTTAAACAGGTCTTATGTGAGCTTGTCTTCTAGTATTCGTTAATAGCAGAGCAGCTGCTTTCTGCGCTAGCCAAAAGTGTGTGAGATCGTTCTCTGGCTTTACCCTGAATGAAATCTAGCCGAACAAAAGCATGGATGGCCTTCTTGAGATCGAGACAAGAGAGAAAGGACTTTGTTTGTGAGATTTGCCTTAATTTGATAGGGGGGGAAAAATACATAAAAACACGATAAAACAACGTTGGTAATTTATTTTTTCAAATTAAAGGTTACTGCCACATATTACACCCAGATTTCTGGCTTGCAGGTTTGATATTCTTAATATCAAGATATTTCTGTATAATAAGGACGGACTTTGGGCCACAGAGACTTATTGTTTTCGTTTAGCTGGAATTTTTGGGACATCAAGCACGTAATTCCTGTCAGACAAGATAAAAGATGATGGAAATTGCCTTCCTCATTAGTTTTTTAATGATTATCTCTTAATGAGAAGTATATCTGTCCACCTACTGCTTCTGTGCAGCGTCTCCGGTTGCCAGATACAGTCGGTGAGCACAGGTTTTGGTTTTCTGTAGCCTACGGGCACAATAACACCAAACCTGAGCAATGTTACTGTGATAATGTCCAAAGGCCCCCGTCAGGTTGCCTCGCTGTTTCGTCTCAGGAAATAGTTACAGGGTTTAACTCCCCCTCACACCAGTAATTATAGTTTTTACAGTTTTACATGTGTGTACGACTTAAACGAACAAGATACAAAAAATAATTAGCGAGCTTAAGAGGTGCTGGACAGAGCAACAGTAGCTTTTTCACCCTGCTACTGTCACGCTTGTGCAAACATGGCAACAGGAAAACAGAAGGAGATGCAGACACTGGAGGCTGAGCAGAGGCAGTTCAACAAATGTATTGCGAAAAGGAGCCAATGAACAAAAGGCTTACGGAAATGGTGAGGCAGGCAAAGATCAAATCCAAATAAGGCAAACAAATCCATGCAAGAATTAAAAAGCCCCAAAACAGGCACGGTCGAGGGAAAAACAGAAGTCCAAATACACTGTGAAAACACTCGTTAAGGGCTGAAACGAAGACACGCAAGATACTGAGAGGCGACAGGTGAGACTGATCAACGTCACATTGACGGCAGACAATCAAACAGGCGGGAAAACTAATAGAGACATGGTGTAAGGTAAAAAAGGAGAAGGAGAAGTGAGTGTATCTAAATGAAATGGGAAATGAAGTACAAGTAGACCACATGGCCATCACACATTTTCAGGAAATAACTTTATTTAGGGTTACTACCAGAATAGTTTCACATGCTTTAATGCTAAACACAACATGTTCTTGTGTAGTAGCTCTGTATTCACAAGCCTGAGAAAGCACCGCTCATTGTGTTTTCGGTCAGCTTTGTTGTTTTTTTAGCTTCCAGTTAGCTTAAATTAAAGGCGGGTCTACTGACGAGGTGTTTCTGGCACTTCAGGAGCAGCAGGAGAGGAGCTCCCATCCGGCTTTTTAACTTTCAAGACTTTTTACATGGACATGAACCTGAAGGAAAGGAAAAAGTAGACGTCCTTTAAGGGTGAGTGTTTTTTCCCAAAATTTGAAATATTTATTCAAATATTTTTCTATAATGAATGCAATCCTGCTTGCTGTTCCCTTATTACACATTATTTGACCAGCTACGGTAACGTATAAGAAAATATCTACAACACAAAGCCTAAATAATTGGTGCATGTACTTGTATGTGGTTCCAGTGTACATGTATGGACTGTGGTTGTGCAAGGTGCTGTTGGTAATGAGAACTGAGTCAGTGACCGAGCCAGATCTGGGTAGCATCCCATCCTAACTACCCTCCTGAATCTTTCCCTTGCTTGCCTTCTTGAACTTATGACACCCTCAGCGGGTATATCAGGGAAGGTAAATCGTATATGGAACTGTGCAAACAAGCAGGTGTCTTTGTATTGGTTCACAAGGTCCCTGAGGCCGTATCTCCACCATGCCTGAGGGACTTCAGGTATCACAGCTCAGACATACAATATTGTTAACAACACAGAATAAATACACAAAACACAGACTTACACAACTTCAGAGGAAGATGTAACAAGACCTGGTGCGGTTCAAGAAAGACTGGAGACATCTGCGTCCCTCCGAGATTTAAATGTGTGTTGTTAGGCCTTTCATTTTTAGACCCGCAGCTCCCAGTGGGGGTTGTAAGCGTGTAATACTGTGTTTGTGTGTACCTGCAACTAAATAACTCACTGTCAAGTACAACCACTATGGCTTTCACTTCTACCTGAATAATCCACACACCTAATTTAACATTTTTGAAAAACATTTTTTTTACCACTCCAATTTGGCAAAGGAGCAATCCCTGGGGAGTTATTACACTGTTGGCTTGTAAGCGACTGTTCAGGAAATGAAGGCATTTCAAAGAACACAGAGCCATGATTTGTTTACAAGTTGCAGTTGTCCTATATATGCTGCATAAACAAACACCGCTTTATATAAAAGATTGTTGTTTTGCTCATCTGCAGGTGCAAAAGGAAGACGGAGGAGGAGACGGTTATATGTTCATTAGCTAATATTAGAACCATTTTAAGCACATAATGTCCCTGCACAGGCCGATCAAAGTCCACACAATAACAGACCATGATGTTTTTTGCTACCTTCACGGCTTTCCCGAATTTCAAGAAATCAGCAAAATCCCCAAATCAAGAAAATACAATTGTAATGCCACTAAAAGTATTATACGCATTAAGGTCAATGATTAGGTAGGTTAGGTAATAAATGACAATACATTTCAAATGGAATGAACTAAAATTCCATCACGCTACCAAAAAAAAAAAGTTCTCTTTTTCTCTTCATTCCCATCAGATATTTTTTCACCCTATTGACCAACTTCGTTCAGGATAGAGTCAATGCAGAAGTGTTTTATCAATGGCTGATAGTTTTCCATGGCACAGTCACCAAGGACAAGCCTTCAAAAGCCTGATTCAGCCTGCACCTGGAATTTAGACTCTGCTGAGGGTTTTGGATTTTGTTTGAGACGACTCACACTCAGTTTGTGCACAAACCTTTAGAGTGTTGTATGCTGAAGTGACAAAAATAATCACAATTTCCAATTTGCTTACCAACTTGAGTGCAAAATGACACAGAGCCTGACGGAAAAAGTGAGGACAAGAACGATGAAGGAAAATAAATTCCAATTCCAATGTATGCGCCGCCATTTGGGAGGAAACATTGTAATGCCAGATTAAATTTTTATATCAACACATACAGAAAATGTTTAATGCATCTGCAAAATGTCAGCAGGGTGAAGATGATGCCATTGTACTAAAAAGGCTTTATGCGACATGTTTATATTGGATCTACAAAATCTTTTTTTTTTTTTTTTTCCTAGTAACTTCCACTTGTGACAGTTAATGCACAAATAGTGTTACGATTACCATCCTGGCTGTAAGTACAAATGAATTATCAGTGCTCAGGTGTGCAATTCTGTGCAAATTTCTTTACAAAGGTTATGTATCTACATCAGGATATTCACCAAAGCACATGCATTTTTTCACCGATATTATGATGATGACTGGTGATCACGTTGTTTTAACTGGTAACACTTTCTAGTAGAGACAGACTCACAGTCATACAGAAGCTCTGTGTTGTTCTTTTCGGGCTCTTGGTATCTTCAGTGAGGTGAAGTTACACTATAAGCTTTCCCCTTACAATGTTATGAAAGATTAACAAGATCTTAGCATGTAAGCCTTTATTTGCAAAGTATTACTTCACAACAGTACCACAGGGCATACTGCTGCTCTGAGCCTCTAACAATGTTATATTTCATAGCTGAATGAGACATTTTCAGCCTTATAAATACTACTTTTAATGTCCCACCTGAGACTGTTGCTCTGCCTCCCCCAGGCTGTATTTCTACACGTGCTGCTGGATAAAATGATAAATTGATACACGCCGTTTATTAGTCCTGTGTTGACTCATTAATACTACAGGCCTATATACTGGATCTTTCCTTTCAGGACCAGCTGCGTCCTTCCTCATACTTGTGTGTGTGTGTAAAACGGAAAACTTCCTGAATATACTATCAAGCTGTCAAAAAAATGCCATAGTTCTTCTAAAATTTCTCATGGGTCATGTCCATTATTGATTTAGCTGCCATTCTGCTCACAACTGTGGTAGTCTGTGCTATGGGACCTGTCAGACAGAACATACAGTACATGCATAGGAGCTTCTACACACACATTGAAGGTGAAGGCAAATACGGCACAACTCCGTAATTCTAGTTAAAAATTTCACGCGAGCCATTAAGGTTTGTCCATTTGCATTTTTACAAGATTTCTCATCAAAAATTTATGGTGAATGGCATGACTGGTAAGGTCTGTAAATGTTTGACACAGCTCAGTACTCTTGCAATGTGTGGCTGTGAGATTTGGAGCATGATGCCTCTACCACAATTTTTGGAGAGGGGTATGCTGAGAAGACAGCGTGACAAAAAAAATGTACAACAAAGGAAAAAACACTCTTATGGGCATCTCACCATGCCTCAAAAATATCAAACCCTAATCTACAGTACGTGCTTACAGTATCAACTACCGATTAAAACGTATATGCGCACACATCATTATGTCAGTATTACATGCACAAAATCTTAAGCAATGTAAAATGTCCCAGCTTCTGTTCACAATCTTACATTTCTCTTTATTTTAAACTGCTGAATGCTGTTTTTGTGGCACATTTCATTGAAAAATTATGTTGCCTTTTTAAAACAGAATTCACATCCATTCATTTTTCCTGCAAGCCATCCACTACTGAAGAAGCCTCACCCGAACATATTTAATGCACATTCTCCTCCAATTAATACCCAGCAAAGCTGCAGTCTTTTTCATATCTGATGAAAACTTGGGGTGGTTACCAATTAGTCTGCTGTTAATTATCTCCTTCTCCTTTGATCCTGACTATGACTACTCTGTCAGACACACTCATTTATTCATCTCCTTTGCTTGCTGAGATGGACTTTTTGGAGATTGCACAGATTGATGCACATTAAAAAATGGCTTCAGAGGCAAGCTGGAGTCTTGTAAGAGTGCACACATGGCTGTTGCATTTTCTTTGTATGTCTGCAAGTCTTGCATCTCCAGCACCCTGCTGTGCTAAGCCCAAAAGTATTTGAGTATCATGTACACTTTTTTTTATCTATCTTTGGATGTCTTTGCCGCAGAAAAAAAACAAAAAGTACACTTACAATGTCTTTTAAACTGCCATCAGTATGCTCATAATCAATACTGCCTATTAATTATGCTCTACCTACAGCCAACCTTTCCTCTGACTCTATGCTCATGACATGAAATCTCTCCCGTAAACATCAAACGATCCTCCCCATGTGCAGGGAAGGAACTGAATATTTAAGCAGGGCTCACACTGACGAACGCCGTGGCACCTCCGTTTGTGTCGAGAGATAATGTTCTTAGTTCTCCCTCTGTACAGTGGACGGTAAGTTGAATTTGTTTGACGCCCAGGATTAGCATTAGCGTCAACACAAGAGACAACCTCGACAACCACCGTCAGGCGACGAGAACTATGAACGTGGAAAGAAGAAGGTGCATGCTTTGTAGTATAGCGTGGCATTACTGAAACACTGTGGCAGTTTTGAACTTGCCAGTAGTTTGAGGGCTTATTTTGAAAAGCTAAAGCATATCTTGCTGCTCATATTGTTACCCTTGCTTTCACTCACACCTTTATTCGCACTAAAACAGATTTCCACTCGCCGTGAATTGGCAGACAGCCTGGATTTCTCAATGGCACTGACCCAAACGAGTATGTAAATTAGGCACGGCTCGTGCATTAAGAGCTGATTTAAGCAGATTCTATACATACAGTACAATTCTATCGTGTGCTGGTTTTCAATGAGCTGTTTATGTGCATTTTTTTTAAAGATGCACCTTTTTAAACATTCACACGCAGGGGACTGAATAAGTAAGATTCATGTTTTACAGTCAACCTTAGGAGGAAGTGAGACAGAATTGAGAGAAGGCAGGGGAGAGAAGGCGCCGAAGTGAGCTGGAAACGAGATGGAAATCTGTGTCCCTCAAGCCTCGTCTTTGAATCCCTCCAGTGAAGAATCCCACTCAAGGGTAAAGGATAATCTCCAACTGAGAGATGCTTCCCTAGCTTGGCCAAAGCCTCAGCTGTAAGAAAGAAACAGTCTTCTGATCACAGTACAACAGGTTAAAGAGATTACAAATAGCTAAGTGAGCACTGAGACACAATCACAAATTAAAACCTGCTTCTCCATGACTACTTCGAACGGACTCACATTGGAGAACACATAACATACAGTAAAATAAACAATATTGCTTTATTTATTTATTTATTTTTTTAGAAAGGCTGATTGGCAAAGAAACCCAGTCATATTAATTAAGCAGATAGTTTTATGAAAGAAAATTAATGAAAACGTAATCATTGTTGCTGCCACGCTAATCTGCACTCCTTTTTTTTTGTTATGTGTTCATGGAGTGGAACAATTAAGGATTGATTGCTTTTAGAATGAGCCATATCTCTGAGGTAAGCTTGCTGTCAAACCTGTGGCAATGATTTAATTTCACTCAGTTAATCAATCTGTTATGCTCTTCATATTTTTGGGGGGTATGCACAGACACCATTTTCCACTTCATGACAGAACGCCACGGAAAGAAGAAATCAAACAAAACCATTGGTATCAACTTTGCTCAGTTTCATGGCTCTAAGAACTGAATTTCATGCTAATATGTGCTAATTATTTTATATTTTCTTCCCCTTTCTGTTAAGGAATGTTCATTTTTGCCATGTCTGCTTGGAGTAGGATGTCATTGCTAATGTATGGTCTGGAATAAGCAGACTCACCGCACGTCCTCCTGGGACAGGGCTAATTACGTGTTCGGAATCTGCAGCATGGCTCTCTGGGCTTTTATGCCTCTGTCACTTCTCATCCACTCAATTGGATTGGATATATCCCAAGAACAACCTACAGCCTTGATTCCCTCTGCAAAAACAGGTCACCGTGAGTTCGCAGGGTGTGGAATGAGTCTAATTATCGGGGTACAGATGGGCGCAGAATACCTAATGGTGGAACAAGCTGTGACCCCAACCAGACCCAGAACAACTGAGGCACTGGTTTTCCCACAAGGCAGCTCTGTTTCAGCCCCGGATGTAGGCTAGACTACTCCGGAGAAGATTGGGGGTGTTAGAAACCGAGCATTCTTGGGCTTTGGGATTAGGATTTCTGGATCAACTTGGATCAGCTGCATAATGTAATCTTATTGACATGAGGAATTATTATGACAGTCTAAACCAGAAATACAATAATCTGCATTAGGAGAAGAGAGGGAAGTACTGTAGTTTCACTCTGTGAGATCGCGTCATGGCTTATCTTGTTAGTGCAGTCCCTCCCCATACGAGAGAAACTGATCATTGCTTCAAATTCTCAGTTAAGCTGTGACACACCGGAGTTATGATAGTTATCATCAGCCCCTTAGTCAAGGTTCAAAGTCAAAACCAAATATTCTTTCAGTTTTATTCTTGGAAAAAGAAAGGGAGAATCAAACTGTGAGAAATTGCAGTCAGCACCTTGAAACCCAACTCAAAAATACAACTTTCTTTTTCTGTGTGCACCATTTTATTCCCCTCTAATCTTGAAAAGTAAACTGAAGTCCTGAAGGGTGAAAAACAAGCCCGTTGACAACCTCCAAGCCCAAGGGATGCAGTTGAACGCATGCTTGGTTTGTTGTATTCGCATGTAGACCCTCCCAATTCCCTTGTCTGCGTGTGTCTCTGTCTTCTGTCTGAGGGGCAGTGGATCAGAACCCCCTATACATGCAGTACACAGTTAGCAGGTCATTCTTCTGGAGCCCCACATAGCTGTCAGCGAGCCGGGCCTGCCAGATTTATCATAGTCTCTGAATTTTGTATTTCAGGCTTGTGAGGGCAAAAGTTGATGCTGACGTTCTGAGTGACAAGCTGCTTTACCGTACGGAAATTCCAACTGGACCGTTCCATATTCATGAACTGATTTAAATTCTGGCACTGTACATGGGTTCCTACAAGATATCGAGGAAGACAGTCAATGTACCCTATTCAAATCTCATACAGCTGTCTTTGTGGAACATTGCAAGCTGTAGAAGCAAGGGCGTAGTACACTGAGTGGCAGGGATGTTAGTTTGTTTAAGTTTAAAAGGTTGTTTCTCGAGTAATAGCAAATGGGTTTCTTTGTTTTGACATAGTGCTTTGATAAAAATGCATTCTTAGATAGTCTGTCTGCCCTCGTGCCCCTTTGACAGAAACCGAGTGCAGTTAAGAGTTTGAATTTAAAATATATTACAGCCTTGAACATACTACAGTTTACGTTCTCTGAAATACAATGATTATTTCATTTCATTATTTCACCTTTGATGATAAATATCTAGGTTGGTCAAGTTGAGGGCGGTCCTTCGACTAGTTGCCTTCAGCTTTCTGTCCATATGACTGGGACCTGGGGGGATCCCCCTAACCCAAACCCCCAATCATACCCCTATCTCTATACCCTAACCCAAACCAGACCCCTAACCCCAACCTCACCCCTTGCTCCTATCAGGTAGCCAACTAGGGGTAGAGTGTCCCAGTTCTTGTTGTGATAGGTGTGTTAGGGCTACATGGGCCTCCAAACCGAGGTCTTTCAGAGACACACTGAGGGTTTTAAGGACTCTCTTTCATTTTCATGTGTTATGGTCCTTTATGCCCCATTTTTTTGAATTACCAAAGAAATGTCTAGTTGCATTTGTGTAACCAGACATTTCAAAGGTTGAGATATCAACCACCAACCCTTGTAACTCCATTCTGAGGGGTAAGGGTTCACTGGAAAACCAGGGGTTGTGGTAAAAAATTGGAAATGTGGCATTAAATTTTACTTGTGCATGTTCACCATGACCTCCTTTGGATGCAGTTCAACGCTAACACACCATGTAAACCAAGAAAGTGAAGTTGCAATGTTCAGCTTTGAGCATCACAAAGATAGAGATCCATCAAGTTGAATAAGTAACTGCCATTTCATTTTCAACACTAGCACTTTGAGCAGTCTGATGTATTTGGTTAAATAAACGAGAAATCAATGTTTCCGAAAATGAAGTGTTTTTAGCACTGATGTCTCATCTTTTTCATTTTCAGCCTAACAGCAGTCTAATTTAAATGCACGGGATCAGATAATTCCCACATGATACCTGATTGATATCTTTGGCCTCGTATAAAACACTCCACAGTACATGCCCTGTAGACATGGTCAATTTCACGTAACACATTCGATCCCACAACTAAACTCCTTTTTCAAAAAGAAAATACAAAATTTGTAGGTGTAGCTATTTACAACGTGTTGTGCCCCCAGTTCTGACATTTGGGCTGTGGATGTTTACCAAAACATTTGTCCAGCATCTGGCGCTGTATGCCACTAAAGCCATGGGAGTGATAATCAGAGCAGAGACCTGTTGTTTGTATGTTTTATTGACTTGCTCCAAGGTCTTCAGCAGGGTCTCACATTCCTGCGTCCGCAAGACTAAATGCAGACTGGTCCCAGGCTTGCGAGGTAGAAGCACACAAGGCAACATAATAAACAAGTTCAAAGCACAACTCTCTCTGAAAGACATGCATGAGTCACTTCCTTCAAATATGATGTGTGTGCTGCCACAAGTATTACATTACGGAAATCTATGGGAAAGTGTGACTGCCTGAGTGCTGGGTAAACTTCTACATTATGTTCCCAGGGACAGTGAGATTTTTATTGAGCAGCTATACCTGGGAGCTCTCTATTCTCAGCACACAGCTAATCAAAACCAGTCAGTTCAGGCCAGGTTGGATTTTTAGAATTTCTCTCCTGAACGAAGCAAAGCAACCCATGTTTGCACAGCGAGAGGATGTGTTATTTCAAATCTAATATTTCCAGGTCACTGCACGTGCACACTGCCAATGACCAGGTGGGATTTGCGAGTTCCAGCTGTTCTATATTTGATGCATTTACTGTACACTGGCTGTCTGAGCAATGATGCAAGAACAGAGATTATTAACACATTTTAAATGTGCCCTCTAGATGCTGCAGCGAGTAGAACCTTTTTGATTCTTGGCTCTTATTTGTTGTCAGCTCAAGTAGTGATGCAACTTACATTCGGCACTCTACTCAACAGCAGCAAAGGAGGAAGGTTGAGAGCACCTGTTTTTTTATTAATGCTGTCACTGCAACAGTGTACTGTTGTTTATGCCGTATATGACACCAAACAAGCACTATGCGCCGGGGAAAAAACATCACTATGAATCCAATCACAGTAAGAATGGGTAACATAAATGAAATTTGTATACCATTTCCCAGTCAGGTGTGGATGGGGCCGGCAACTGATTTGGAGAATTTGATTCAAGTATAAAAAGGCAAGACACAAAAGTAGAAACAGGCAACAATAGGCAAGATAACATAGTACCAATGTACCAAGATAGTCCACACAAGGAATCCCCTCAAAAAAACTGATCAGAGATATCACAATTTGACTTAACTTACTTAAAGTTTCATTGCCTTCGCCAAGGAGGATACATTTTCACCTGCGTCTGTTTGTTGGTTGGTTGGTTGGTTTTCATTAAACCTGAATGGAAGATGGGTCTCAGAATAAACCCCATAAACTTTTGGCGTAGAATGGGAAAAAGGGACAGATCCAGGATTTTTTTCTTGCATTCTTTAACATTGCAAGATTGGTATTGTCTTGATGAAAGAAATCAGGCATATGTAGGTGGCTGGTTTCTATGGTTGGGTACAATTAGTTGTTGCGATCGAAATAAAACTTTCAATGTAGCAGATCTGAACATGTTTTATTTGATATTGAATTGCAGGGGACTGTTTGGCCTTGGCGGCGGTAGAGTGCTATTCAAGTTTCACATGCATTAGATTGACCTTCAAAGCAATCCACTGATGTGAAATGCAGGATGGTTGCAGTATTCTGAGTTTACATGTGGTCAAGTGTTGATTTAAAGGGAACAATTTAAAAGTGTACTTAGAGTTTTCTTTGTAAAACGCTAATGTTTCTCCGCATCAACCTTTGGGCTGTGGTGTGTAGCTCTATGGCCAATAATGGCGCACAGGGTTTGAGGTTGAGACTCGATAAAAACGAAAACGTCCAGTTTCTCTCCTTTGCTCTCGTGGATCTTCAAAGAGCTGCAGGGTCAAGCTATGCACTGAGCAGAGAGGCAAACAGCAGACAGAATGAAGCGTGCACTTTGGCTGCAATCACACAAAATGTGCAGGGTTGTGCAGAGGTGTGGGGGCGTGTTCATTTATGCTTCAGAACGTAATAGCTGTGAAACTATCAGAAAATAACGTTTTATTCCTCTGATTCACCGCTTTGTTCTCACGCTGTTGGCAAAGGGCCGACCTTGAATGGTGTATTTACAAACAGCATCTGAAATCCTGTATAGAATGCCTTTAAAGCAAATCAGCATGATCACCTGAGGTGTGAATGTACATCCTACTTGAATACTAACAAGCAGGAGAGGAACATTTGTCACAAAGCGAAAGTTACAATGGATAATCTCAGTTCCTGTCAGAAAACAATTGGTAATTCTCCCTTTCTATCAAAAATGAATTTAAGGTATCAAGTGCAGAATGAGCATGACATTTCTGAATGAATATAACATGGAGTCAATAATCTCGGTGTCGCACTGACTTATATTGAATACACTGAATACTAACTGAACTTCCCACGCCTTTCCACTTACTCTCGGAGACCAAGGCAATTTATAACACGTTTTGTACACATGCTTTGAGTATTATTATGTGCAGGTGTGATATTTCACCCGTTTGGTTGATATTCACGTGTAAAATTCCCCTTGAACTTTCTAATAGTTTGACAAAGATAATCCTGTTATAATAAACTACCGGTCTTTTGGTTTAAATTTCTCCAAAATAATTGTTTTAGGGTCACTTGGGATTGGCGCTTAATTCCTTGAAGCTTTCCCAATTTACAGAGAGATTATTTAATTTCCTCTCATGAATAAAACACAAAAAGAGATGATGCACGGTTCATCTTACAGGCACCCTTTATGTGGAACGTTTTGTTGCTCTCGCCCGTTAGATGTTGTCTCCAGTCAGACTAATCATTGACACACTCAAGGGACAAACAGGTTAGAGCGTGGTTGGACAGCATCACTAAATCATTCCCTTTAACATATGTGTGTGAGCTTGCATAATATCTCTCCCACAGACCATTTACAATCTGACAAGCAATAATGAATGCCAGTAGACTTATTGCCCTGAAAGATAAACTTTAATCAGGCTCCTTTGCCTTCCTTGTGTTTGAGCATGCCTCGGCATATCCTGTGTTGTATGCTCCGCAGCGAAGGCAAATAGCAAATGGGAAGTTATTTAAGATTTTTCATTTAAATGTGAAGGCCTCTGATAATATAATCACCTACGAAATTGCCAGGAGTGACCCTCCAATCAGTCTCTGTTTGATTCATTTTAACCACAGACTGTTGTTCCATTAACTGAAGCGCACAGGCTGCACTTTTAAACTAGTCGAATATCCGGAGATGTTTTATCTGTGAATGTCAAGATTCATTAAGGTCCTATTCGGTATCTCAGCTGTACGAAGTAATTTGCGCACAGAAGTTTCAATCCGAGGAAGAATGTATCATTATTTTCAAGTTTGTATTTTCATTTTATTTCATTTTTTTCTTGTAAACTTACCACATGAACATAGGATAATATCAGATCAAGACGTACAGTAGACTGACGAAAACCTTGTCTAAAGTTAACTGCAGAGTATTTCTCCTGCTGTTTAGAGGTCAATTTACATTGAAAGTTCACAAAGCGTGTACACTCTGCTAAAATGATCAGAGAGGCTGCTTTCTGTCATTTAAATTGTTTCCATGCGCACAGCAATGTCTCTGCATCAAATATCGCGGCACATTTAAGCAGTAGAACTATAAGCTGCAGTTATTAACTTGATAGGAAAGAGGAAACTCTCCAACACAGAATTAAAGTTTTAGTTTCTACTAAGTAAACAAACATAAATAGATCAATAGATTTTACTGAATAACAAAGTCCAAGAGTCTGACAAAGTCTGAGTTTCTGAGAGGAGAGGGGAGTCTGGTTTGAGAAGAAAATGTTTTTCTTCTCCAAAGTTTTTGTCCTTTTGGGAACAGAACTGACGGTAAACATCGGTCAGAGCTTTAATGCGAGTGCGGTAAAAGAGATTAAATTAATGATGAAATCTTTGAAGTTTGGATTTCTGTAAGAAGCATTTTTTAGGTTTCATGATTTACATGGGTTTTCGTGTTAATTGTGAAATGAAAGATGTGTTTTGCTACGGTAGTAACTTAACATGCTGCACCTGCAAGACCATGATCACATCGCGGCTTCTCTCTTGGTTTAGACTTGTAACAACCCTGAACTATAACGATAAAGGGATCCATCAGTTCGACACATCTCCTCGGGAACGACACACACTAATTGCTGTCATTTAAATCCACTTGCATTGAAAGAACACATACGTGCTTTGTCATAACAAACACACGAAATGTGTTGAATGTTTTTAAGATAAATTGCTCTAATTTACTACAGTAAATAACAAACAGTGGGGATTATCTTCTATTTCAAGCTCATAGATTGCTAATCATTCTGTCAGTCTGCAGGAGATGATATATGCATCTGCATGTTGATGATTATTTTTTAAATTGATTTCACAAATTCTTTTGAGAACTCAATTCATTTGTCTTTTTAATAATGTAAAATTTAATAATGAATCCAATTTGCTCCTCCTCAGTGGCCTCCTGGATTATCCTAGGATGCAGAATACCATCCTGGCATCTAAATGTCTTCAATACAAGATTAACAATTGACAAAGGGTTGCGGGTTGCAGGGTGATTATTGGCTGCAGGCGGAGATTAAAGCAAAGCAGCAGCACAGCTGACAGTTTGGTTATCTCTTTTGGACTAAATGAAAATCATGGCCTGAATCCATCAAAGGAGATTAGGAAAATGTGAGCCCATTACTGATGTCCTCTCACAGGTTGGTGTGTCTGTATACGTCTGTCTTTTTTCAGTCTTCGATTAGGAGCCAAATCTGTTGATTCACCTCTGCCGCTCAGTGAAGTAGACATCCCCTTCAACCGATGTCAGCAACCTCATTTGCGTATGCACTCGAGAGCTGTTGCTTTAATTTTCTTCAGTACGCAGCTGTTTGTAGCTAAAAAGAGGAAACCCACTGTACCCGCAATAAAAAAAAAAAATAATGAGCTGGTTAAGATTCAGTGTAACACCCTATAACAAGTAATATAATGAGAGCTGGATGTACAGAAGGCATTTTTCACCTGGAATACTGTTGGGGTTTCTTTGTTAAAGTTGTTAAAGAGCTGCTAACTCTCACTAGACACTGGAGTTATCAGGAGGGTAGACTGCCCCCTCTAGTTATTAGCATCCAAGAGGTCTGCAGCACCACAATGTATTTCGCCCACTGAGTGACAAAATCACAGCTGACGTTAGGACTGTCAAGGGCACATTTCCCTCAACTAGAGGGGAGATCCGCAGGGAGAAGCGAGCGAGTGTATGTGTCAGGGAAAACGACAGTGTTTTATGAATTTCTTGGCCACTCACATCTTTCAGGAATAGTTAGGTCCCCCATCACCCCACTCACCCCCACCCGTCCTCCTACCCTCCTCCACCCTTACCAGGGGAGAGGAGCCTGTGTGATGTGTGTTATATGTTAAATCTGTGGTCTTAGGGCAGTATGAATCTAAAAGCTAGCCTGTTGTCAAAACCAATTTTGTACATCACAGAGGGGTGCCATGCATTATCATAACACCAGCTCAGCAGCTAAGGCTTTGAATTTATAATCAAACAAAGGTGGGCAGGACAAAGTGTTCGGAGGCCGCCATTGGGATGTGTTATATGAATGAATGGAAAGTGACACTTGAAAGTTAGAGTTCATATTGTGCAAAGAAAAAGAATTGGTCAAAATTAAAAACATATCCTTGACTTTGAATGGAATATCTGGCTGTCTAATAAACAGTGTTCGACCTTACTGTATGAATAACGTTTAAAGAGCTTGAAAAATTATCAATTAAAATTGTCTGTTGATAGAAAAAGAATCAGTAACTTTTTTTGATGATCGATTAATCAAGTCATTTAAGCAGAAATGTGAATTGTTCACTGCTCTTTCCTGTTTGTATTATCGTGTAATTATAAAACAATAATGTGATTATGTTTTGGTTGTGCACGGCTGAAAAGGACATTTTATGACATTGTCTTTTCTCTGTGAAATTATGACTGACCTTTTTCATTATTTTGTGACATTTCATGGACCAAGTAATTAATTGAATCGGTAGTGAAAGGAATCATCAGCTGCAGCCCAAATATTTAACATTTTGTTGTCTCATGGTCGGAATAAAGGGATTTCATGACTGAAACATAGCCAACTTTTTTTCTTAAGATCCCAAAACATTATTTTTTTTATCACAAGAGGACAATTTGTACCTTTGATTCATGATTTTGTAATAACAGTTAATTAATATGCATTTGCAGCATGTTTGCTACATTTTTTTAGATCAGACATGAATTATTTTGTGATCACATTGATGCAAAGCTTTATAAACTGTACTGAATAAAAAACAAAACACAACAAGACAGGAAATCATTAGGTCCTCTTTGGTCCTCTATAATGGAAACAAGTGTGCTTAGAATGAATTTCAGCCTAAAAGTCAACTTTTGTCGCCGCCATTTTTCTCATGCTCATGAATTAAACACAATATAATATTACTGCATATTACTTTAAATATAAGAAAATAAACATTTTGTATTACTTAAATATACAAATGCAACTACAAAACTCTACTGAAAACAGATCAAGTTGCATTTTATGATCTTAATGCCTAATGTTTTTCTGCACAAAACATTTTCATTCCATCTGAACGGCGAGTTATTCGCATCAAAGCCCACATGAGACCAGACAAAACATGCACCTGCAAAGTGGTTTTGACAATGATGAGTCAGACATGGTTTCAGGAAGCATATGGGCTTGTAGAAGCACTTACCGTCTTCTCAGTAGCGTGCTGAGATTCTCCATCAACCTCCACCAGGAAGTTGTATCTTCCAACCTGCAATGGTGACACTTCCACCCAAGCTCAAATCAGACTAATTAACAACAGCGAGAATTGGTTTGTATAATTATTCTCCGCCATGGAGCTTGCATTTTAGAGACATGCGTGTCTAATGATAAAACAGTGCCAAATGCCAGTTGTTGGTTAAGTATCCTCTCTTAGGCCAGGCATGTCATTAGTAACATGAAGAAGTCACTGACGTGAGACAAGGTGAGGTGGGAATCATGTACTGCGATGGGATAAACAAAGATTGGGTCAAAGATTCTGCAGCAGCAAAAGAGATCGTAGCATTCACTGCAGCATTAACACACCCATTTTTTATAATATGTTCAAGGTAAGGTCGGTCTTTATGACAAAATATATTTGTAATTCACAAGGTAAGTTGCCTCATAATGAATACTGAGCAAAATCTCAGGTTGAATCGATGTTCAAGGAGGCGTTATGACTTGTCAAAATTATATCTAGAGCTGTTACTATCATACCACCGCTACAATGTATCCATGAGTAATTGAAAAAGATTTGCCGACCCTTACTAGGAACAGATTATGATAGAAAGACGAGCGGACTTGTCTTACCAAAAATAGATGAGATTTTCAGTTTTATTCTGAAACAGAGCATATACAGTACATAGACATTGATTTCTGATATTAGCCCCACTGTTGATATCAGGTTGCGCTCCATCAGGACCAAAACCTGATGTAAGTTTTAGCCACCGACGCTCTTATTTTGCACATTGCAGTATCGGTATCTACTGTGACCTCGCACAATCTAGGTCAAACATTTGCACTACTGGACAAATCTGAACAGTCTTCACCCACCTTAAATTCTATATTTATATTCACATTCTATCTATATTTGTATTGTCTTCTAAATACTTTTAGTATTGTTTGTTGTTTTGCACCTACAAACCACAGCAAATTCCTCAGTGTAAATGTATGTGTAAAGCAATTCTGATTCTTATTCTGATGTAATATTTTGCCATTATGTATCTGTTGTGGTGTATGATTGTCTGCTATGAATTATTGACTTTTCATTCTATGTATAATACCAGAACATCTTCCCCCAAAAAACTGTTGTCTATAAGTTGTCAATACAAGCAGATTATTACAACTTATTTTACATTATTTACATTTAATGTTGGACAGCAAGCTCTAGTGGCCGTAGTCTTTATGACGGAAGCAAAGCAGGAACTCTTTCACTCGAGATACAGCTTCCCCTTGTAAAAACCAAAAGTCAGGGTTGACCTATTTTTAATTATATACGCAAGTTATCATACTTAATGTATTTTACTTGCTTCATGAGGTAACTTATGTACTCACATAAACATATTTATTTAACCCAAACTATGACCTTTTCCTACATCTAACTAGTTGTTCAAACTGTAACTAAATTTTTTTGTTATTGCTACCATGACGTAACTAAACTGCAACCATTTCACAACATTAACCACGTGTTTGTTGGGTACATCTGTTGCTCTCCAATGGTCATAAGTCACTTTGAGAGTCATTGACAACCAACCTATTCTGCCATTTAGGTATCAGGATTTGATGCATAATACAGCTACTTGTTGCATAATACAGCTTGTACTGGAGACCTGGGCAAAGAGGTTAAATGTCAGAAAGTAGTGAGCATATTAATGAGAAAAATGCACTTCCAGTAGATCTGCAAAGTGTAATATATTTCCCAAAGACATGAACGGGAGAGAAGATAGCTCAAATATCTCTTCTGGTGTGCCTCCAAAGATGATTTCCAGTGAGGATGAATTTGTAACACCGAGAACAAACTGAGTTTTGAATGAGGAAAATAAAGACTCCACATCAGAGTATTTGTTGTCCTGAGAGAGAGCTCCAGCATCAGCCAATACAGTATACTTAATTATGGATGTACTATATCATCACATGTACATGGAGATATTCAGAGAAAATAATTTTAAAAAATAAGGAATTCAACACTGCAAATCATAAATACATAAATGATATTGGAATGGAATTGTACCACATATCATTGAGCATGTTTACATACGTAAAGTAGAAATGGGTTAAAACACACATTTTATGATAATGCAGCAGATGACAATATGCCGAGGTATGTGGAGAGGCACCTTTGCAATTCCCTGAAACTGTGGGGGTCTGAAATAATGGCTCCTTGGCGGTGCCTGCACTCCATCTCTGCACTCCAGCAGATCGACACATAAATGCCATTGGACAGCTCATACTTATTATGCTCAGATGGTTTTGGAAATGAGACCCTGGCTGTTTTCTCAATTTGGAGCCTTAAGGTAGTGATTTAAGGAGATAAAGGGGCTAAATTTCAGGCACAAGAGCACCGTCCAATCTGTCATTGACATGACCTTGACTCACAAAGCAAACTAAGACACGAATCTAAAGGGGCATTTTTTAAAGCTAACTGTGCTGACGACACAAAGGCGGAGTGCTGGGTCCTACATCCCTTACAAGGCAATCCCTCTGATAACTAGTGAAACTGCGCCGCTAATGAGGTCACTGGAGTATACTTGTCAATGTTAAACCATAACCAGAAACATAGATAAATAGATATCCATATAGACACGTACTTTAAACCTTTTTTTTTCTTCAGTCAGTGATAAAGTAGCTATAGGCCAAAGCAAGCAAAAAAAGATTAGAAATAAAAAAAAATCCTTTGAACTACTTTGATAGATAGAATTAAGATCAGCCCTTTCCTAGGGTTAATATCTAATAAACCCCATCCATGATATGACCACTTTTTTTTTTTTTACTTGCCAACACACACACCCACACAGAGGAAGAGAGGGAGAGAGGGAGAGAGAGTATACCGAGAGTTTAACCTCCACAAGAAAGAACCTTGGACAGAGAAGCACACTGAATATTATGCATCATTAATTTGGCTTAATGATTCAGATGATAGTAATACGGTCTGCTGATGTGATAGAACTGCAGGATTTCAGGTGAGAGGCGGCCTCAAGTTCAGACTGCGAGATGTTTAACATGCCGTCGCCTTTTCATCGATGAAAGTAAAAAAAAAAACCCGAATGTTCATTTGGACACGTGCTATTGCTGGTTTCAGACGCCTTCAAAATGAAAGCCATCGACACAAACAAACAAAAAGAAATGCTGAGAGCTGTAAATAATGAAATTAGAGCGTTTAAAGAGTACAATGTCGTTATATCTCATCTAATAATCACACTAAGGAACTATTAAAACCAAGACATAATGTGTTTCTTTATTGGTTAAGCATCTACGGAGCATTATGATGATCCCACTAATTACTAACAGAATTACAGCGACAAACTAATTCAAATAGGAGTATTCAGTTCTATATAACCTCCAAACTGCACTGTGTGATTGTTAGCAATTGATTTCTTTTCATATTTTTTTTCTCATAAGCCTCCAATATTTATTCACTACCTGCAATTGTCTGTCAACCTCCGTGTCCCTGTCAGCCGTCCTTTCTTTGACATCAGCGACAGCCATCTTCTCACACAATGATCTGATTAGACAGTCTGTGCCAAATTAAAGAGCAACAACCTTGGGCAGGCTGTCAGGCAGGCATGTTACAGGACATTTTAGATAAATATTATAATGCGCCTCAAAGCAGGTCAAAACAGAAAATGCTCTCGCTCTGGCAAGCTTCTGTTGAGAATGTGAACGTTATCAGTTTGCAACTGAAGAGAATTCAGATTGTTAATGTGTTAAATGAAAAAAAATAGATATGATGAAAAAAAAATATAAACAAAAATGTATATACGTGCAGTTAAAGGTTGCGTACAGGATTGTATTTATAGGCTGGTAAACTCACACTGCCCCTTTATGCTCTGCAACATTACTCTACATTTGAAATAGTGTGTAAAATGCAAATTATATGGTGACTTTAAAATAAAAAACACACCTATTTGAAGTCTAAGAAATTCTGGAGAGACTCTGCTATGTTGTGCAAAGCTAACTTAACAGATTAAAGAAATACATAAGAAAAAAAGTTGCAGTGTTCATCTGGTCAGTCTACCAGACAACCACCGGGGAAATAAAGGTAAGAAGAGCCTGTACAGGTTTGTGATGCGACGTCTCATTTTGCATGTACTGTATGAAGAATAAGAGTCACTTGAGCGACTGAATAGCCTTTTCTCATTAATATGCAAATCTATTTGGTAAGATGCTTGAAGAACAAAATCAGATCTCAACCATTCTATAGAAGGTGCCTGTGATGTAAAAGGTAGACGCATGTGCCCTCTTCTTGAGATCAATCAGCTCTCCTACATATCCATTACAATGCAAGCATGTGTGTTAACTACCCCCAAACATTTGATAAGGATGTGCATTATAGGCAGTGCCTGCTGTCACATATCTATTGAGTTGTTATGTGCGCAATAAAAATATGATCCACACAGAGGCAGACACATAGAATCCTCCACAGTGATATAATGTGTTGCAAACCCTGTATCATGCTGACAGGATATAAAAGATGACAGTATGTCATGTGTCTGGCCGCTACACACAAGAAAACAGACATCACACTGAAGAACACAGAACTTCAAAATAAATCTCTTGTTAGTGTCAGTTAACCTCGTGACCTGTGAGACATCTCCCACTCTCAGATGACCTGCGCTCCAAACTGTACACAGAGGCTTTCATTTTTAAGCCGAAGCAACGACTTGTTTATGGATATCCCAGAAGAGCTGTCGAAAAGAAAAAAAAAAAAAAACACACTACAAAAATTCAGATTTTTGCTTTAACACATGTGACAAAATCCCCAAATCAAAAGTTACAAGAGACTCAAGCCAGTTGGCGCCTTATACTCGAATGCGGCTCCTCCATATCTAGTACAAAATGTCATTTTGTTCAAGAGACAATTACAGATTAAAGATTCAGACAGGATTGCTAACTTAGAGCCACTTTGAGCTATCAGCACCAACTGTCGGGGTATTCAGAGCCATATCAGCTCTCAAAATAGTGATTATCATTCTACAATTTCTACTTTTTATCCTCTATGCTGTCATTTAAATTTGGAACAGTTACAGTGACTGTGAATGAATGTGTAGGGGTGTAAATGGTGTGCATGATCAAGTGCTCCCTTTAAAAGACATCAGCTGAAAAAGATGAAATTGGTGCAAATGTTGAAGTTAAGATATCATAAATATTAAAACCTGGTTATTATCTATGCTAAAACTGTAGAAACCACTGACCTCAGGAATCACCTGAAAATCTAACACACATAGTCTGCGCCTCATAAGTGCTGAATTTTTATGGGTAGACATGCTTTTCTCCAGATAAATTCAGATGGACTATTTCTGTTTCAAATCATTTTTATATATCTATAAATCATCTCTGAGGTTGTTTGATTGTTTTGTTTGTATGTTTGTATATCTGCAAATGTGTATTATGCATGTGCACATCACCATATCTATAAATGTGCAAAAATGTTTCTGTTTATGTTGCAACGTTACGTGGGTTTAGGTTGAATTTTCTATTTCCCACTTCCCAACGCTCTGGTTAAGTTGACGCACAAAAACCACTTCCCAAAAATCATGGCTAAAGACACATTGTCTAAAAAGACAATAAAGCAAAGCAAAAGTTAGCAAAAATAATTGAAGTTTAGGATTTGCCTTTATCAGACAATAACAAAAGCAGGCAAATAAATAATTGCAGATTATAAAAGTGTCAGCACTGTGTCTCACTTATTGGAAAGCCACAGTAAACAGTAATGTTTTAAGCCCTGATTTGAATGAGCTGACCGTTTTAGCAGACCTCAGGTATTCAGGATGTTTGCTCCGCAGGTGGAGCAAACATCCTAAAAGCTGCTTCACTTTGAATGGTGGTGCATTAAGCGGTAAACACTCAACATATAGTTTCACAAAGGTCATGTTTTTATGCAGGGCTGATAAAACAAATGTAAATGTGATGTAAATGCTAATTACTTCTGTAATGTCTTTAGCCCTGTCTTCTTTGACATCTACAGAGGCCACTGAAAAACAGCTGGGGTACGTTGGTGGAGCATCACAGTGTCTTCTTCTTTGTCTTAATTTATCGTGTCTTCTTCCTCTCCTGTACTGTGACGGTTGGGGAAAAATATTACGTACCACAAGCTTATATATACCATATAAAGTGCACCCTCTTATGTACAAGAGTAGCATTCTAACTCACACTCATCTCCTTGGTAAAGGCTATAATTCTAGTGACCTGAGCAGTTCACAGTCTGTATTTCTAACTTGAAATGCAATCTGTTGCCATTCTGCCTTCTTTAACATCTGGCTGAGGACAGGTGGCTCACACATTTGCCTTCTCCATAAAAAATAAACATGACACTGACAAATGGTTATGGTGACCGAAGCTGTCAGAGGTTATTTAAACTGTGATAACTTATCATTCGGACAGTAAAAGCCATCAGGAACAAGGTCCAAAGATTCCACAACAGCACTCCAAAGGATGTACACAAAGTCCAGAGAGGATGGTGAAGAGAGAGCTACACAGGAGGCGTCTACTTTTTGCCGCCACTGCAGATATGTGCTCCAGTGTTAACATGACTCCCAACATGAGTCTGCCCACTATATTACAAGAAATTGGTCCCTGAAGTCCTCAATGTTTGAAAACTTCCTGCATGCAGGATATCCGCACAGCAGCTCACTTGGCTGAAAGCCTGCACTCATTGTTGTCTAACTGGGACATGGGCGAAGGAGAACTGGTCTGCTACACAGCAGATAACGGCACAAATATTGTGGCTGCAGAGAGGGAACTGGGATGGCCTTGGCTCAGCTGTTTTGGCCATAATATTCACCTCTCCATTACATTTCAAGCAGCCCATGACATGGGGAAATGTAAAAGTTTAGTGGACATGCTCTTATGCAGCTGGCGCAAGACGGCAGTCTTAGTGGAAACCTAACTCTCTACAGATGTTAGTGTGGCATCATTTTATAATAATTTGAGAAGCAAAAGAACACAAAAATGCAGGATAATGTACAGCGTTTGTAAAATATTTTAAATAAGAACAGATCTGATCAAAACACATTATATAAAGCTGCTGCAATATGATGTTTGTTGGGTCAAAGCCTTGTGTCGAAGATATTTCAAAAATAAATGCTGTAACCTTAGCAACAAAAAACAACCACACGGGTATCACTGAATTGACAGAGGGTGGTTATGGCACACCGAGCACCCATAGGAGGTGGTTGAATGCTTGAACATAAAACATGAACACTCCACTCCACTCGCCACTGAAGCAGAATGGCCCAGAAACCATTACGTCATCCTTTATTTAAAATGTCTTTTTCCAGCCCACAATTCCAACATTAAAAAGCAACTATGGTTACCTGGAATCCCTTTCAAATGTAGGATTTATTCACGCTAGACTGGCTGCACATAGGTGCACTCTCTCCCTCTTCCTTTACTGAAATCACTTTGCCCTGCTTTGCATGAAGGTGGAATAAGCGGCTTGTATTTATTTTCATTTTTGTGTGAAGGAAAGCAGAAGAGCAGCTAAATGAAAGTTGAACACAGCTGTGCAACTATTTCTGATGAAACACATTATTGACACTTTAAAGAAACTGTTTTGTGGTGGGTTCTCTTCAGTAAATTTTCAAGTGATGTGATTTTCGAGAACATATGTTATACAGTACAACACGGTTTAAAAGAGGGTTGAGATCTGCACTGTTCACAGATGTGTTTCTTTGAATACTGTAACTAGATTGACAAAAAAAACCCACAAATCTGAGTGCCAGAGTGCAAAATAAATCCTGATATTTGGTGAATATAAGTCATGGAAGGGCAAGTCCATTTACCAAGTCCATTTGCCATGGTAATGATGAACATTTAATAAAAAGCAGAGAAACATTTGGTTAATTGAGAGCAACTTGTATGCATATTATACCAGTCTTCTACATGTAGCATTTCTCTTAGCAAACTGATGCAGTATGTTAGCTTCCATACAGTAGTGTACACAGGTGCACATGCTGTAGGAGCAACTTAAAGGTCTTACTGATAACATTTTCATGTTGACAAATCAAATTTTCAGGTGTGTGAGCGAATCGTATAACAGCATCGGTATCAGGTGGCATCTGCTTATGTCAGCGATTAAGACTCTTGGTAGTTGCCAGTTTGTGGAAAAAAAACTTCAAAACGGCTGAGTTGTACAGTCTGCGTCCACTGTACTGTCCTACCATTAGCTAGCTAGCTTTAGCAACATTACATTAGCTAGCGTCAGCAACGTTAACGTTTGCGAGATAGCGTTAACAACCTTTACCGTTTTTTTTACCTAACTGCATGCTTTATGGTCCCTTATTTTTCCATTTAATTTTGGCAGTAGCACGGAGAACAGTTCAGAATTCATCATACAGATTGTGATCACATGCATGCAGAGTAGTCGCATATGAACTACTTTTTGATATAGATTAATTGCCTTCATGGAGGCTGTAAGAAAGCTCTAAGCTCTAACTCTAACCCTTTATTGGATACGTGATTCAAAATGCCTTGTAGGTCACATGAGCAAGCACCTTGAATGTTAAATATGACATGAAGTTATGCAAATAAAGTACAAAGATACCTAAAAAAAAACTGAATAAGTGATCCGCAGGTTTCTTTGGGTGTAATACTCGATAATTATGCTGCAGCTTGCAAGCAATGGCGGCAAATTTGTCACATCTGCATGGTCAGACAGTTAAGTGACCTCACAGGCAACAAGCTTTATTAAAACCTCTACTAATTTCCCCGAAATGAACTTCAGATCATGCATGCTGATGCGAGCCGATGGCTTGAAACTCCAGTGTACAAAGGGTCACGAACTGCAAGCTGCACTCCGCCATCACACTTTAAATCACCATGGTAATGTTCTGAGACTGAAGCTAATGTGAAAGATGTGTAAGTCAGTTAATTTTTAATGCCAGTTTTAGCTCAATTCTGAAGTTATCATCATCATCATCAAGCACTGGCACTTTGCTCCATTAGGCTCTTTGCACTCAGGGTCATTTGAGATTTGCTGACATTAATAATGATCTCTTACAACAGGCGAGTATTTCCATTTGATAGTCTCTATTTTTTTTTTTTTAAAAGTTGTCTGGATCTGTATTTGACATTTGAGAGCACATTCTATCCAATAAATATGGTAAAGTCATTTTTCATTACATAATACATTATGAGTATACAGTATAAACAACATGTTTGGGCTGGGGAAAAAGTACTTTTTGTTATTTAAATGACACTGCTGTCAGAGTGACAATCCTCATTAAAATAACTAGCACCCGACATGTCAGCTTGTGACAGTAAACAAGCTGCAGCCCCACAGCAAACAGAAAGACATGAATGATAATACAACATGTCCTTTTGTCCACATGAGAGTCACTCAACAAGTTTAATATTCTTTTTTTTAAATATATTTGACTGGTGAATTAGCAATAAGGGTGTACCTCAGATGAATACTGTGACATTGAAATAATACATGCGCCGTATGCATTTTTGCATTGAATGTTTCTTTAGGTTTTTAAGACTTATCCCCCCATCTCCATGTTGCAGTCTCCCTCCATCACTCTCTGTCGTCTTACTGTTTTTCTTGTCAAATCCCTATTTGAAGACCACAAACTGGATGTTGCAAGCCTTTGTTGCTGCCGCTGTTCCAAGCATTTGATATGTGTGACTGAAACCATAGCTTATCCTCGCCTACTGGAGCATTCAAAGCAAAGGCATGCTTTTTTTGTGTGTGTGTGTGAGCGTGTTGGGTGCGTGTTTGCATGAAGAAAACCGGGCGAGATAAGGAAGTGGCTGTGTTAAGCTAATGCCACGAGGGGCGGCGACGTGTCTGTCAAAACCAATAATCACCTCCACAAACATTGCAGGATTGCTTTGCAGAAATACAGTCATTTCCATTTAATCATCTAATGTACGCTTTCAGAAATTTGATGATGTACTTCACGAGTGAGACGCCGCTTCCTTCTCGGCTGTTGACACGAGTGTCAATTCAACTTTCCCACTCTGTGTTTCACCTCATTCGTAGACCTCCTATAAGGTCTGATGGGGCGACTCTTGTACCGTTTCCATACCGAGCACGCTATATACTGCGCTGCTTTGATTTATATGCTCATCAACCAAAGAGAACAGCGGACATACCACGCGTTTGATGCATTGTTTTAAGAATGAGCACAGATGGCGTCGAGATAATTTGCCCGATTTTCACCAATTCAAGTGTAGTGATTTGCACATTTCGCAGATTAAATGATTTTGAAAATGAATATGCAAAGCAGCGCATTCATTTTCTATTCACTATCTGTTGTGCTATTAATTTACAGCATAAGTGATTTGTGATGCCCAAAGAGAAAAAAGAAACATTTACAATCATCCCTAAGGTGATAACTGTGCAGCACGAGCGTTCGGGAGAATTAGGCAAAACTCCAAGTCAGCTCTCCGGGGCAGGACTAATCATGTTTCTTTATTACTCCCCAAAAAGCAGCGGTGTAATATAAGTTAGACTACAGCATGATGCCTCTCTGCATGCATCCACTTAACATTCAGAAATAATAATAATACAATTTCATGAATTACCGCTGACTTATTTTCCGGTCCTTAATGTTTCCCTAATGTCAGCCACACTATGTTGAATGGGCATTTTCCTCAAATGCAAAAATACACAAACACATGAGATACTGTGCCATAAATATTTAAGATAGTATGATGAAGCCAATGCTGATCCACGCTCACTGCCTTTATTTCAATTAATGAATAATTCAGCCAGATGAATTTGCACAATGTTGCATCAGAAATATAATTTTTTTTTTTTTTTAAAAAAAGGAAAAATTCCTTGAAGTAGAAATAACCCGCTATGAATGTTTCAGTGCATTCTGGGCGCTGGTTCTCCACATGCAGGCAGGGCCACCACTGACACATGATGGTGTCCGGGTCTCACTCTAATATCAAACTCTGAAATGTTTGAATAATGGAAGAAACAGAGCCTTCCTTTCAAATCGTCAAAGTGAGTTTCTGCCAAGAGGGAGACCGAGAAAGGCAGCGAGTGAGAGACAGAGGGAGAACTTTGGTCAGTATCCACTCTGACAGGAATGACATTTCTATTCTGGTTTGCTTGACAGAAACCTATTGTTAGCGGCCTTTCACACTGGTTAATGCACATCACTCCTCTCAAATAACATAAGCTTGATATTTATAACAGTCAAAACAGTTACCGTGCTGAAGGAAAGCGTTCATTGTTACACTCGCTGGACGTAAAAACAGTTAAAATGGCAAGTATGACAGTGTCTCTTAAATGACTAATTAATTCTCTTTGAAAACTGTCTTATTACACCGATACTGATCAAAGTACTTCCAACAATAAACAGCCATTTATAGCTGAAAGTTGACTACTCTTTTCATTCTTTGACTTCCTGAACTCTTCTGAAGATCCACACACACTCCCACGGATTTCTGCATGCGGTACTTTTTGAGTGTGCACAACACTTAGCTTGAGTGCATGAGGCCAGAGAACAAGGTGCAATGGGAACTGCAAAGGATAGCTAATGGCACCCCTGTTCTTTAACATATTCATTTTTAAAGAGATAGATTGCCAATGCAGCCGCAGGATCACAGCCAGGCTGCCTGAAAGCCATTACAATGAGGCTACATTTTCACAGATTATTTATTAATCCAACAATGAAAGGTGCAAGAAGCCACCTTGGAGGGGACACCACACCTTCAGTCTGTCTTGCCGAGGAAGATGGAGTGAAGGTATAAACCTGCAAAGACTCTTTTCACCCTGCGCCCGTTCCTGGTTGGATTTCATTGTTGCCGCTGTCAAAACCTGACAGGCCTGAAACGCTCGAGACAACAGTATCCTCTAGATATGTGCCCTTTCTGGTCTTAAGTGAGGGCTTGGAGGGACTATTAGAGATTTGAAATAAACTTGTGTGTCCTTGAAGGGTGACTTTAAGGGGGATTCTGCCATATTTCAATTACTTTTGAACACCTTTTATCTCCAGGAGGCTTTGTTTCAGGCGCGAGTGAGTGACTGAGCAGGTACAGTACATGAATTATCATTGAGTTTAGTCAAACTAATTTGCCGCTTTTAGTCTAAAGCATAATCATTTATGCTGAGAGACACCCTCATTCCCCTAACTGCTCAGCAGCAAACACATTTTACAATTCGGAAAGCCATTTATTGTGTCAAAGCCTGAAAAGCACTGGCAGGCAGGAAATACTGTACATACAGTACATGCACCATCATGAGAAAATGACTCCAAATGGTCTTCAGTCAAACATTTGTGGAGCACAGCATCTAGTGGAAAAGTATATTTTTTTCCTTTGTTATTTCAGTCTGGTGCATATCCATTAGAGAAAATGAAGGAAACAACACTCGATGGATCAATACACTCAATGAACTGCTGCAAAAGAGGGGATTGAAATAAATACCACAACAACTGAACAAATTAGCGGTAGTTTGTAAGTCAGGAAATGTCAGCGCATGAGCTGTATTTTTTTTTTAAATTGTGCTCAGAGAAAAGGAGGATTGGAGCTTTTCAAAGAAAATATTCAGTTTAAACCTGCAAAGTGTAGTTTTGAGATTGGCTGATGGTTACTGGCCATTCATTGACCTGACCAAATGCCTGACCACGTCTAATTGATTAAGATGCCTTTGTATGGTGTAATGAATTAATGTGTCATTCAGAGTGCAGGCTGTTAGATAGCAAAGGAACTGATGGGGCAAACTGCAATCCAATATAGCACCCTTGTCCTTGTTTCCTGCATAGACAATGTGTATACATATATGTTCAGATGCAGGTGTTGATGAAAAGGTGTGACATTTATCTGGGAATCTGTTTATTTGCTGAGCAGGAAATGGCACATGAACATAAACCCTTAGAAATAAAAGTACTAACTCGGCCCATAAAGGGTTCTTTGGCTTGTCCCCATGGGAGAAGGGCGGGACCTTTCATAACTACTTCTATTTGAAAAATGGGTAAACATTTGAATATTTGAGAGTGATGTTATTTTACCATCCATCCTTCCAACAATCCTTGAGGAGCTCTTTCTTCCAAACGGTTCTTAGGGTGAAAATGGTTCTTAGTGGAACCCTTAGTCTTATAAAGAACCCTACAATTCCAGTCGTCAGTATCTGACGAGTTGGGTAGAGACTCAACAATCAACTTTTCTTACAAATAGGACCTTTAATTTGAAGAACCCTTTGAAAAAATGGCTTTTTTTCCCATTTTTGTTGACCCAACCAAACAACAAGAAACAAAAAAATAAACATAGACAACAGTCTGGTCATAAGTTCACATAAACAGGCAACATTCAGATCCTTAACTAACATAAATCAGGTAAGATACATCAACCATATCGATTTGTACAAGTACCAAATGTAGATCACAAGCAACAACTTCCAAACAATAAAAAAATAAAGAAAGATTGAAAAGGGAGGGGTACGCCGTCTATAGCCAGCAATAAGACAGAAAGAAGAACCTCATGACATAATGAGAAGCTGGGATACAGTACAAACAGAACCCACGTGGTCTTGGATCGCAAGGATTATCATATATACACCCAGGTTTAGAGATAGTCGTCAAATGTGTGGTTCAGATAGAACCCTTATTTCTGAGCGTGTAGACACATCATGCTTCATAAAGACAATATGAAAGATACTGTTGGTCAATGCAAAATGATTAGTTTTTCATACACAAGTGGACCTTTGCTGCTGAGTAAAATCAAATCACACGGCAAGCAAAGCAACACACACGCACACACACACACACAGTACAGTATAGATAAAGAGGCAGCTGCCATGGGGAAAGCATCTCTAATCGTTGATATTCTGAAACATATTCCGTGCAATTTACATACCCCACCTCCCCCCCTCCAAGCTAAGACAAATATTACACAGGACCAGCAGCTACGGCGGTTGAGGAATTAATAGAGTTCTGCTGTTGTCAGTCGTGTTGCATTTTTACCGGCCATGCCGCCGCAGCTTGTGAGGAAAGCTGAGACTGATTAAATTTGATAGAGGGTGAAGAAAGGGAAAATGTACACAGAGGCACACAGGGAAATTATCTGCAGGGGGAGTTGTCAGCATAGAGAATCACTGTATGTTGGTCGGAGTGATTTCGTATAAAGTAATCTGAGAAATGCAAAAGGGTTGGCTGGGCTCTGACTTGTTTGGATATATTCACAGAGAAGGGGAGGGGGGACAACAGGGATGTTATGAATTTTTATTCAATTGCATTGTGTAGGATGTGAACCGAACCTGCCCCATCACCTTGCTTTCACCACATTATGTGTTTTGTCTATGTACACTGAATGCTTGATCTCCTCCGAGCCCCATTCGTCATCGGAGCTGGATTCACAGCGAGATC
Organism: Pagrus pagrus; assembly: GCF_965226575.1. Classification (NCBI taxonomy): domain Eukaryota; kingdom Metazoa; phylum Chordata; class Actinopteri; order Spariformes; family Sparidae; genus Pagrus; species Pagrus pagrus. The sequence goes on from NC_140189.1 coordinate 25,921,235, forward strand.
CAATAAATAACGCCAGTCCACCATTGAGCAGATTAGGTGTCAGCTAACTTCCGCTCCGCCCCACGTGCCATGTAGAAGCCTCGGGGGGCCTGTGTCCCAGGAATGATGGGTAATAAAAATGAATCATAGATGAAGGCCAGAGACAGGGTGCTACAGGAGGAGTCTTGATGCATTAAACAGGAACAGTCGATATGTCCTCTTGTGATAATAGAGCATATAGGAGCTGCCGCCAAGCTATTTAACGCTTGTCAATCTAAACCACAGAGGGTATCAGGGCTACAACAGCAGTCCTGGAAATGTTCTGTGTGGAAGGTTGGGAATGATGAACTTTGGCACAGTTTAAATCAGCGTTTTTTCGGTGCCAAAGTTACTTTCTCACCTCTACAACTAGAAATCAGAAGAAAAAAGCAACAGTGTAAAATCCGCACGCGTGCCCTGCTCTCACATGAAGCGCGCCAGTGTTGACAAACAAAAACAATTCAATAAGAAGAACGCTGATTTCTTTCATTTGTCCGGGCTACTTTGGTAATTAACAACAACACAAACCTAAGTGCTGCGTAGCAATAAGATTTAGAGCCCTGTGACTTTCCTCCCTCAGTAGTTAATTGCTTCTGATCTCACTTCCTCCGGTCATCATTCTGAGGAATGCTTTCTGCAAGCGTAAAAGCCACTTCCTTGTTCCACCTTTCAGGAATAATTACGTCCCCTGCACGCTGATGGATATATTAAGAAAAGAGGCAGAGAAAAAGCCCACTAATCCTGTGCTTTCTCTGAACCACGCTGGCTTTTTTTATTTTGTATGTGTGTTTCCTTTGCAGCGTGTCACTCTCTGCATACATGCACTCTCACGCTGCAAAATTGGAAGTGTATCAAATTGGCCCACAGCGATGGAATCTGTTGTTGAGAATGAGTGTCACTTCCTGGGAAGTAAGTACATCAGTTACATCAGTGTACCCTCTAATTGCATGGGATGTGTCAGCTCTGGCCAGCTTTTGCACCCGATGGTTTTGCATAATTACATTAATATGGTGCATATTTACACGACCTTATACGGAGAATCTGAGGCTGCCACAGCGAGGAGACAGGCCATACTAATCACTGTCAAACGCAGTCAGCTGACCTATAAACTAAGCGACGACGTGTGAGATGTGACCTCGAGGTGCCCTCTGCCATAGTTGTGCACGGTAACAATTATTGACACGTTCACATTAAAAATGTATTGAGGAGATAAGCACATGCAGGATGAAAGCAGGAGAGGGTGGTGTGTGTGTAAGTGAGTGTGAGGAGATCAGGAGAGCTTGGGGCGTCATGTTCAGCAGGTGCGTGAGTGTAAATACCCATAGAGCCGAATGCGTTGAGCTTTGGGGGAAGATTTCTATTTAAAGGAGAAATTCCCCACCCAGACATCAACATCTTAGACGAGATGCGTTTTCGATTGCAGGTGTTGTTTTCCAATGATCTGTTGCAATTTACAACTGTCTCTTCCTCAATCTGTCTCCTGCTTCTGCTTTAGATAGCTGTCACACTGTTTTTTTTTTTTTTTTTAGTAAAACAAAAACTACACAGATGGAAGAGAGAACAATGATGTGTTGTATCACCGCCATTAAATAACAAAAAAACAGAGTCGAAACAAACAGTAGCAGTCTCGGCTTCCTGCGCAACCTTTTGCACAACACAGAAGGAAAAAGAAAACATGAGTGGACAGGTGCAGCTATTAGCATGTTTGTGATGTTACTGTTGATACAAACTTAAGACTTCCTGTAGCTCCTGCACAGAGAAAAAACAAAACCTTCATGCAAAGCCCTCCAGAGTGAATCAATCAGCTTTAACTGCGACGCAGATGCAGACCTTCGTAAATTTAATCATCTGAGCAAATGTTTGTTTTTTACTAAGTAGTGGAAGAATTTGGTCTAAATCTTCACTTTAACATTTTTTTGTTAACGCAGAAAAACCTTGATTACTTTTCTAGTTAATGACAGATTGCAAATTACGCAGCCTGTCGCTGCACTGCATTCTGGTAGATCAAGATTTGGTAATAATATTAAATTATTATGTCGGACTACCAATTTTATACCAATTATCATGTGATTTTTGAAGGTTATTGTTGTTCTATAAAGAACTGATCAATGTTTGTGGATCATAGAAATTGACACCCAAGCTGATCTTTAAAGCAACAGTATGTAACTTTTTTAGCTTTAAATAACAGCTTCAAAATCATGTTGATGGTACAGTGTCTTGTAATAGGGTGAATGCCCCCCCATCACTCGTTTCTGCACTATACAACCTCAGTTCTGAGTTTTGTTTGTAGTTAAGCGCCTACATTACGTCTGTCAAGTTGTTACAGGCCTGAGATTTGTGTTGGCGACTATGGGCGGTTCATTTCTACATAATGTTACTTTAAGCTTTTTATGTGTCATTTATTGCCGTCTGCATTTTGTCATGGAAGCAATGACAAATACATGGTTAATACAAAAGGTTGCAGTCTGTGTGTGTGTGTGTGTGTGTGTGTGTGTGTGTGTGTGTGATCATGGGAAAATGAAGGCTGAGTTCGAACATTGGTGTGGTCCGACCCGTGTGTACTGAGTGCTAATGTAATAATGTAGTAATTACTACTGAGTACTCATATACTAATGAAGTAAACACTATTAAGCATCATGCAATGATGTAATAATGAATACCGAGTACTCAAGGGTCAGGACGTGAACATGTTGATGGGCCGGTGTGATCCCATCGCAAGATTGAGTCTAATTTAATCTGTGTTTAATAAGGAAGGCAAGCTAAACTGCATGGAAGCCTAAAGGCTATTTTTCTTAATTTTAGTATTAATATTGTAAGGTGGAGTTGCAGTTTATACCTGACAAATTTAGAGTTTAACAAAATGTCAATGTAATGTATAAGCCCTTTCTTTTGGTTCTGTCTTTTTGCTGCAAACTTGAGTTTGACTCGTTACAAGGGTCACACGCACTGACTTACTTTGCCTTAAGATCCAGTGAATGACTAGATGAGAGGTTTGAGTTTTAGAGTGAGCGCTTTATGAACTACTGCTGTTCATATTCACTCCTGTTGATATTTTCTGAAGCCTTCACACTGTTGTCAGTGAAGAGAAAAATCAATTTCTAAAGAAAAATCAATGCCAATTCCCTTCCCTCTGGGCTTGTCTCTGGCTTACAGTATATGGAACAAGTGCAATGGAAATAATGATCTTGTTCTCCTGGCTACACTACCCACAGTTATATTTTTTTTTTGACCGTCTGAGAGTGCTCTTGAGGTCTCCCATGGAATAGTCTCTGAGATTTGAGTTCGCTCAAATTAGTGTAAATTATCCCAACTCTCTTCCCTCTCGCCTCCAAAGTCCCTCTTCTGTCTCCAACTTGTGCAAAGTGCTGCATCGGGGCGGGAGAATGAGAAAAGATCACACAGCCAATAAATTCAACCATTTCAGCTTCCATACGCTGATTACATTTTTTTATTCGACTTCTACAAAATAAAATTTTTAAGGCGTGATTTTTTTCCCAGCTGCAGATACTTTCTTTTTGACTTCCAGTGACACAGAAGACACCATTAAATCTTAAGCCTTTCATAGTTCCTCTATGTAAATCAAGGGGAAAAGGTGATCAAGTCTGTCCTAATTAGACTATATGGATTTTGCGAGACAGGGCTTTCAATAACATCAGCTGAAATAAATATTCAAAAATAGGATTTGTTGTGCAGCGTGAGTAACAGAGGTGGTCTCCTGTATGAAAATGACTCTCTGATATATGTGCCTTTTTCACAATAGGAGCATAGGAGACCCAATTTGAGCCCAATACTATTGATGTCAAAATAGTTTGCGTGTTTTTTTTTTTTTTTCTATTTGTTTTTTTCTTTGCGGAAGCCCAAACAAATTAGTATAGAATGTGCATATGTTTGTAACAATGACTCCTGGCTGTGTCAAGCAGTGTTGATAAAACACAATCTTTCTTTAGAGGGCAGCTGTGAAAGCCACAGGGAGCAAATAAACAGATTCATGAATACAATGCATACTCAAACAAATAGCACCATCTTCTGAATACCAAAAACAGTAGCAGCTACCTCCTGCTTTGATTTAGTGCCACTACATTTATTTTCATCTATTTAAATTCCACTCTTGCTTTGTAATCACTGTGGAGATGCTTTTTTCTTGTTCTCTCCTCAAAATGTGAGAAAAAAATATTACACAACGTATGCACCCAAACAGAGCATTGTTTACAGAAGCAATTTCTTTTTTCCTCGTCTCGGGCTTTATGATATTATTTTTGCCTTTAAGCTCGCAGCAATGTGTCAATCTTTTGATACGTTGACAGTTTACCAAGGGAGGAGAGATAAGAACTAATTTTGATTTAATTGAGTAGAAGACCTAATGAATGTTAGGCCACACTTATCTGTCCTCTTTTGAATCATCAACAGTTGATGTTATCTTTAGTTCTCCCTCTTCCTCCCTCCCTCTCTCTTTCTATCTCCCATTCTTCCTCTCCCTCTGTCCCTCTTTCTGCCTCTCACAGCTTTAATCACAAGGGGGCCACAGGCATCTTCTGATGGGCCGTGGCTGTATTGCTGTCATAGTGTCCCTCCTACTCTCGGCTCGTGTGGCGCCTCAGCCAGAGCCGGCGCAAGGACACAACCCCTTCAGGCAACCACCTCCCAAATCTGAAGGGATGAAGCACATGTTGCCACAGATAAACCACTGTGATCAATCTCATGGATGCACAGCGAATCAGTGGAGCGAAAGGCTTTGAAAATCAAGCCCTGTCCCTGATGTGCCCAGCAATGATTATGTGGTCAGTGGTGCCAAAGGCAACCAGCAAACATCAAGGAACTTGGAGCAGCGGGCCTGTCAGTTCTCAACACTAATTAAACATACACAAGTAGCCCAGTGATACGACGCCAACAGGGCAAAGGCTGACATCCTTTGGTGCTTAATAAGTTCAAAAACCTGATTGCCAATGAAATTATTTTATTATTACATGCTTATAAATTTATCTGAAACATCAAGGTAAGGATGTGGATGTGTAGCGATGTGTTCATTTTTTTCTGGTGTGTCACTTGTGTGCTATCACCACTTTCTAAGCTGATGTTGGCCAAATGCTAGCTGACTGGCCTTCTATTTCTCTGGAGCTAGCGCAGTGCCCATTCAAAATGTGCCTGTTCAGAACGGGCACATCGCTTTGCCTGTTGTGGCATTGGCCTGTTAGGGTCAACCTCAACCTTTTTGCTACACTGTCCAGACCTGCACCTTATGCTTATTTCTTTAGTCTCAAACTCAATAAAAATGAGACAAAGACAGCTAGTGTAACTGTAAAGCAAGGAATCTCTGTCTGTCTGTCGGTCTGTCTGTATTTAGCTACAGTCTTGTTTATGTGGCATAGCAAACTCAAATACAAAGATGTTGGAGCATTAGAATATGTGTTTCAATCACAGGAAAAAGGTTGGAAAATTCATTATCCTAAATCAGCTTCAATGAAATCAAGACTTTTTGTTGTTTCGTCTCTTTTTTTATTTAACAATTTTAACACCTCAAGAGACTATTAAGTGCAATCTTTCTGCATTTCAATTTTGGACAGGCAGTGGAAGCCATTATTCAAGCTGACACTTCCAGCACATTGTTGCCCCCCTGCAGGCGATTGAAATGATGTCAGGACAGCAGAAAAGCTGAGATTCTTGTTGAAGGCTATGTTGAAGACTGTCTTTTGTTTGCGCCGGCCATTATTAAAATATGTAAAGGACACGACTGGGTTCCTGCTGATGATTTTGATGTGTGACAATACAAAAAAAAACAGTGTGAAACTTGCCACTGCCAGTTTGCTGGCTGTACAGACTTTATCAAAAAGAAGAGGTGCAACTCGGTAAGTTAATTAACAATACTATTAGCTAGCCACATCCAGTCTCCAACCATTGTAGACATCGTTAAGTTTCACAAATTGAACAAAACATCACAAATTTAGGGCTGTTTCAAAAGAAATGACAACTAACTCTGGATAGATTTCCAGTATTTGCAATGACTTTATCACCATTTGGCAAACATCCTGATTCTCAACACTTCATCTGACACAAACAGAGATGAATTCAAAATCTCTACCGGAGTATTAGCAGCACTATCTTTCCCAAAACATATATCATAATAATTCTACTACAACAGCATCTCTGCAGTGTAACACACACCTCTCTCTATATTTTTTTTTTACTTGCAAGCAAGAACCCTCTTCTCCCAGAGCATATACTTCTAACTCACATTTTCTTTAAAGAGGAAACTGAAGCGAAAGCTGTTGCATCTATATGCTACATATCGCTCTGAATGTCAAAATTCAAACTATGAAATGATTCCTAGTCAGCGTCAGTTATCACATAACATATTCTGGGGAGTGTGCAAAGCTCTGAAAATACTTCAAATGATCCTCGACATGATCTTGGAAGAGCAACAGAATCTGAAACTGATGTCTGCCAGACTCCTAAGACTTAGCACAAGAAATACCCAAGGGCTCTCTGAGCTTTTGACATTTTGAAATTTGTAAATTTTAGTTTTGTACATTCACTTAATATCAAATGGCAGTTTTAGTGCTTGCGGTTCAATCAAATTGGACTCCTGGATAAGCTGCCTACTGCCCCTAATAAAAGGGCAACTTTTAAAACTCAGATGTCGTTAAAGGGGCACTATGTAATTTTGGAGAAACTTTAAAAGAAAAATTAAGATTTACAATATAAATGATGTAATAAGACAAACTCAGAAATAGCTATTTTTTTTACATAACTGAATAAACAAGCTGTTCTCAGAGGAAATTAAGGTCCCCAGAACACTGTTTGAAGCAGGAAAAGTGGCTCCAGCAAATAAACAAAGTAAAACAGTATGAAATTGTGTTGCCCTTTAAGGTCAGTTTGTTTATTCAGTTTATTCTGTCATTAAAATTAAGATAATTTGTTTATTTAGTTTGTTTAGGCATAAAATCAGTCAATGAAGATCTTTCTCTTCTGATAAAAAGTTCTCCCCCAAAACTACGTAGTGCACCTTTAAGCAATCTTCAGAAGCCTCCTGGAACTTGTGGTTTTCTTTAGATTTAATGTGCAAATTGTATGACATTTATCTCAAAACAATACAAAACTGACATGGTTTCTGTTTCTTTGGTTACATAGCTCCAGTCTCTGAGGGAATAAAATAATAATAATGACAATAATAAACCAAATACTGCAGCAATCGTCTCTATAACTTCACCAGTCTAACCTTTCCGGCTGGTGAGAGAGGTACTTTTTCAAGTGAGTTTTATCATCGCACCTCGTACTGTGTAACATTTGTCTAACAGGTAATGAATGCCTCAATTTTCCCCTTGAGGGACGAATAAAATATTTTGAATTGAATTGAAGCAGTCTTTACTTGAAAGGTAACCACTTGCATCATCGGATCACTGGCAGCTACGACTTGTCACTCGAGATCATTTACTGCACGCGGGTGAGCCGAGGACCTGTAGATCCGCGACGGGGCAGACGGCAGGATGAAGCAAAGTGCTGCAATATCATCTATCATCCTCATTCACACTTTGTCAGCGACCCACCTGCACTGCGAACGCGGTGTTGTTCTGTGATGATGCTGACCCTGTGGTTAAGTAAGGCTAACATTGTGTGATGTGTTTTGGGATTTTTTTCCTTGATCTGGTGATGCTGCCTGCATAAATTAGAGCCGTGTTCCATGGCTCCACAAGAGAAGCCGGCACTGGCAGCCCTCCAGCTCAATCACATTGATTTTCCATAACAATATGAAGAACACTGTTCACTGCCGAGGATTAATGAATTGCATCTTCAGAGTCACTTTGGCATTCCTAATGAAGGTAGATGAATTTCCCTGAGCAGGCCAGCTGTGTTTGAATTGGTGCTGACTGTGCCAGGGCACATCCATGGCGAAGCCGATGAAAAAAATACAAATATTCCACGGACTCATAAATCTTCCTTTGGTCTGTCAGATAATTTTAGTAAAAACATATGATTCAAAGTGTGACATTTATCATAATCAGGCCCAGGGCCCTTCATCCTGTTTCTTCCCTCTCCTCTTTCCTTTTGTCTGAAATGAACATGTTTGTTGTTGGTGGAATCAATTCAGAGAACATTTCTGACATTTGTCTGTAGCTGCACTGTCAGTAACATTATGGGATCTGACAATGAGATATTGTGCTGCATGATTATCTTGTAAAGTCACTGTAAAGTCATCTCACCATGTGCTGCTTCGTTTGTTGTATTTAAAGGCAATGGAATTTAAAAATCACAGCGTTATAGGGATGGTAGATTTGTAAAGTGGTTTACTTTTGTTTAATCGCAATTATAATTAGTTATATTTGCAATTGTGTAAGAGTAAGACACAGTTATTGCGTATACTTAAACAAGACAAAAAGGCTACAGAACATGCTAGTAGCTTTATAGGGCTGTATTCACAATGGCAACACATTTCTGTTTAGAAGGTATAACTTCTACTGTTTTGGTCTCTTCCCTTTCATACTGTATCTACAAAGGGAGCTGGTCCTCGTCCATGGAGTCTGCTATGTTGCACCGCCATGTTTCTGCAGCCCAAAACACTGGCTCCAAAGAGGACCATTTGTTTTGCTCTGTTTTTTTTGTTTTTTTTGCTGTTTCAGCCACCACTTTATTGCAATCTGCAACCTCACCATTAGATGCCACTAAATCTTACACACTTGACCTTCACAGGTGCAGTAGACGGCTCTGGAGAAACATACAGTAGTTGATTGCTGAGTGTCATTCTTAAGTAAACACAGTACATGATGACCTACGGATGCAGAATCCCCTTATGCAACTTTAAGGGATGCTGAAAATCGTTTAGCTTCATCCTCTGGGGAACATGAATGTCTGAAAGTTCACGGAAATCCATCCAATAGTAGCCAAGATATTTCATTGAAGGCATTTAATAAAACATGTCAACCTCATAGAGCAAGAAAAAGCCAGGGGATACCCAAAGTCATTAAGAAACATCTAGGGACCATGAATATGTGTACTTTATTTAAATGGCAATCTATTGAACAGTTGACACAATATTTCTCTTTGAACTATAAATTTCAACTTCATGGTAGTGCTAGAGAAAAGGCCAGGAGATTCAAGAGTTGCTAGGATTCATCTTCTGGGCACCATGAATGGCAATCCATCCACTAGCTGTTGAGATATTTCAGTCTGGATCACCTGCCGACCGACAGACCAGCACTGCCGTGGCTTAAAAGTGGAACCGACCTGATGCAACAACCTGCGCAGTTTAAAATATGTGATTGTAACATTAGCTTTGCAGCATATGTCTCTTGATTCCCACAGCAGCCGTTTCCAGACATTTAGCAGAACAACGTATTACCAAGGGGTCCATGCATTTTTCTTTGTGATGAATAGATTAATGAAATGGAAATGAGAAAAACTTGCTCTGATACAACTCCCTAATAGACTGGGCAAGAACCGGAGAGGAACTATTTCCTGCCTCGAAATGAAAGCACACGCTCACCCAACATGTCAGATTGAACTGCCTCTGCGGAATACTCAACGACGGGTTTTTCATCTTTCTTCCCGATGAAACTGTTCAGTTCAACACGTTTTTTTTCTATATTTAAGACGGCGTGTGTGTGTGTAGAGTGATACACCAATTTGCTCGCATGAGGCAAACCAAGAAGGGAATAGTTTCCACCATCATCCCCCGTCCCAGACCGATTCTGTTTGTGTTGTCACATATGAAGGTCCTGTGGGGCGACTGCTGCGGTGCCGGCGGCCTCCAGCTCCTGTCCTCCCCAGCTGATTCTGATAACAATTAATTCACTGAATCAGAATCTCTGCCTGACATCCATTCCCATTTCAGGCCACCAGTTATGTGAACATTGACTCAGGAATAATCATTTGTTGAACTTTCACACCGGCTTTCTTGATAAGCAAGCCTTTGAATTATTTTTCTGCTTGGCTGTCCCTGTGAAATAGCTCTTGGCTAATGTAAGCCTGTTTTCAGATACAGTGAGCTGGATCTGTGGCTACGGGAGCGGGACCGCTTTGCCCACAAACACTGATCTGTTGGGGTGAGGAAGGGCTGTACAAGATGCATTTTAATCGACATACACTGAAGTAAAATTGGAACTGTTAAATTGCTGTCTGAGCAGCAAGCACTGGCAAATTTTGCATTCTAGTTTTTTGTTCTCCGGTGTTCCCCGTGTAGCGAAATGACTCTGAACCTCTCACGAACAAATCTCTCTGCGGTAAGAGCGTGCTTCAGTCGAGAGAATCGAGAACAGGGAAACAACAACAACACGGTGCAACAATCATGTTTTCCTGAATGGAGCTTGACCACGTCAGCTTTCCTGTGGGTTAAGGAGATACACGGGACACTAATCCAAGTGCCATAGTAACGCACATAACAGGCAAAGATAAAACTCCTCTCTTACAATATCCCCTTTAATCTCTGTGCACTCCTGTCCCGAGAGGAATCAGATGATAGAAGCAACGGGCAGGCTGTATTTCACACACACGACAAGTTGCACGAATCCATCTTTATTCACAAGACACAAGTCTCCATGTCTCCAGCTCTCTCGCTTTCTCTCTCTCTCTCTTACACACACACACACACACTTATACTCTTCCCCTCACACACACTCTGATTTTTCCAATATTTATAGCAAACACGGTAAAAGCATTTGCGAAAAATAAAATGAAATGCAGCTCCCAATCCAATTTTAACCTGAAAATGTAAAAAAAAAAAACGCTTTTTAAACAGAAAGCAAGCAAAGATGGACTGGGTGGCCTGTTTGAGTATGTATGTAATTTGATTCCTAACAAGCATGACATCACTCGCGAGCGGCTAAAATAAAAGGGAGAAAACATGGAGGAGACCCGCGTGGAGGCTTCATCCCCAGTCACCCAAACTGGCTGGAACCAGCATGAAACATTGCTCACAGGCAAACGAGATGAGGCACGGTTGGAATTGAAGGCAAACAAATCGACTCTCCACACTTGCATATGCTGTGTTTCTCTGCCGCGGACATGGCCGTGCACGCGTGCACAACAAGGGCGAGGAGGAAGGGGGGGGGGGGGCTGCTCTGCCCGAGGCCACCTACACGATACCCTGAACCATGTGTGGCTCTTTGTGCCAGCTTTGAATTGTCTAACATTCAGGTCAGAACAGGGAAGTACATCTATCTTCCCTGTGTCAGGGCCCAGCATTGATGGATGACCTGGCCTGTTGAGTTGTGGTGGCCAGGTGACAGAGCTCCATTAATAAACAGATTGCAGGGCTTCACTCCTTTGTGTGTCATCAACAAGAGGTGCTCTTCTTTATTATTTCCGTGCCACAGATAATAAATACTCATAAACCTAATGACGCCTGATTACTGCTGCAATCTTTGGCTCATTAGGCTGATTAGCTGCAATTGTGCAACACTGTGGCTGCCGGATGTTTAAAAATACACTCCTGGTGCTTTGTGTGTGTGTGTGTTTTGGGCTAAGTGACAGATACACCGACTGAACTGAACTGAACACGTTTCTTATCATTAATATAGGACAGACGCCATTGTCTTAACTCTTTTTAGTAACGCAACACTTTTAACCTTAAACTCTCGCAGGGTCGTGTTTGTGTTTCTTTGCGTCAGTGCGGCTGTTGTGTGGTAAAACACTTCAATCATGTTGCCTCACATAAGCTGCTCTGGTGCAGGCATGTCTCTTAATTTACAGTCCTTGGTGGTGGAAAAATGTCCTTCAATGTCAGTGTGAGCCTTCTGTGTCCACAGACAAATCAACAGAGCGGGTGGAGTCGCTGACCCCAATAATTTAGTGCATTACTCTAGACGTTTTCAGATGCCGCGGAAAGTGCCCATTTTTCCCAAATCGAGCCTCGGCCCCTCCTGTTTATTACAGGTTTGTGACCCACGCTGGGCCCCGCTGAGCAGGGGTGGAGGAGGGGGGTGGCGTTACAGCAAACAGGGGTCGTAGCAATGACACCATGCATCTCCACATCAAACAAAACAGGCTGAAAGCCGTTTATAGGAAGTAAAACTTCCTGAAGCCCCTAAAGCCATAGCTTCAGAGTCAGCAAGTTGGTTTGGAATTGCCGGATGTTATGAATAAAAAACAACTGCAATATTTTACAGTGACTCCTGCAAAGTAATGTAGAATCTATTCTTTTTTTTCTCTGCATGCATCGGCCTGAGTGCACTCCCCCAACTCTAAAGGAAATCACTATGAACAAATGTAAGAGTAAGTTGAACACTTTTTTTCAGTCACACAACAAACTTTGTAATCATCACCTGTTAAGATTCATCTGACTTTTTTCCCTCCAGAGTGATCGCAACAAATCATATTCCGTGTTACCTCAGCCGCTCCTGAAAAAAGGAGCAGGAAATGAGAGTTTAACAGTTTGACATGCAGCATATCAGGCTGTCAACCATGTGCCAAAAATGTGTTGATGCAGATGACACTGTGTACAGTCTATTATAATTGCTGCTATTTTCTGAAGCATTGACTGTATGATATATTTCCTCGCAACTTAGACCGAAGAACTTAGATTGAATATGTGTTATACCTTAATTATAAGTGAATGTATTCATCTCTCACCAACGTTGCCTTCCATTTAGTTTGGGTGTAGGTGTGATATGAAGACTTCTATTTCCTTTCCGTGTTTGCGGGGTTAGACTTTTTTCACTCAGACTTCATCACTAACATTGGACACACTGCAGTTTGTAAGCACACTCTGGAACAAAGTCAGATTACTGTCTCAAAAGGGTGCATCATTTTCTAGTTGCACCGTTGTATATTACCCAAAGTACGCTGCTAAGTCCTTGGCTTTATTGCTCCCTCCCCCAATACTTAAGATGCGAACAACAAAATGGTCAAATAAGTGTCAAACCAGGATTGCCGATGCTGGCTGCAAAACCCAATTCCCCATTACTACCCCCTCAACTTCAGTGAAAGCAGAGAAGGAAAAAAAAGGAAAAAACGGAAAACATCGAGCTGCTTCAGTCGGTTCTGTGTGTGTATATCCGTGTGTGTGTGTTCGATGTTAGCAACATTGGTGTGGTAAACAAATCATTAGCTGGAAAGCCAGATAAAGAAGTAATCTAGTCCAATCAATTTAAAATCACATCTGTAGCAATGCAGAAAATTGACATGAGTGCACCAAGTGAGGAGAGACGCAAGTGTCTAATTTTGCCACGTATCTAAACATCTCTTTGCGCTCACGGAGTAACAACATGATGACAGTTCCTCACTGAGGGTAATAAAACCATTTCAGTGACAACAATGGCTCTTTATTGTATCTTTCAGCGAGGGGGGCTCTGAGCGTTTTTTGTTTATGCATGGCGGAGGAGGAGAGTGAATAAGGGACGGCAACATTGATCTAGGACCCCAAGGCTTCATTTTCCCATGGAGACAGCATGGCTAATTAGGCTAGCATGTTGCCTGTTCCAGCACAGCTGCAGTGAGAGATTAGACAGACAGAAGCTGCCAGCTGTTACTCAGATGCAGTATCACTGACTAATTGAGACCGGCGAATGTTCACGGAGCAAGGCCCACGCCAGTCGTTCGCATCCCGTTGTTCGTAATGTGTCCAAAGTATATCATCCAATGATAAGGTTAATCAATGGGACTGTTGTGGAACAGAGGACCTGATTAAAATGTAAATACCCCAAATGTAAATGACTCAATTGAATCATGGGAAATTACAAAGTTTCCTCTTGAGATCTCTTAGACTTTGTAAACGGTTCCAGAGGTTGTGAATATCAGAATAGATTGTCACTGTTGTGAAGGATGTGGATGTGAACAGTCATTTATTGACTGCTGCTGACAGACATCAGCCTTGGCCAAGTGTGCTTACGCGTCCAAGGGATTTGAACATGCTTTGTTTCTGGCCCTCAGTGTACTTACATACAGGTCCAAGAACCATGTTCAGGAAGAAGTAAACAAACCATGACAGGTACTGTATGTACTATGTGCGTGAAATATTTTCTCTCCCTGTGCATTCCATTGTCATCACACCCTTAACAAAGCCGTTTAATGTGACCTTGACTTATTATGTTGTTTATATTCCCTGTGCATCCCACCTGTTTTGTAACCAACTTTGACATTCTATAACTCCTAAATGTTTACATGTATTTTTTTCTTATCTCAGGCCTCATGGACATGTTTGTTCCTGATGGTATGTACTTCCTCTGTAAACTTCAGAACATTGCTGAACTGAACTCTGCTTCATACGTCTCTGAGCTTGTGTTGCTTCTATAAACCCAACTCCACGGGTTCAAGCCAATAACTGATGACATAATCGCTCACAGGGCGCGTCCAAGTCCATTTTGCTAGTTAAATGGCAGATAATCCAGGTGGGATGAGAGGGAAGAAATACGTCTTTAATGAGGAAAAGATTAACGACATTACCTGCATCAATTGCACCGAGCTTAAAAAAGAGCCCAGCGGTGTGCAACATTAATGTTTTTTGTATTATTTGAATGGCCAGGATAACTTAAAGCAAATAGTTATTAACAATAATTTACAAAAACCCAGACTCCCTTATAAAATTCCTAAATTTTTAGTGTTGATGAGATAGGAGAAACTTAATGAACCTTGTGAAACACTGACTATTTGTATGTATTTGCTCAGTATTTGGACCTTCTTGTAAATTTAGCACCTGTTATACATCATTTAATTCTTTTCTGTGTAAAAATAAACGCACATACAGCAGGCAAGTGAGATGCAATCACGCATCAGACTTTTATTTAATCAATTGATGGTTTTTATAACTGCTAGTTTTCGGGGGTGCTGCAGCCCCCCTCAGCAGCCCAACTTCCTATGTCCATGATTGTATTGCCGTTCAGAATATGTAATCTTCAGGGTATTTGAGGAACTAAATCAATCTCAATTTTTTATACACGTCAGACAGTTTTGAGTTTTCCTTTGGCTTGCCATGCAGGTTTCACTGTCTCTTGTATTATCCCTCAGGAATTGAGTACTGAAAAACCATTACCAACTGAGTCTATTGAGACTGCTGTGCTGGGTGTCCTGCAAGCATATGTAAGTCAAGGATTGGATTGCATCTGGATTTGATATTGAATTTTAAAGCAAAAGGAATTCTGTGTTCAAATCTCATAAAACCACAATTTTTGACAATGATCTACAGAAGCTCAAGAGCCAACTCACGCACTCATGGTGACTTCAGTGCTCGGTGTCGTTGAACAATGACTTAAAAAGTGAAATTTGTGAGTCTTCAACAAAATATATGTATTTGAAATAGAGTGAGGGTAGTTTACAGTATGGAAGCAAATAGGGGTAAATCATATTTCAAGCTTGTGAAATGATGTTCACAAATGATGTCACAGCCTGCAGTTGTTTATCGCCTTTCGTGCGCATGTGGAAGAAAACACATTTGCAGATTTTGTGCTTGAAACTTCATTGTCACATTCACAGATGGGGAATTTATGTGCCTGTCTCTCAGACATTGTGAAATGTTGCTGTTGAAAATGTTCCTGCACAAAAACTATTACAGCTGGAAAGATGTTTTCACACGTGTGCAAAAAAATATCTGCGAGCACAAAACCTTTCCACACATGCACGAAAATATTTCAACAGCCGCAAAACTTGATTGTTTTTTTTCACAACTTTGAATTTCTGAAAAATAAAATGTTTTCGCTCTTTGTTTTTTGCCCATTCACGGTCAGATACTTGCGAGCAATCTTTTTCACATGCACACGAAACCTAGAAATGAGGGCTGTCAAATTATTTGTGAACATCATTTACAAGCTTAGAATACTGATGGCCCTGATTTGCTTCCATGTAAGTGTAATTTTTTTTGTGTTTGGCATAGTTGTACCCTGTGATGAGCCTGAGTGCTGCCTGTTCCTTTATAGGTTATCGGGACTGAAGGAGTAGAGGGATGACGGAGAAGGCAGCTCTCCATCGGATAACCTATCCTCTGTATAGCCACATATGCTCAACAAACTGGTAGATAAGATGCACGCACGCACGCACATGCACAGCGAGCTCCAACCACTTGCGCTCCACTCCCCGTGCACCTCCCCGTCTCTTGACAAACCATCATGTACAATCCTGCCACTGTATAGCTCTGTCAGAAACCAACCAAAATAATCTCTTCTGCAGGGGAATTTAACTCCATACCTTCTGGCATAGTGCAGCGATGCAATTTAATGCCTCCTGTGATAACTAATGGAGGAAACTCTTAAAACTTCAGAGCTTATAATAAGCTTGTCAGCTTATCATATTAGCCATGTGAGCTTATAACATTAGCATTTAAATGTTCCTGGGTATACAGTAATGTGATTGGAGGGCTTTGCCATTTTGACTTTGCTATTGAGGAGCGAGGGAGACGCGGAGAAAGAGAGTCGGTGATGCTGTCGCGAGGCAGTGTTAAGGATCACGCCCTGCGATTGTTTGCGACAATCGCGCACGAGGTATATGGACTCACAGGTATTTAAACGTACTGGAATTAGCAAACCGGAACCAATAACTCCGTGCTTCAGTTTCCTCGGCATGCAAGTCAGGTGGACTGGAAACTCTAGTACTAATACGAATATGAATTTGAGTGTGGGTGTCTATCTTAGTCCTGCGATAGACTGACAATCACTCTAGGGTGTTCTCATAAAAGTCTTATCCTAACTAATATAATAAATTTAACTATTAATATTAAATTGAAGTGTTCTCTGCCGTCTGCCCAAAGCATGTTGGAAAAGCGCCCCACTCTTTTAATGAATGACCTAACTGCAGTGGAATTACAAGCAGAGAAATGACTTAATAAATGTGGCTCTGGATGGAATCAATAATGATGGAGAGGCAGTTTGTTACAACACTATGTACGTTTTTTAGCCGGATAGCCAGAATCTCTCCTCTGGCTCCGAGTCCGGCTGTTACAACAACAACAAAAAGTTGATCCTGCAAACTTGACTTATTTGCATAGCTTCTCTACATATGTTCAGGTCATAGACATCCTGGCCTTAAGTTCCTCATTCAGATGCTTAGAAACTCAACATCTCTGCTTGTTAAGGACACGCATACACAATATATCATGCCTTAGGGAAATATAAGTGTACAGATCAAGATACACAGATTCGCAAAGGTTTTACCCTGAGAGAAAAAATGCCAATTAAAATCGTAAGTCATGAAATCTTCTATATCTTGACCTAAACTGCAGGCCTCATTCACTGTAAGACACTTTATAGAGAACTCTGCTGTCTTGGCATGAGCAAACGTGGACTGTAAGTACTGATTAAAATTTTTCAGACTTAATGTCGGGCATGTTTTTCTAAATGTTTTTTAAATTATTTGTTTACTCCACCGGCTATATCAACTTGGAGTATTTTTCACATTTTTTCCCAGCTTTTGCCCTGAGGGAAGGTCAGTCATGAGTCATTTCTGCCATATCGTATATATACAACCTATGTAAAATAACAAAGCATCTGTACGTGTAAGGTAACTTTACAAAGAAAAAGCATTTAATTGCCTGAGAATAATCTGCTTTTATGTGTGTGCAGTTGACCTCTTTGCTACTTATCTCGTGCTGAAAACATAGCTCGCAGTTCACCGTTTCACCTAATCATGGGCGATCTTCATCACACCATGCTATAAAGACTCTAAAATTAATGATCTTCCTAGCAAGATGTGGAACCCAGCAAGTGAGCAATTTTAGGATTGACAGAGATTATTAAACAAAACTAATTATAGTCATTGGTACAGAACAATAATATCCTGCATACTAAAGTATTAATGTGGGAGATTAAAATAGGCCTATCCATTAAAAGACATGATATTTCATTCTATCTACAAGGAGGAAATAAGTCTAATAGGCCTTTTTTATCTGTGAGGAAATGGGCACCAGCAGAGGTAGATCAATTAATAATTGAATATGCTTTCCCATCAGATACAGCACCGGCTGTGTACTTAGCATTGGGCAAATACAACTGATAATACACCATGGCGATTTGGCATCAAACGAAAGAGAAAATGTATAAACAGTATTCTGACCTGCTTGGCAGGTTGCTATTCAGACCCCTGTCACCTGGTGGATGAGTTTGATCAGACGTTAAGACATTCTGTATATTTGTGTGGACTGACGGAATAAAAACATGCAGATTTTATAGTTATTTCAATATTATCAGTAATTACACTTTAATAGGAACCTTGCATGCCTTTTTTTCCATGCGGTGAAATTATTCCTAGATCGGAAACATGAAGTATCTGCCCGGTACCTCCGAAAATAAAAATGCATTTGCCAATTGCCTCAAATTGAGAACAGCCTATTTTGCATAAAATACTCAATTGTATTATTACAAGGACTATCCAGATTATCTGAATTAAAGATCCCCCCCCCCCAAAAAAAAAACTTTAAAAAAAACTACTGTTCTCTATGTAGGTCATCCATCGCACTCATTAATGAGATGACTGCACAATTAAGATGAAAAATCACTTCTTAATATAATTCCAAATGCATTGTTGTCAAACTGCACTAATCCCCTATGTTCCTTTAAAGTGTTAATTTAATGCCCCTGTTCAATCCAAAAGTAATTTTCTGGCACTATTGTGCAGTAAGTACCAATTAGGTCACAAATTACTTGAACTTAATGAGTATTCAATAGCAGACCATCTTTAATATATCTCTCTCTGTTTGTGGGGTGGAAAAAGTCTCAGGTAAAATTGCATTGGTGTTGCTCTCCCTATTATCCAATTATTTTTAGATTCTGCGGTGATACAACAGTGCCTGTTCGGCTATGGCTTCCAGAGCAGTTAGAGCTAAAAACCGTCACATATTGCCAGGCTTTTGAATTTGTACCTCTGATTGAAAGTCATTGACTATGACAGATTTGACCATGCAGCCTCTATTCCGTGTCCTACAGTCTCTGTTCAAACTGTGACCTCAGGCTGCTTACAGGAAAGCCACACAGTGGTGCTACATCTGCTGTTAACTAAAGTCAAGCCAACAAGCGTGGGATCAAACAGAGATGGAACAGGTTTAGCAGGGTTTTTGTTTTCACTTTTTCTGCAAGCGTCAGGGTCCTGTCCTTAAATATCTTGCAAAATAAAGGCTCGAAATGCTCCACTTGAACAGATATCTTGATACTCCCACAGTGCAAGCAGCAGGAAACATTTACATCTCCTCTGATCAGTTTGAAAAACAAAAAAATTGCCATGAAACTTGTCACCTTTGAGCCTTTCTTTTAACCCATTTCAATGAACATATGTAATAAATATTAATGATTAAATATCAGAGTGGTGGTGATTGAATTATACATGCATCAATGGTGTTCGTGAGGGAGTCATCAATAGTTAAAGGACTATACGTACCTCTTCCTGCAGAATATCTGTGCTCTTCCTAGATGGAGCCTCATCACGTAATGAGCTACTTAACTGTTCAGGACCACTCCTGTCTCCTGCATGTCTTATGATCCACTAACATGCTGTATGAAAACAACAAATATCTCATTAATTAGTAAGGAGGCTGATCCACCTGCTATTAGACTTCAGCACTCAGTGCAATACTTGTACAAAGACACATTAGCTAGTGTAGATGTATGTTTCTTGCGGCTTGTCTGAAGGTTTTGAGCTCGCAGTTCTGACTGCAGGACGTGGAAAAAATGGTTAATCAGAGCCATGATCAAGCCTCTTATTCAGGAAAATGGTTCATATGCTTTTAACAATTCTCCCACTATATATTTCCACATGCTTAAGGGGAGGTCAGTCCAACTAACAGTGGTTTATAATATTGTCAAATTGCACTGGACCTGGAATAACTCATCAATCAGGATGCAATTTTACCAATTGCAGCTATTGGAAATGTTTTTTATGGTACCTCACCATACAAAACCTCCTTCTGCCCACTTCAGGAGCAGAGCTCATGCAGGCTGAAGTGTCTTTGCAATGGGAGACCCTGTACCCTTGTGCTTGAATGCTTTATCAGTGTGCAGCAATCAGGTGTGTATTCAAATCAAAATGACAGACAAGGATATTAAAGCTCAATGACATTTTTACAAACCTTTGATATTGCTGCAGGCTGTTATGCATTCAGGGATTTAAACTTAAACCTCCAGGGATTTTCACAATTTCTGAGTCATCATAGGTATCCGCTGAAAGTAGCCTCACTGTTGGGAACACAGATTATCCTGCCACCTTTTATTTTATGCCATCATATCCTCACTTATAGGATAATTAGGGTAATTACGACTGTGTCCATTGAAAATGAATAAGCAGAGTCTGCTCTCCTTTGCTACACCTATTTAGAAAAATTAAAGGAGACATATTATGCTCATTTTCAAGTTCTTAATTTTATTTTGGGTTACCACTAGAATAGGTTTAAATGCTTTAATGTTCAGAACACACATCACTTTTCTTCTTCAGTCCAGTGCTGCAGCTCTGTACACCCCACTCTGTCTGAAACGCTCGGTTCTAGCTCCTGTCTCTTTAAGGCCCTGCTACTGCACTCTGCTCTGACTGGTCAGCTCACACACGCCCGAGCCAGCACTGCTAACAACAACTAAACAGCTAAATTGAGTCTTACCTGCCGAAATAGCCGCTATGCATACATTATGCAAATGTATGACACAGTGGCGTAGTGTGATGTCACAAAGTCATGGAGTGACAGGCGGGACTTTCTCCAGCACTTAAGGTGCAGCCTTTCCTGTGGGTGAGAGGATTTCCTGGTGTTGCTCGCCTTGGCCTATTTAACTTTTAAGACTTTATAATTGCAGGAAATTAAAAAATAAACGAAAACATAATAGGTGTCCTTCAATGTTTTTTTTTTTTGTTTTTTTAAGTTTAGACAGCTAGAAAATTGTGACACTGTGTCTTTGACCAAGCAATCAAAAATACTTCTAAGTGTTCACACGTTGACAATATTGAATGGGTACATACGCATCTGGCTCAACCTCTAGGGCTGTTAGTGGAGTCCTTTCACATTTGGCTTGAAGCATTCAAGCACAGTGTAGGTTTAATTAAAAATAAAATCCATAGGTATTAATACAGTAAATCCTGCCCTGTTATATAACCTCAGACATCAGAGACAGAGCCAGGGAAAAAGAGAGCGAGAAGGTGGAGCAAAAAAAGGAAAGATAAAGAATGAGAGGTGATTTTTTTTTTTTTTTAAGAATTAAGAAAAGTGCTCTTTGTTTAGTCAGGTGTGGAGCCCTGTGGTGATTAGGCACTCATATGGCAGCCATGGCTGCTGGAAGCCATGCAGAACTAACAATAAGCTTGATCTCCGTGGGCCAATTAGCCTTTGGAGTTCCCATGTAAAACCTTTCATGAAGAGCCTGTGAATGGAGGCCATTACGGACAGAGAGCCGTGCCAGAAGAGCCCCTGTGTCTCCAGTGGATATCTTCTTCCCTGTCCAGTCAAGCCTGTACTTGTGACAAGCAGCCATGTCCTTAAACTGTACACGTGGGTTACTGGGGAATAGAAAACTGACACTGTGCCCTACTGGAAACCAATTACAGCTCTTGAATCAAAGTCTCATCGGCCATTACTGCAGGCAGATAGGGTTGATTGAACCCATCTCAAATCATCATTATGACAGAATTTGGCTATGAGGCAAGGATAGTGGTGGTCATCATGAACTGTAGCTTTGGTTGTCTGGCTCACTGAAGACCAAAAGTATCCGGAAGTTCCTCTGTTGTAAATTTTCAAACTGCTGTGCACGTATGGCTCTTCAGGGGGAAGAAAATCCACCAACTCGAAATGGTTTGAATGACATCCTGAGGATGGGCTGTGAAACATCCCTCAGCGCGCCGGAATAATCCCTGCAGTCACTGTAACACTTAAAGAGTACAGCCTCCAAAGTGCTCATACACTATGCAGAAAAAACCCAGTTTGTCATATATTGTTCAGTAGTAAATAAGGCTGTTGTTGTTGAGTGAATGCTGCATATCTGCTTCTTCTCAAGAGGGACTGCGGACAGGACTGTGGAAAAACCTCTTTCTCTGTTTGCTGTTTTGTCGGCTGCCATGCTTTGTTAATGTGCATGAGTTGACATTTGTCTGTGCGCACGCCGGTCCTCTTGGCACATGCGGACGGCTGTGTATGAATGCGTGGGAGTATGAATGTGTGTGATGTCCGTGCAGGGATATGTTTATGGCTTCTCCCTGACTGCACAGCTCCCTAATCACAGCAGAGGCTGAGGGTCCTCCTCATTCGGCATTCTCCTCACACC
This sequence comes from Pagrus pagrus, assembly GCF_965226575.1. Taxonomy (NCBI): domain Eukaryota; kingdom Metazoa; phylum Chordata; class Actinopteri; order Spariformes; family Sparidae; genus Pagrus; species Pagrus pagrus. Next base: position 25,943,392 of record NC_140189.1, read on the forward strand.
ACAGCAGTGGCTTTGAGTCACGTTCACACTGAGAGGTGAGCATAAGCCCCAGCTGCCAACTTTTGAGAAAAAACAAGAGCTGAACCTAAAACAACAAGAAGGAAATAATTTCTAACGCTTTGTTTTTCATATTTGCTCTGCTCTCCTGAGGCACCCAACTCTGAAGAACAGTTGGGGTAACATCCTCAAAGCTTGGCATTTCCAGTGAGGATTAAATACCTGGAATTTGAAGCCAGTGGAAAATGAAAAACTGTCTCGCCTGCATCAAAGAGCAACCTTGTCATTATTAGCTGTAGAGAGAGAGAAATATGCAACTTGACAGAAGTGAATATCATCCTCTCCTTTCTTCTTTCAAGGTGTCCTCCTTTTTTCTGTCAAGATACTTACATTGTGCCAGCCTTGAAGTGCATTAATTTTGCCGTTTTAATTGGGATTTTGTTAGATGCAGTGTGCCATTAGCACTGCGGGAGTGAGCTCCCCGTGATCAACATTGTCACATTGCTCTGAGACATTTTACTTGAAAGCAGCCCCCTAATGGCAGTCCTATTATATGAACCTTTTAGCAAAGGTTAGACAGATATTGTGTAGTTTGCCCCGATCACTCTGTTGACACGAGGGCCGTGTGTGATCTTTCATCTTATCACCACAAAATGGACCATAGCTCACTGTCAGAATGAAAGAACTGTACCCAGCAGAACAGTGATGGTAATACATGAGCCTGTAATGTGAAAAAAGGCACATTTAGATCATTTTTGTCATCCACACATCTTGTGCTAACCACAGTTGAGAGAAGTTACGTGCTGCATCTTCAACATCAATCTGCCCTATGTGTGCTCCGACATGCTGCTCGGGTTATCTTTACTGAGACATAGCAGAGTGGAAGCAGAGTTTTAGCTGCAGTGCATATCAAAATCTCTGCAGAATATGACTTTTATTTGACTAAATTGAAAGCCTAGTCTCCTGACATATTGCGGAATGAGTACAATGCCACTTAAAATAGCAGCACCGCGCATGAAGAGTGCAAGAAATAAATTTCCCCAGCATGTAAGGATTACCTGAGTGTAGATGTACTGTTCCCGACTACAGAATTGTGCAGCGGGGAAGCTGCAGTGAGGGTGTTGGATGGCTGGATACGTCTGCCTTCACCTCTGACAACCCAGTTTCTCACTCTGAGTGAATTCAACCTTTCTTTGTGAAATTGTTTCTTGCTTAACCATGACCAAACTTTAACCATTTAAAATTTTAAAGCCACCCTCGACTCAAAGATGTCTGCTGCTTATTGTTACTACACGTGGACGTGGGAGCTTCAGTGTGAAGGATCATGCGTATGTTCAGAGTTTGACACTACGAGACAGAAAGTTTCTCTGTGCTTACCTTAAAATCGAGTTTAAGTTGCACGTATGAGCATCACAACTGGTTTGAAGACAGACGGTCCAACATGTAACTTACACGACTGTGATGTGATTACTTGAAACCTCCAGTGCCAGTATTAGCGCTACGGAGCGATGTTTTCATGAGTGCCCTTCTGCATAACTTCCGCATTGCAGGGCCCACAGAGATTGTCAAACAAAGACACCAACTTCCGGTTAATACTCTGAATGTAGATGAAATGATTTTTAAAGGCTTTCCAAATGTTACTGCACCAAATGGATGAAATTCTTGAGTGAAATTAGTCATGTCACGGTGTTGTGATGGCCCCCACAGTGGGAAAAAAGTCTTCAGACCTCCGTGATGCTGTAATTGCACAGTGTGGCCACTAGGTAAAGATTGCTCCTGAGGGCTTGGTGTCCCCACACAAAGAGGCAAATGCACACGAGCGAGCGCACAGGTGACATGACACACGTTGCTGCTCATGATTTCATACTACTCGAGGTGGCAGTGATGCACCAAGAAAATGTAGCACAGAGCCAGCAAAGGAAGTGAAGAAGAGGATGGTGGCAGGAAAGCGTGGATGTAAACAATGTAAGAGTCAAAATATGTTAGAAAATTGACTTTGTAAGTGTTTAATGAGGAAATAAATGCATTCAACTCGTGTTTTCAGCCTCAAAGAGTCAGCGCGTTTTGATGAATAATTCTGGATGTAAATATGATTCCACAGGGTGCCTTTAAGCACAAGATGAAAAATATTTGCATTTTCTTTTATTCTGGACTATTCAATTTAATAGAAAGAGTAGACATCCCTTCAAGAAATTGAATTTAAATTAACCGGGTAGATTAACTTCCCTGTTGTAAAAACATACAAGATACAAATAATTCGCCTTAAAGCATGTGAGGAGGGATCTTCAAGTTGCTCTCTTTGCAAAAAGTTTAAAGATGTTTAACGTTTTACAGACATGAACACGTGAAAATGGCATGATCTGGTTTGCAGTAGGAAAAAAAAAAATAGGCCTAATGTTACCAAAATATGTGATGCTGTTACAACTGCTGTTAATCAATGCTAAGTCTTGTACCACTCCCTGCTTTGTTGCTTATACAAGTGCTCATGTCTCTCGAACCAAGCAGGTGGCTCCACAATGTCCGGACGGAAAGATCCGCTATTGTGACATGATAGATTTTGGCAAGAACACGGCTTTTCTTTCTGCTCAGATACACTTGTTCCTGCGACGGCTGCACACAAAGACAAATGTTTGCATCAGTCAGATTGGTCTTCGCAAGGTGTGTGTGTCTCTCTCTGCGTGCGTGCGTGTGTGTGTGTGTGTCTGTGTCGGCCACCTAACTGGAAATGAAGACAAGCAACCTGCACTGAGAAGCTATTCCCCCTTGTTCAGACGCCTTTCAGAGAAAAATTGTCGGACTATGTTTGATAGATCTCGCTGTAATATATTTGGTTTTAAATGAAAATTGCAGTCATCCAGCTCAAGCGATATCTGAGGGCTTATGATTTGCTGTGTGGATACACAGCACCCCTGCAATTCCATCAGTCCCCAGTAGCTGACAGGAATGGATAGGCTCTATTAACGTAGATATAGGGGGCCTACGGCTGTGTTGTAACTAGTGCTATTAATCCATATAGTTGGTCTATCAAGGTGCTACCCTGTCTGGCATCAAAAGAAGTAGCCTGCTGTCACAGAAACACCGCGAGTTTAAAAGATTGTTGCAGATAATGAAAAGGGATTTGAGCCTGCTTTCGATGACGATGATCTGCAGCTCTCTCTGTCTTTGTTTCTCATTCATTGACGACTTTGTAGCACTTTTCTGGCAATTTTGCTGCAATTTCTTTGTCCATAGAGCAGTTTATCCAGATTCAATTTCTTGTTTCTCTGTCCTTCTTGAAGGTTGAGTAATTACAAGTGTTGAGCCATTAGACAACATAAACATTCAACAGGGAATACGCGTGTTCCAATGCATTTCAATGACTCCCCAGTCTCCAGGGAAGAGGCCTGACACGGCTGGGCCCTTTGATCAACACCAACACCATCAGGTCCATGTCTCCAAGATATCCAGTCTTGAAAGGGACACACTGGGTTTATACACTATGTACATTAGCAATTTAGATCCAACATGAAGAATATTGTTCGAGCATTTGCATCTCAAAGGCACAATTTTAATTTTTGAAGTTGGTCTGGAGCTGAGGTGGGTTGATTTTTTTCTTTTTTTTTTTCTTTTTCTCTCCCTTTTGTGCCTTCTATTACTTTTATGTTACGTGGAACTGAGAGAGCACACTGTATTTTTACAATTGGAAATTAAATGAAGGTAAAAGTTGAAAATGCAATGATGTATCACTGAAAGTGCTGCACCTTTCGGTATAATTTATTAAAAAGGTTACCCTGACATTCCTATTGATGTAAAACAAAAGGATGGTAATGCAATTTTCATTTCATTGATGCTGCTGCCATTTGAATAAAGGTATACTGTCTTTTGTTTGTGGAGCATATGAATAACTAAATAATACAACTTAATAGCAAATACAAAGGGACTTTGGCTGTGTCATCTCAATGTGCACACACATCCAGTGTTCTTCATCTACAGTAATATGTATGTAAATCCAGGTAATGCGAGCCTGATTAAAAAACATGACAAGTCCATGAGAGGATCACATTCCCTCCAAAAGCCCCACAAATCACAATGATCTTTACAGCATCCGTTAATGAATGACACCTCAGGCATCAGGCAAGTTTCTCTATCAGCTGGGAAATGTCTCTCGTAAAATGTGCAACTTATATTGATTGTTCTAAATGTTAATGTCCTTTGAGCTTGGACATCTGATATTTCACCATTAAAGCAACGATAAAGCATGTAATATTGTAATGATATTTACCAACAGCTGTTCCTAGGCTACTCCCCAAGGGGGTTGGGGAGGAGGTTTAATGCTGCCCGGGTAGTTTTCTTTATTGATCTATGGAAGGAAGGAAAGGGGAAAAAAAAGAAAAACAACAGCCAAAATGTCACAAGATATTGTCCTTAGCAATATTTCTGCACCTGTAAAGGCTACAGCAGAGCTAAAATGTGCCACCTTCAGTTGTGACTTTCACAAGACAGAATATATAACAATTACAGGTGTTTATTTATTTCAATTTGTTACCCTTGTCTCCAAATGGCTGAAAGAATGCCTTCCAGGAAAACTTGTCTGCTACTCAGTGTCAGAAGATTAGTGGTAAATATCGGTATTATTTATGAGACGTTCATTATTAAGTTACTTTATTCCGTAAGAAATTGAGAATTAGGCCATATTCAAATGATGCGAGGTCTCGGGAGCCAAAACAAACCTTTGATTAAAGAAATACTCTGGATTTTCTGTCATTGCTTAAGACATGAAAAGCTTGATAACTTGTACCAAAAAGTAGCGCTTCATCACGGAAGGAGCTGGTGGGGAATGGAAGCTGTGGTGCAATGTAGTAGAAGCTGTTCCCATAATTGCTTCGTTAAAAACCAGTTGCTTTGTGTGTCCTAGAGTAATTAAGCAGTTGGAATTTTACATTACACTAGTGAAAATTAACAAAGAGCACATCTGGGTGTCCCATAGGTTTAGTCATTAAAAAGCCCATTATTTTTCAAATTACTTTTTCAATCTTTCAGCCCCCCTAATCCGGAGGTATTTCCCAATAGACAAGTTCCCGTTCTTGTTTTGAATGACTCCTTTAGGAAAGTTAAACATTTAGCGGATGGTGTGGCCTGCAATGGCTGCTCCTTGCTGCTGAACTCTATTTCCAAGGCGAACGTGGTTGGGGAGCAGAAAGACACCTCAAAGATACTGGTGCCAAATCTGTTTAAGCCGTGTAGCCCAGTCTAACAGTGTGAGAGAAAAAAAAGGAAAAGAAGAATACAAAAGCAAGATAATTCTCACTCCGCTGAAAAATGACAATAACCCATCACTGGATATGTTTTAGTTTGATTTGTATGTCATTTCTAGAGCCTCTCTTATTGACCACAGTCTCTTGTGAAAAAAGCATTGCAATTATTGAAAAGCAATACTGTCACTTGAATGTGCTCCATTATTCTTTGTCATAATTGAAAATGGTCTCGTGGGGAGAGCTGACATCAGAAAGTGTCACTGAAACCATCATGTAATCATTAAGGGATGTGATGTTTTGATTTTCTCCGCGGGGAATTTTGTCCATTCCCCTTGGAAACATTCCCTTTATTTAAGAACAACAATAAGGATGACTAAGGTTTAAAGTTCATAAGTCTAAAAGGAGGAAGAGCGGGAAAAAAAGATGAATTCCTACCTTCTGTAAAGCCTATTATTTTATTTTAATCAATTAATCAACACATACATTTGCAAGTAGAATTCCTCAAAATGGCATGAAAGGTGTTAAATATGGAAGAATCTTAGTTGAAAATATTAAAAAAAGTAAAATTATCAACATACTGTAAAGAAATAAAGGTTTGAATGTCCATTTATTGTGTTGCAGAGCTATCTACTGAAGTTAGCATGCTAACCAGTTAGCCCCAAAACTGCTATGCTGTTGGTGCAAACACCAACACTCCCATGGCGCTACTAGCTCCCAGTCCGGACCGCTAGATGAACGGCTAACTGAGCTAATGGCAGCTACAGTTAGCAGCAGTTAGCCGCAGTGTTGGGCAAGTTACTCTCAAAATGCAATATATTACATATCACTACCGTTACTTTCATTTTAAAGTAACATATTACGTTACAATATTACTGCCTGTGTAGAGTAATATATTACTTATTACGCTACTTTTCAGTTAATGTCAACAAAATGATCAAATAACCTTTATAAAACAATTAAATAGCCTTTCTGAATAAAGGAATGGCCTTGGACACAAAGGACAAAGGATCACAGTCTGATATATAATGAGATAGGAATACATATTTTTAATTGTGGGCTCAATCATATGAGACCTTTACCTTCTATGAATTGACACGACAAGACAAACATCTGTTTCTATGCCTTCTTATTTTAGTCCATGCAGAAAAAGGAATGCGCGGTGTGATTCAAGAATGTAAATTAAAGTGTGCTCGGAGGATTAGGCTTCATCATTAGGCTCATTTCAGTCACACAGAGACTGAACAAATAACTGAGGCTCGGCTGTATTAAATACACACACAGCCATATTAATATAGTCACGTTGGTGTGGATGGATTCTTAAAGAAACAACAATGAACGCGTCACTTCAGTCGGTAAAGCTGATTTAGCTTTTGTAACACGTTATTCCCAACACTGGTTACCCTGGTGATAAGCTGCCCCCCTGCTTGCTTTGAGTGTGATTTTGAAAGGTGACCAGTTCTTACATACTGCACCTTTAATATTACTTGTCATAAATATAATTGTCCACCGTCTGAGTTGCAAGAATCTGAATGCATCTTCACATGCAGCCTGAAACCTTTTCATTTTTGCTATTAATACTAAAACCTCAACGTAGGAAATGGATTTTGTCCTCGCAAGAGTACTGGACACTTTTATCTCTGTATAGGTAGTCCACATTGTACACATATCCTGTAAAAGCTTATATAAGCAAGCTATTTTCAGTATGTAATCACTGATAACACAGTACAAAGATGATATAGATGTTCTTTGCCTCAAGGGCACTAAGCTTTGTGTAGTAATTGTGGCTCAGTTGCACTATTGTTCTCCATTACTGTGCAGTAAATGTAATTCGGGTGTGGGTGGTTGGTCCTGGTCAAGCTCATACATAATTCCAACATCTGGTCTAGCCAAAAACCATATGAGCAGGAAGTATCTTAGTGCTTGAAGGCATTTCTAAACAATGACTTTGAGTGTTGTCACCAATTAGCTGATTTAAAACATTGAGGTTCTTTTAATGTTTCCCTTTGAAACCTCAAACTGGGGAAACTTTCACTTAGGATTGAAGAAAAGCACATCTTACTCTGTATTTCTTATTAAAATCGGAGTCAACAGAGGAAAAACAAAGACACATACTATATAAATCAAGGAAAAGACCACTACAAATATTTACACGCTCCTGGGCTGAGTATATTAGTTTTACATCAAATCATCCTTGATAGACCAGCTCAGTTTATTCTCCCTGTGCTTGAAATTATAGCAAACCTGATGATTGCTGTTAGCGTTTTCTCTCCAAAGCAGCTTTCACAAAATTCTAGAGTACACATCCATGAAAAGGCTTCTAACTGAGAAAAAATAAATAAAAAATAAAACAACACAGAAGTCCATGGCTGGCATATCAACAATGTTTTTCTCTTCAGGGGCCACTGGTGTTCCAACATCACAGGGATCCTTTGGTGGAGACAAATACATATACATGACCTGCTGTATACATTTGAAGTTGGTTCGCAGCACCACCATGTTATTGGTACAGGTCCCCCTGCTCTTACATTGAAATGTCATAAACAATGTTGTATGTCATGAAATAAATCACTGTTCTTGCAGCATTTATGTAAGAAGGCTATAGGGAACGCGCTGGATACGCTTTACATTTTGAAACTTTAGCCAGTGATTTTAATTCAACCTCAATGTCATTCATGTTCTTTTCACATGTTTTTGTTTTTCATGTTATGGTGCTAAAGATGCACGTCACATACCCCGGCATCCAACACACTGGAACACAGCTAAATAATGCAGTTTCAATTTGATGATCCACACTAGCAGAAAGTTTGTATCACAGCAAGGAATTTTATTTAAATATGTATAGCCGATATAAATAAAGCTCATGCAGACGGGAGTGAATATAAAAACTCTTTCAATATGGTTCTGGTATAATCTCAAATTGTGGATAGCTTCATGTGTGCCACCTTTTTTTTCTTCTTCTTCTTTTTTGTTATTTGAGCCAGGGTCTCATGGTGTACTGAGCATGGCATAATGTACTTGCACCTCCTCAAAAATTCTCAAAGAGTACAAAATATAGGAGATGAATTATTTACCGACGTCAGAATATTTCTGGAGGTTTGCAACAGTGGTGGATAGTAGCCAAGCCTTTCATCCATGTGAGACTCTTGACAGTGGTTGCTGCTGTAAAAAGGCAGAGCCAGAGATAAGAGAGCGCTTTGACCAGCCTTGCCTCCCCATGATAAATCTTTATCATTTTAGGTGATGGTCTGACCTCTAAGACGGGTGCTGGCCAAGGGGGTCCTCATTAATACAACTTGAAATCCTCTTGGCTCATTCCGTCTATTTTCTTGATGCCTGTGACCTTTCCAGGATTGCCGCTATCAAACGAAACCCCTTTCTGAGGCCAAAGAATTGAAGAGGAGTTTGAAGAGCAGATTGCATGATTCTGTTTGGTCAAAGACCAAAAAAAAAAAGAAAAACAGCAGAAGGAGAAAAGCAAAAGGTGTCTTTGTGTATTCCTCAGTGCCAGTATCTGATGTGTTGTTTGTGAAGGTCTGGAGACACAATGAGCTCGAATTCATTACCAGTATTGTGTCTGTTCTTTTCAGCCCGTGTTTGAAACGACACGACTACGCTTGAAAGACTATGCAGACCGGAGTAAACACCGAGAGTAGCTAGCTGCAACTTTCACCAGAAAACAGCAATTTATCACAACTTCAGAATCACAGGAAGGAAGTAGCTTTAAGTAACCCATGTAAACAAAAACTGAAAAAAAAACATTTTGTGGTGCGGTTATGATTACTTGCTAAATACACTGAGAAAACAACAGGTAACACATGCTTTTTTTTCTTTCTATTTCCGAAGTCCACCTTTAAGTCCATCTATTATGCACCTGAAACCATACAATACCCGCAGGGCCATTTTCCCCATTCCCGGTCCTTTTTGTTCTTGTAGCTTTTGTCCTTCAGAGACTTACAAAAGGGAAGAAATTAGATCAGGGCACAGTACTGTATGTATCTAGGCAACCAATGCATTGCAGCAACAAACTACTTATTATACGAACACTAAGACATACATACATAAATTAGTGTTGTAAGACGGAATATGACCAGAGGCTTGAACCCCCTTACAGTCTCAGAGAGAACAGTCTTACTTTTTCCTGCTGTAAAATGACAGTGCTGTTATTAATTCCTTCAGGAAATAGAGGTTTTGTGTCACAATTAAGCCATTGACTCTAATTATAGTATGATTAATGGTATGGTAATTGCGACCCTTTTCGTGAAACACATTAACTCGGTCAAAATAAATCATATTGAATAAAAACTCTCAAATCCCGATGATAGATTGTCCATTGTCAAGGATTATATAACAAATGACTTCTGAACTCTACCATTCATATATTCCATACTGTACGTATATGAATGGTAAGAATGGTACACTTACACTTAGTAGAACATGTTTAACTACTGTATACAATTATGTTAAAGTGTTATCCCTAATACAGTGTCCTGGAACAAAAAATGTTTTTTAAATTAAGTATTGAACATGATTATTCCCCCCCCCCCCATGGGCAGCCCTGCCAAGCTATATCTTATTTATTTACTTATCTATATAACATTAATACACATTTCATTCTTTATTCTTTAAGAAAATTGTAGCCTGTTTTATAATGAAAACCTCCTCTCCTGTTTGTGCATAATTTAAAAACATCAAAAGTCCCCCGCAGATGGCCTGCCACATGACCTGAGACATTTACTGATGTAAACGAACTACTTGCTGATGTTGGGGTGAATTTCCTCGCTATTTCATTACCTGCGCATAAATCTAGATGAAAGAAAGGAGAAGATTAAATAGGAAGCAGGCAAGGGCTTTGCACCCAAATGTATTGACCAACCTTTTTCAAAGGTTTGCAAAATAAAGGCTTTAAAACTACTTGGCTACATTGAGGGCAAGATCGTGATTTTGCTTAAAATAACTACTTTCTTAGAACAAGCAGCAATACTTGGTTTGGTTTAGAAGAAGATCATTGTTTGCCTCATGCGTAACTCAAATCATAGCCGCCTGGGTGAAAGTCCTACTGTATGAATAAACTGTGAAACCAACCTGACACCCTGCTGACAGAATTTCTGTCTCTCTGTGTTGCGTTTGTCCATTGCTCCTCTCATTATCGCCCCCCACCCCTGCTGGTACAGCACCTTCGCGCTCATGTGTACACACAGGCTGACCTCCAGTCAGGTGTCAGTGACAGGTCTACTACACACTTTAGTGTGGGCTGGTGAGAAACAGGATGACGTCAATAACAGTGAAGACGTTCAAGTGTTTATGTAAGAGAAAGAGAACATCTGTTGAATTGGGTGAGGCCCATTGGTGGGGCCTTTTCAAGGCCCCAGCCATCTCTGTGGGCAGGCCTGTCTTCAGGACTTTTTAAGCATGCAAGTCATATTGAAGGCCCTGATGAAATAATGTCATGTCATAGCCATATTGGCAAACACTTTGGAGCTTTAAAGACTCTGCTAAAAGCTTAATGCTTTGCTTTATCCATGCACATATTGTTAACTGGTCTGAGGGAGGAAGAGCCAAGACAAATTGAACTAAAACGGCACAAACTGGTGCAGACTGCCCCTTAGACATTTGTTTAGTTGGAGTGTCTATCCCATCACACAGCACCTGTAATTTCTCCCATATGGTGCATAACTGATATGGATTAAACAATTAAGACTATTTTCTCTGCATGACTTCTGGCTGCTCTCGCTGCCTTGAAGAACTGCGCTTCAAATTAAATTGCCCCAAACGATGAGCCTGCTTTACTTCCCCCGAACAATTAAATATGGCAGGTCTTATTATCTATAATTCAAGAAAAGCGGGAGGTGCGGTGACTCGAACTTTAGTTCAGACCTTTTGTTTTTACTGAGAAGATAACTTTCCTCTCTGTCTAGTTTTGTTTTGCTTATTGTGTTTCCCATTCTCTCTAATGAATCTGCGGAGACCATCGCTGTCCGTCGGATCGTTGAAAACATGCAGGTCAAGGTAGGGTTCAATTTACCGTCTCTCTGGTTGGAAGGAAAATCAAACCCACTTTAAATTTGAGATGTATATTTTATTATGAAATTATCTCAAAATCACCTTTTCACTGCTATGGACACAAAATGTAACGTGTGTTCTGTAATTATGCACAGAAGTAAAGCACAAGCTCCAACGCAGATCACAGCACCTGTGAGACATGTTGCTGCTACACATGGATAGTCACACTTGATATGTGTGAGATAAAGCAACAGAGCGTAGTCTTATTGTATGCCACTGACAAAGCAATTTGTTTGAAATCAACTAACGGCGAAAATTACAGGGAAAATTACATGTGACAAATTCGAATCAACAACCATGATCAACGGCTGTCTTATTTTCACATTACAGTGCCCACCCCTGTCATCACATATATGTTAACACTTGCATTTTCACAGCATCACAGTGGAAGGGTAGAAAAAAAGAAGTGGGGAAAAAAAAAAAATGTGTTTTGATTGAAGAAAGAGCTCAACCCAATTAAGCTTTATAAAGACAGTGAGGACAGGTGTACTATTTCTGTAGTGACTTAAAGATTTGTGACAATACCCCAAAGCATAGGCTTCAACTGCACAAAGGACACCCAAGTGTGTTAGGGTTAATTGGATGACCCAATCCATCTCAATTAAAGATTTTAAGGCACACATCCCCCAGTGTGTGTGTGTGGAAATTGAAATCAGCTACAGATGGCTCTTCCTGTGGGGTTGCTCCAAATAATTGCTGGCAGATACCACCGGTTGGGTGGGGGGTGGGGGCGGGGGGATGCATTTGTTCATGGAGTCATAAAATACTTTTAAGTATTTGGGTCAAATTCAGTGTTGACTAGCACCGTGTGTGCATGATGGTGCTGGTGAGGCTGTAGCTTAGCACAAAACACCGTGTTGAAGACTGTGCTCCTACAAGTGAGACTTAATGAGGCCATTTTTCAAAAAGCAACTTCGGGGGGCAAAAGTCCACGGGTGGGCGGGTGTGGGGAGTGTAAGTATCTGTTTATTTCTTCACCAATCACAACGTGATCACAACGATACTTCAGTTGAACAAGGAGTAAAAATGAGTGGAAGATAAGTGATTGGTGGACTGTTCAAACATGCCTCCTCTGGTTCTTCACAATGATGCACCTGATTGATTTTTTTGTAGTTGTATGCACATAACATTTACATAAGTGCAAGAGTAATGCACTGATGGATCCTGATTTATACTCTTATGTCAAGTTAACCTTTTATAAAATCTGTTGTCCAACCGAGCCAATTGCACAAAATACAACCCCGATTCCAAACAAGCCGCAGTAAAACAGATTGTGATAATTTGCTAATTCCTCTTGACATATATTCAATTGAAAACAACATTTACCTCATCACCTCCATTGATTTTTGTAGATATTTGCCTACTCTGAATTTGATGCCACCAACATGTTTCAAACAAGTTGGGACAGGAGCTTGTTGCTCCTGGGGAAGGCTGGGAAAGTTGTAAAATGTTCAAATAACACCTGTTGGGAACATTCCACAGGTAAACAGGTGATAGTATCATGGTTGGGTATGAAAGAGGCGTCCTCAAACTCATACTCTCTCTTCTTTTCTCCTCTTTGTAATGTTGTTCATGAAGTAAAGTACATTTCCCCTCCAGCTCTGGTCAGCAGTCAACATTAGAGTAGGCTCCATAAACACCAGCTCATCAGCTCTGCTTATCGCTGCTACAGTCAGGTTGGTAAACAGGAGTGAAGATAAATCCGCTTTTTAATTCCAAAAGTTTAGAAGCAATCTCTGAGCTCTCCTCCCGTGGATAAACGGTTCTGGATCGGAGCAGACTCCAAAGTGTCTTCAGGTGTTTATTCCCTAGCGGATTTGGCTCTAATCTAGAATCTCTAGCCGGCTCTAAGCAGCTGAGCAGCGGCTCTTGCCTCCTGCTCCGCCGGGCCCTCCAGCTGACGAACAGCGTTTTGTTTAGCAGCAGAAGTTACACATTGTATGTTTAAATTCAAAATGTATAATTACAACGTACTGCCATGTTGATATATTGATTTACAAATAGTTTATTTTTGCACAGACTGAAGGGACACTGCTGGTGTTATTCTGTATTGTATTGTTATAAATAGCCCATTGGCTCTGGAAGTTAAGATCAGAAGATAAGCTCACATCTTTAAAAAGGGCAAAATCCTTAAAAGTGCTGGGCCCTGTAATTTTTTAACAGACTTTACAACCAGGAGTAAATAGGGCATTTGTTGGTGACACCTTTCAGTGACAGATTAAACACTGGTATAACAGTGAAAATCAACTACAGTGCCCATGCTCACGTTCACAGATCACCCAGTGTGGCTGATTGATGTGTTTTTGGGACAACAGTGGTGGAGATCTTTGGCAAAGGTGGCTGAGAACAACGAGAAATTAAAAAAAATCACCAGATTGATTTTTCAAAAAGTCATTATACAAGGTTTGTGTGCCAATTATCTGCTTATATCATGTGAACTATAAAGACAGATTTCATCAAACTTTATACAAATGCATTTCATTCTTAAGCAGATACTTCAATTTCTGAGCACTTTCAAGATATTCAAGGTTTATTTTATCCCATTCATATGCCCAAAGATGTCTACCATAAGGACTCAATGGGAAGCCATCAAAAGCCATTGAAATGCGATTAGTATAGACTGAGGTATTCAATTAATTCGGCTAAATGAACATTTTCACTCGCTGGAAGAGATTACAGCTGTAGGAACATCTGCTATCGATGTCTTAGTTGTATTTTTGAGTGTGTTTTTTTGCCTTTCATCGAAGCAGTTCATGAAATTATGATTGATTGCATGAATTCATTCATGCTACTTTGGTTAATTATCGTCATTATCACAGCGAGAAAATAAAAAGCCATTCTTTCCTTTGTGATCCGCACAGATTGTACTGATTACACACATTACCTACATTTAATAAAGATTACAGTTTAAAGACCAGTTTCACACCAAGCCTCGTCCAATGGCAGTTTCTAGTGTCAAGCTCTGAGACTTGTCACGTTTCAAATATTCTATGCTTATGGGTTGAAATTCAAGTCTTTCTGCACTCTTTCTTAGCTCAGTTTTGTATATGTTGTATATTTCATTTCAAATACACTAATCATAAACTATACTAGATAGATAGATAGATAGATAGATACACAAATAAGATACTAATACTTTTTCCTCTCTGGTTGCTATCACAAATGCTATTCTTTTGGAGCTGTCAATCATGTCACAAGATATTAATTAGTGTGTGGTGAAAATAAAGCTGAAAATAAATGTAACACTGAATTATGTTCAAATAAACAAAAAGTGCAATTACCACAATAAAATCCTCCCTCATTAAAAATTCCAGACCATATGATCACCCAAATATCTTTCACATTTCATTTATGTGCACATGGCATTACTTTGATTGTCATGAGTCTAAATCAATCAGAAATATAGTATCTTTCCCCCAAGTCCTTTTTAAATTAATGCAGAAATATGCAAAGACACACGTTAAAGATTCAGATGCATGTGTATACACAGGCAACACACACTAATGCACATTCCCACCCTGGCCCCCTCCCACCTCGCAACGGCCATCTCAATCGTCTGTGTTGACACCTATGGAATTGATTTCCCATGGCAGCACCGTCCATCTATTGCCACAAACATTGGGCTGCAGTCACATCATGTTGACACAGAACACAATCTCTTCTGCTTGTCTGCATTGTTCCTGTGGTGCAATAAAAAAAAAAAAACAGACAAGGACTGGAGGATGTCCGGTGGGATGCGACGCATCATCTCCGAGATTCAATGTTAACCTCATTTTGTCATTAGTACTGAGATGCTCTCGTCTGAACAACAGACGGGGAGAGAGCAGTTCTGTAATCAAAGGCTTCTGCTCCCCCAAATCAACACACACATACACCTACACACACACACACACACACACTCAAGCGCCTGTATCGAGAGAGATGAAATAAGAGTGAGGGGTACCATCTGAAATCCAGCGGGGGAGGCTTTAAATACTGAAGTTGGTGGATGTTGTCGAACCTGTAACACAACCCAAACAGTACGAGGGACGTATAGCCACCACTAACAGAAAGGAACATATTTTTTAACAGCAACTGTCAAACCATGTTCACCCACTCCAGTTCCAGTGTCATCATTTAATCTATGCTCAGAATCTAATACATGCTGGTTAAAATAAAACTTTGGCAAGGTGAAACATATTTACATCCAAAACAGTGGGCGACAAGACAAATGCCTCATCGATGATGCTGCGACACGAAATCAATTGAACTCACTGGTAGGTGAGACATTAATTCCAACAAGGGAAACGTATTAATGATGGTCAAACTTGTCCGATTCTAATGGTCTGACTGTGCAAATGCACACATGCATTTAGCAACCCTTCAACACCTGGACACCCAGTGTTGATTTTGTAATTACAAGACGTTCAATCAGATTTTAATCACTGCCCACACAGGCATGTTTACATAATTCTTTGTCTTTGCTTGAACACGACTCATATTTGCACAGCCGTCACTGCTTTGCTTTGGGAGAATGTGAAGGGTATGGCATTTTTAGTTCTTGGTGAAACATGTTGGCTCTCTGCCTTGTGTATAGAATAGATGCTGTGTCAAAATGTGAGAAAATAAATATTGCCAGCATGAAACATTCAGCAGAAACCTTTCCATTTTTCTTTTTCTCTTTTCTTTTTTTATCAAGCAGGGTACGCTGTGGCCATGAACTTCAATAGCTCCATAATCCTTTGTCTGTCCAGCATTGATGTTTGCCCACCAATTGAATTTCACAGTCTAGACTTATTCTGTGCAGAAGACTACATGGCAAAGTCGCTGAACATTTTATCATTCTGATAGAACACGACTCGCTGTAAGTTTAGTTGGGTGAAATAATTAACGTTCTATGTACATGTTGTGTCTAAAGTCTGCATTTAGTGATCTAATGAGTGTTCAGTTACCACAGGTGTGGTCTATTGGTATTTTGTTGCAATTAAAGATGCAGCAATTATTAATGAGGACATGTCCTGCCGGTAATTACAACACTAATTTGGTTATGGTAGAAGGGACAGGTATCTGATTTTTCCATTGAACCGATTTGTTTGACCAAACATGGGCCTAATTACCCCTATGGATGGGGAGTGAGTCTGCTAACTGTTTTAGATCAGAAGGTCCCTACCACGGGCTCCTATTAACATTGGTAATAAGTGCACTGGCTTTATCATTAAACATGGTCTGGTTTGACTGTGGATGCAAGGTTTCCTCTGATATGTAGCAATTCAGCGGCTAATGACAGACGCCAGAGATAAAATGTATGTGTTATGTACTGTATCTCTCAGGTTAACGTGCAGTGATAAATAGAGATGTTTGCGTTCATCTGTAAAACTGCATGAGCTGCAGGCGAAATGAGCTACGGTCATCTAGTTGTCTGCGACTCATCATAATTTGAATAAATGACAAAGCAACCGAGTTTGGCTGCACACAATTGTTCAGGAGTCACAAGCTAATCAACTGTTGTCTGCCAACACCAGACAAGACTGTAATTGCTTCTGAGATTTTATTCCTTTTCCAGCATCAGGCAACGTATCTAGTTAAACCAGTTTGCATCTACACTTAAATGACACTTCTTTATGCCCTCAATCAATATTCTCTCAATGATTGTGTTGCTTAATCAATCTAATGCTCGAAGCAAGATTGTTCTTAATTTAAATAACGTTACAAGAGGCGCAGACTGAGATTTAAAATTTGGTTTGAATGCAACTTTACGTGTATTTTGTGCAAAGAGATCTTTCTCCATATGTATATGTATATAAAGCCTTGAGCAGGGACTTTTGAATGCTCAGTACAAGTGGCAGTGCATCAACATATGACGGTTGAGGTTTCTGCAAACCACAGCTACGTACCATATTGACATGTCTACGAAATGTTTCTGTAACCCAGTAGAATCAAAGTTTCCTTATTTTCTATAAAAATAAATAATATCATTTTAATTGAATAAAAAATGAAGGCGATGAGGGCGGTCAATAAACACTGTCAATCTTTTGCTTTATGCAAGCTCCAGCCACCACCAGTAGTCAACAGGAATATTCAAAGGGAGTTCATCAGCTAAAATGTAAGGCCCTCATTCTGAGCATGTAGGACATTATGACAAACAGATGCAAGCGAAAATCAGACCACTTTTACTTTGTCTTTGTGGCGTCGCTGCCATAATCTTTCAGTAATCAAACTGTGATTGATTTTTGTTTCTTTTTCAAAGCAATTAGATGTGTCAACTGGTAGAATAATGTAAAATGAAAATGAAGCAGACAAGCAAAACATGAATAAAAGGGTTCTGTAATTTGGAGAGGTCCATAGTCTCTACCAAATTAAACTGACAGAGAAAAGAATATGTCCAACGTGGCGCGGGATCGCCTGTGACACTGCCCCGAGACCCCGAAATACCACTTCCCCCGAAGCAAAGCTGCACTGCAGGAAAGCAGAGCCATTTATCTTCATCAATATGCTTTACATTTTGAAGATCCATTTGAATGCAATAATTCTGTTCGAACACACAAATTGAACATGCAGATCTAAACGGACTGTTGACAGGTAATACAGGCGGCGCCTGCCAACGCGCTCTAACATTCTCTGCTCTTACAAACGGTACATATTGTCCACGCTGAAGATTCATCATGTCGTGTCAAGGGACAATAACCTGCCGAAACTGTGGAGGATATGAAATGTGCCCCTAAATTGGCACGATCACATTGGCTCCGACCTTTAATGGCCTTCATTAGCAACGAGTAAGAATTGCAATAATAGTGGAAGCCTCAGTCTCTCGTAACACTGACATTAGCGATTAGATAACGTCATATTTTTATATATTTTTACAACAAGGCAAGCAAGCTAATTAGAGTCAAGATCTAAGAAGGCTTTGTAATGAAGAAGTTATATGTAGAATAGTGGTGAAACTTCCATTGTCTTCGGCTTTGGCTTGGGTGTGATATATTATATAACGTCAGTCACCTATTCATCCCAATTGTGTCAATTGCTGAGCAGTTGGAGAGATGAGTGGGTGAAGGAAGTTTGGAAGTGAGATGAAATTCTACAGCGTTGGGTGTGAAGTTTTTGTTCCAAAAAACATCATAGAGGCCATACTTTCCCACGCCAGAGATACCAGCTTACAGTGATGTAATCATTAGGTCTGTGGCACTGATCAACAACCTTGTGAGCCCCTGCAAGATGTACAACTGTCACAGGGGCAGGAAAAATTTTACTTATCACACTTGGCCAGTGGTTACCGAAGGTGAAGCCTTTCCTGACGGTTCTGACAGCGAGATAACACTTTGGAACGTTTGAGTAATAAGCCTCAGAGGCGGAGGACGGCACTGTACTGTCTTTTTTTCACACACACACTCGCACACAAACTTCAACATGCCAGTTTCTCTATGCCTACCACCTAATTAAGGCCAGTCCTTGCAGTTTCAGCTCAAGAGAGAACTGCATTCCCCATCACCTTCAAGGCAGTCCAATGCGTTAGTTGTATTTTCAAGGCACGCTGTTAGCTGCGGTGCCATATTTTTAGGGGTGAACACCTGCATGTTTGACATCGTGTACCGTTTGATACCGCCTCTCTTAAAATGGCTGAAGAAGTCTGGTAGTTTATAAAAAGATGTAACATGGCACCGAATCAAACCCGGTGCAGAACGCTGTTGGAACCCAGTTTGTAGTCACATGCTACATTTGGTTTAATATTTTAAAGCTACAGCCAGGTTTCATGGTCAACCACCAAACAAACTGCACAATCAAAACACATATATTCTTCCTTATTAGACATTCACCCAGATGTTGTAAGGATGATTATTTTCCACTGGTCCATGAACATTTGATATGCACATCTCCTTCCACACAAGTACACCGGCCCCACTGATCAGCCTTATTAACATGTTAATTGTTTACTTGTGTCCTCACACTGGTTTCCAGGGTGTTGCCTAAGATATGAGGCATGTTTCCAAGCACACATACGCCGCTTAGAGTGTGACCGAGGGTGTGTGAGCCCTCGCACGCTCGCGCGCGCCGTCGTTCCTGCTTGCACTTGCCGGTACATGCGCGTGTGCACGAGGGTGTGTAATCAGAGCCGCTTTGGAACTTTACAAGAAGTCATTAACAGTCAAGACTATTGTGCAGACACCATGATTTCAAAGGTGCTCCACAACAGCTTGTGCGGCAAGGGCTGATTGAACCAGAGCACTTGAAAGGGGGAGAGAGACGTCAGGTTCGCAGCATCCTGTCGCGGCCCATCTGCCTCTCTCTCTGCTCCTGCCGTCAGTCTCCTTTGTGAGGAGGAAGGGGTTTGAACATCAAAGACCAGCCATGCTACCTTGGAGACAGAAACAATTAGTAAGGGATCTGGTGAAAGGTGGCATAGAGGAGAACCCCTTTCCATGATCCTCCAAAAAATAATATCCAGGCATTGCTGGGAACTAAGGGCAGCACTGTATTCTAAAGACTGTATTCCACAGAGAGGCTTTGTGTATGATCTCCACATTTTAGAAGGCGAAAATATTCTGAGGTACTAACAATATCCAGCAGAGCAGACTCGGTATAAACTCTGCTCTGCGTGTACTACCATGTGACGTAACTCTTTTACTCTCATCTTTTGTATCTGCATTTTACACCATTTCACAATGCAAACTGCAGCATATAGAACCAGCACAGATGAGACAACCGACAGATAACACCTCTGGCTGTGATAAGTATATTCTCATTAACACTTGTATCCCGTAATATCTCCACGGCAGCCCGGCTTGAGTCCAGAGCAAATCTCAGGGGGACGCTGCCTCATATAGAATACCCTTGAGCTGTTACACAGCTATCTAAAATCTCCTAGATGTCTTTGCTGGCTCGCTAAGCAACCCCACCTTCTTTCACCCCGGCTTGCATTTCATTACGGACGTGAAAGTTTGAGTTGGCTAAGTTGCCGTTTAATAATGCATTTGTCTTCTGTGACCAGGCGAGCTGAAGGGGTTAGACCAAACAAACAAAAAATTAGGTCAATATCACCTGGTCCTCTATATCGAGGTCGAGTGCTAACACACGAGGGGAGGACTAAAGGAGAACACTTGCTGCAGTTTACTCGTGTGTACAAGTAGTAAAAACTTAGACATAGAACATAGAAAATAGTAATTAGTTATTCTTAGCAGTGAAAAAATCACAGTTAACACATCTGGAAGTGTTGTAACCTTGAATAGTTTATTGTAATACATACAGAAAAAAGGGTTTGTTGCAGCACATTTAAAGTACAGTTATCAGCACTTGGGGAAAAAAAAATAACATTCATGTGAGTGAGTCCACGATGCCAACAGATATGGGCTTTGCAAAAAGGAGACAAGAGAAGATTGGTATACATAATCAATTTGCCAGGAAATGAGGAAAACATATTAAAAAGACAGACCCTGAATAATTAAATTTAATTATCAGCCGAGGCCAAAAAAAAAAAAAAAAAGAAAAGTAATAATAGACCGGAGAGCAATAATTGCAGTCATGTTCTTCATTGTGCATTTTCTTCACATGAAAATTCATTTACCCATATTTTTCAAACGTTCCAGCCACGGTAGAGCTCCACGTGTGTGCCGATAGAATTAAGTGTGGCAGCATTAATAGATGCATAAGATGCGATTGGACATATCAATCACCCAGTTGACTACCGCTTAATCTCCAGAGTCGAGGACACGCACCACATGACGGGCAGGTGTGTGTGTGTGTGTGTGTGTGCATGATAGCGTAGATGGACACGCACCATTAGCGAGAAACTGTGCCGCAGTGACAAACCATCCTCGAAAAACATATTTTATTTTTTTTTTTCCCTGTTTCTTTCTGTCAAATTTACAACGTGACCTCGTCTCACTCAAAGTGATTTAACAAACTTAATTTCTTTTCTACAGCCAATGTGATTCATTTGCCGAAACTATAATCTCATCATTTTTACTTCTCTTCATGAAGTAAAATGAGCGCTTTTATCTGCGGGGATGTGGGTGGACAGCAGCTGGACACTTTCTCATTACATTTGGTGGAGTTTGGGAAGTTTTTACTTGCAGTTCTGGCTCAAACACAGTATGAAGTGAGAGATCTTTTTTCAAGGTTATTGCACTTATAATTCCACCCGTTTTTCAGTGCTGGAGAGAAGACAAGATACACAGACAGACAATCAGACAGACACCAGCTGACCGCCGAGCTCTGAAGACCTGTAGGCATGTGAACAGCAGAGGCGGTATCAATCCCTGGAATGAGGCCGATGACCGATTCCAATTCAGGGCCACATCAAAGGGTGTGAATGCAGCAGCACTAACAGGGATGCTGGGGGTCAGGGACACTGGCTGAGGGATTTAGTCATTTCAGGGCTTATGTGAAGCACCATGGAGAGCAGCCATAAAAGCACAATGTCACTTTGTGACCTGCAGTTGGAGGGATACAAACCTGGAGCGATGTGAGCTGGATGGGAGGGTTGCACTGTTTTGACACACTCAAACATGCACAGGCTGACTGAATTGCGCACATACACCCAAACCCACACACAGGCAGAAAGGTCGAGACTAAAAGAAAGAGACTTCTCTGCTTCTCGTGCTGCTTCACTCACACGTACTTCCATCCTTTTTTCCCGTCTTTTCTTACATCTCGTCTTTTTATCTCTCTCTCTCTCTCTCTCTCGTAGCATGCAGACCGACACATATATCTGTCTGTGGGCATAAATCTAGAGCGGCAATTTCTAAGGATGATGATAGTAAATGACAATGGTAATTTTTGACAGTCAATTTGCCACTGATGTCCAGTAAATTCGCAGCGGTTTTTGCTTTAATGCAGCTCTGCATGGTGGCCATATATCGTCTACTTCTGTGACATTTACTGGGTGCAACGACACTCATAGGAGACATTTAGATCTGTCTCATCCGCATGCAGCGCTCCAAACATCCATCTGGGAATAGTCTTGCTAGCTTTTAGGGGCGATAAAGCTCATCAGGCGCTGTTTCCATGTCAGACTAGACCTTGTCCTTCCATTGTATTTTTTTTTTTTTTTCCTATATGGGTAGTCAAGAAAATCTTGTATAGCTATTTATGCATTTATCAAAAGTTATGTTTGTTTAACAATGAGCTGGATGAGCAGTGTAGGTTCCACAGATGCCAGCTGTGTTGTTTTATTAGATGACGGGAGGGACTGGGGAAGGACATAATATCCATAAAGTCACTGTTGCTGTCTGAAACCTCTCACTTTACCATAATCCTGGGATGCTTATTAAAGAATTACTTACAGAACATGGTTATTATGCTTCCTCGTATCTCACACGGTCTATCATTAGCCTTATATGAGGAGCAGACCCGTCACAAATCTGAACCTAGCGTCCCCTCTCCATCCGCTTTGTAAGCATACTGTCCACATCAGCGTTAATGAGTGCCTGCTACTGTTGCTAGCAGCTCTCACATTCTCATCCACTTGCTATGCAGTAATGAATCAAACTCTCTTATGAGTGCACTGTAGCATGCTGAGGACAAACCAGGGAAGCTACTTAGAGGCACATCTCAGCTGGATGGATCACAATGTCGGCTCACTGCGTTAGCAGACGCATTTTATTCTGTCTTCCTCACGTCTGCACATCAGTGGTTTTTATGCGTTGTGACTGATAGCTTACTAATTTTGCTGGAGTTCTAACCCAATACGGCTAATGCAAGTCTTTATGGACAAAGTTAGAAGCCCCCACATAGCAATGCTGCCCCCCAGTGCCTGCAGCAGTTGACACCCAGCATCAAATAAATAGGATTTGCGGTTCCTCCTCCAAATTGAAGCTCCCCCCTTTCCAGTGTGGCTCGCATTTAATTTCTAAACTGAGTGACATCATTTGTTTGTACCTTCTACATAATGCAACAGGGGCGTTCGAGTTGTGCTCCCACTCTACAGTCGAGTCCGGAGAGAAAGAAATGGAGTAAGACGGTGTCATTGCCTGAGTCAGCGTGGCTGTGATTTTGCAGCTTTGGATGTGTAGCTGGCGCCTTTCCAGGAGCATGCCATCCCTTCCATTCTTCAAAGTGCATTTATATTACTAGCACTCTTGGCAGGCAGGCCTCTCTGGCGGTTAAGGCTGCAGCGCCTCCCAGACTGACGATGATTACGATGGCTATAACATAAAAACTGTTATTGGCCTTGTTTGGTGATGGTTATTACAAGTGTATCAAAAACCCACACATACATCTCCCTCTACCCCGCTTCTTCAGGGCCTGTAGCCGTGTGTAGGCGCTAATGAATAGGTGATTTCAGTGATTCGACATGTGTCATAAATATTAAATGGCTCACTGCCCTTGGTTACCTTTGCTGCCAGCCAAAGCCTTTGTCATGTATACCGTAGCTGTTTAGCTTTTTAGTTATCGACAGAGGTGACAGTAGGGGACATTTCAAAGAGAGGCGCCTCTCAGGAGTTCAGATCTCCATGGAGAAATACTCCTTTGTAGTGCTACTTAAGCTATCTGTTGAAGGCTTAACCTTTGTAGCGCAGTTGTTGTTATTGTGGCAGCGGATGACAAAAACAATGCAAATGGAAGTGTTAAGGACACTTGCACCAGAAATAAAGACTGATTGCGGGACTTATGACAAGCATTGTTTTTCATCACACAGTTGAGGTTACATTTAATACAGTGTAATTAAGTATCATGTAGCGTTCATCGTGCTTTAATTGACATTGACATTTGACATTTGACATCACAGCACCTGCGTGATCCTCCGTGTGTTAGAATGAATACAATGGAACATTTAGCGCTGCACTTTTCAGCAGCTTTATCTTATGAGAAAGTTAGTTCGGTGGTCACATAACGGTCAACGCCGCAGGGAGTTCACTGTTCTCGGCTTTGAGGGGTCCTGCCTTGCTGTCCTAATGTAGCTAATAAGAGTTAGGCACATTCTTGGCGTGACCTCCTAAATCCTTAGATTATGTATGTTATGTATGAAGTTGAACCGTTCAGATCATGTGCAGCAACGCCGCTTGATTTTTCTGCGCTGATATAACCAAACTCTGGCAGTTTTTTTTACTGCCAATAGCCCGAGGCGTATGATTTAGGGCTGCTGTAAACCAGCAGCGAAATATCTCGGAGGTTGCAAGTGGACAACTGTCTGCTTTTCCGAAGCTGCTATGAGTCGTTCGTAAGGTGGTTAACCCCCTCGCCAGAGGAGATGCTCATTTACTTGGCAGTTAAAAAGGTGTGAATATGAGCAACTAAATGTGCGTGAAGGAGGGTGTTGATGAAGGAAGAGCATATGTGTTGAGCGGCTCCCATCTTAGAAATTAAGAGCCTAAAATAACATAGTTCCACACTGTGGCTCAGCAGAGGAGGAGATTTTTCTTGTTTCACGAGCAGCTGATTGATTTTTATTTAAAAAAAATGCTTATTTTCATTTTAATATACAGACAGTCTTTGCTTCTGAGTCTGAGAGATTAACTCGGTTTAGAACACGATTGAATGTTTGCGCTGTGATGCAACACACATCTCACTCAGCTGAGAGAAAAGTCTTTCCTCATTAGACTGCCGGGTCCCCCTCCAACGGTTGAGAAGTGTGCCTCTGTCATACTAACGCCTCCCGAACCGTACAGTGTGTGTGTTTGCCTTAGATCCCGAACAATAAGCGGCAGTATAAACACTCCCCCACATTTCTCACGGCTGGGAGGCCTGAGCTGTAAAATGCCCAGATTGATAGAGCAATGTTCAATTCCTCCCCCGAGTTAGAAGGGCAAACTCCTGTGGCGCTCCTGCATCAAGCGTGCCCTCCCTGTGAATCGGCACTGGAGATAAACTTTCCCAGACAACAATGCCTCATCAGTGGCAGCAGCAAAGGGGCCCTCTTTTATTGCCGGGGCTCCGATGTTGAACAATTAACTGCCCACTGTGGTCCCGAGCACAAAATACTAGAATAGCCAGGTAAGCATGGTCTCTCTCTTTCACTTTCCCCTTGCCTGCCCAACCCCCACCTCACCACCACCACTGCCCCTCCTATCCCCAAACCTCAGGCCCCCAGGCCTCGCTGCAATGCATCTCTCACTGCTCTCTGTTCTATAAATTGCCAACAGCGCGAGAAGGCAGATACAAATAAAGGTGATTTAGCCCAAAGAGATGCTGAGCGATTGCTCTCATTAGTCCGGAGTGGAGACCAAAGTCGAGATTTAACTGAGAGGGATTCCTGGCCATTAGTGCACTGGCAGTGGCTGTATTGATAGGTTTTTAATAAGACGCTACATTAATGGTTATCATGAGTGAGTGGGTTTATGGTAATGGGAAAAGGCAGAGGAGGGGAGAGGAGGTCTCCAATGTGTTTTCAGTCAAACCCTGCCTCAGCCCGGCCGCGGCTGCCAGCAGCTCGAGCATGCACCTTTGCAGGTTGACAATTCGTGTGGCTCAAACGCTCTCTGCGGTCCGCTTACAGGGGGTAGGGGAGAAGTGTCTTTTTTAGCCGTAAATTGAGTGACGCGGACGTGGAGAGGGTGGTGTCAGTGATGAACGACGCCGGAGGGATGTCTCCTGTGAGCGCAGAAGTCTTCATTTCCTCCTATTAATCAGTTGGACTAATTCTCCCCTTGTTCCATTTTTAACCCTACAGTGTCACTGCCTCCAGTTGCTCTAATTGAAATATTAGCAGCCGGTTAAGTAAATGAAGACAATTTAATCAGTCCCCTTCTCGCGCCTTCCTTGTCTCCCTCTTTCCTTTTTTTTCTTTTTCTTTCCCTGTCTTTTTCCCATGCGACGGAGTGATCTTTCTATTAAAGAGAGAAGTTGAGAGATCAATTTAGATTGTCTTTTTTTTTTAACTAAGCTGACAACTCTATTGTCTAAGTTCCAAAAGAAGCCGAGATTAACCTTGTTTGAATGTGAACCTCGCCAAAGGGAGTCAGGTTCTGCCAACAACTTTTCTCCCTCCCTGTCCATTCGCCATTCACCCGAGGACAACCAGCAGGATGAATAAGCTCCGAGTCTCCAGCCAGCAACAAGCCGAGTCGTTCTCTTTCCAAAGCACAAAATGTTAACTGAACTTTGTCAAGATTCCAAACTCGCACTTGTTTGATGAATTCAAATTAGTCTCATAGGGGCTATTATATCACTTCAGTAAAGAAAACAAAACTGTCGGGGACATTTGTATAATCAGCCTTATTCATATTCTGTGATGAATAAGTCTTTCTTGTCACTCTGTTATTTCTCATCTGCACTTGTCTCAAATAAGACTGATAGCTTGTAATGTTGAATCAGAGAGGCATAATGCTGCTAAGACCGGGAGCTCTCAAAGTATGGTCTGCCAATACGTTCTCACTCCCGACTCCTCAAATACGGCAGCTTGGTCAGCGGTGTTAGGCTTTCAAACTACTTCCTAGTGTCAGTTGTGCACATGAAGGGCTATGCTGTCAAGTTAGCAGTGATACATAACATGAAATGTCCTGTTAGACTTTAACATTATCGAACAATCACGTTTTGGTGTGGAAAATACAAACTCCAGTCTCCAGAAGGAAGAGAGGCGCTTCAAGAAGTGACGTCAGAGAGGTATCTACAGCGTGAAGCTTAGCCTTTGATTCCACTGGGCTCGTCCCTGGTACCTGACATGTGCAATGCAGTTTTTTCCTCTGTCCTCTGTGTGGATTTCACATCTCACTGGGAGCGCTTCAAAAGCGTCATGCTTACCTGATGTTGTTGACTGCCTCAGATTGTGTGTCTTTTGTTATTGCTCCTTGATTTTTGTGCCTCTACTGTGGTTGAGAGGGCAACGTAATTAAATCCTTTTATTATTTGTCTGTTTTAAGCGTCATTATTGTTAATATTTTTTGACTTTGCTGTGCTGTAGATCCCAAGTCGGCAAAGCTGAAAGCTGGCCGGATGCACTCTGCCGTTCCACTGTCTGACTTCCGGTCTCGCTCGATCTGCTCTGTGCAGATTGACACGGCTGCGGTCCGTTAGTGCTTTACTTCACTGGACCACTAGGCTAGTTTAAGGTGGAAGTGAGATAATACAAAAAAATAGCTGTATGGTTGAGAAGAACAGGAGATTTCAGGAAAAATAGATCAACTCTTACTTCGTCAGACCTCTGGGGGAACAGATAAGGTGGTCTGGCTTATCTGCAAAGAGGTTGATACAGTGCTCAAGACATTTTTAACGTTAATTATCAGACGAGTCAGGTTTGTCATCAATCATATGCCGGCTCCTTAAATTGGCACTCATGTCAATAAAACCTTAAGAAGCCCTGGTTTAGACAGCTAATCAAGTCGGTAGCTAGGTTTAAATATTTTCAGGATTACATTCAGGCCAGTAATGATGCTGCTCACGGATACTTATAAATAGTCAAATCAATACTACACTGGTGTAATTTAGTGGGAATAAAAGACACATCTACAGTACCACTGATACATTTCAGTTAGAGTACAGTTAGGTTGTCAGAGCTGTAAGGGAAGGGTGATGAGGGTTGGTCAGATTTTGTAATGATTTACATTGTTTTGTCATTAAATACGTCTTGTTATTTGATTTGTGTTCTCAAATGTGCATATTTGTCTCATTCACACACATTATCTTAACTTACCTGCTACTTCAGCCGCTTGATGTTGAGCCAGAATATGAAATCCAGCACACGAAAAGTCTGTTCAAGCAGTCAGACACATTATGCTCCATAGTGCTCCATTACACATGTATATTTGTAGTAAAATTAGCAATATATCCGTCTGCTTCAGTAGAGTTCCTCCTCACCTCTCCACCGTGATCAGATCAGATAATCTTAGCGTACTATGCTCATGGTTTGGTCCGTTAGACGGCAGTTTAGAGAGAGATTTGCAGTTTGTGTAGAAAGCAGGTTGGCTGAAGAGAAAAGAAAAGGTAAATATTTTGTCATATCTTGTGAGAAAAGCCTCCGCACGGCCTGTAGCTTGATTTCAGTTGTAATCACATCCACAGGCTTCTTTTGACACATCAGTTTTCTCACAAAATTACTAGATAGATTTCATGATTAGATTTTTCATCATCACTTTCTTAATTTTTTCCCCCCGCCACCTCTCTGTCTCTGCCTTGGTGCTAGGTGTCACGAGCAATAATACATTTCATTTTGCCATTATAATCCTGATAGGAAAGGCAGGTTCTGTGGGCTAATCACTTGATGCAGCTGACAGGTAGAGGATTTGTAGTCATGATGTCTGAAGAAGACGTTCACGGCATTTTGAGAATCTGGCATGAGAAAGTAGGGTTCGTCTCGCAGCTGTAGAGGCAACTGGAGTGTGACTGAAAAGAAGCATAAGCATACAATAAAGAAGTAGAGAGCGTGGTGACCATGTAAGCAAGTGAAGAAAACACATCAATAAAGATGAAACAAGAATATGGACAGCGCATGCACGCCTTTTACAAATGAAGACCTTGGCAGAAACAGAAAACACAACCGAGTTTGGTTTTTGTTGCCTGTAATAGGTTGTGTTTTCTCACTTTGCAGCATTTTCTCAATGTTGCACATGTGCTGTGAAATTGATGCAGATGTTTCCGACATTTGCTTGTGTTTTGTCTGTTTGCATGTTTATGTTAAAATACAAAAAATCCAAAGTTTTTGCTTTGAAACTGCTGTAAGTTTTATTTTCTTGTTAAAATGAATGATAAATATCTCTACAATACAACAGTAGTCACTGTTATAAAATATTCATATGGTCAGTTACCCATGTCTCTCCTCCCTGGTATCCCAGTCCACTTTATCCTCCTGTTAACATATCGACTCCAGCCCTCTTGGCGACAGCTTGGACTACCAAACGTGCCAAGTGAGGAAAGAAGCGAAGAGAACTGCCTAAAAAAAAAAGATAGGAGTCGTGCAAGTGTGGTGACGTACTGTAGGGAGGGTAACTGCAAGATGGACAGGAAGTTAGCTAAACTTCCAGCAGCTTTAAGTTATCACTATGAAGTAAACGCTGAGTGCACATTGTAATGGCTACAGAGCAATGATGCCACTGGAGTTTGGATGGGTTCCCTTATAAGCCTCGCTTTCCGTCTGCCACAGAGTACAAAATTCCCCAGGAAAATGAAGGCTAGACTTATGGTGCAAAGCCAACCTGCTCCCATGTCTTCATTAGACTGATGAATAGTATTAGAATAATGAATAAACTAATGATTCTTATCCCGTTTATCCCTCCCCCCTCCAGCCCGACGCCAACCCCCGCTGCAGTTTGCGTAAAGCAACACACAGCTACGTCATGACTCCATATACAATTCTGAAAATGGTAACATAACCTCTTGAGCCTCTTCTTGCTTATTTCCAAAGTGGTGTTGATCGCTTCGTCAAGGACATTTTGGAAACAAATGTGCTTCCTGTGTTGTTGGAGTTTGCTCGGAGGAAAATAAAAAAAGCGATCCGGTTGTCTTTGAAACAGTGCCACCGACCATAATATCATATCTTGAGGAAATACTATGGGGAGAAATGTTTAAAAGTTGTATGTTTCCGCTTTAGGTTGCAGTGTGTCGAGCTCTGTAAGAAAGAGACACCAAAAAATAGTCCTTTTTATACGGAAAAGAACATATTTCTATGTGCTGTATCGTAAGGACATAGTTTCTACATTTTTCTCAAAAACTCTCAACTCACACAGTAGCTGATTTTTTATTCAAGTTAGTGCAGAACTTCTTCCCTGTTTTTATGTTAATCTAGAATGGCTGTGCCAGGTTTTTCTTGGGTAACAGGTTTTTTAACATTCAACAGCGGGATGACTGCAGCTTTGCCTTTTATCATATTTTGCTATCAGCTGTTCTCACCAAAATGTTAACACGATTAATATTTAAATGGTGTGTTAATCATTTCAGCAGCAGTGCTAATTCAGCAGCAATGTATAATTGTATGTAGACTTTTCATCAAATCGCCCCGTTCTCTCTCCAAAATGAATCATAACGCCTCTCCTCCTTCTGCACTCTTTTCATATTGATTTGTTCTTTCTCATTATGTCTTTCTTTCATTTCACAAGAAGAGATGTCTTTATTTTCAGGGCAACATTCTGATGACCCGTGTGCTTTTTCCTTTTGTCAAAAAAGCAGGAGTTCAACTTCATTTCAGCCATGCACTTACTGCGAGTTCTGGATAAGAGCACCAGCCCTGCGCCTTATACCGTATGTAAAAACTCAAGTCTCGAAAGTGCGAGTTTCTTAAAACACCATGAAATAGGCTTTGTCAGCTTCACACTGTGACTGTACCACGTAATTTAATTAACGCGTCTATCTATGTTTTGCAATTACAGTACACCGAATATTGATGAGCCACATCAATAAGTATTTTAGATAGTACCATCCATTTACCCGACCAAATAATCGGCCACACTTTTTTATTTACTTTCAAGAAGTATGTGCCTTTTACAGTAAAGCACATGAAGAAAGTGGAACAAAAATTGAGGCGAAGCAATCAGCTGATAAATCTTCCTTTTTTCTTTTTTTTTTTTTTTTTCAGTTTCCCTATCAGACGTGAAAGCCTGATAACCACTGCCACCCCACCACACCCCCCTCCTCTTGCCCTTCACATCTGTGTGTCTGCACAGCCGCGATAAGCAAATCAATATCCTGTCACTTCTCATTTTTACTAGCCCAATTCTGCTCTCTGCACCTTCCACAAGGTGACAAGCTCCTGCCTCACGGTCTGGACTGGACAATCTCGGTCTCCCCTTTGTGGAATATTGTCTCTCAAGCGACTCTGAAAGACACCCTCTATCGCTAGAATGATGCCAACATGTTGGTGCTAATATAACCAAGGTAGGGGCTCCGTGATGCTTAACTTTTTTCTTACCATTTTCAGTTCGCTCTTGGTGCATCAGATAGAACGAGGCTGTGAAGAGTTTTCTTGTAAGATAATTCAGGCTGTGTATTATTACTTTGCTTTGGTGAGATTGCATTGAGATCTCACTACAAGTGAGGCCTCAGCGCTGAATCATCACGCATAAACACGGCAGCTCCAGTCCAATTTATGAGTCAATACCTTGCGATCCTACCAAGATAATAAAAATATTGTTTACATTTCATATCACATTTTTTGGGGGGATAAATTAGCCTTAAAGCTGAATTCATGGAATTATCTTAAAAAGGCACAACTGTAAAATGCCACTGTAGTGACTTGCGGGTGCGCGTGTGAGTCATTTCTTTGGCATCGATTCATTTCAATCATCAGATTATATGTTGGTGCTGAAGACTTGGAGGAGATGAAGATCGGGTCCATGCTTTACGTCGTGCATATTAAACTAAATAGCTGTGCCCTGAGCGATACAACCACAGCTGTAGAGGAGTTATGTGTCTGAAATCACTAAAAGCTTCAGTTGTTCCCAGCGCTACATGATAGATGTTAAAATAATCTTACATTTATTGGCAACAAAAGCAATTCAAGGCAGTGGGGGAAGTTTCGCTGAATATGACTTGACAACTAAATGTAGTTGTTGGAGGTTAAAACTAAATCATTGAAGGCTTAAAAAAGTTTCAGGCTCCACCGGAGATACTGCTCTTTGTTAAATAAAGGGCTCTGCCTCTGCCCAGCTTTCCAAGGTAATGTACTGTGCCAACACAATATAACCTAACTATCCTCATACATCTGCCACAACAGTCGCTTGGACTTGAGAAAAATACTCAGTCCATCCATTATATCAAAATACCGGGTCTAAATCACTGTGGGCAGCGTTATTGGTCCGAGCCCTTCTCCAAGCCCTTCTGTGCTGATTTTTTTTTTTTTTTAAAGTAGAGATGGCGGAAATATGACACGCCAAGTTGCAGAATAAACAGAGATAATGGAACTTTGGCCTGATCATTTTTGAAGGACAGCTAACATTCAACAGGAGAAGATAAAAATTAATTTGGTGGGAGCCACTCAAGCTCTTTTGGCAGCAAAGAGAAGATCTGCTTAAATATTCAGCACCCAAGGCAATGTCAAATAACAGCAGACCCTGATAAGATTTGCAAGGCTTGTCACTGAAATTAGCGCCTTAAACAATGATTTCTTGGAAATATTTCTTGGCGCTTTAGGTTTATGGTTTAGAAAATGAACTGTGGAACAGAGGGCTGATGTGTCACTCCATGGAATCTTTCATATCCCCAACTTGAAAATGCCAGTCATGGAGTGGGCATAATGAAATATAAATTGAGCCATGGACCATCACTAGCACAACAATGATTTCTGCCAAATGTGTACCCTCCAGATTACTCCTTATCACTACCAAGACACACACTGGTGTCCTGTATTGGGTAAATAAACACCAGCATCTGAATGGACAGGGCAAAACACAAACTTGAAGGCTTCATGTCCATTTTTGAAGTCTGGAACCATGGGCTAAATGGAATTGACAGGCGTGCATAATCACCTGCAGTTTTAGCTAGGGGTGCTTGGCTCGGCTAGGAAACAGCCTTGTTGAGAGCAGATTCAGCCCCAAAAGCCCCATTAAACTCTAATCCTAAATGGGGTTCCATGCCCCTACAGTTTAGGAGAAACACAGTACAGTCAAACATTCCCTGCCAAATAGATTTGGAAACGTCTTTGTTGTGATGGTGCCCATGTCTGTGATAGAAATATAATATGGGTTGTTTTCCCTCACAGTCAAAATCCAATAAAAAAAATATTAAAGTAATAACATCCATACAATATGGACTTAATGTACTTACTGTCTCAGTCATCTGCTGTGTCACCATCTCATATGGCCGTCTGAGAAATACAAGGATTCCCATTCTCATTTATTTTATCCTTGATACCACAGGGCCTGATACATAACTAATTGATTCAACCTTTCAAGAGACTTGAATAATGCAATTGTTCCTTTTGTTCACATAAATGTCCCCACAGGACCTGCTTGATCAATTAACGTCAGATGAACAGTCGCTTTCATTACTGTCTTGCTCAGCATACCTTACAGGGGAGTTAACGAAGACAGTCAGGCAGATGTTTGGGAGCCTTCATTTGATGCTTGATTTCATCTGGTGTGTGTATGTCTGCAGTTGATGTTGTTTGTTTTTGTGTGTGTCTAGATGTTTGATTCTCATGAGTACCCTCGCAATATTTTTTGTTTTTTTAGATTGCCGTTGATAGTTAAAATTAAAGTTATGATCGGGCCTTCAAAAGAAACTGTGGTTATAGACAAGCCAGAGGCGATGGCAACATCTATTGGCATGACTTGATTGGTCCACTTTTGGTCCAGACTGGATATCTTACCATGTGATGGATTGTCATGAAAGTTTGTATAGATCTCAACGGTTTCCAGAGAGTGAATGACTTTGGCGATGTCCTGACTCTGGCACCATCAGCAGGTCAAAATTTGACCTTGTCCAATACTTTGGTAACCTGACGTGCAAGATGTTTTTTTACACATAACCAACTAAAAAGGAGACACAAGAAACTGTGTCTCCTTTCTAGTTGGTTATGTGTAAAAAAAACACTGTGAAAGGGCATGTACTTTCAAAAACTACGTGGCATAATTGGACAAACCATCAGTTTATCACTGTCTATCACGAGCTACCTTCAACCAATCAGATCAACAGCAGAAGAGTGATACCACCAGCGGAGCCGGCTGGTAAATCAAATTCACACTGAAGCCAGTTTAAAATATCTTTCACATTGAGAAATGCCTTTAGTACCATTCTTTGCTATTCTTTCAATGAAATATACACTGTTTTCAGGTTCTGATAACTGGTGCTATTGCAGATATGCAAACCTCTTGAGGAGCCGCCATTGTTGTTTTTCAAACAGCCAAACCACGGCTGTAGCTGCTTGTTTCATTTGCAAAATCCCGTGAGCTCTCAAATCCAGCGGCCTCGCAAGGTCAATATTTTGGTTTATGTATGACCAAAGAGTTGTAAAACAAATGGTGTTCCCGTTAGGCTCAGCTGTACTTTATGCTCAGAGTTAGCCAATACATGTTGGCAGGCTAACACGCAAAACTAATTTATCATGAAAGTCATTGCCTGCTAAACATTAGCACGTTAACATTGCTGTTGTCACTACCTTAGCAAGAAGATGTTAGCATTTAGCTCAAAGTACCACTGTACATTTAAGCACAGTCTAGAGCTGCTGGCATGGATGCTGCCTATTATGTTCAAACTTCAAGCTACAACTATATGAAACGGCCAAGTGTGGGCAGCTACATTGTCACATAGTTGCCCTTCAAAGTCCAGGCCAGTTAAACTTTGATCTGTATCGCGTCATGCCCGTCACATAGGGCGTCGTGTCAGGTAGCAGTTTGTAGCTTCATATCACCTACTTCCATTGAACATTACTCATAGCCTGTTGGGGGGGGGGGGGGGTTTACCAGTAATCTGAACACACC
Source organism: Pagrus pagrus (assembly GCF_965226575.1). Lineage (NCBI taxonomy): Eukaryota > Metazoa > Chordata > Actinopteri > Spariformes > Sparidae > Pagrus > Pagrus pagrus. The sequence goes on from NC_140189.1 coordinate 25,977,938, forward strand.
ATTAGTCTATCTTCATAATAACAGACCTACCTTGATCCTTCAAGAGCCTGAGATTGGTTCAAGCTTATTCTTACAAAGATTTCCAGAAATGTGAATTAATCTAATCCACATACATCCAGGTATGCTTCTGGCCATGAAAATATTAAATTTGAAGTAAGTATTTTAGTTTTTTTAAATCAATATCACTTGGGTAAGTAGACAAATGTATTCATGTCCTTGGAGTCTTTAGGTATTAAGAGGATAATGACAAGAACTTAGTGGAGAAAGTGAAGTTTATAGTTCAGGGTGGCGAATTTGTACAGTAAGACTAATGTGTATGTGTTGGTGCAGAGAACATTGAGTTTTCTAAAAGTGAAGTGTGAGTGGGTGGTTGTCATCAGAGCCACATGGAGGTCACATAAAGAAACTAGACCGTGTCTTGAGTACAGCAGAGACAGATCACCTACTTCTTCGGTTACATAATGCTCCCAACCACGCAGAGTCAAGACGGTCAAGTTGCAGTCCAGTTGTGTCAACTGCAGCAACTACGCTTATGTCTACTGTAAAAGAAATAGCGCTTTAAATGTATTGTGTTTGAAAAAAAACTTGTATTGCCATGTGCATATAGCAAAACTTTGCAGATAACTTAGGAAAGAAACTCAATGCAGTTCATAAACTATTGACCGTTCACAATAGAGTTTCCACCATAACTGCTGCTTTTGAGTTTCAGTTGATTCAAGATTAGCCTTGGTCTGGACTTCACAAATGTAAAATGACATATTGATTTGCGAGATGTGAAACACACCTATGCAAGCCTTCACTCACACAAACAGACTTTAGATTTTATGAGCTGATGAAAAGATGTGAAATTTTCAGCAAGAGACAAATCCTTTATTTTCAGTCAGTCATGAAGCTCACTAATAAGCTGGGGGTCGGGATACATGTGGAGAATGTCTATTCAATGGATGACCGTCCATTAGAGCGTGCAGATGAACAAAAGCAGTGAACACATCAAGTGCCGTGAGAGATACGACCTTGTGAAGTCGATGCAATATGCACAACACACAAGTTCACATATCCATGAATGCAACCACTACAATACACTCATTTGAGCAAACATACAGAAGCATATTGCAAGTTGCCACCCACACCCACACATTAGCACCCACACAACTGCAGCAGCTAACTCTCACTTTATTTCATAAAGCAGTTGGCTGAACATCTATAAATAGGCTGTAGGGCGCTGCACAACCTCAATTTGCCACCCCCGTACACTCCTATAGCAATTATCCCAAGGTTTATTTCGGTTAAGCAGTCAAGCACGGGGAATAAACGACTCAGCCCATTCAGCAGTGGTTAATAGAAATGAGGATACTTAATAGCAGCCAGCAATCAATCAGATCAAAAGGGAGTGAGTAAAATGTGCTAATTTGTTCATTGCGCATGATCTGAGAATAGAGTATTTGTTGAATTGTGCCAAATTTAGCAAATCTCATGTCAATGTGCCCCCTTTGAGGTTATTGGTGTCATAGATTTGCAGCTGTGTCAATGCTTTTCCTACCTGCTCAGACCAAGTCAAAGATTCACGTCACAGTCGTGCTCTTGACTAATTTTGGTGTTTGAACAGGGACTGTATGAATGAACACTTCCAAACTTACCTTACATCTCTATCTGTGATACTCACAAGAAAGAAAAATAAGTTGCACTCACATGGGATTAGGCTCAAATGATTGTCAGCGGAAAGAAAACTTATTTTCAACTTTTAATTGTTAAGAAAAAGAGAAATCTTGCAAACCTATAGATGAAAATTAGATTATCCGTACCATCTGCAGATCAGGAACTCCATTGTTGTGTTTGTTATGTTTGTCCGCATTGTTCTCTTTGAGTTCTGTTACTGAGAGGGCAGTCCTCCTTCCTTGCCATCAAAGAACGGCGTGTATCACAAACTGTACTGAACATTTTCCTGTGGCAACAGGACATACAAAAACCTCATGGCAACAAATCCTCATTCCTGAACTACTGAGTAGGTCGATTGCCAGTGACTCCCAAAACGACATACATCACGGATCCCAAAAACGAAATTGGACATTAATTTCCAGTCTCCTTGGTGAAAGTCCTGTGTTTGTTTGAGCCAACAGTCCATCCCCACCTCCTCTTTACTGTATGCAGACTTTATACTATGCCACCTAACTTCCTCCTTTGCTGCTGTAATAACAGCCTGCTTTCACATTTGACCTATTTGTTCCTTTTTCTGATGAGGGCAGGCTGCTTATGGTGTATGCCATGGGAATTAGTTGAAGCTCATCTGCTTGTTCTTTAGGTATTGTTTATATTCCATTAAAAAAAAAACTAAAATCTGAAGAAATCCCAAATTATGAGCCATAAGCCTGAAAGTATAGGTTTGTAATTCATTATGTGCTTACAGTGGTGATGAGGTACAAAATCCACAGCTCCTATTTTGTTCAAAAATGTATTCCAAAGTTTACTTGAAGCTAATGAAAAGTTTCATCAGTCTGAGTTAAGGTGCTGGCAGACGGCCAGTGGTTGCTGCTGCCCGGCAACATTGATGTTCTCTATTCTGAATCGCACTGCACAAGGAAGCCACAGTAGCCCCCGGCTACCTCCAGTCCTATCTGCTTGGACAGCACAGCCCCGTGCTCTCCACAAAATCACCAGTATAATGTTGTCACACAGCTAAAAAGAGTGGGTTCTAGCTTAAAATAGGAGGAATAATTAGTAATATGAAAACGGTAAGCTTTGCTAGCTTTAAATGTTTATTGTCCCAGACTGGATGATCAGACTTTAACTCGATGTTGCTCCAATACCATTTGTTTTCACTGTTCTTTCCGTTCTCTGCTGATGAAGAGTTGTATCATTCAAATAATTCAGATACCAGTAAAAATCAGCCCCTGGATCATTTTCCTCACCGTAGTTTCTGTGGTTGCCATGGTCACACAGCAAGCCGCAGTAGAAAGTTGAAAAAGTTGAACTTTCATAAAATCTGACGCAGTGGCAAAGAGCCGCACACGCCCTCCCCTCTCCCTGCTGCCGCCACCGTCCTTTCCACAGGCAGCGTGTCTGTGCTGAGCTGCTGTAAGACAAAGAGGGAATTTTGTATTAAAAAGGCTCGGCCAACTCGATTGTTGAAACCTCATATTAGCTTCAGATAAACTTCAGGACTTTGCACAAAACTGTTGATTTTCTCCCTTATCACTTACGTTGGAATCACATTAGGAAGGGATTGTTTTACGGCCAGTGTGAACAGGAGAAATGATTACAGCAAACACAAATTGTCTCAATGATTATACGGCCACCTGACTATTGTTTCTAGGCAGACTTGAAAAATAAACTGATGAATGGCCCCTTCCTGCAGCCATCGCCTGTGCGGTCCGATGGTGATTCATTTTGGCTCTTCGCCCAATGTCACTGAGCTATTTCTTCCATTGGGCGACAGTTCTCCCAGGACCAGAGCAACATATGTTTTCTCCTCCCATGCCAATTTAATTTAAGGTGCAGTTTGTTTGCTCGTGGCGACTATGAACCTCCCACACAAGGACATCCGTTTCCTCCTGGGAAATTCTTCCGTGATGGATCTGTACTTTTCACTTCATTACCAAATTAACAAAGGATGGACAAAGTGGTTATTTGGTTCATTATGACTGGTGCCAGGCAACATCCATTAAATGTCATTACTTAAATAATCCTCGTACCGAAGAAACAGGGATGGCGTGTAAAACATGAATAAAACTGAATGTTATAATTTGCTAATACATTTGACTTACTACTCAATTTAAAACATTACAAAGAGAATCAGTGTAGGGCAAATTACTTTAAAACATTACTGTCAGTGATTATTTTTACTTTACTATTTGTGCTTTTCTTTTTGCTTTACTTTACTTGACTAGGTACGAAGGAATGGAAGATGTTCCTTTGCTAATTTCTTTGTTCATGTCAACTGGACATGTGTTTTAATATAACTCACTCATTTTAATTACATTAAGGCTTAGAGTTATACTTAACCCAAGAGCGTGGCTGCTTTGAGTGGCAGCTGGATGCGAGCTGTCTGCTTGACTTTACCTCAGCTAATTGCAGTCACCGATGTTGACAGTTGTCAGTCGTGCTTGTGGTGTTTGGCGCTTCTTGGAGAATTTTTAATGCAAATATCTGTCAAACAAAATGGCTCCCTGTGTGGTTAATTGTTTTACCGGACCAGAGCAGAGGGACAGATGCTGATGTTTAGGATAGCAACCCTGTTAACAAGCAGACAGCTGCTGGAGCTGGCGAGGTCCGGGGGAGGCAGCAGTTGGCAGAGACCGGACCTTCTGGAGGAATAAACACCTGGGGTCGAGGACATCGCGTATGTTCTTTTAAACTCTTGCTTCTCAACCACTGTTTCAGTGAGTGTGGAGCTGCCGAGATCAACTCTAATGTACTGTAATTTGTCTCTTATTTGATTGATGAATGGAGGGGAAATGTACTTTACTTAATCAGCTTACAGAGAAGATCCAGAAAAGTCACTGGATGATAACGGAAAGATCAGGGCTCTCTGGTGAGTGCCGACTTTAATCAGAGGATAATTAAACACAAGGACACAGACACACACACACCCTCGGTGCCTCCTGTTGCTCAATTGGAGTAGGCTATTCAGCTATTTCAGCATTTTGCCAACACGATTCTTCTTCGGGGGATGTTTTTCTGGCGGTGCACTGGCAGAAGTGGCATGGTAAGGATCTAACATCAATAAACACTTTTTTTTTATAACATAATTTGGGTGGTAATGCGTCACTGGACATGGTATCTGTAATAATATCGCCAAAATCAAGTTAGAAAAGTGTTATATTACTCCGTTACTGCTTAAACCCCCAATACTGAGGACAATATGTGTTCTGCCTCATCAAGTTCATTGATTTTTTTTTTAATATATGCCTTTTCTGAAGTTGAATCTGGGTTATATCTTCCCAAAAATGATGCCAAGTTCTGTGCACCCTTACTGTGCTGCTCTAACAAATAAAAGCTGGAGTGTTAAAGATTTACTTACACAGCCGATTTACAAAGTGGTGAAAATTGCTTTCATTGTAACATTAGGTACTGGCTGTGTGCATGTTGTCTAGCAAAATACACTGTTTACTGTGCTATGTTTGTGGAGTATAACAATCTCACAAAGTCGGAACATTAGTTTTTGAGCTGTACTAGGTTTTCTTAAAACTTAGAAGACAGGTGTTCAAGTGCATGGTCGCTGGTGCGTGAACACAAGTCAAATCTTAGCCAACCATGTGCCTGAATGTGAATTTGTCATGATTTTGTGAAATCTTGTGACAAGCTGACTGCTCACCAGTCAAATCCCTGAAACTGCTGGGAAGAAAATGTTCTTCAAAGCCTTAAAAACTACTTTCCCAGAGCAAACCACTAAATCCAAACTGCTGCGGTTGATACGCTCAGTGGCCAACAGTACAAATACATAGCCGTGAAGGCAGCTGCTAGGTGTGTATATGAGTAAAAGCCACTCTTTTCCCTGCCACCACTGCCCCAGGTTATGGTGACACTTAGTGAACTTGGGTGGTTACAAAAGTCTCAGTAATACTACGCAACAGTGACGAGGCATTGACTTTAACTTGCAACTTCAAGTGAAAAAGTAAGTCCTGTTTTGACATTGTAATTTAATTATTCACACAGAATCTGTTAGCAGCCCGTGCTAACCGAATAGCATCTGCATTTGGTGTCTGTAAAGTATTGGACTCATTCTTTTCGTCTGAATGATGCACATTTCCTCAACAAGCGTACACATTATATATATATTCTTAGCACCTTTATAGTTCATGGAAACCCGTCATGCAACAGTACCTTTCCACTGGTGGTATCTATGCCAGTTAAACATATGACTATCCCACCCTTGGTACAAACGATGTTTGCTTTAAGGCTTTGCAGATGTGCGGGCTGCATGGGACTCATTGAATTTGAAGATCTGGAGTCAGCACTTCAACCGACTGTGCCTGGGGAAAAGAAAGTGACTTGTATCGAGGCTATGTTGAATCAGAAACACACACAAAGAGGAAGGAAGAGCTAAAAAAGATAGCGAGGGGGAAGTTGGCGGGCATACCGAGAGCGAGAAATAGACTGAGAAAGGAGAGGAAAGGGGGGGAAAAGAGAGAGAGGATAGTGAGGTCAGAGAGACGCTTGAGTATAAAGCAGTAGAAGGAGAGGGAGAGAGACTTTACTGAAAGGGAACATAAAGTGACAGAGAGGTCTAACAGACACAGCGGCTTTGATATCCCCTCAGCTTCAGACTGACCTTCACCTGCTCCACATGAACCAAGCAGCGGAGACACAAGGTGGATGGACTGTTCCCTGAGCTGTCCTTTAGCTCGCGCTCTAGTGACTGTAATAAAACAGCGCTGGCTGGATGGCAAAGAGTGACAGAGGGAAAAGCTCCCGTGACCTGCACATGCAACCTGTTTAATGACCGTAAAGAGATGCCGGGGTGAATCATATATATAAGCATAAAATTATATGGATGTGTAGCAGTGTGTTCAGAGATGCCGAGGCTGTTTCACACACAATATCTTACCTATCATGGGTTTAAGTGAACATGTAAAGGATTAATTATATAGCATTTTTCTCGTGATCAGTTTACATCACGGCTTCGTCTCTTTATCCGTGAAGACATTCTGTGGTTTTGCGAAATCAACAATAGCGCTATGGTAAAGAGAATTTGTAATGATCAACCCAAACTCTATCACTTTCTGAATTCTTGTATAATTGATGAAAGTAAAAAAACACTTTGATATCACTTTCAAAGGAGATTTTAAAGCATGACGCAAAAGACTATTTGAATTGTGTTGAAGGAATGTGGGTCGCGGTTAATTTGTGCACGGTCTGAGTTTGTGCATGGCTAACTGTATAAAGCATATTCTTGTGATAAATTCTGATGAGTTTTTCCCCTCCATCCCCGCAATGTGAACTTGAGTCTCCCAAGTCGTGCGGAGCGGCTTTACGGCTTCCCTTATATCCGCTGATTTCTCTTCCTGAAATATTTATCATCTGGGTGAGAAGGGTTAGGGTTGTGCCGCAGGGATCTGATCCACCTGTGGGGGAAAGGATTGTGCTGAAATAGCCAGACGGCACACTGCCTTTATCTGGAGACCCAAATCCATGAAGTGTACGATCTGCTTCACCTTCAGTCGGAGAAATAAGAGAGTGGCCTCTGGGAGACACTTTCTGGGTGTACAAAAGATTCTTCAAACAAAAGTCACAAAGGGACCGTTCATTAATGTATTCATTAACACTGTATATTACTAAGATTAAAACATTGATGGTTACTATTCATGGCTGACTGCAGGCTCTGTTTAATCACACTCAGCACTGCTTACCTGGGCCAGCAGTGCGTTATTCTTCCTCTCACCTTCTGAGCCCAGACTAAAAAAAAATAAAAACTTAATTAAACACAGCTGTTTGCATTTACTGTACTTACATGTTGATTACTCGCTAACAGGAGCTAACTTGCATTATGGACATTTTAGCAGTTGAGTAGCTGATATCCACCTTACCAACTAGGGTGGAGTTTATTGCTAATTGCAATTGTTCAACAAGACAACGATTGCTCACTATGACTGGCTGAACAACATGACTAACCAACTAACTTGTTATATATCATTTGTTTAATTCGTGCAATATCCTAAGTGTAAAAATGTGGCTGGGACCAGTAAGTTCCTGGAATCTTTGGGGGACGCATCTCGTAGCTTAGATACAATTTAATTTTCTTTTTTCATGATGTTATTGATGTTATTGAAGTGTAAACAACTCATCCAACTAAAATGCGTGTTTGATATTTTCACATCTCACCTTTACTTGTTCGGAGACCTAATTTACCCGTTGGGCCACAGACTAAAGAAAATGAGAGCTTGAGTTAAACCAAAACTGGCAGTTGGGTAGATTATTATATTTCAAAGACACAAGCAAAGCAGCACAGTATATAAACTAGGCAGAGTGGAAAAATCAGATAAGTTGGATCACCAGAAGTGACGATTTTTTTAAATACATGCCCCCACTAGAGAATTTTATAGATCCAACAAAAAAGGCTCTGTCAAAATGTGATAATTGTGATGGAGAGGGAAGGCTGGTTACCAAGGGTAGAAGCATTTTGGTCATTTGCTATCAAGGGTGTTGTCACCCCCCTCCGCCCGCCTTAAGTCGCCTACTGGTTGTGGTCGTTCAGCCTTTTGTTCAGCACATAACCCCCCCAAAAAAGGTGTCATTTTGAGGAAACGAGGTATACGTGTTTACATTTAGAGCTTTAAGATTTACATTCAAGATTTAGATTCAGATTCAACATTTCAATTTATATTTAACAAGAACAACATTGACTGTGGTTTGAAGATATATATGGTAATATAGAATTTTTAACAATGCTCCATTTTATAATTGGCATCCAATACTTTAACCCTATTGTCGGCTTCATTGTCAGAGAGCAACCCTGATACCTAGTCACGGACCACAGTGTGAAGTTTTAATGAGCACAGAACGGTCACAGGTTTCCCGAGACCCACGTTGGACCATGCCATAAAGATAATGGGTGGGTGTGCGCAGGTATTAAATTAAAGTGAACACAGAGTCATAGGAGGAGGAACATTTTCGTTAAAGCCGCCTCTCCGAAAGGTCTGTAAAACTATAGGCTTTAAATGGCCCATCTCGAGTAGATGTATTGAACATAAAGTGGCTTGTTTGCTTTTGCTTTGGCTAATTAAGACTCTGAATTGAGGAGGAAGAGAAAGAGTGGAAAAGAGAGAGACTAAGAGAGAGAGAGAGAGTTATGTCTGTTTCCATTTCGAATACATCTGCAGGAGAGAAATTACAGTTGACTCCTCTACTCTGGTGGGAAAGCAAACCGATACGAAGGAGGAAAAACAACAGCAGCGAAGCTTTGAAACTCTGATGCAGTTCTCTTCATTAATAACATACAACACATTGACTCTGCATTCCCTTTGAACCCTCACCCTCTTCGAGCTGCCTCTGATTAACTTTGTTTGTCAGACAGATGGCTGATCACACCTGACAGTTGGAATCATGACCCTCTATTATACGGCCACTGTTATACATCTGGTTATGTGTTTGTGTAAGGCTTTTCTTTTGCGTTTACCTTCTTCACACACCAACGGCAGTCCTTGGAGCTGTATGAAGCTTTTTGTGGACGGTTTCACAACATTCCGTCCTGAAAATGACTTTTTGCTCAACGCCGTGAATGAATAGACGCCTGAATAGTGTTTTTTCTCTCCTTAACACCTACTTATCCATATCCGTTAAGGAAAATTAACCATTCTGTTGAAAAGAGTGAACAAGGTAAAGGCCGTGACTTTCGGATTCTGCTTTTGCCACCTCATCTCAAAGTACTGTGTCCAATGTGAATCACTTAGTGATTTAAAAAGATGGTTAATAGGAATCTCTGTTGGAATATGCACTGGCAGGACCGTAAGTAAGTGAATTATTCATCCCAACAAATGATTTTCTTGGCCTCTGAACTTACACTAAATAACATTACATCTTCCCTGAAGTATAAATCAGCTCAGTTATCTTTAATCTCCCTGGCGGATATTGGTTAGGAGAAGTCACTTTTTCATATTTGCATGTCTTCCTTCTTAATGGCCTGTTAATGAAGATACATGCCGAATCCTTTTGGTTAATAAGACACACGTCAGGTTCTTCCTCGCCCGCGGAAGGAGCACTAAAACTCGGGAGCAAGCTGAGGCTAAGTCTTAAAACTGTGACAAACCGCACTAAAGGAGGGGGGGTGCCACCGGCTAAGGTAGAGCGGGAGCCAGATAAGAATGGAGGAGAAGAGGGAAGGCAGGGAAGGGAGACGTAGGGGTGTCAAGACAGAATTACTCCTCATTACAGTGCAGTAAGAAGCCAGTAAATCAAATGCCACTGCAGCCTTTCTGCAACTTTCCCCCCCATCATCAGTCAAAAGCCCTCCCCGTAAAACATGCTCTGTGTTCTGGCGCATGACTGCCCCCAGACCTGTAATAATAGAAACATGTCCCAGTGCACTGTGTTCGACAAGGTCGCCTCCTGTGTCTCCCATCTGACTTGTGTTGTCCTGTGGGTGTGTGGCCAAACAACATGGGGAGGAAGAGGATGGGGTGTCTTTTTCATGGTCAACAGAAGGTCGATTGATGATATTGATGCCTGATTTTCCAAAGTCATCCAAGTGTTGTTTGGAGGTTTGATGCCTGGCTGGTCCATCAGCTGAGCAGGTGATGTCCTGCCACCATCGTTTCACAAATGGCATGTTGCAGCACCTTGACATTGTCGTGGTCGCGGGGTGAAAAACGATGTCGCACTTCATTAGGTCCCTGCTGGTGGAGAGCTGCTCGTCCCATTAGACGCCGCGGCGTGTCGCACCATGTTACTGCAAGCCCCATTGCCATTTATTTCACAATCGGCCAGATGAAACGGCTGATATTAACAATCTGTTCCTTGATGTGTTTCTCTCCGTCTCACTCTTTCTCTCTCCCGCTCTTGCACAGACACTCTTCCCTCCCTCTCTCTACCACTCTCTCCCTCCGTCTGGCTGAAGACTCCTGGCATTAGCCGAGAACAAAATTTTAAAAATCATTTGTTATGTTGGGTCACGTTTCAGGACACAATTAATGGGGGGAATCGTGTGGACAGGTAATTTGAATCATCAGCTCCATTTGTTATTTACAATTGTCAATTAATGCCGCCCTCAACAGCCCTTGTGTCAGCTCTCTCCCTGCCAGTTGCCAATTACTCTTCAGCCCACCTTGCTGACCTCCTGGCAGGGAGAGAGGAGGGGGAACGAGACGAGCACGATCCCTCTGAGACGTGAAACATCCCAGCCATCTGCCGCCCGCATTCATGCCTCCCCAAGCAGGAGCGAAAGTGTGTGAGGGTAACAAAGAGAAAAAGTGAAAGAGGTGACAAAGAACAGAAAGAGAGAAATTGGATGAAAAAAAAAAAAAGAAAAGAAATGAAAGCAGACCGGAGATAAAGCGATAACAGAAAGGAGGACGAGCCAAATGACCTGATTTTTAGGGGACAGTTCTGACCTTTTGGCTGAATGACTCAGTGCAGTGTCTGACCGGAGATAGTCAAAATGATAATAGCAGTCTATTATGCTTCGTCTTTAACTCTTTTCATGTCGGGCAAGAACGCGTGTGTTTTTGCACGCACGTATGCGTGTTGTTGGGTTTATAACGTAGCTCTGCCGTCATGCTCGTCCCGATCAACTGGCTTACAGGTAACATCTTTTTTTATTAAACATATGAACAAAAGCAAGGAAAGCATTTCTTACAATTAATCCAAATCTTTTGTGACTGTATATTCCATTTTGAGCGGTAAAATGGGACTTTATGCTGTAATGATGGGTTTAATTTCGATAGAATCGGAAGGTTTCCTTCCTCAAAATGACATGTTGCAACTTGTGTCCTGAAATAGAAATGTGAAAAATACAATCTCAGTGTCGTTTATTTCTCATTATAAACATACATAACATAGACATTATATAAAAATAACCCTATACTAAGCATTTCATTTTATTCTAACGATCTTTATTGCGATAAGTCCTTTTTAATGTATATTAGAAATCATGCAAAGATTTCCTTTTTTCTTTTTTTGGCATGCGAGTGATGTCCGTGCCCTGCTTCTTGGTCATTTAAATTTTTGCCCTGCTGAGAGTCTGAACTAATAGCAGATCTTTGTGACTTAAACTTCCTGAGGGGATTAAGGCCCTCCTCTTACATTCCACCAGTCTGCCCTTATTGAGTGTCATTTTCCGCCCAAAGAAAGAGAAACAAGGAGGAAGTGCGAGGGCTGACCTTATGGGATGTGGAATTGCAATTTGCCACAGCGGGCACCTCGACACATACAAATGACGGAGGGAACTAAAATTCCAATCCCTTAGAGTCTCCTAGCTGGAGGTTATTGCTTTGTAAAAGGAACATGACATAACCAACCTTGCAAATGTGTCTGATGGCTTTGTTATGGAGGGACTAGAGCAGGGAGCATGTGGAGGAGTTATATTCACTATTGTTAGGAGCTGAGCTTTTCTGCCTTTGTCAGACCAATGATGTTTTGTCCCCCCCCCCAAAAAAAAAAAAGAAAAAAAAAAAAAGTAAGTCACTTGAGGCATCACAGGTCGCAATGGTTTATGATTTGACATTCATTCAGATCTTCTTTCATGACAACAAAGACAAATCAAGCAGGTAACCAGACGTTTGGGTGTTGTCTGTAGGCTACCGACTGTCAACAACAAATTTAGCTGCAGCGACAACCTAATATATCACTTGAGGCTTTCAAAGTGAAAAAAGAAGAGAGGGGGAAAAAAACAAGAAAATAAGCACAAGGATTTCTGACAACTTGTTAATACTTAAACATATGTTACCTACTGAAATAGCCACTGCAATAATTACTCATAATCAAATTATACATGTTAGCAGCAGATTCATTAAAAATGAAACAACAAAAACTAGATTCAGTTAGATTAACCTTCAAGCAATCAATTCATTAGCAATCACATACAGAAGCCTAGAATGGCCATGCTCGCAATTACTGTTTTCTCATGATGCAACATTAATTTATCCCATTATCGCAATAAATACAAAAGTTTGACTCAAGAAAAAAAAGTTAATTTATCAAAAGAGATAGCAGGATAATTATTGTGAACTCACAAGGTTGGTTTGATCGCACCTGATATCAGCCTTCGAGATCACTGCCATGCCTGTTGGTGGGGGATTCATAGCTGAACAGTACAGTTACATTCACTTCAGTGATCCTGCTGATCACTGATGTGCACTCGCCTGTGAAGTTTCAGCCGAGCTAGTCTTCACCTTAACTGGCGAGGACTGATCTGAATGTTATCTGTAGAAAGACAGACGCAATGCCATTTCTGCCTGTGTTGGACCTTGATTGAAGTACAGCCTGGTGCATGGATCAATAACGGGCACTCCTGGATCCAACATTTTCAGCTTAAATGGTGTGCGACAGTTGTCCAGATGATGTCTGCGCACGCTGGCATCATACACCTGATCTGTGATAGACAGGGCTCATAATAGGCACCGGTGACTAATCAAATGCTGTGAAATATGCAAGTGGCAGATAGATGTGTCCCACTCACCTGACAAAAAACAATGGCAATTTATTGAGTGGCTGGTAAAATTTGCACATTTGATAGCCATTCATCCATAAATTCTGCTGATAATTACGTAATAAGAGTAAACTACCTTTTTTCTTCTTGTGATAATGGGCTGAGATAGCAAAGCTTATTATTTCCTGGAGATAATGGACTTATTAACTTGTGATCTCAAGAAAACAGCATTAAAAGAAATAATTGCAATTCGTAATCACAAAAACCTAAACTACTACGACTTGGTGCCAACCCCGAGATATACAGTGGCTCTTCTGGCCACCCCCCTATAATACATTTCTGGGTGGCGCCCCTGTGGATAGACCAGAGAGAACTGGACCAGACGGGGCATGTATCTTGAAAGCGCCAGCAAACCGGGTGGCCTCTTGCTCTTGGATCTTTGCATGAAGCAAATGTTGGCGTGAGCAGACGAAATTTAATTTAGATCCGTCCAATGCCACTCTGCGGGTTCTGTGACATAGGGTGAGGCTTCGTCAATAGTTAACCATCTGACGGCACTGTGGGGTTGTGTGACCACCAGAGACCTTGTACTTTGAGCTTTTTCTTTACATCCAGCATCCAATTCAAATGTTTTTGACGGCCAAAATAAGTACTCTTTTGCGAAGGTTATGCGGAGGAACAGTACCTGCTCGCCAGCCCAGTCGAATGTTTGCTGGTTGTGTAAATGCTTAAAATGACACAGGTCACAGGTGTGATTTTGCCATCATATGTGGCATTAAATAATTTATTTTAGTACAATCGATACATTACATGCGTATTGATATTTCCATGTTATTGTAGATGTCAGCAGGGGTGAGGTTGCCAGTGTGTGCCCACTTGGCTGAAGTGCTGAATAACAACCGCTGGACTTCTTTTGAATCCTTTGACTGGCCGCCATGGCCAAACATTACAGTGTCTAACCTGTCAATGACATACCACGGATTGCTATTGATTGGCACTGTTATTGCTGCCGGCTAAATTCATTACAGGATCGACCAAGGTTGTCTGAGGCGGACACAGAGGTTGAAGCTTCTCAATGCGCCTGAAAGGTTAAAAAAGATGAGCGGGAAAAAAAAAAAAATGCTTTCAAGGCTCGGAGCTATGAATATAAGGAACTGTGAAGGAAGGAAAGTGTGATGATGTTTTGTCAAATCATTTTGCCTTCAAGTAAAAAAGTTTCCTTTTCTAGAGGTCAAAGACGGAGCGGAATTATTTGATCACTTCTTCATTTTCGCGCAGATAAATAAATACAGGTTTTTTAAACTGATCCCAGGATGAGTGGCCAGAAAACTCATTTATTTCTTCTTTAGAGAAAATTACAGTGCGTGTTTTCTTTGTGGTGAATTATACTTCACTGATTGGCGGAAGTTGAACTTGAAAGTTGGATGTGGGCGAGACACGTGGCGTGTTGTGTATGTTTAATTCATAAAACTCCGGCAAACAAGCATAGAAAATACGTTATTTGATAGCTGTATGAAATTTACAGCGGGGAGAATTAAGGATTGTTTACGTGAGCCTCTTGACAACAGCACAAGGTGCATTACCTAAGAGAAGAATATTTTTAGATGCAGAACATGCCGTGCTCCCCCTCCGTCCATTGATCCCGTTCTAATTTCACCATGCTATGTTGATTTTGTCGATGGAGTAATGTGGCCAAACAGTTTGACAAATGAAAACAAAGACACAGCTATCTCTGTGCCTAATCTGCTACTTTATATTGATAGATATAAACCCTCTCCTGGACTTCATTTGTTCTTCTACCCATTAATCCACAGCTAGGCATTCTCCATCCAGAGGCTTAGTAGCTCTCTATTCTTTCCTTCCTAGTTGGAGATTGGGAACACCATAGGGGGCCGGAAGATGCTGCAGAATACCAATTGGCCACACCGGGGGGGGGGTAGGATGAAGGATCTCGATTATAGATTTCGCTTGAAACATGTTTTTTTTTTCTTTTCACCTCCTCTTCTCATCCAAAGACCTAGAGTGAGCTGAAGGAGACAGGGGAGAAGTGGACTTTCAATATTGCAGGATGCGACGGCGTCATCAGGCTGGTGTTTACTGATCTTAAATAGCAGGCCTCTGGGCGGGGGTCTGAAGTTTTTCTCTGTGGTTTACAAATTACGATCCTGACACCGAAAGTGCAGACGCGAGGAGGAGTGAATTGCTTTTCTAGGATGATTTCACTGTGTTCTATACTATGATTGGCCGTGTAGGTACAAGGTATGTCAGCAGAGATGAGAGGGAAGAGAAAAGGAGGAGGCGAGGAGGGATTGGAATAGCTTCATTCATCATAAGGTTGCCCGCGATTTCTCCCGCCTCTGTGATTCCGCATGATCTGGGAGGATTTAGTTTGAGGTCTAAAGCCCTTCGAGACAAAACTGTACAAATTGAGTTTGATAGTTACTGACTCTTATATTCTACCATAAATCTAGTCTTTGCAATTGACACTGGTACATCTGTATTGACTTTGGCTGTATTTGCACTGTATATTTTTCAAACAGCAGCTTTTTCATTCCCTTACATCTTTCTTTTAACCTCTCTGCGTGTTTTTTTTTTTTTTTTTTTCTCATACTATTGCAGAAGATGAAGATAAAAAAAAGAGAATTAGCTTTTCACACCATTTGAATGCAGATATTTTATAGTCTGGCACACCTGCAGCATCACTGAATACCCTAAATATAAGCCCCAGGCAGGTCTCACTTAAAATTGGACATCATAGAGTTGAATGAATTTCTGATAAATTGCTCTAAAAAACAGCAGCCCTCTCTGTTTGTTGCTTTGCATTTTTGCAATTCCCTCGTGAGCTATATATTCCCTCCGGCGTTACTTAATCTGCATTTCATTAATATTTTCAACTTGACAAACTTCATTCAGCTGTACAGTGCTAGGAGAATGTCCTCAGTCTTATTTAAATGCACGCCACATGTACAGTAAAGGATATATTTAGAATCTTTTGATATTTGCCGGCACATTTGAAGAAATCCTGACTTCATCCCAGGCCTCCACTTCAAGGGGGGGAGAAAAAGCAGCCACTGTAAGTTGCTCGAATATCGTGTGGTAGTTGAAAAACCAACACTTTGTCTTGTATCAGATAAAATATTTGCCCAGAGATGCAATCATGCAGGCTGATAATCCGGCATCTGGCTGTGCCCTGGAGGTCGGTGGAGCAACCACCGGCCGAGGCTTGGGGTCTGTGCGGCGGGATCGATGCTGATCGCTGTAGCTTCCCTCTGTCAGTTAGCGAGCGTCTTATCTGCTCTCGTCCTTCACTCAATCACCCATTCACTCATTCACTCGCTCACTCCCTCATTCAGCTGCTCACTCCCTCACACACTGCAGCAGCCCGACAGGCCCGTCGGCCCCATCTCTCTTGCAAAATAACAACACTGCCCCCTTTTGGTCAGACTCATCCGTCACCTGGACAGGATGATGTCCCACTTGAAAAACGACTGCACCGAACAATTTCTGACACTCACCCTGTCTCATTGATTTATAAATCTTCTTTGGGAGAAAAGAAAGAGTTTTTTTTTTTTTTTTATCGAGAAACGGTGGATAAGGGTTGAAGGTTGATGTACTTTTGCTCAGCCTGACTTGGCTATATCTCTGACTGAATCACTGCCACTCAGAGCTTGTTACTGAGACACAGCCATTTCACAAGTGCTGGGGATTCGCAGTGAAATAGTGCTTGTGGGAGAGATGGGGCCGGACTGGAGTCCCGGGGGGAGGGTAATTATCCGTTATGATCACTAGGAGACGACATGAGTCTGTGTGACAGCTTTTGTTATTTTGACCGCCGAGAAAAAGAGTAGAGGCGAGAAAGGATGATTAAAAGAGTGTCTGCCCTCCTTGTGTCTTTGGAGGAAGAAGTATGGTGACACCCGGGTGGTTTTTAAGGATGTGCCTTGACAGCAGAGTGGGAGAGAGGGCTGGGAGAGGGATGGACATGAGAGAAAAGAGTGTCCTGAGGGGGTGTCGGCGGGATGTTTGAGGCCCCTCCAGCTCCTCCTCCTTCACTTTGTTGCTTGGAGACATTTTGAGAAAATGCAAATGAGCAGGAAACAGAGGGACTGCATGATTGTACAAACAGTAACACAAACACAGCTGCCACAACAGCCACACAGATCAGTGTGGTTAAATGGCTGATTATGATAACAACGGATAATTTAATGGCTGCATTAATCTAATTTATGCACAGCATGCAATGACACATTTTACAATTTGAATAATTAAAGTTCAGAGAAAAATGTAACCATAGCCGTAATACGAATAATAATTTGTCAGAGGAGGTCTCCACCTACCTCATTTTTCCTCCGAGTTGACAGTTTCACTTGTCAAAGAAAAATGGACAAAGCTCAGTGGATAGCCAGTTTATGTGGTCATGTCCCTGTTGCAGCATCCCATGCCAGTTGTTAATTATTGTTAACCATTCACCAATTCATCGCTGGAAATTTTTAATTAGACCACAAAATGTCAGCCTTTTCCCGTACAAAGGCTTAATGGGATTTGGGTGTTTCAGGCTCCCAGTGAGTTCTGCCGACACTCTTGCAGTTCCATGACAAGTCACGGATTAGATTGAGGATGGTTTATTCATTTTCGGTGCACTTTATGGTCAGCTGTTTTCATCTCAGCCCTTAAAGCTTTTCTCTTGTTTATGCCACCCTAAAAATAAACATGAAACATTGGTTTTGAAGCGTGAAGAAAAAGCTGAGATGCAATATAAGTCAGAGAGGGAGAATGAGAAAGAAGCTACTGTATATCTACAGAGATTTCTTTTTCGGTGTGATGAATTAGAAATGTGTGGGAGTCTCGATACACTGGTCTCACAATTCCCATGCTAATAGCCCAAGAGTGTACGGGGAGAGAGAGAAGCCGAGTCCAGATTTCAGCATTTCATCCGCGATGTTTGTTATCTTTGTTTTTATCTCTTGATTCCTATATAGGCCATAAACTTTCGTAATGAATGCCCGCCGATGGAAAATTCTTATTCAGAAACTAACAAGAAGACAACAAGTGCAAAGATAAAAATCCAATTGCAGGAAATGATGTGTGGGAGGAATTCACAATGTGTGTACAAGCGCCGGACTATATCCAGAAAGTGTTGATGATAAACAAGTATTTAATGAACTGTAAGTCATGTAGATAAATATGAATGATATGAATGAGATCACAGATGCCTGATATCAGTTCCATATACGCCATATGCCATACTTTATTTAAAAAAAAAAAAAGATATATGACGATTACTATTTTCAAGAAATATAGCTCAATAATGGATTCTGCCACGCACAACAAATTAGCCACTTTTTGCTGCGGTAAAGTTTTTGCTTGGATAAATTGAATTGTACGCATCATGACCAGAAGTGAAATGAGTTTCTCAGTCCTGTCTACAACTTCTGTTATTTTGTAAAAAGTAAAATATTCAACACGGTGTCGCTCCCAGCTTGTTAAATAAGACAGTTTGGTCAGTAGACTTAAGTTTCGAACTGTGATGCTCTACTTACCCCTCTAGCATCAGTTTCAAAATAAAGCCTCAGCAGTCAAGTTACCAAGAATAAATAATAAACAACGTCCAAAAAAAACAAAAAACAAATCACACTTGAGTCTTGGTCACCAATGCGATGCAAACCTCCGTAGGGAAACACCACTGTATGACCCATCCAACCACCCAAACAGCCCCCGGACTTTTTTCGCTCTGCTGCACTAGGCGCTTCAAGAAGTGATGCTAGAGGAGGTAACTACAGCGTCAATCAACAAGCGCAGGGCTGCTGACTGCTGCTTTATTGGATTCACTAGGAGTGAGAACAAGCTAAAATGTTGTAAAAGTATATCTCCAATGCACGTAACCCAAAGAAAACGATACATTTTATAGATAAAGCTGCGATATGTAAGATTTTTTTTTGGTGTTTGTTTTAAATCGTTTAGAAAATAAATCAAATTATCAACAGACTGTGAAGAAACAGACGTTTTAAAGTTGTGTTAAAGACATCTATGTATTGTGGTGCAGAGATATCTACTGAAGCTGGCATGCTAACCAGCTACCCCCTGGCTACTTTTTACCTCAAGATCCCTTTAACTTTGATAAACAGCTAGACTTAATACAGATTCAGATTACATTTGCAAGCTGCTTTAATCAATAGTTTTCTATAATCAGTTTGTCAGAGGACTAGACCTAACTCAGGATGCTGGATGTGTAAATTGGCGCAAACTTGTCCAGTAAGCCCAGTTTTCTGCTGGCTTTTTTTTCCCCAGCATCAGATATAGTACAGACTACGTTTGTTGACTGGAGCCAAGTAAGCTTCTATCAGGTATTTACTACAGAAACCGAGCCGACAGAGTGATCCGTCAGTAGGTCAAGGACGTATCCCAGAAGACATTCTAAAGATGCTAACAGTCTGGAAAAAGTGAAGAAATAAAGAAAATAACAACATAAATGCTTATATATATATATATATATATACAATCCAGGGGCAACCTCTGAGGCTGAAAAATGGTCCACAAATGGCTCCAAAAGCTAGTCAATCACCTTAGACTTCTATATTGAAATGGCCAACTTTAATGCAGAAATAGACATATTTACAGCCTGATACAAAAACTGGCATTGGTTTCGATAGCTACGTTCCAAATTCATGGCAACTTTATGGGTAACGAAGAGCATAGCTGCTGTCTACTTAGCTGTCAGAAACCATGCTCCACCCACGCTCCACCTCTTTGCCCATTTTTTTGATTAGCTGGGAGGTAGACAGAGTAGGACGCTGCCAATATGGCAACAGTTGAAGCCACCACACATAGCTTCAAAATGGCTCTTCATAAACCCATGAGGGAAGTCACAGAGACAACATCCTTGTTTTATAGTCTGTTCTTATAATCAGGTTCATTATGCAATCCAGCCAGTATGATCCCTTGTTGTTTTTTCAAAGCGTACCATACTATACCATGGGATTAATTTGCTTCAGCCAGTGGTTTTGTAACACACAACAGAGAGAATTTAATTTTGCCAAGATTTTACAGTTGCTTCAGATACAAATAGTAACTCATCACAGTGAACCTTTTTTACTCTTTATTTCATGTCAAACTTACAACATTGTGTGGCGAAGCAGATGTCAGAGTGAACTTTTTTGAAAACAGCTCAAAGGCAAAAAAAATTTCCAATGCAAGAAACTACCAAATCCACATGATCTTCTTCATGATGTGCATGTTTGTGTTCTTGGTTTGATTTTCCGACAACATGGCTTGTGAATGGAATTCATTTCAGCAGCCGCATCTGAAATGAGCCAATCCAAGCTCCCTGTGGTCCTAAGTAAACTTCTGCTGGGAGGCTCTCCTACCAGTGATCCACTAAGGAAGAAAATATGTGATAAGCTTCAGAGCCATGCAACGGGACGTCTATGTATTTGATTTCGAAGTATAAAAAAGACTTTAAAATGTATTCCTCCTTGCCAGTGACATCAATGGCACTTTTCTATTTGGCATATTTGTTTTTATAACGATTACTGATAAAGTGACTGGGAATGAAAAAATGGCGTCTTCAAATGCGGCTAGGATGGGGAGAAGATGCCTTTGACTTCACAAGAGTTTGTTCTGAAACAGAATTGAAAGTGTGCTGCAGACCTCAGAGCTCCACAATATTCGCACACACCTTTTCTATTTCTTTTTTCCACTCCCTCTCCATTTTGACTTCTGTAAACCATTTTCTTGAACGCACTACAAGGAGTTTTTAAGTGGTTATGAAACAGTCCCAATGTAATACCGATGCTTCTATATGACCTACATAAGAAGAGGAGACCATCAGCCGCAGTAGAAGCCTGGCTTTTTCTCTATAGTTATTTCTAAATGCCTACCGACGGGTCAGATTCCCTGCAAAGTCTTAAGATTACTCGGGAAGGTTAATAATTTAAGTTTTCTAAACAAATTACTATTACCAAGCAACCGGTTAGCTGTAGGATTATCTGACAGTGGTGGCTGAACAGCACTGAAACAAGGTTTATTTAGTTTCACATTATCTTTATTACAGTTAATAATCTAACATAGCCAAAAAAAAAATACATTACCTCATTGCACGCATCCTGCAAACAGCTGTGTTTAAAAAATAATAATCAAAAAATGCTGCGTTTTTCTTTCACTCGCTTCCAAAAGCAGTGCACATGCTAGCCAGATCATGACCTTAAAGGGTAACTCCGTCAACTTTACACATCAGAGTGTGTTTACATGTCTCGGGGAGTAATTTTGCATATACGTGAACAAAGTGGTAGAAAGCATTTGTGGCTGAGAGGAAGCTGCATGTAATCTGACAAAGTGCCTCCAGTGATGTCACTCTCTGAAAGCCACGAAAGGCTTCAAACTGCTCTTTCACACTTGCAGTTATCCTTTAATGACACGAGGTGATTTGCTTACAGGGGCCACCAGAATAAATAAAACGGTCCTTGTTTTCTTGTAGCTGCTTTAAAGAAGACATATTATGCCCTTTTTCAGGTTCATAATTTTATTTTGGGTTATTACTAGAATAGGTGTGCATGCTTTAACGTGTAAAAGACGCATCAGTTGTCTCATACTGTCCATCGCTGCTGCGTCGCGTTCCCCCTCCGTCTGAAACACTCTGTTTTAGATCTTCTTGCTTCTTCACAGCCAAGTACAGCATGATAACACTGTTTTATTATTCATAGGTCTGCATATTCAAACGTAGACGTGGTTTTGTTTTCTCAAACTCATGAACATTGTCATCGTGTACATTCACAAGCCACCGTAATGTACATCAATCAGCGCGTCCACAGTGAATCTGCTTATATAATTCTCTCTTACAGGACAAATTAGCGTGTCCTGCTACTGTGAATAATCTGACGCGCTGAGAAGTATTGGCTGTCACTTAGATGAGATCACATTATACAAGTACTTCCCAGTAAGCAGCTGTCCAGAAGGTCCCATCATTGTATGTTACTGTTTTTATTTTTGCCGATGCCTCCTCAACACTAACATGTTTGGACAGAAAACAGAAGTTAGCCTAGTTTACCTGCTTGCTGATCCTACAGCTCTTCCATGCACTTGTTATTTATGTCTTTATTTATTTATTTGTTCTTACTTTCCTTCGTCCAGAGGGATAATGCCACTTTGATGCCATTCTTTCATGGCCTTTACAACATTTGCGGCGGCATTTTGACATGGGTGGGCGGGCGGGCCCTTGGGCACTGCGGGGGCTCTACGCAACTTGGCTGAACAGTTGCCTTAGTGTGTGCGTGTGTGTGTGTGTGTGTGTGTGTGTCCCTAATTCAGCAGCAGAGCCTAGAAGGCAGAGAGAGGTAGAGAGAGAAACACCTTTCTCTCCCATGGTTTGGCTTTACCGCTGCAGTGTGAGGCTATTATCAGGCCATGGCAATAGGGGTGAGGAAGGGGCCTCTGTAATAGTTTTTATAGGTTCACCACTGCCCTGTCTCTGCACCTGGCATTTATCTCCCCCCGGAGGTGCAGCAAATGATTTTAAATTAATAAGCAGGTACAGGATGGGCTGCCTGTGATGGGGTAGGATGCCCTGAACAGAGAGAGATGAATAACTAGCTGCACAGCGTACAGTCTCAGCCTTCTATTCTGTCTGCTCTTATTTCATGCATCCATATGGCTGTATCTTCTTCTCAGTGTGGCCATTTGTAGTCTCAGAAAAACATGAGCACAGTGTGACAAGAAATCCATAGAAAAACATAAACCCTACAGACCTTTTGGCAAGCCTCAATCTCAAAAGAAATCCTGAAACCCGAGCTCTGTGGTTATCTCGGCCCGTTGGCTTACACACAAGTAATCAGCGAGACGCTTCTGAAAAACAAAGACCTGATCACCATCTCAGATGTCTACTCCACACAGCTTCAGCCTGGACCCCTGTGTCTCGCTCGTCTTTTTTTAAACTTGTGCCTTGCCTGGCAGCAGCTGTGACTCTGCGCTGCGCCTTTGCTTGTATTTAGGATTAAACTTTAAGATGTGTAGTATGTGCAGAGTCCGCCATCTTACACAGTCTCTTTTTTCCTCTATGTTCACGTCTGCAAAGCTGTCAGGAAGTAATTAAGTGAAAGTAATCGTGATTCTTTGTATTTGTTATCTCCATGCAGAAAACTAGGACCACATCTTGGAGCTTGTCAACAAAAATGTCATGTGAGCTTATCAAATTATCACCTAGGATCCGTGGTGAACTGCTTCTTCTTTCTAATACTGTTGAAGTGTCTGCTGAGGTGAACATGCAGTACTGCTGTGCAAGTTTGTTTTATTAGCCAATGTTAATTAGGCAGAGGGTGGGCATTCTCAGCAGGTAGCTATCTTCCATTATAGCCTCTTGGCAGCGTTTGGCTCTTGACAGCGCTGCTGGTTCCCATCTTCCAATGACTGCTGCCCACACCCATGACCGGGCCATTTCATTGCAGATTCCAGGTGTTTGGATGTGGGAAGTCAGGGGAGAGGCAGGGTGGGAGGCTGTAGTAAACAGCATGTGTGCATGCATTTTCATACAACGCCCTCAGCCCTCCTGGATTCCTTCTTGGCAAGATGCCTTATGCCAGAAGAAATACAATTCTTGCATTTTACAATTCCACCTACACACACGGGGTTGCACACAAATGAAGGCCCATGAACTCAAAAGAAGGCATACAAAAGTAACACAATTGTCCATGATGGCTCAAAAGAACATGTTTGCATGCCATCCTACTGGCACACATGGGCAGGAAGATCATACAGTGCAGTATATAGTAACAGATGTACGTAGGTGCTGTCCACAACATAAATAAGCAACTATAAGCTCATTCCTTCATGCAGAGGCTCAAGATAAATTTGCCAGTAGACAAGAACAGTCTCATTAGATTGTTCATTATATTTTCCTGCTACAGTGTAATATAAGTTGGAGAAGTTAATTCCCTCAAAATTAATTACTTTCCCAAACTGAGTCTCAGTCATTTCCATATTTTTAATCCCTGTCAGAAAAAGCATAATGTCCCGTAAACCACACTAAAAGCTGTGTTGGTGATGTTTACCAGTGGATGAAGGACTTTGAGGTTTTTGTTCCAGTGTTGCATAGATAGATGTCCGCACCCATTTCAATAGGAGGTAGTTGTTGAGATATTTCACCAAGAGCCAAAAATGTCAACCTCATGCTGTCACTGGAAGAAAAGTCCATTCATGTCTAAGTGAATCTCTTTTGTAGCGCTGTGAAGCTTAGACCATGGACATCTAGGGGCGATATAAATGGGTTGTTGGTCAAAATACTAATATTAAACAGATGTAACAGGAGGTTTTCAGAGAACTACCATCCTACACTAAACACCTGGACACATGACAACCAGGACACGACATACTGTTGAGCAAGGGTCTGTACGAAGGATGTATCTTTAGTCATTAGTGTTGTGGTTTTACACAACATTAATTGGGAATTTGGGTTAAATGTGGTCAATAATAATAATTGATTTCCAGGGATAATTAATTATTAATAATAATTAGATCTAATTTACATTATACTGCCTCGGGAGCATAACCCTTGAAAGATGGGAATTGATAGCCAATTCAGTAATTCAGTCGCATAAAAGGGAACTAAACGGTCAATTTGTTGAAGAAGTAAGACAGTCCTGTGCTTAGCTGTGCCATGCTATGCTGTGTGCTACCAGTCCAATGTCGCCAGTCTTTGAAGAAAGGGGTTCTGGCAGTTCCTTAGCCGATGAGCCAAGCAAAAGAACGCTGTAATCCCAGAACAGTTCAGCTCAATGCTTATTCACGTTGTGTTCCTCCAGCTTGTGAAGTTAGCTGGCAAGCTTTGTGTCACAGCTGCTGGTGCTAACTGAGCTTAGGTACTAGCAGGACCTCGCATCACCGCTGGAGAGAAAAGTTCTGTGGGCCTGCTGGAACTGCAGCTGGCAGCTCTCGGCAGCTGTTGAGCCCAGGAGATCCAGAAGAAGAGCGAGGGGGGCAAGGCAGCCCCCGTGGGAGAAGAGACAGAGCAAAAGAAGGGAGCTGGAGTTTTGATCATTTGGTTAGTGGGTCTGTCGCCCTGACCAATAGCAGCTCAACACTGTTTCTCTGGGCGGTGTTTGCTCCAAGGTGTGAATGGAGAATTCTGGGGAACTGAGTTCAGTTCAGTCCATTTTAAAATCCCATGATGAACGACTTCATCTGTGGATCTCAGCATTAGCGCTGCAACAAATGTCAACGGGATTTTTAATGAGATTTTCCTACTTCAGGAAAAGAACCTGGAAGTTTTTTGGTTTTTTTTCTTTACACATTGTTTTTTTTTGTTTTGTTGTGTTGTTCCAATTACTTTGCACGGAAAAAAAGTCTATTTCTTCAGAGACAACATAATAAGCAGCAAATCTGAAGCACCAAGCTTTGAATTCATAATCACAAGACACTGTTTGGTATTTGTCCATTGATCGTAACTGGTGGCTTTATGAGATTGCATATATTTTGTTTGAGAATTGAGTGTTGTTTGAAAGCATATCTTTCTGCTGTGAATCAGAAAATATCCACATATTTTACGGAAATAACCATCAGCGCTGACATACGCTGTATATCTTAGCTGAAAGATGACTAAAGGATGTATACCCACACTTAAGGTCAGCATGCATTATACACAAGCTTAACCCTTGATTGTGGCACTGTAAAACACTGTAGATTATACCACCATTACAGTCTCTTCTCTGGTGTTTCGCTTTGTTCTGTTGAAATAATGGCAGTGGACTCCGTGTTGCCGTGCAACAACACGTGTGATCTTCTGACACAGTCTCTCAGGTGTTTGCACTTATTTTGACAGATTCAAGTTCTGCGCAGGTAAAGCTGAGTTAAATTGTGTAGAAGCTAGAGGTCACCGAACTTCAAGTGCTAATAAAACGGTGAAACGATCACTTGTTGAAAAGTGCTGTAACATATTGGTTGTTATTATTTGTTTACAGGTGCAACAGTGCCATCGTATGAGTCAAGTCCGCCCACACAGTCCAGAGATGAGGCCTTATCAAGCAAATTAATGAGTGAAAACACCAGCGTGGAAAGCTTTTAAATAGAACATAAGTCCTCATTTATGTTCTTAAAAGCCACAGCACCCTTGGGAGTGTATGAAAACATTTGCTTCATTTACCACTATAACTACATTTACCCATGCAGATATTTCTTTTTCAAACACACTATAATGAAATTATATTATATATACTGAAAAGGTGTTGAATTCAATTCTCATGGACTTGCTTCAGCTCTACAGAGTTATAATCTCAACCAGTTTGTATGTCAACACATGGAGTTAATAGCTTATATTTCTGCACACATAACTAAGTTAACAGTGCCTTACATTTGCTCCTGTACAACATGCAGCCTACAGAAGTTTATATTTGTAAAAATCATGTAGTAAGACAGACTTCTCTTTGTGGTTTCTGTGATGTTATTGCCTGATTTATAGCCTATCTCCCACCTAACTTCACATTACTGGAAGATTCATGTACTGAAAACAGATTTGTAATAATAAAGTATGTTTAGGATAACGTGATTTTGATTCACAGAAAAAGGAACATTTCATAATCAGCTATATGGAGGCTCACTCCTAAAGAAAGAAGATAATTTATCAACTCTTACTTAAGTTCGTAATCGTTTTTGACCCGTCGGACCTTTAAAAATGATATAATTCACAATCATAATGTTTTTTTAAGGAAAAGAGTCCCTTTTATTCTGCACCTTTCTACAAGTTCTGTGTCTCTGTTCTACAAGCTTTATTTAAAAAAAATACAAATTCTTGACACAAAAATATTCACAATAAAAAAATGACCTTTAAAAAATTGAAGAGGTTTTAAATTCCTGAGACATTTTTTGTGTAATCACAGAATCCATTTTGTTCCTCGATTCCTTTTTCAGATTTTCTGAAGCCTCCGCAACTCCAGCGTCCATCAAGTGGAGTTAACTTATTTGTACAACAGAAACTAGCAAAGCGAAGCTGATTCCTCTGAATCCACCTGCCGGTTGTGGATGGCGCTCACATGGACCTTTGGCCACCAGGTGCTGGCAATCTGGAATCTCCCAAGTGGGACTGTGGGAGCGAGGGAGCAGCGGGTTGTTTTCTCTGTATTCTGTTTGCCTTCCGGCCTTAGTAAGATTAACTCTAGCCTCGATGTTATGTTGTAGAGCTATTGTACGTTTTAAAGCCTGAACAAAAAAAGCAGCTTTAACTGTCTGAGCTGTCAAATGAAGTGGGTACATCCATCCTGGCGGTTGTGTGTGGGTTCACTGGCCGGTGCTTTTGTCCGGCTGCAACCTATGCACCGGGAAGCAATCCTTCCGACTGTGAATTTGTCCCTCATTTTTTACAGCATGGTCCCACTTCAAAGAAATCTCTTCAATGGACATTAAGGAGAGGAAGGAATGATGACAGCAAGACTCTCATAACTCTTTGAACTTACATATGAAATATGGGTGTTTCATTAAGATATGCTTGAAAAATCTGAGCGTATCCTTTAGGTAACTCTTCTCTGGCACACTGCTGATAACACAATGCCAACAAATACTTTATCAAAAGTTTGAATATAAAACAAAAAAACAGAGGGAATGCTGATTGTATCTGTAGTTGCAGACAGAGGTCTAGGAGGTTTTATTTTTCCATTTTCATACACCGAGAACAGCTGTTTATTTACAGGATATGTTCCACTGGATGTAATTTACAGCGTGCCTACAGTATCCAAGTGGCGCACTGGTAGCATTACAGTGCTTCATTTCCCCTTTGACCTGCAGGCCAGTTCTCCAAGACACAGCTAAACATCTATATCAAGTCTCCTTAAATGCAACGTGACGTTAATTCATTAAAAAGTCCAAAGTCAAACAATGTCAAGTTTGAGCCAAAGTGAGATACGGCACCTAAGAACCGCCATGTATCACAAATAAACCTCCACAGATGTGCAAAGCATTTCTCCCACATAAAACAGGCCATAGTGAACAGAAATCCATTTCCAGGTGCTGTCACATCCCTCTGTTTGTTATGTAGTCTTCCACTGAGCCACAGCACAACAGATTAAGGGGGCCTGGCGGGTACATCTCATCCCATGCACCAGTGACATGAGGCAAGCACACACACCTGCACAGCGGACAGATATTATGCAGCATAACGCTCACTTGCACATCTGTTGAGGAAGAGACTGGATGATTTATTTATTAGCACCCAATTAAAACTTCAGGAACAAGAACACTTCAATGGGAATATAAATATCAAATAGAGTAAGCTCTACACGACTATTTAGTCATGCAATCTGGCTTCTGCACCGCGGCACGCCAGAGAGAAAGAAGAAGCTGAAGATCAGGAAATGGAAGTGGAAACACTCAGATCTTTTGTGCAGCAAAAGAATCCTTTATTTCACTCTCATCATTTCCCCTACCTCATCTGCCCTTTCTTCTCTCAGTGCTGTAAATGTGATTTCTTTTTCATGTTCTCTCTTTTTTTTTTTTTTTTTTTTTGTAAAGGGAAACAGGCTCAGTATTTCGTTTTGACGGAGGCTCTGACCACGGTATAGGACAATCGATTGGCCTCGCTTGGTTTAGTGCAGGAGTAAATGTTGTGGGCATAGCCAAAGGCTGGAGAGGACTGATTGTGTGGCATTTGTTAAGCTCACCAGGGAGTCAAGAGCGGTATTGTCAGGTTGAATATGGATTTCGGCACGGCTGAAAATGGGCCGACTTCTTTTATTGAAAGCAGATGTGCACATAAAGTCATTGTATCTGCAGGTAACTACTGTGCAGTATACATCACGCACCTTATCTGTCACTGCCAATGCCTCTTTCTTCTGGGACTGCCTCCGCTGCAGCGTCTCCTACACATAATGCTTCCAATAATAATACCTCTTCCTAACAGCAATAGAGGAATTGTTAATGTGCGGGTCGCATGGCCCACTTCCTCCTGAATGAATCCATCAAGCCCAAGATACTTTTAAGGATAAGTGTCTTCTCTCACACATGATCTGAGATTCATTTGAAAGTCATTACTTAATTAAAAAAGATTGGTATCAGGAGGTTAAAGAAGGGGGAAAAAATCTCACGGGAGGATGAGTAATTTCCACAGAGACGAGGACGTCGATTACAGACACTCTCAGAAGAAAAGTGGAGCAGTAAGGTGCAATATGGTATCCTTTCCGTTCTGTACCCCACGTGTCCACACAGCACCTTCTAAACAAGACAGCACGTAACAAAATACAGCGATTCAGCCTCTTTTTCCTGAATTTGAAATGGCACAGATGTCATAGGTTAGATAGGTTAGATGTCATAGTCGCATGCTCGCTTCCTCCTTTATCTATAAATGAGAGCAGATTTCTTTCACCTACATGAAGGAACTTCGTGCTTTTCATATAAACGTATCATACACTTCTTGTGTTGCGATAAAAACACACATCTGGCCCTTACTTTTCGGAAAAATCCGCTCCCATCCTGTTCCACTGTCTTGAATGCGTGTTCTGAACACTTCCTCAACGCCACCCTTTGCAAAGTTAGAAAAGCCAGTGAGACAGAGAGTGAAAGGGGGAGGAAGTCTCGTTAAATACCAGTTAAATCACTCACAAAACAGCAGCACATCTGTAAAATTAATAGAAAAGCCTTTCATGACAGGGTGCCTGTCTGACATGCTGGCAGTCTGCCACCTATCACCAGAGCGTCCTTATTACCTCTGACATATTAGATGTGATGTGTTCTGTGGCTCTGGTAATAAAGTAGAACCCCCCCTGCATCCACAGCCTCCACTGACAGGTCCACATCATCAGCATGTTCCATTTGATCCTGTCTTAGCCTCTCTCTCCTCCTGTCATTCATTCAGAAAGGACAGATGGTCAGATGTGTGAGGACTAGATTGACAGAGGAGGTGTTAATATTTGTTGATGACACGAACACGTCCTCTGTCTCACTCTCCTGATACGTTTTAAATTTATGTGAGCCACAGAAATGTATGTGTATGTCTGTCTTTAGGTGGACACTTCTCATCACTGAGCTGTCTGTTTGACACACTCTCTTTCGCTGCAACCTCAGAGGCGAGACGAGGCCTGTGCAGGGCAGAGGGACCAGGTAAAGATTTGTCAGATGGGCCGACAACGAAAACCCGCACACAAGCCGAGCTTAGGATGATTTATAGGGCTTATTTCTGAGAATGGTAAAGTGAAATTAATCACGTTCCCACCTGAAATCGCTGCTCAGCAGTGACAAACGACAAGCTGCCAGGGACAGACAGTGAGCCATCCATGAAGCGTCCGCCGAAGTGCTCTTTCCTCAGATAGCCTGACCCGGGGTGCTGCCTTGCCAGATGCCCCCCTCTGGATGGCCGGTGCCAGGCGTACTGGGGCCAGCCCTGTCCCCTCCTTCTTCACTCCCCCCCAGCTGGGCAACCATGCAGGGGCCTAATGATTTGGGGACAGCATGCCAAGCAGATGGAGAGCGGAGCTGGGGCTTACCCTATCAGCTCATGGTGTTGTCTGATGGCTGGGCCTGTGAAGGCCACAGAGCAAGTCATGTGTTGCTTCCAAATTGTAGATGCAAGTAGATGTCATACGCACTGCAAAAAAGTTATGTGGAAGAAAGAACATCGTACATTCATTTTATTTAAAAGGACAACTACTGTAAACTCTGCTCCTGACTTGAAAGGCTTATTGACAGAAGTTAAATGTTTGAATACTCGCTTCTACTACAAAGCTGTAAGGTTAAAAAGTTGGTCAAAATGAGTAAAAAAACACTTTTTAAACCAAGATAAGGCGTGAAGAAGCCTTTTCCACAGCAGCCATGTAGAAATATCATAGCAGGAAACCAACGGGTGTGTTTAATGACATTAAAGATGATTGCATTCTTCCAAGAGGAGGTCCTGGGACAATCAGGTCTACAAGCACATAGATATTTTTTAAAAACAGATATCGTCCCTCACTGTTTAAAAACAAAATATGACCACACAGTCGATGTTCAACCAAATATCCCATGCAAACATGCAAAACATCATTCCAAATGCATCAAGTACCACAGAAAAATGTCAGTTTCTGCAAAATCTCTCTTGTCACAATGCCGTTTTTATGCTCTGTTTAGGTTTAGGCACAAAAAAACACTTGGTTAGGATTCGGAAAACATCATGGTTTGGATTAAAATTGGTCGCCACAATCGTGGATGGAGCTGGTCCGACTTCCCGTGAATAATAGCCAGTTTCAGGACACCACAGAAACCACAGGAAATTTCCGCAGGGGTCTTAAAAAAAAACATTCACTTTTGACGCGACAACAGCTGATGGAAATATCCTCAGACGTCCCTAAAAATATCAACTGGTGTGACTCGAGCTGCGGCCAGCGGCTAACCAGACATAAACAAACCAGTAGTCAGGCATGATTTTTGTTGTTGCATGCTCATTACACAAAGGGACAATGAGAGTGCTCCAATTAGGTGATGATGTCATCGTTCCCCAAACAGCACCTCTGAAGGTGTTTTCAAAAATCTCCATTTTAACGACTTAGTGTTTTGGAGAGCACGAAACGTAGAGGAAAATATGTGTTTTCAAAAATATCTGTAAATGCAGATGAACATTGAAAATACAGCCTTTTTTTGGTACAGGTGAAAAAGATGCTCCTGATTGGCCTCATTATCATAGAAACATCTCTCTCTAAGGAAATAACGATTTCTGAAAAGCACAGGAAAAGCACATTTCTCTAAAATATTTTTATTTTATTTTATAAATATTGAATCTTCTTGCACAAATATCTCCATGGCAGCAAGACGGCTACTACTGCACTCGACTGACAGCCGAAAAAATTAACTGTCTTTTTCTTTTCTTTTTTTTTTCTTACCGCATGAAACTTGAGGATTGTAACTGGAGTTGAGGAGGAGTTGATAGAATGTGGAAAGTGTTATGTTCACGATATGCTTCCAGCTGGATCTTTGGGGAGAGACACTCGGGAAGAGAACTGTAGCCCAGAGCTGTTACACTTGAGGTCGTTTAGTTCTTCTTCAGGAGATGGCTAAATTTTCATGAAGCTGACAGATTATACTTCCAGAGTTGTCATTATTAATTTAGGCAATAGAATTGAGGAAGTGTTTTCTGTTGCCATCCGTGGTGCTGAATCCTGGAAGGAATCCAAAAACCCGTCCAAAAAAAAAAAAAAAAAAAAAAAAAGCCACGGCTGCTTATGATGGCTGCAGCCAATCTATCCAAAGTGTCAGTGCTCGTGGCCAGAGCTTCTCACTCACACTTCTGTTCTCTGCTCAGCTATCTTCAGGCTTGTGTCTTTTGCCCACTGAGCTGGCATTTCTATGGGATTCACTAGTGATTGTCTGAATATGTAATCACAGTAAAGACTATACAAATGTACAAATATACCCATATAAAAAAAAAATATATAAAAATTATAGCCATTTCTAGTGGAGAAATAATTTGTGAGAAATGGCTAGAAATCGAAGGTAGCTCCAAAAACATAGGGAGCAGGATATCACCAGAGTGCTATGCTAGCTATCCTTGGCTGTAGCTATAGGTACCAATTGCAGTTAGCTCATGGCTCAGTGTGCCTTGGAGCCAGCAGCAGTAGAGTTTGTCTGGACCAGTACCTCTGATCACAGGGGGAGTCACCATAGGCGACGGAGAAAAAGCTCTACTGGATTTGGCTGCAAATTGCTCCTTTAGGTGAGTTTAACTTGACGTGAACTTCTGAGAGCTTGAAACTCCCGTACTAGGAACCATATGAGTGCACGGTAAAGAAATCATTTTTAAAAGTAAAATAATGTGCTATGTAAGTACATCGTTAACTCTGCTCGAAATTATATATTTATCAATCTATGGATATATATAAAACACTGAGCATAATGCATTCATTGAATATTAAATGTATCTCTGTTTGGTTTTTAGATCCTTCAATGATGATCCTCCCTACTGGTATCACTTTGTGACACCCTCTGCTGCTTTGACCCAAAGTATGAAAAGGTACACTAGCGTTACCAGCTTGTCTGCTTATGTACACGGGTATGTGTGCTTTCCACAGATCTCCAGGTACTGCATATTATTTGCAGTAGAGGTGCAGCGCTGTGAATAAGAATGTATGCTCGGACATACTTTTGACCCTTTGACTACTGTGCCCGAGAAGCAGGCGGGCGCCCTCGGGGGGGGGAAGAGCACCGCGTTCAGTCAATCTTTCAATTTATGTCATTTTAAAATGTCGTCTCCATATAAACTGGAAATGTGCGGGTACATATAGCTTTATTTGACGGCATGTTGATTATGTCATTTTGGTATTTCTTATTTGTCCTCGCTGCAGTTGTAGGATGAATCCAGGGGTCTGAGTTATACCACGTCACCGAGCATTAGGAGCAACATTCATTCACGCACTCAGTTCAAGCTTTTGTTTAGTGCGCAACATTTATCTGGCCGTCCAGAGCATGGCAAACAATTCCTCCCTCATTAATGTCAGCAGTGACATTGCAACATTGGCTGAGCCTATTATTCCCCATAATTCAGGTTAAGCCATTTATTGCCCTGAACGATAATGTAGACATTAGTGGCCTTTGATTGAATGTCTGTGTTTTCCCTGTTGTTCTGTTTGGAGGTGCATGGGCACATGAAAAATGACTCCCCTAAAAACCCCAAAGCAGTCACCTACGACACGATTTCACTCTCTGCCATGAAAATAAATAATCTTTACCCCTTGACAGCCACATAATTAATAGTGATGTGTAGCAGGTCCATTTCAACGGACCCACTTAATCTAATTTTGTTTCCACTCCGCGATTTGTAAATTACTGCAAAATGACGCGCCATTTACCACTGTCTCTGCCTGCGACAATGGCAATTTTTCTTCCTGTGTAATTCTCTCTTAGCCGAGGAATTTAAAAAAAGAAACACTCATCTCTTCTTCTCCCTCTCACTCTTCCTCCTCCTTCCTCTACTTTTCCTTCTGCCGCTTTCCAACTCCCCTGCTCCCCTCTCTGCTTTTCCCTTCAATTTAGCAGCATTCAAAGCCACTGAGACCTTCTAACACATTAGCTGTTTTACAGCTTCCCCAGAACACATATGAGCACTGATCTAAAATGTCAGCACTACAAATGCCTCGCACACAATCCATTATTTGCCACTAAATGTTAAGCGTTTATATTCGCGTAGTGTTACATTGACATTTGAGAACAAGGAGCGAGAGTGTGGTCCGGCGATTTGCTGCACCATTACATATCACATGCTAACAAATGATAACCATCGAGGTT
Organism: Pagrus pagrus; assembly: GCF_965226575.1. Taxonomy (NCBI): domain Eukaryota; kingdom Metazoa; phylum Chordata; class Actinopteri; order Spariformes; family Sparidae; genus Pagrus; species Pagrus pagrus. The sequence continues at coordinate 26,012,232 of NC_140189.1, forward strand.
TACTGTGATCTGATTTCCTTTGTTCACTATCCGGAGAATTGTCTGAGAAATACTTGATGTGTTAGTTCTATCTGTTGATAAAAATGTCACTTAAAGTACTGACAAGGAAAAGGTTACGGCAAGACCGAAGACATTCAGCCCCAAATGTCACAAATGAATATTCTGCTTTATAATCACCAGAAGAAGGAAACACCTTTGGAGCATGACCATGGAAATGTTTGCAAACTTTGCCTCAACATGGACTTGCAGAAATGTAAATTTCTTATTTTGTTCCATCATGTTCGACTTAATATTTAGTGCGATTCTGTTTGACAGTGCACTTAACATCCAGTTGGGCTTGATGCCAGCTTTGTACGACCTCTGTACAACGTTTTCATTTAAAAAATGAAAAGGCCTTGGTCGGAACGATCAGATTGTTTTTACCAGTCCTGTTTCTTACACTTTCTGTATATACCCATGGGCTCAATTGTAACTACAGAAGTCTTGTGCCTCCTTACATAATGCAAGGGCTATGGCACCCAGCCAAAAATAATGGAGGTCTAAGTCTTACCCTCTTCTTTTTCGGGGAGGATTAATGAGGCGAAGCAAAATGTTTGAACAAACCTCTTGGCCCCAAGTCGAGCGGGGCCCCGACCTGACTACCATTCACAATGTCAAGTAGGTGGACTGTCATTTTATACATGCTGCAGAAGACTGATGGAGCCTGACAAACGCCACCAAGTAAGAGAAAATACAATTAGCAGGCTCGTTGGACAGGGCAGGAGGCAGCCATTTATTTAAAATGCCGGGTGACAGCTACTAGCTGCTGCCTCTCAATTTCTTTTCTGCTTGTGTGTGTGTGTGTGTGTGTGTGTGTGTGTGCCTGCGTTTCTGTGTGTCGCGTATTCAGATCTGACCTTCCTGATTGGTGCAAGTCGAAGCTGCCTTTGTGTATTTTAGTGGATAACCGTTCTTATCCTCAGTCAGAAGTGGCCACGCTGCCTGGTAGCATTCAATCCCTGCATTAGGCTCCATAATAAATAATTATCTAAGTGGGACCTGCATGGGGGGGAGAGCAACTTCTTGGTGAGATAACTAGGGTTGTAGAGAACACTGATTGATTGAGTATCTTGTTGTCCTCCTCTGTGGCTTTTATCCAATGACAGCAAGAAGAAAATCAGTTTATTTAGGAGAGGCTACCCCCCGAGACAGATAGAGAAAGTGAGAAAATGAGGACGAAGAGACAAAAGCAGACATTAAATGAAGGATGGGGTTACAGAGAGAGGGAGAGAAAGGCGCAAGGGTGCGAAATGTGTTACCAGTACAACCATGGCAGAACAGCGACGATGAAAGCAATGTATCGATCGGTTGGAGCGAACTGTATAACAAGCTCCTGCCAAGCTGTGTGGCTATTGTAAATGACAGCATGAAGAATGTTTGGCTGTTATTTTGTTTTCAGTGATTCTATTTCAGGGTTGGATCCTGTATAGCAACACCGCCCTACTTACTAGAGGAAAGGCATCTCAATAGGCCGCTGCTGTAGACAGGCCGGACAGGCAGACGTGTCTGTGTGAGGCATGCGGGGGTGGGCATCTACAGTAGACAGGCAATTGGACAATGTCTCTCAGGGACTGCGATTGCGGCCAAACAAGAGTCTGCTGAGGAGGGAACTTGAAAGAAAAGGCAAATTTGTCAGAGTTGAAATGAAAAGGAGTGAGCGTTACTCACGCTCAACGCCCCTCCTCCTCCTCCTCGCCCTCCTCCGGGCCTCCACCACCCACATGCAAACACCTTGTCAACCCCAACACCCTTTCCACATCACAGGAAATAACGTGTGCCAATAATCGCAGCTGACACTAAATAACTTATAACTGTTGCGAGGACCCAGAGAGGTGGAACTCGTAAGGCAGGCAACAGGCAGATTGTGTAGCACCTGCGTGTCGGTGCTTATATAAAACCTGTTATGTGTACAAGCAGCTGGATGTGATGTGAAGCTGTTAGCCCAAAAAAAAAAAAAAATCTTTCTGCTTTCTGGCAGTCACTGTACGCACTGTTAGAAAAAGTCCCACAATCAGGGAACTGACACTGCGATGTGGTACTTGAAGATGAAAGGCACAATTTGCGGCCAAATCCACTTGACAGTAAATTCAAGAAGATTTAGAGAATTACTTTTTGATTTGTTTTTTGTTGTTGTTGTATCTATATTAAATATAATTTCATTGTGCTTATACATGAATTGTAAGGCCTGGACTACATATACTCCCAAACAGGGTGTACACAGACAGAATCTACTCCTACTTCTAATCTACTGGAGTAGTGGAGACGCAGACAAGTCAGCATGGTCATAACAGAACATTTGCACGATAGATGTTTTATCTTTTGCCTTCCTCGGAGCATGGATCTAGGGATAGTCTTTATTGTATACACACAGCCAAAAAAAAGCATGGTTAAGCATTAAAAAAAAGCTTCTGTGCTAGTTACCGCTAGGTGCCTACAGGACTACGATTGTGGGCCAGTGGCGTAAAGTAGGGGTGGCCACGTCCCTTCTTCCGGGCCCCTTTGCTTGGATCACGTCCATCTTCAAACTAGGCTTTTATTTTGATCTCAGCAACACACCTGTGAAGTTTCGTGACCGCATCACGCTGACAAAAATCAGTCCGCAGACAGACAAAACACCTGCCACTTAAAACCACTTTGTTGGCAGCCCCCGCTACAACAGGACCACATTTTGCCATGATGACACACACGGACCGACTACCACCGAATTTGATACATTGTCCCCAGAGGATGAATCCTACTGACTAAGATGATCCTCTGACTTGTCTTTCAGCACCACCATGGGGTTTTGTGGCGTGGAGTGAAATTTCTTGACAACTACAGATGGTTTGTAATTGGTTGAGGCATTCATGTCCCCGCTGGGATGAATTCTAATAACTATCGCGATCCCCTGACTTTTCATCTAGCACCATCCCTGCCAACGTCTGTCAACATTTTAATTTGTCCAATATTTTGATTAATGAACAAATACCTGCAAAACCAAAGTTGCCGCTGCTCATTCAAGCTCATGCATTTGCATGAATGATCAGCTCAGGGTCAGAGAAGTTTTCACTGAAAAATATTATTATTTTTTTTAAATCAGAAGAAACCATCAGAAAATATGAATGAATTATGACTAGGTCCGCTTGTTTGAAGACCTGTCAATTAATTTGAGAGCGAATTAAAATCTTGCATCTCGATTTTTGGTGGCGGGCCAACGCTTTTGTTTACATTTGGATATGGGCTCTGCCCTCAGTTAATCACTTCTGTCTGATTTAAGCTGCTTGAGTTAATGTACTATTAGTATTCTCTCTCCCAAATATCCAGAATGATTGACTCACAGAGATTGAAGTTATATTAACAGGCTGTTTTACATGTCCCATGGTGCTCTTCTCACAGTGGGACTCTTAATCCGGCCCTTTAGGTGTCTACTTATGTGCTTTTATGGATGATGGAGCCAACACTGAGCCCACGCCTGTGGCACCTACAGCCTTTGCCTGTTTTCCATTTGCACTTCCTTCTTGGGTACAGCAATACACAATTTTCACACAAAAGCCTTACGTAATGACAGTGAGAGAGGTTTCTATTATTTATACAGGTGGAATGGTTATTTAAAAGCACCCGACCCCCTCCACTTTTTTGGTCTTCCCAGTTGTTATCACTCGTGTTTTTACCATCCCATTCCCGATTTCTTTTTCTCTTTCTTCTGGCTCATTTTCGAAAGCCTTTTTAGAGATGGGTGATGTGCTTGTATGCTCTGCATGTATGCGTGTGCATTTTCCATGACCGTGCTCAGAACAAAACATAGAGCTCCTTGCATTTCAAGTAGGTGAGGTCCCTCTCTCTCCATGCAGCCGTCTTCTTAAATGAATATTTGCACAGTATTGATTAGCATTAAACCCACAGCAGTGTCTTTCATTTCAGCCTGGGATCATCACTGGGGGATGCAAGAAACGAGCTGCAATGTAGGTTGTGTGGGTGGTGGCAAAGATATCAAAAAAATCTTTTCTCTCAACAGGGCTTCCCTTAATAATCCACCCATTATCTTGTGTTTCTCTGCTCACCATTGGGCCTCAGACTGCCATGCTATGCAATCTGGCCCTCATCAGTGCAGACAGCCAGATATAGAGAAGAAGCAGGGAGGCTGGCATAAGACGTTGCGGTGAATGGTTGGCCGGGCACCTCACTGTAGGATACCAGAGAGATAATAATGTGTGGAGGCCAGCAGGAGCCATGTACGTCTTGCAAAAGAATAATTGCTACCCTTTCAAGAGCCATTTCTTAATTGGCCTGGCTGTTGTTGAGGGGAACTTGTAGAGGAGACAAGTGAGAGACAAGCTGGGAGAAAGAGGAGAAAGAGTTAGAAGAGGAGACAGAGAGGGCAACTTCCTTTATTTGTTATCCTATAATAGTGCTACAGAAGGTCAAAACTGCACCTACCAGTAGGTCAATAGGTGCTCGTCATCTATTCTTATACTTAATAAACAGGAAAGTAACCAATATCCGTTTCAAGCACTTGACACTTGGCCAGCCCGAAGCTGTTTTTCCTTTCTTTCATTTTTCTCTCAGACCCAGCACCGGAGAGTGCTATTGACTGTCATTTCAAAACTTTAGACATCATTTAGTTATGAAAAAATGTTGCAGTTACAACACTATCTATGTATATATTATTATTTATTTTCTTTTTTTATATAATTGATTCAGAGATTGTTAATTTGTCCTTGGACACTCATAAACTTAAAGATGTTATTGATACAATTCAGCCACTAAATGTGGCATTCCATCCCAAACAGTATAATGTTGGACCCGACAAACATCTTAAAATTATTAATTCACACTAATAATAATGTATTCAGGAATAGAGATTTCTACAAGCTCCGTAGATGTTTAAAAAAATTTGTATTTGTAAAAATGCTTTGACCTCTAAGTTAAATGGTTTTCTAGGTTGAGCAAGTGCATTCACTTGCCTAAATGATCTTAATCTGTGATGGAACGGCTTATTTAGCTAGTTCACACTGAAAGCTAATAAAATATATACCTGATGAAGCTGGAGTTTTGGTAGCTGACACCAATTATTTTACCGACTCCATTTCATTTTCTCAAGACTGGAGAAAACAGTTTAATTGTACGTATCTCCCAGTCAGTCTGTAAAGTTGTCTGTCGGTCTCTATCTGCCTATCTGCACACCTTTTCACCTCGTCTTAACAAAGGAACAATGTGCTACAAGGCCAACATGATAAAAAATTGCAGTAGGTCCATTGGTGGTGGTGTTAAATTTTCATTTATAAGAAACGGCTCTTCACATCCCAGCTAAAGTCAGATTGACTCTACCGCCCCCCACATCAGCCACACCTCTGGATGAAAATATAGATGTATTACCCAGCAGCAGTTCTGACGCGGAGGCTGCATACAACAAGACAAAGAAAAAAGAGCTCAGCGTGTGGGATTGGTTGAAGGATGACATGCTGCGGACTTCATTTGAATCCTCAGGACTATGCACGAATCTTTGCATTGCTTGTTTAAAAAACATGCTAAATATAGGCACCTTGAATGCACAATACTTTTGTGTTCAGAAAAATAGACATCATTGATTTTTTTAGAAAACATACTGAGACGTCCTCCCTTGTATTTGTCCTGTATGTAACATAAGAGTCATTAGTCTTTGTAAACAATAGGTTTTGAAATATAATTAATATTTCTCTGTATGATAAAAAAAATGTCAACATTTAGATAAAAGAATTATGATATCAAAGAAATGTGACCATTTTTTTCTACAAAATGGCTTTTGAATGGTGTGCAGGCCATTTGTCTGCCCTTAAATGATGCTAAAGCAAAGGTGCTGTAACCTTTTCTCTTTGCCCGTTTTTTGGCGAGCCAGCTGCCGAGCATTAGAAGCAATCTTTAAGTGTGTGAACCAGAAGTCGGTACTCTGCTTAAGTGTGGGCTCTGGCCTGCAACACCAGACAAGCCTCAGACAGCATTTTCAATTACTGTTCTAGAGCTCTTTCACTATCGCTCTCATAAGAGTACCGAGTCTCCGTTGAGAGATTGTGCTCGAAAAATAATCTGACTCTCGTAGAGGTAATGTACAGTAAATAACCTTAAATGCTCAATATGTCTTTTCTGCTGCAACCGAGTGGGTTGCTAGGTTAGACACCCGGATTACCACCTTAGTTGATTGAGTGGTCGGCTTCACATTTCCACCCACCGGATCCTCATTTTTCACTGCTAGCCTCTTAGTTACCAATGCAGCGTATCATTGGCCAGATCAGTTTGACATTTATATTGTGGCTACAGTCTCATCATGAGATACTGAATCCCCTCTCCAGAAACAAAATCAATGGGCCGCGCATATCCTCGCATATAAATCTCGCTATTTGTTGATGCCGTTTTTACGAGCTTCTGGTGAGGGCCCTGCTGAATTCGAGCGCGCCAAATGGCAGGCAGGCAGTCAGATGAGGTTACACTAGACTTTGCCCCGCTCGTCTGTGTAGCCTCTGATGCGTCACTTGGGTGGCAAGCTAGCAGTCTGCAGATTTGTTGTTGTGGAGTTAGACAGCTGCTTTCTACAAGTCGACAAACAGTTAGTTTCTCCATTTTCGGTATGTAACCCAAAATACGTCCACACGCTGCCTCTCAGATGCTTTGGTGTTGTGCCCAGTTGGCAGAATTCACTAGACACCGCATGGAACGGGCCAGTTCTGGTTTATTTGGTTCGTTCTTGGCTCAAGTGGGCCAGATCTGGGCCGCAACAATTTTGCTATCTGGGTTGATTGTCCGCTCAGGAAAGCTTTTGCTTGCTGTGTCCTCCATTTTCCATGGATTGTAGAAAATACTTTAAATTGCCTGAATACACTTTGAATCCCCCCGATTTGATTAAAAAGTGACCTGTATCATACCGTTCCATCATGTCAATAAAACACCAGACTAAATGCCCATAAACAAACAACTATAGGGCCTACTGTATCTCAATGGGAAAGTGTTAACATACATTCCTATCAAGCAATCCTATTGTATGCTGCACACAAAGTTGAGAGGGAGAGAAATCTTTTGTGAAACACATACCAATGTGAGTTGTGTAGTTTACACAAGTGTGAGAGTAACATACCACACATTTCCAATCCAGCACAAGGTTGAGGCATTGCTCTGAAGGCTATGAAGGAGAGCTATGAAAACATGACCACAGACAGTGTAGGTATATATAAGTACACTCACTCAAGACAACAAAGCCCTAATATCGAAGCACTAAAAAAAATAACATCGTTGCCTTGAACTAATTGCCTACAGTTGTACAGTATGTTGTCCGGAAGCTGCCAGCTAGGTAGTGCAGGTGGTGAGGTTGTATTCTCTGCGTAAAACAGCTATCTTGTTCACAAATGACAAATCAGATAGATGATGGTAACCTAGTAAAGCCTACCCTCATGCCAGCACTGGTTTGGGTCTAGGTTATCCATCATAAAAGCTGGCATCGTGCAGTGCAGTAACGTTAGCAAGAGGCTAACATCAACAAAAATATGAACGGAATGTATTAATGTTAATATAATAAAAAGTGTGTGTATACCTTTTCTGTAGCATACAGTAATAGTTTATCTTCGTTAAAAAAAAAGCTACTTTAGCTGAATCTAGATATTTTAGTGCACTAACTTGCCTTGACCCGGGTTTCCTCCCAGTCTGAGGTGAACTGGGCTGAGCCTGTAATGGAACTGTATTAATTGTGGGGCTATGATCCACCTTACCAACAGATAGTAGCCCACTGAGCTTACAAGGAGGTGAGGAAGGGCCCCTACAACTACTTCTGTAGACCATATTACTACACGGTTGCCGCTTTCCTCTGACATCATGCTCAGGGTGGGAAACTCAAAGGTTGTACAACAATGTTTCAGATTGCAAGTCCTATAAATGTAGAGAATCTGACAAATTGTTGTAACTTACCAATTGATCTGAAAGTGAAACACACTGGATGTAGAGAAGTGGCTGACTGCTAACGTTGACTGTTAACCTTGAAAAAAGTGGCCCCAAGATTTTCGCTACTCATTGTCTTTCAGTTGCTGATCAGTCGGGAAGCTGTGTCAGATTATCTACGTTTGCGCGACTTGAAACCTTGAACACAACAGAATAACACTATCCCTGTATTCAAGCTTCCCACCCTGAGCGTGACATGAGAGGAAAATGGCCGCCGTGTGATTATGGTCTATGCTGCAGATAACAACTGATAATACCCGTTTAGTGGAATGATAACATTCAAAGCAGGTGAGGAGAGAAAGAGAGGAGAGAGACCGTCTCCAGCAAACATCAGTGTGTGTGTGTGTTTGTGTGTGTGTCTGCGTCTGTGTGTGTGTGTGTCTGCGTCTGTGTGTGTGTGTGTGTGTGTCTGCGTCTGTGTGTGTGTGTGTGTGCATTGCAGGGATGGGTGTAGGTGTTATTAAGTCTTCTGTAGCCTGCACCTCTGTTGCCCTAGGAGCAGTAGTCATGGAGCTGCCCTTCAACCAGGAGATACTTCACACACACACTCACACAGACACTATTGCACACACAACTAACTGTGCACAGACAGATAAACACAGCCACAGAAAGCTAAGACA